>NC_054830.1:57055755-57692819 GCF_018345385.1 Vulpes lagopus
AGCAGAGCCAGGGCTGAAACCCGGCCAGTGTGGACGTGCGATGGCACACCGGGCCCACTTGGCGGGGACCCCAGGCAGCCTGGCTGCTGCCCTCCCCTGACCCCAACAGGAGGTGTGACCCCTGCCCCCACCCAGCACTCTGCCCACACGGATGCCAGCGTCTGGGACCCCATCCAAGCCCCCACCTCATCATGACCGCCTCCTGCACCTCCGGCCACGTCGCTGGGCTGAGGGGCCCCCGCAGCGGGCTGAGCAGACCGTCCTGAGCAGCCTCAGCTGGAAGCGGCTGGAAGGCCTCCTGTCCTGAGTAGCAGCCCCAGCGTGCTCCAAGCGTGGCCCAGCGGCAGCGTCCCTGTCGTCCACGGGTCACCCACAGCCCAGGCCCCACACCCACCCGCAGGCCCCCCGCTGCAGGCTCGCACCTGCAAGTTCTGGCCTCCTGCGCCGCCTTCCCCGCCGTCTGTCTATCTGTCTGTCAGAAAAGCAGGACAGCCGTCATTCTGGGCATTCCGCAGGGTCCACCCTCGAAGGGAGGGACGTGGGGGTCGCAGGGATGACGGCACGGCCCTCGTACGCCCGCCCCACACCGGCGCACAGGGCCGTCCTGCGGCCCAGCCGTGTCACACACCGCGCTGGAGCCCACGCGGCCGGTGGGAGAGAGTGGAGGGCTCTGATGGTCTCTGGAAATTTGCCCCTTTGTGGGTGTGAGCTTCAGAAGGAAGACAGTGGGCTTTACCACGACCCTGCTGTCGCTTCACCGCTGTCCACTGTCTGCCTCCTTACTCGAGCGGACCACGTTCCTTCTGTCCAGCCGGTGGGTTTGCTCTGAGGACGTGCTTGCTTTTGCGTTATCCGGAGGGGAGGGGACAGATCCAAGTGCCGCTCCCCCCCCCCCCCCCCCCCGCAGGTCTCACGTTCCTCTTACCTCAGAACGACTTCGCCCCGACTTCCCATTTCCAATCTCCAGTTTCATCTTCTTCAAAAACTATCTCGTGGGTATCAGCTTTCTACTTGTTCGGCTCCTTTGTGTCCCAGCCTCTGCTGGGCATCTCCTTGGTCTCTTGCTTCTCATCTCTTTGTCCTAAATCTCATTTTCGTGGCTTTTATTTTATTATTTTTTACATTCTAAAGTTCTCGTCTTTGAAGTCTCTCATTTCAAAAGCTTGTGTCGTCTGTAATAGCGATCTGCATTCTTTCAGTGGTCCACTTCCCTCTTTACTGCAATGGCAAGGGGCTGAGCCCACGGGGCACCCTGGCCCAGCCTCTGCCCATGCCCTGACCTCTGGGTGCGTCTTCCTTCAAAAGGTCACAGCGAGATTTTCTCAAAATGGGACACCCTGGGCTTCATTTTCAACATATTCGAAACAATAGAATAGAAAAGGGGAAGGACCTAAATATCATTGTTAGAAACAACTTCCAGGAGAGGACGATGCAGCCATGAAGAATGAGGTCAGTCCAGTTGCCCTAAGGTGGGGAAATGCCCAAGATATACCGTTAAAGCAAGTTGCACAATAATATTTGTGTGGTCCGTTATGTTAAAAATTTTAAAAAGTGTGTGTGTGTGTTTGTGTGCATAGAAAAAAAGGAGAGACTCACGCCACCCTAAGATCACTGGTTGTCTATAATCACGGTGAGAGGGGTACATTTTAATGTTTGGTTCTATATGTGTCTTTATTGTTTAAATATTCAAGGACAAGTACACATTTATTATTTTGTAATTAAAATTTTGGGGTTTTTAGTAGAATATCAGTGAAAATGTCTAGAATCAAGGTCATCCAAAACAGTTTTCAAACAATGTCTGTTGAAAAGTTCAAAAGTGTCAAGGCACTTCGTGGGCAGCCCCAGCTCATCTGGAGCATGAGGCACCAGGGGAAGAGGGGGTGCCCAGCCATCTCTCGAACTGATTGAGATTTTTAAGTGGAAGTGACTGAAAGTCTAAGTTGGTCTAATAGGTCCTGACAGACAGATGTGAGCAAGACCCCCTGAGAAAAGCAAGGAGGAAACTTGGCCGAAGTGGTCTCCTACCTGCCATGTCGCAGCCCCAGGAAACCCAAGAGCCAAACCCCCAGCCCAGGTCCAGAAATGGTCTCTGCAGGCCTTCACAGGCTGGTCACCAGCAAAGGGGCACAGGTGGCCAAGAGTGGCCTCTGCCACCAACCACTCCACCCTCGAACTGGGCACATATTCCCCGAAATGCCAAAGGTTCTTCTGTTGGCAAAGAAAGAAGGAAACTGCTGGGGAGTAGAGTGTCACCACTGGCAACACCAGCTGCTTACAAGTCTTCAGAGTTTACAAAGCACTTCATAGTTTATAAAGCTTCACAGTTTACAAACCACTCTGTGGTTTGGGAATAAAAACACTTTGTCCCCTGGAAAGCACCATGGAGTTTGAAAAGCAAGCTCATCTCTTCTATTGACTCCCAGGCCTGGGAGAAGCACCCTTGAAGCTCAGAGCATCTACTGCACCCACACCTCTTCTCTGAGCAAAATAGCTGCATTCTTTCCTCATTCCTCATGTATGTGTCTGCCACCTTCCCTGGTCACTCAACCAAGTGGCCACCTTCCCTGGTCGCTCAACCCTGCTCCTTAGGCCACAACGTTTCGACAAAACACGGGCACCCAGGCAGGCTGTAAGGTGAGCAGGGCCCAGGGAGGAGCTCCGTGGTGGACAGGCTTGGACTAATTAGAGCCCGTCTGTTGCAGAGCCTGGGTATGACCCAAATGGGCCCCCGGGCCAAGGCCAAGGGTGGAGAGGGAGGGGACAGGGACATAGGCCACGAGAGCAAGGAGCACAGTCAGGGGCAGAGGCCCACCTAACTCGGTATGCAGGCAGTGTCTGGGAATCCAGGCTGCTGGGTCCAGATCCTGGCCCCACTGTTCCCTGGGTATGGCACACACTCAGGGCCACTCAACTATCCATCATCATGTTTGCTATTTTTCTAAGGGACCAGCTGGTACAAGAGCCACAGGTGCTGCCAGACATCCTCCCAGCAGCTGGAGTCCCGCCAGAGGGATGGGACTGGTCTGAGATAACACTTCAAGCTGCCAGTCTATTAGGCATGAACTCCAGGATCCTGGCTCCCAGTCTGGTCCCATCAGCAGATCAGCCAGCCACCACTCCATCCTGCTGGGCAGCAGGCAGGCTGAGGGTGGTGGGTTATCCGATGATCCAGAGTGAAGACCCTGACTATCCTGGAAGGTCCCTCGGTTGCAAATCTGGGGGGAAATGGTAACTTACAGAAGTGTAAGGGAATGTTCACAGAATCAAAGGAACGCAGAGAGTGCAGACCTTAGGCAGGACCAGGCTCAGGCCAGCTCTGGGGTCTCTAAGTGGGACAATTCAGGGTGAAGGTGTCAGGATGAATCAAACCGTCCCGGCCACCCCGAGGCTGAGGATCCTATGAAGGATGTCCTCTTTCCCCACCTGACGTGTCGGCAGCAGGACAGAGGTTCTGGAACGTCAGCTTGAGACAGATAAAAGCTGGGGTGGAGAACCCAGTTTCTGAATATTCTTTGTCTCAAGCCCTCCTTCCCAGTCTTGACCTCAAGGCAGCCACGGGTCTGCAACGTGGAGGTGACCATCTGGGACAATGGGAGGAAGGTAAAGGCAGATGACCCACCAGGGCAGCCTGGAAGCAATCAGTTCCACCCTACCCCAAACCGGAAGCATTGGCCCACACCCACCCACCAGCGGCCTCCAGTCCTCTGGGGAGTGGGGAAAAGAATGGGTAAGGCAGGAAGTCCCAGGTGAACCCCTTTGAGCAAGATTCCACTTCCAGAGGATCTGATCAGCCTCGCTGATGAGACACTGAGGGCCCGACCCAACTATACACAGATGGGGAAGGTGAGTTGTCAAGTTGAGATCTTCAGAGGAGTGAGTAGATGCCATCAGGTGGCCCCCACACTCCCAGCCCATGGCTTACCCTGCACAGAAAAACCTATGCCTAGAGCCCAGTGGGATGCCCTAAATGCCAGACAGACCAATACAAGTGTTGGAAATCCTTTTCCCTAATCCTTTACCCAACATGAGAATCAGGAAGATGCCACACCCACCTCAGGAAGCACCACCGAGAACAACTGGAATGGTCTGGAAGCTTTGTTTTGCCAGCCTTCCAACAGCCCCACTAGGCCTCTGTGTGGGTTCCATCACCTGCCCACCCACTGTGAACCCGTCACCCACAGACGCCCCTGGACAGGCACACACCCACACCCAGCTGGGCTCCCAACCGTCCTTCTGGCTGTGTGACTTCAGGCAAGCGGTACCCTCTTGGAGCCTCATTTCCTCATCTGTGAATGAGCATCAGGATCTCCACCTTGAAGGAAGTTTCGGGAGCTCGTTTGTGAGACATGGGCACCGCATCATTGCACCAGCCTGGCTCCCTTCCTTCTTCCCCTTGGTCCTCGTGGACAGTTTCAGACACAAGGCTTTCTTTCTTTTTTTTTTTTTTAAGATTTTATTTATTTATTCATGAGGTACACACAGAGAGGCAGAGACCCAGGCTCCCTGCAGGGAGCCTGATGTGGGACTCGATCCCAGGACCCCAGGATCATGCCCTGAGTCAAAGGCAGACACTCAACTGCTGAGCCACCCAGGCATCCCAACATGGGGCTATTATCAAAAGTGGACTCTGCATCCCCTCTCCCCAAGGCCTGTGTAGTAGTTTTCTATGCCATAGGACAAATTACCAGAAAAGTAATGACTTAAGATAACACCCTTCACTATCTCACAGCTTCTGTGGGTCAGGTGCTGGGCACAGGTCAGCTGGTCCCCTGCTCACTGTTTCCCAACTTGAAATCAAGCTGCCAGGGCTGCAAGCTTGTCTCATCGGAGGTCAAGTTCTCCAACAAGCTCCCCAGTTCATCACGGGATTCCTTTCCTTGAGGTCATAGGATAGAGGCCCCCATTTTCTTGCTGGCTGTCAGTGGGGGACCCCTCTCAGATTTTGGAGGCCATTCTCAGGTCCTGACCATGCAGCCCTCCAGCAGTATGGTGGCAACTGTCCTCAGCCTACAGGAGCTCCTGTCTTGGGGCTGCTGTGACTCGATCTAGGAGAATACACTGTGATGGCAGGGGTGACTCCCACCGCTGCCTTTGCCATATACTGTAACCTCATCAAGGGGTGCTTATCCCATCTTATCCACAGGTCCCGTCCATTCTCAAGGGAAGGAGATTATCCAGGGGGTGTGCCCCCAGGGACAGGAATCTTAGGGCCATGTCACAATCCTGCCCACCTCAGCCTGCAGATGCTGCAGCATTCCTAAGGGTTTCCAATCAAGAGCCTTGAACTCTTCATTAATTATGAATTTTGCCTAGCAACTATTGCCAAGCAACAACTTTTCAGAAAAAGATATTCAGAGAATTTGGCTGTTGCTTCATGAGGGATAAGGGAATGTGGGTCAGTGGGTACTCAGCCCTGCCCTGCATGTGGGCAGCCCTCCGGCCAGGAAAGGCTGGGTGTTAAAGAGGCTGGTTGGTGCAGTGACCAGCTGTGTGACCTGGGAAGGTCACATCACCCCCTGGATGCCAGGTTCTCATGAGTCAGACTGGATCACATCTGAGCTACCATCCTTGGAAGGTTCAGGGAAGCCAAGACGCTTGGCTCGAGCACACACAACACTGCTGAAGCCCTGAAATGCTAAGGCTGTGTCAGGAAGCGCTCTCAGAGGGTTTCCCCAACTGCATCAGGAGAGTGTGACTTGGTGCTACCATGAATGTTCTTCTACCCAGCATTCACTCAGGGCCTGCTCTGTGCCTGCCCCTGTGCCCAAATCTCACTCTTCTATGGGTTGCTACTGAGCACTTGTGGGTGTTGGGCATCAGGGCCCGACCCCCTTCAGGGGAGGGGAAGTCAGCAATCAAAACAAACAGGCAACTGTATGGTATGTCACATGGTGAACATTCAGGGAAGGTAAATAAAGATGTGAAGGAGGAGAGGGGCTTCTCAGGGGGGTAGGGGGGGCCAAGGATGTGCTCACTAAAGGAGAGATGTTTGAGTAAATACCAGAAAGAGGTGAGGAAGCAGTATAAGCATCTAGGAAAAGTGTCACTGGCAGAGGGAACAGCAAAGGCAAAGGCCCTGGGGTGCAAGCCTGGCCCTGCCTGAAGGGGCCAGAGGCAAGTTGGGGAGGCAGACGTGCCCACAACCCCGTGCAATAAGGGCATCTGTGGAAGGAGCCACAGGAAACCCTTCAGGGAGAGAAAAGCCACATGAGAAGGAGCCAGCCCTCTAGCCTGGGCTGCGTCTTGCTTGTGAGGCAGCAGCCCCGCTGGTCCCTGCTGCCAGTCCTGCCCTCTCCAAGCTGTGGTCAAAGGCAGCCCAGTGAACTCCCCAGACTCACACTATGCCCTCCCTGCTACATTCCCAGGTGAAAATTTGTATGTGGCTTCCTTGGACCTCTGGCTGACATCCCAGACCCTCCTGGGGCCAGGGGACTCTGGACACTGCTCTTTGCGTCTGACGGCGAGAAAGGAGGCACCCCCTCCCATGACGACTACCCCACGGGGATCCTGCCAAGGAGACAAGGGTGTAGGAGGATAGTTGTTCACTGAGGATGGAGTAGAGCCCAGAAACAGACCTGCATGTCTACGGACACTTGACTTATAGTCAAGGGGACATTGCAGATCGCTGGGGAAGGACAGCCTGTTAGAAACTAGAGCATGACCGTTGGGGAACAACGTGAAAACCACAAATAGGGTTAGATCCTGGCCTCGGGCCCTGCCCAAGACCAACCCCAGGGAATCGAAGGCTTAAATGTGAAATACCTGGGAAATGGTGCCAGATAATGTCTTCTTGACTGGGGTTAGGAGTGGTCCTGTCAATGAACAGGCAAAAGGAAAAAATAAAGTCAATTATATTAAAAGGGAGAATTTCTGTTCATCAAAATTCCATTTTATATATTTTTTAATTTTATTTATTCATTCATGAAAGACAGAGAGAGAGGCAGAGACACAGGCAGAGGGAGAAGCAGGCTCCATGCAGGGAGCCCGACGTGGGACTCGATCCCAAGACTCCAGGATCACACCCTGGGCCTAAGGCAGGCGCTAACCACTGAGCCACCCAGGGATCCCCAAAATCCCATTAAAAAATGAAACAATCGGGGCGTCGGGGATCTCTGTGTGTTAAGCAGCCAACCCTTGATTCTGGCTCATGTCCTTGATCTCAGGGAGGTGGGGCTCCATGCTCAGTGGGGGAGCCTGCTGGGGATTCTCTCTCTCCCTCTCCTGCCCCTCTCCCCTCTCTTGCTCATTATCTCTCTAAAAATAAATTAATGAATCTTTTTTAAAAAGTGAAATGATCAGTCACAAACTGTAACATGTACCCACAAAGGGTTCATATCCAAAATATGTGAAGGACTCTGGCGGTCAATAAAGAAAGCATGACAGAAAAATGGGCAAAAGACATGAATAGACATTTCACACCAAGGAAATCTAAATGGTTAATAAACCTTATTAGTAACCTTGGCAATTTGAGTGAAAAGTACAGTGAGAGCCATTTCGCACCCACCAAATGAGCAAAAATAGAAGCGGACAAAACCAAGAGCTGGTGGGAGCGGAGGAACAGGGACGCGCACGGCTGGTGGGTGAGGGCATTGCCTCCGTCCCTTCAGCAAACGGGCTGCTACTGTCTAGACACGTCCACCCCGCAACACTGCTCGCCAGCACCTGCTCTCCTGGGAAAAAACCCATGAGCACAAGGGGCTGTTCGGGAGTTTCACAGCAGCCCTGTCCCAGCGGCCCCGGAGCAAGCAGCCAGGTGTCCGTGGGTATGTGGGTCGGGGTCCGCTCACGCCGCGGGGCACTCTGGCGCGGCAACAATAAGCATCGCCTGTCCCGGGACTGGCCTGCGGGAACCGCGATCACACTGGAGGAGCCCCAGCTGCACATCGGCACCACTGAATCTCGAAAACTTGGTGTGAAGAGAGGAGCAAGTATGACTCCACTTATATAAATTAAAAAATGGACAAACCCAACAATATATTGCTTCAGGATGAAACCATCAATAAAAACCAATAAATATTCAGCATAAATTACAGGAGAGAAGTTACTTTGGGGGATTGGGGTTCACAGGGACTTCCTGGGGACTAGCTGTCACTTTTGGTCACCTGAGATGGGGGACACGGGGATTTGTTGTGTTATAAATGTACATGGACACATACATTTTCACACACTCTGATGTGTACAAGATGTTACATAATTTCATAAGACACAGTTCAGAAGAAAGATTATTGTAACGTGCACTTACTATACTGTTTGAGAGCATTTGACTCTGCTAGAGAAGGACAGAAACACACATGGGAAGGGTGGCATTTGAGATGGCATTGGAGAGTGAAGCACAGATAAGGTAGTGACCCTTATCTGTGACATGTGACATGAAACATGCCAGAGAACACGAGAGCACGTGTGTGCTGAACATAGTTAAAAAGGGACAAAAGGACTAAGAGGGGCAAAGTGTGCGTAACACACCACATGCAACATTGAACTTTCATGATACATTCAAAACGTGAGTCACTTCATTTTTGTGAGGTCTTAAATTGGTCACTCACTGGGACACCCATTCGGGACCCTCTTGTCCTCTTCCAGATAAAATCCAAGTGTGTGTCCTTGGCCCCAGGCACCTTCTGTCTGTGGGATCCCTGACTGCCTTCAACTCTGCTCCTTGTAACGCACCATCCACTGGATGGAGGCCCGGACGAGGGACACAGCATGCCAGGATGCAGGGTGTATGGGCCTCCACTCTTTACACCTACCCGAAGTGTCTCACCTCCCCATCACTATCCTGTTACTTCTCACTCTGGGATTTTAGTTTATTTAACAAGCCATGTGCTCTGAGCATCTGATATGGCCCACACACCTCTGTCAGTAAACTTTGGGGATGCATGCCCATTCTACAGACTTCCACACAATACCTACTAAACTAAAAGTGGGGGGCACCTAGGTGGCTCAGTGGTTGAGCATCTGCCTTTGGCTCAGGTCGTGATCCTGGGGTCCTGAGATCAAGTCCCACGTTGGGCTCCCTGGAGGGAGCCTGTTTCTCCCTCTGCCTGTGTCTCTGCCTCTCTCTCTGTGTCTCTCATGAATAAATAAATAAGTAAAAATCTTTATAAGTAAATAAACAAACAAACAAAGAGTGGACAGGGAGCTGGGCAGGGTGCCAGATTGCTAAATGAGTAGTAACTTCTCAAGAGTATGTTGGGAAAAAGAGGCAAGTCCATGAAAGGGTCCAAGGAATAAATCAAGTTACCCCAGAAGGGGAGGTTGAGAAAGGGGAAGCTCCCAAGACGTCAAGAAGAAAGAGTCAGCCACGGAGGGAAGCTCAGGGCATGTGGCTCCTAGGACGTGAAGGGGAGACCAGATGATCAATTTAAGTGTGGCATGACAAGAATGAGAAAGGGAAAATATTTTGAAGAATCAAAATGTAAGAAAGACCTGTCAAAATCCTACTGTGACATTTGAGGAGAATAAAATTCATATTTTTTAAATTCTCTGGTTTGTGTAGCAATTCAAACAGAGCTAAAAGAGTGGTGTCTACCAGAGACTTCCTTGGGGGCCAGCCTTGATGAATGGGCAGGAATGGCGCGTAATTATCTTGCCGTTCCTTGGTGTGTAAACAGCCCTTCCAAAGCAGTGCAGGAGGAAGCTGAGAGAGCCAAAGAACCTCCAACACTTCACTACTGTCTCTCGTTCATTTTCCTTCTCTCTGAGGAAAGAGTCTGTTGGGGGTCTGCTATGCACGTACTCCTGAGTGAGAGGTGGTAAGAGAAAATAAACAAATGCATAAATTGTTTGAAGCTAATCTGTTGTGATGAAATATCCATATTTAAAATATCACAGAATTTTTACAGAAAAAGTAGAGCACTCTAAAGATCCATCAGAAAGAGAATGGTTAAATGGTTATGATATACAACCTTGCCAAAAAAATACTATACAGCTATCAAAAAGGATGGGGCAGGGGCGCCTAGGTGGCTCAGTTGGTTAAGCATCTGCCTTTGGCTCACATCATGATCCCAGGGCCCTGGGATCGAGCCCTGAGTGGGGCTCCCTGCTTGGTGGGGAGTCTGCTTCTCCCACTCCCTGTAACCCCCCTGCCACTCAAGCTCACTTTCTCCCTCAAATTAATAAATAAAATCTTAGGAAAAAAAAAGGATGGGGTAGGAAGTTACCCCTAATAAACACTAACTGAAAAAAGCCAGCGTTCAGAGTGAGGGTGGTGGTTGGATCCTGCAGGGAGCAAATGCTGTGACAGGACAGTGCTGAAGTGTTGCGGAGACTGCCTGCAAGAGGAAGTGGGGAAGCAGGATTGGTTGGAGACCTCAGTCTCCAAGCAGACCCAGTGGTCTTGCGGTTCAATGGGAGCTCCAGAGCAAAACTGACTGCTGGAGGAGCCCTGCATGGGGCACAAGTCAGCAGGTGCCAATCCTCTATCTTGATGGTTACTGGCTAGGACTGTTCTAGCAAGACCATGATCTTCCCTTAGAAATGGAGGCAAGTTCAGGGCTGCCTGGGTGGCTCAGTCCATTAAGAATCCAAGCCTTGATTTTGGCTCAGGTCATGATCTCAGGGTCATGAGATCAAGCCCCATGTTGGGCTCTTGCACTGGGCCTGGAGCCTGCTTAAGATATTCTCTCTCTCCCTCTCCCTCTGCCCAACCCCCAAAAGAACTTGAGGCAAATCCTGATGGAGGTCATAGCCCATCACTCTCAGCCACCCACCATGCTCCTCCTAGGGGGTAGTGAGCTATTTCTAGAAGAAGAATCTGTAGGGCACAACTCCATGTCTTCCCAAGTAGCATGATCACATTTTATGTAGGACGAAGAGTTCACAAAGGTATGCAATCTCAGGGTAAAATTACTCTGTGTGCATAGACGATTATCTGAAATGATACATGCCCAACAGCTAATAGGGGGGACATCTGGGAAATGGAAAAGTGGCAGAAGATAGTGAGAAAATGTCACTTTTTTCTTTTACTTTATGTTTCTGTAATGTTTAAAATATTTCTCTATATACTAATCTTATATTTATCAAATACTTGAGGGATTTTGGTAAAGGTGATGGATTGACCATGAGTTTCTTTCTGCTTTCATCCAAGATCATACTAAGGGAATTTTAAATGTTTTAAAACTTAAACCACAAAGGCATAAGAAACATAAGAAGGAATGTCAGTAGATATTGTTTCACTTTTTGAGAAATGTGAAAAAGGACACCTGACTTAATAGATTGAACAGGTCTCAACCTCAAGGGCGAGCTAAGAAAGACATAGACAGCAAGTGAGCCCATTTTTCCTGCACACATCCCGAGATAGCACCAACAAAGAAAGGGATGAGGAGCCAAGAAGACAACAGAAGAATGGGTTGAATGTCTTCCTCCATTACAGCCAATCTCTTACCCCACCCATGCCCCAACACCCTACCCTGGCAGAAGCAAACCTCCAAGCATGAGACTACAGACTTCTATTAGTGTATTGACTGGGAGAGACGAGAGAGATCCAAAGTTGAATACAGAGCAAATACTTGAAAGTCTGGATACTTAACAATTGACATTCCCCCCCACCCAAAACTTCTCCTCTGTCCACATACAACACCAGCAGAGGCTATTCACCTCCTCTTTCTACCAGTAGAAGAGCAGAGAGTTCTCCTCCAGACATTTGGCAGTCTTCCAATAAAATAGCTTCTGTTGCTTGCAGTTAGCCAAAAAGTAAGCCCACCAATCAAAAAACCCAGCCCATGAGTACAGAACATCCAATTATCTCTTGATTATGAATGGAAAACTAAGGATGACCAGATGTATGCAGAAAGCCCCAACATGAAAATTGGAGAACAAAAAAAAAATTTGAAAAAACTAAAGATAAAGCAGGAAATAGATGGAAACTTTTTCAAAAGACTAATTAATATTCTTATAGAGATGAGAAATTCTACGACCATAATACAAGAACAGTATTCTCTATCCCTTTAAAAGAACAGAGGGGTGCCTTGGTGGCACAGTCCTTTGAGTGTCTGGCTGTTGGTTTTGGCTCGGATCGTGATCTCAGGATCATGAGATCGAGCCCCACAATGAGCTCTTCACTCAGTGTGGGATCTGCTTAAGATTCTCTCTCCCTCTGCCCCTCCCCACTGCTTCTGCTCTCATGCTTGCTCTCTTACTCTAAAAATAAATAAATAAATAAATCTTTAGGGGAAAAAAACAATACAAAATGTTGGTGAGGATGTGAAGTAATGGAAACTCTCATTCATTGCCCCTGGGCATGTAAAATGGGAGACCTTTTTGGAAGACTGGCAGTTTCTTACAAAGCTAACCCTACTCTTACCATATGATCTAGCAATCATGCTTCTAGGTATTTACCCAATGGAGTTGAAAGCATACATCCACACAGAAACTACTGCCATGTTTATAACAGCTTTACTCATAATTGCCAAAGACTGGAAGCATCCAAGATGTCTGTCGATAGGTGCATGGATAAACAAATGTGGAATATTCATACAATAGGATATTATCCAGTGATAAAAAAGAAATGAGCTGTCAAGTCACAAAAATAAATGGAAGAATCTTAAATGCATATCACTAAGTGAAAGACACCAGTATGAAAAGGCTATGACTTTATGATCTCGACTTTATGATATTCTGGAAAAGGCAAAACTATACAGACAGTAACACTATAGAGACAGTAAAACTATAGACACAGTGGAAAGATCAGCGGATGTAATAGCACCTTTTCAGGTCAATGAAATTCTGCATGATGCTGTAATGGGGGATCCATGACATTATGCATTGTCATTGCATATGCATTATGCATTGTCAAAACCCATTGAATGTACAACAGTAGGTACAAACTATGAACTTCAGTTAATTATAAAATTTAGTTAATTATAATATAATTTAGTTAATTATAATGTTAGTATTGATTCATTCATTTTAACCACACTAATGCCAGATGTTTAATAATAGGAGAAACCATGTGAGGGAGAGGAATAGTATATGGGAACTCCTTATATAATCTACTCATTTTTCTGTAAATCTAAAATTGTTCTAAAAATAAAGTCCAATAACTTTTTAAATGATATATATGAAAAACCTCAACCTCACAAACTATGTAAAAATGAACTTAAAATAGATTATGAACTCAAATGTAAACTATAAACGTTTAGAAAAAAAAAGAGAAAATCTTCAGGATCTAGGGCTTTGCCAAGAGTTCTTAGACTTGACACCAAAAGTATGATCCATAAAAGAAAATGTTGATAAATTAGAATTCATCCAAATTAAAAACTTTTGCTTGCAAAATTCCATATTACCAAGATGAAAAGACAAGAGACAGCCTGGGAGAGATATTTGCAAACTACATACCCAGCACAGGGCCAATATCTAGAACTCTCAAAACTTATCAAAAAAAATACAATCCAATTAGAAAATGGACAAAAGACACGAACAGATAATTCACCAAGGAAGATATATGGATGACGAATGAGAACATAAAAAGATGTTCAACATCATAAGCCACTAAGGAAATGCAAGTTCAAAACATTATAAAATATGCTATATACTTCTCAAAATGGCTGAAATTCAAAATAGTGTTGACACCAAATGCTGGTGAGGATGCAGGGAAATTGTATTGCTCATACATTGCTTGTTGGAATGTAAAATAATACAACCGCTGGAAAACTGTCAGTTTCTTATAAAACTTAACACGTAACTACCATACCACACAACAATTGCACTTTTGGGCATTTCTCAGAGAGAAATGAAAACTTAGGTTCCTACAACACTCAGTACAGAATAATCATAGCAACTTTATTTGTTATAGCCCCAAACTGAAACAACTCAGATGTCATTCAACAGGTCATGGTGCATCCACAGCATGGAATCCTACTTGGCAATCAAGAAACAAAATATTGATTCAGGCAACAACTTGGATGAGTTTCTGGGGAAGTGTGCTGAGGAAAGAAGCCAATCACAAAGGTTACATACTGATCCCACATACAGCATGTAATGAGATGGAATGTACATTCACATAAAATGTCCTATACGTTCTTGAAATAACAAAAAACAGAAACACAGAACAGACAAGTAATTGCCAGGGATCAGAGATAAAGGGAGGGGGGAAGGAGAGATGGGTGTGGTTATAAAGGATAGTATGAGGGATCCTTGTGATGGAAGGTTCTGCATAGTGACTGTATGAATGTCAATATCCTGATTGTGATATCTGTGCTATATACCGTTGGTAGAAACTTGGTCGATTGTATCCAGGATCTCTCTACATTCTTTCTTATAACTGCATGTGAGTACAATTATCTCAAAATTGAATGATTAATTAAAAATACAAAAATGTAATAGCTGGGTTTTTAAAATGTACATAAGGATTGGAAGATAAAGTTGAAGAAATATACTAAGAAAGCAGAACAAAAGAAAAGGGAGATGGAAAATATGAGGGAAAAAATAAGTCTTAGTAAATTTGTCCAGATGGTCCCTCACTTACTAATAGGAGGCCCAGGAAGACAAAACAGAATATGCAGAGAAATAAAGATTATTTGGATGCCAGAACTGGGAAAGCCAAGCAGAATTAAGCCAACTCATTTGCAGAGTTCCAAAAATTCTGCAGAATTGGGGACACCAGATACCTTGGAAATGGGGTCTGGCCACTTGGATCCCACAGCTCCTCACCCAACCTGTCCAGCTAGGGGAAACTCTGTGCCCCATCCAAAGAAGACAGGAGATTGTCTCTCTGCAGAAAGTGAACCAGGGGATCCCTGGGGTGAGGGAGCTCAGCCCTTCAGGGGCAGAAGTAAGGGTCCTTACTGAAAAAGTAGGGAACATGAGGAAGTCTCCACATGGGGTCATGAGACCCAGCCCCCTTCTCCGTAATAGCTCACAGAACGGCTTCATCAGGAGGACAGCACTAGGTTCCTCTCCAGAGGAAAAGCTTGGCCCTGCGGGGTCACTACCAGAGGACCACTCAATCACAAACCTCACCCCCAACACACAGTTTCATCTTTATGATGTTAATTGTATTAAAGTATAATCAATGCATGGTGATATGCACTCATGATAAGCATCCACCAGGTGGAAACAACTGAGCACACACAAGACCAGTACAAGCCTAAGAAATGGAACATATCAACATCCCAGAGGCCCCCTCACCCTCTCCCAGCCTCTACTCCATTTCAAAGATAACCACTATCCCGACTTGTGGCGGCATAAATTCATTTTGCCTGTTTTTACACGTCATGTGAATGAAATCATGTGTGTGTGCTGCTTCATGTCAGGCTGCTTTTATTGAATATCATGGTTTTGAGAGTCGCCTATACCAATGTGTGTATAGGTTGTTCATTCTCACTGTTGCTGAATATCCCGTTGGGGGAATATACTGCTTTATTCTATTGTACTACTGATGAGCATTTGGGTACTTTCCCATCTCCCCTCTTACAAATTCTCATTATGTGTTTAATCAGTTTTTAGTGCCTCCCTTTTAAATATGAATAGACAGACAAGGATCACCCAGAGAAAGCCTCTAACACGGAATATAGAGAGTAAAATAAAGGGTCTCAGAGGTCCCTTGATGCAGGCAGCAGAGCAAAACTTCAAAGGAAAATTAAAATGAATATCTTCAGAGAGATAAAGGAAGATCTGTAAAGGAAACATAGATGCCTTAATAAGGAGAATTCAGAGAACAATTTCTAAGTAGATCTTAGAAATTAAACATGTGGGAACATAAGTTTAAAAATCCAATAGGATGATTGGAAGACAAAGTTGAGGGAATCTTCCAGAGAATGAGATAAAATGATAAAAGGGAAGAAATCATGAGAAAAATCAGAGAGTCTATTCAGGATGTCCAATGTCTGAATAATAGGAATTTGGGGAAACTAAGGAGAGAAAAAATTATCCAAGAAAATAATAAAAGAGAACATTCCAGAATGGAATAACACATTAGCTTCCACATTGAGAGTCCTCGCGAAGGACCCAAGGAATGAAAGAAGACCCAAGCTTACGCTCATCACCTTCACTGTAGGCAAGAGACACTGTAAACGTGTCCCAAGGACCAAAACAGGTCCGGTGCTGCTAACCAAGAAAGAACACCCTGCAAATCTGAACAAATAGGCATTTATTTGGGCAATTAGAATTGTAATTCCGGAGACACAATTCAAGTGGCAAGCTGACTGGGGTTCTGAGGAAGACACACAGGAGGCAGGGTTATAAAGACAAAGGTGATGAGTGCAGGTCTCATTCAGGTCCTCTATGCCCAGTAGAGATTGAAACCAGGTGACCTGCGATTGGTTGGATTAACATGAAAATGAGGTGTTGAAACTTCTTGAGTCTCATTGGCTCCTTTATTTTTTTTTAAACATTTTATTTACTTATTCATGAGAGACACAGAGAAAGAGAGGCAGAGACACAGGCAGAAGGAGAAACAGGCTCCCTTCGGGGAGCCTGATGTGGGACTCGATCCTGGGTCTCTCAGGATCAAGCCCTGGGCCAAAGGCGGTGCTAAACCACTGTCATTGGATCCTTTAAAGTGAAGAGTGCAAAGGATTCAGATGTCCTGGTGTGAAGGGGCTTAAGTCCATACTGAGAGTTTGTGGCTGGCAAAAGTTCACAGTTTATTTGATGAGGAGATACATAAATTTCTCCTTCCCCATGGCCTTGTGGCCCTATTTTAAAAGCTTGCAGGCTAGCCTTCCGTGCACAACAACCCAGAGGGGCGGGACGCCCAGGGCACCCACCTGCTCCACAGCAAGTCTGGAGGCTGGCAGACAAGGATTGGGTGGCCTTGAATGCTGTAGAAAGACGTACTCCTACTGAAGAATCAATAACCAGCTGAGTGGGGATCCCTAGGTGGCTCAGCGGTTTGGCGCCTGCCTTTGGCCTAGGGTGTGATCCTGGAGTCCCAGGATCGAGTCCCGCGTCGGGCTCCCTGCATGGAGCCTGCTTCTCCCTCTGCCTGGGTCTCTGCCTCTCTCTCTGTGTCTCTCATGAATAAATAATTTTTTTTTTAAGAGTTGAAATGGTTACCCCAGGGGCATGGACTCAAGGAGGACAGGGAACAAAATTTCTGTTTCTAGCCTGAGAATGCTACAACTTGAGTTTATAAGCTCCACACATTTTGTGATATTAGAAATTAAGTACAGAGAAAAGTCTCTGTTGTCTCTATCCACAATTTAATAAAACTAGGTGTAACTAATATTGAGGCCCTTTGTCTGGAAATGTTAAAGCTCTCCCTGAAGCAGCATCTGGCTGAAAGATGAAATCCAAATCCAAATTTAGAATATCCAAGAGTCCTTAACCCTACCCAGGAGCTGGTGTTCCTCAAAGGAAAATTCACCACCTTACATGTTTATGGGAATAAACAAGATGCAATGGAAATGACTGAACTAAATACCCCCACAATCCTGATAGCAATGTCATTGCCTGTGCCTTGTTAACACACCAAGTATTTGTCCTCAGAGCCTTGGAAGGGCAGCACAAGCCGGGCATGGGTGCCAGGTCACCCTCAGCAGGACGAGTCTGTGCACAGGGCCAGTCTTGCTGCGTGTGGGGCAGCAGGAGGGGCAGCATTTTTCCACCTGGGGGCACACAGAGATGCTCCCCCACTTCCTGGCCCTGGGCGATCCAGCTGCAGAGAGCAGACACCCTAGGTGACCCCGGGAGCCGTCCCATCCAGCTAGCCGAGCACCTTCTCAGTCTGGCCCCCGCGTTCAACAGATTGGAGGACGTGCAACCATCAGAGTTCTTGACTGCGAGCAAGAGAAGCTCCACACACAGACAGGCAGGCCTAGCTCACAGGCTCTCGGAAGCCTGGAGAACAGGAGAGCCAGGGGAAAGGGGGCACCAGGCAGGAAAAGCCGCACGAGGACCCCAGCCGCAGTCACACCAGAGGCCGGGGAGGCAGGGAGGCCACAGGCTGGCCCAAAGCAGTGGGCACCCGCCCCGCACTGCCCCCACTGTGCCGACAAGTGGCCTGGGCCCAAGCGTCTCCAGGACAGGGGCCGGCACCCAGGCCCGGCTGTGCAGGTAGCCGGGAGATGGAGCCTCACCCTTCAGCTCTGGAAAGGATGACCCCAGACTAGGAGGGGGAGCCGGCCGGCCGGTGGCGGGGAAGGAGAGCAGTGAGCACCCCAGGCCCCCGCTGGCCCCGGCACAGGCGCCGGAGGACAGACAGCTCAGGGCTCGAACACCAGGGGCAGGGCACCTGCAGACGCTGCTGTCAGCACAGCACACCACCCAGCTTGGAAGGTCGGGCTGTTCCGATCTGGGGTGTCCCGGGGAGACACCCACCTGCTCGCACCTGACAGAGGGCCCCATGCTACCTTGGGGAAGCCGGCTTCTAGCACAAACATCCATTCTTTGGTGATAGTCTCCCAAATGCTCCCAAGCGTGAGCAGAAAACAGCCTCCTGATTCTCCCGCACGGTAGGGGCCACACGGCCCGACAGCTGGTAAGGATGCGGACACCTTGGCTCCATGGGCTCCCCGGGCTCCACGGGCCCGTCCTCGGGCTTGGGGCCAAGGGCCGAGGGCCGGAGCAGGGCTGCTTGCCCCAGCGGGACAGGCATTGCTGAGTACCCCTGCCCCCTGCCCTCTGAGGTGACGGTGCCACCGTGAGCAGGCCCGAGCACCAGGCACCCTAAGAAGCACCGCACCCTCTCTGCCCTCTGTGCCTGGAGGCTGAGGTCTGCGATCTGGGTGGGCAGGGCTGCTCACTCTGAGGCCCCTCCCTGGCTTGCAGGTGGCGCCCTCCTCCCAGTGTCCTCACGTGCTCTCTTTCTGTGTTCCTGTCCTGGCTCCTCTCTTTATAAGGACACCAGTGAGGTTGGACCAGGCCCCACCCGTAGGATCTCCTTGCAATTTAATATATCTTTGAAATCCTATCTGCAAGCAGTCACATTCTGGGGCGCAGGGTATTAGGGCTTCAACAGATGGATTTGGGGAACAATTCAGCCCAAAACACTGCCGCACAAGCAGGATGGCCAAGGTTTAGCGAATCCAAACGTGGGACTTCCAGGTAAATCTGAATTTCAGGTAAGCACCAAAAGATTACCTGTGGTTTATCCACAGTTCAAACCTGCCCAGGTACCCCACACGTTATCTGGCAACCCCATGCTTCACAGACCCCAAGACTCTGCGGCTGAAAATCACTAGCATTCCTGACTGCCCACAGGCCCGGAGGGTAGCCGTCAGCTGCGAGGCTGCTGGCTACAGGTGCATCTTGGAGGGCTGTGGCCGGGGCAGCCGAGCCCTGTTCCATCTGGCCCCTCGGGCCCTGGCAGAGAGGCCAAGGTTTATTCTCTCGATCCATGAGAAAGCGAACCCCGCAAGGCGTCTTGAGGCCCAGCCTCCCAACCGGCCACGTGGTGAGGATGAGACCAAGTGGCTGGGAGGTCCAGCCTCACTGGGCAGGTGGCCCCAGAGACCAGGATGGGGAAAGCCAACTAACCCACCGAAGAATTACCAGACTGCACTGTTGAGCTTCTAGAATCCAGGGGTCATGACCAGCCCCGCCCCCCAAACCCCCCAACCCCAGGGTGACAGCCATAGGTTCCTCACACTGAGCCCACCTCGAAGGATCTTTGAGCCCCACCTGCAAAGAGCTTGGGGAAATTTCTTCTGCTGACTCCAATCCAGTCCACTGTGGGAGGCATTTGGAGAGCCCGTTGCTAGGGGAAGTATTTTAACCGGCAGGAATTCAAAAGTCAAGAGTGACTGCCTATCCGCCTTCAAGGACCCCCATCTGAGAGGTTTAATGGGCCCTTGTCGGGCCTGCAGGAATTCACCCCTGGAATGAAGTGGCTCTGTGGCTCTGTGGCTGCTTCCTGATGCAGGCTTCCCCTCTTACCCTACTTCCACGCAGGACGGCCGGCTTCGTCCCCTTGTGCCAGTGTCTGAGCAGGACCCCGGCAGTCCATGGGTCTCGGGTGAAAGCAGAAGGGGACAGTCTCAACTAGTGGGCGATTCGGGAGGAAGGCTCTGACCTCCACCTGCTGGTGCCCACAGCGGCTCTGGGCAGAGAGGCCCCTGTCACAGCTATATGGTCCCAGGCTGCTGACAGAAATCAGAGCTTCTACAGGTGAACCAGAGCCAGGGGACTGTTGGGACTGTTGGGAATGCCCTGAGATTTTGAGGAAGGCCAGCAAGAAACCCTGATGGTTTGTAAGGAACTGTCAGAGGCTGGGGCAGGGGTAGGGGCAATAACACTGCTGGGCCATGTTCCACACCCTGGTTCAGATGGCCTGCACAACTAACCATGATCCGCCAGATGGCCAGGCTCCAAGTGGGACCACTGGGGAGGCCTCTTGCCTCCCCCACAATGTTTCACAAGTGGGTGGGATGTTAGCAAGAGCAGAAGCAGGAGAGAACTGGAAATACCTGGGTGAGGTGGGGGGCAGGCCCCTCCACCCCATGGAAGCACAAGCCCCTCTGAGGCAGGGTTGGGGTCAGGGCTTATGGGACTCAAGCCAAGGGCAAAAATGCAGCTCACAAATAAGGCAGTCAGAGGTTGAGGACCCTGCCCCTGTGCCGACTTGTTGCACAAACAGGAACCATTCCAGGGATCTCAAGAGGAAGGTTTTAAATAAGAGGAATGGAGTCCTCACGCCATCCCTAGAAAGGCTGAGAGGGGGCCCCCACCAGGAAGGTCATCATCCAGAACATTCAGCTGTAACTGATACAAGGGTTAGGAAGACATTGGATATAAAACCCAGAACAAAAAGGTGAAGAGCAGATACTCAAGACAGCCCGAAAGAGAACACCACGTTCGAGAAAAGCTCACTGACCTGATGGCCAACCTTCTACACACAGCGACAGGGGATATAAAACAATGAGTTGAATCTCCACAGTGTTGAGAGGAAATAACTCACCAGAGTCATGCACCTGGCAAAACGACCTTTCAAGAAACAGGGGGAACGAAATAAAGATAATTTCAGAAGAAAAAAAGAGAGTTTTTACTTTGTTACATGGGCAACAAATGAACAAAAGGACAAATTGTACCCTGTGAAAATTTAAAACTTCTCTGCATCAAAGGTTGCTATCAACAGAGTAATAGGCAATCCACAGAACAGGACAAAACATTTGCAAATCACATATCTGATAAGGAACAGATTAATATTTGGAATGTACAGAGAAAGTACTACAAACAACAACAAAAACCGAACCACCCAAATCAAAAATGGGCAGAGGACCTGAACAGACATTTCTCCCAAACAGATGTACAAGTGACCAAGAAGCATGTGAGAAGTTGCTCAATGTCCCTCGGCCTCAGGGAACTGCCCTTCAAAACCACCATGAGCTCTCACCCCACTGGGAGTCTCCCATCAGAAGGAAAAACAGCAACCCGGAAAATACGGAAGGTGAGCAAGGTCATGGAGGAACTGGAGTGCTCGTGCTTTGCTGATGGGAATATACAACGGTGCAGCCACAGCAGGAGAATATTCCGGCAATTCCTCAAATAGTCAAACAGGAAGTCACCTCATGACTCAGCAGTCATGACCCAAGAGAAATGAAAGCATCTGTCCACACAAAACTGGCACACAAAAGGTCACAGCAGCAGTACGGAAGAGTGAAAACAACGTGTCCATCAACTGAGGGACGGATCCGTGGTATGTGGTCTGCCCATGCACTGGAATATTAGTCAGCTCTGAAAAAGAGGGAGGTGCTGACACACACACGCTACAACATAGATGAGCCGTGGAGATGTAATGCGGAGGGGAAGTAGCCAGGCACAAAAAGCCACATGTTGTACAATTCCACTTACAGGAAACACCTGGAATAGACATCTCTGGAGACAGGTAGTAGATGAGTAGAGCCAGAAGCTGGGGGAACAATGCAGGGAGCAGGAGGGTGAAGCAAAGGGAGGTGGGGTTTCTTCAGAGCTGATGAAAATGTTCTAAAATCGACTGCAGTGACAGCCATACAATTGGGTTAATATACTAAACAGCACTGAATTGAATACCCTAAAAGGTGAACTATACAGTGTGTGACCTGCAGCTCACTGAAGCCATGTAGAAGACAAAAAGTAGAGTATTTCCTTACTTCCGCAGTTCTCAACCCAAAGTCACACGTGCTTCACTCACACAGGGCCACCTTGTGCTGTTGTGCAGATGTGCACTGCACAACTCCATGAGGCACCATGAGCATAGACTGCATACATAGACTCAAGCCATCCATCACACAGAAAACCAGGAAGCCCTCTGGTTAGCAGAAATCGTTCTCCTCAGAGAACACTTTATTTTTTTTTAATTCTTTTTTTTTAATTTATTTATGATAGTCACACAGAGAGAGAGAGAGAGGCAGAGACACAGGCAGAGGGAGAAGCAGGCTCCATGCACCGGGAGCCCGACGTGGGATTCGATCCCGGGTCTCCAGGATCACGCCCTGGGCCAAAGGCAGATGTTAAACCGCTGCGCCACCCAGGGATCCCCAGAGAACGCTTTAGAAGCAATTGGCGTTAAGACAGACACCCCCCCCCCGACACTATCCATAGAAAATTGAATTGTCCAATAGAAATATGATGTGTGCCAGAAATGCTATTTAAAATTCTCTAGTGGGGGATCCCTGGGTGGTGCAGTGGTTTGGCTCCTGCCTTTGGCCCAGGGCGCAATCCTGGAGACCCGGGATTGAATCCCACATCGGGCTCCCGCTGCATGGAGCCTGCTTCTCCCTCTGCCTATGTCTCTGCCTCTCTCTCTCTCTCTCTTTCTCTCTCTGTGACTATCATAAAAAAAAAAAAAACTTTAAAAAAAAATAAAATTCTCTAGTCGTCATACTTTAAAAAGTTAAAAGGCACAAGTAAAATTAAATTTAATAATATATTTTGCTTAACCCTATCTATCCGATATATTGTCACTTCAACATGTAATCCACATAAGCAATTTCAGTGAGATATTTTGCAGCAAGTATGTACTCATGGCCCATCTCAGCTCCAGCTGGCCGCATTCAGAGCCCTCAGTAACCCCATGTGACCAGGGTCTAAGGCATCAAACAGCTCAGCTCCATACTCTAAGTCCCAATGGCATACTGATTTGAACAGAACCAGGGAAAAAAGAAGAATTTGTTGGCCAAGGTAGCCAAAGCCCAGAGGAGATTGGTCTTCCGGCATAGCTGGATCCAGGGATGTAATCTCTGTGTCCCCCTCCTCCCTGCCCTCTCCTTCTCTCTTCTCTGTCTCTCCCACCTCTACCTCCCTTCTAGCTCTATCGTCTTTTGGCTCTACAGTCCTCTGAGCGGGCTTCACATTCAGGCTCAGGAAGTGTCCTTCCCACCCACCCCTTCTCCCCAGCCCTGGAAGCTCTTGGTTTACAAACTCACCCCATGTCAAAGAGCATGTCTGCTTTTCAACAGCTTTGGGGAGAGAAAAATGGACTCCCTTGGTGGGACAGGAAGAAGTGAGGCTCTGATTGGCTGGTTGGTGTCCTGTGTCACTCAGGGGGTGTGACCAAACCCCCTGCTACATCTGCACCGAGGACCCGGCAGTGCCCTCCCTCGAGACCAAGGACGGGAGGTGACAGGCAAAGCCCTCACATCTCCACTCTGCACGCCAGCCTGGAGTGGTCTCTGGGGCTGAAAATGTACACAGCTCCGCTCAGGTATTTTTGTTAATGTAGCTTCTTAATTGTCCGTAGCTTACCCAATCTTGCTCCCAAGCTTCCACCCTACTGGGAAGCAGGAACAAAACCTTCAACTTGGAAAAAACCAACCAACCAGCCAACCTTCAATTTAGTGATATTTAAATGACCTCTTCTGTTTTAATACAGTCTCTTTTAGAAAAATGTTAAATCCAGGTCACAGTTCACCTTCCTAACAGGGGTCTTGCTTCCTTTTCTTCCTTCTTCCCAAGATGGCACTGGGGTCTCAGGCAGAGCTGTTGGGCTTCCTGCCACTAGGGAAGAGAAGCATTTCTACAGACCTCCACTGGCAGTGCTTCAGCCATGCAGGGCCACCTTGTGCAGTTGTGCAGGTTGTGCGCGGTACAACTCCATGAGCACCATTAGCAGGCCCTACAGTGTGTGTGATTCTCCGTGGAGTTGTGTGGGCAGCAGCCCCAACCCCACGCACCTGTGCTTCTCAGCCTCCATCCCTAATGAACCCCTGACCTTCTGGACATGAGCTGCTCCTCTGTGGAGACTCTGGAAGTTGTTCTGCTTTCCCGGCTTCCAGCGCTGCCCATGTGGCAGGGGCGACTGAGTCCTGTCTGCATCATGACTTAGTGATGGCCCGTGAGGCAGTGAAGAGGCTTAGACGTGACCCTCCCGATGCCCATTGCCTCACGACGGCCTGGTACAGCAGGTGGGCGCTGCAGCCCCACGTGGAGGGACAGTCCTTTGCTTCAGGTAACCTGCGGGGCATGAAACGCACCCGTTGCACCCGCCTGAGCCTTGGTAGGCGGCCTGCTGCCCTGGCAGGGGCCTGCTGGGCTGGTCCCCCGCGGTCCGGATGAAGACTGAGGCCGAGGGCGACCGAGCCGCACCGCGACGGCACAGCACCAGGAGCCAGACCCAGGGCTCCCGGCCAGCAAGGCCTCTTCCTCCCCCTTGTGCGGACTGATCACTTGGAGAGGAATTTGTGCCTGAAAACCATTGTTTAGGTCATTTGTCCCAGCCAGAGAAGAAAGGCCGTCCTGACTCTGCTTGGACGAGTCACTGCTTCTGTGCCCTCCCCTCTGGTCTGGGGCCCAGAGCACGTCCAGAGAATGCTGAGAACGCCACACACCTGCCCAGAGCACACCTGCCCAGAGCACACCTGCTGGGAGCAGATGCTCGGGGGGTGTGTGCTCTCAGCATGTGGAGGTCCTGGGGGGACTTCCTGGGGGGTAGCATGGAAGCCAGGGGGAAGGGGGAGGAAAGCTCCCTGCAGGTCACTCAGACTGCACATCTCAAAGCCGTGAGATGGGCCCCCAGGCACTGTGACCTCTGAGGCCGGGCACACCTGACACGAGAGGAGCCTGCGGAGTCCTCCCGGGGACTTCATCTGGGACCCAGAGCAGGGCCAGACAGAAAAGGGGTGAGGTGGAGGGCGCGGGAGGCCCACTGCCCCAGCAGGAGGGGTAGCGGGCCCGATGGGGGGGCGCCCACCCTGGGGAGAAGTGGGGTTGGCCTGCCGCTACCCCACCCTGGGGGGCAGCTGGCAAGAGACCCAGGAGGCACAGGGTGCAGGCCCGCTAGGAGGAGGAGCCGGATGGGCCCCAAGGGGCTGGAGCCCACAGGCACCTGTCGGAGCCCCGGCGCGCACCCCGCAGCTTCTCAGACTGGACCTTCTGCCGGCAAGGACTACTCTGGAGTTTCTATTATTTTTACTTTCATCATATTATTTCTACAGTCACCTTCTCCTTAGGGCAAGTGACCGTGGTTACCTCCTTAGGATAGTGCCATCAAGTTTCCCTTTCAATAACTTCAAGTTAAAACAGGAAGACTGTATTTAAAAAAAAAAAAATTCCAGGGGATCCCTGGGTGCCTCAGAGGTTTGGTGCCTGCTTTCGGCCCAGGGCGCAGTCCTGGAGTCCCGGGATCAAGTCCTGCGTGAGGCTCCCAGTATGGACCTTGCTTCTCCCTCTGCCTGTGTCTCTGCCACTCTTTCTCTCTATGTCTATCGTGAATAAATAAATAAAATCTTTAAAATAAATAAATAAATAAATAAATAAATAAATAAATAAATAAATAAAAAATTCCAGGGTCCCCTGGGTGGCTCTGTCGGTTAAGTGTCTGTTTGGGCTCAGGTCATAGTCCCAGGGTCCTGGGATCAAGCGCCGCATCGGGCTCCCTGCTCAGCGGGGTCTGCTTCTCCCTCTGCCCCTCCCCCTGCTCATGCTCTCTCACTCTCTCAGATAAGTAAATACAATCTTAAAAAACAAAAAATTCCAAGTAGATGGAAGGACTGAGTTCATAACCAAGGGAAGGAAGCCACTAAGGGGGTGGGATGCCTGGGAGCCATGGCAGGACAGGGCAGGCTGGGACTGGGCTCCCGATCACGCCCTAAGGTGACTGGCACTCCTGGCAGGTGCTCTGGGAGGTGAGGGGCCCTGCCGACCTGGAACCCCAACCCTGACCCACCACACTTCTAGATCAAGAACAGGTGTGTGGCCGCTCAGGGCAAGGGAGCCCATTGCACCCGCCCCTCATGCACACCCCTCAATGTCCTGGGACAGATGCCCTGAGTCTCCAGGAGAAATGGCTTCAAGACAGACGGAGCCTGTAGACCGAGCAAAGGCGATGTGAAACCAAGCGGGTTCCTGGGGTCTGCATTCAAACAAAGCATCTGTGAAGATGCGGCTTTGAGACAATTGAGGAAATTGGAATATGCAAATACTAATTTTGTTAGCGTGATAATGACACGATGGTTATATAAAGAAAAAATGTGTATTTTTAAATATTTATTTATTTATTTGAGAGAGAGCATGAGCAGGAGGGATGGAGGGAGCAGAAGAGAATCCCCAGCAGGCTCCCCACTGGGCGCAGAGCCCAATGCGGGGCTGAAACCGAGAGTCAGATGCTCAACCAACTGAACTACCCAGGCGCCCCTGTCTTCATCTGTTTAAAAAAAAAAGCTCATGAACAAAGAAGAGAGATGCTTTGAAAGCTGACCCACCATTAGCTTCCCCGTGGATGGACCTGGTGGGGATGATGCTGAGTAAAGTCAGCCATCGGAGGGGAAACAAGCATCACATGGTGTCACTCATATGGGAATATAAGAAATAGTGAAAGGGATTATGGGGAAAGGAGAGGAAATGAGTGGGAAATATCAGAGAGTGAGACAAACATGGGAGACTCCTAACTGGGAACTCTGGGAACGAACAAGGGGTAGTGGAAGGGGAGGTGGGCAGGGTTGGGGTGACTGGGTGATGGGCACTGAGGGGGGCACTGGACGGGATGAGCACTGGGGGTTATGCTATCTGTTGGCAAATGGAACTCCAATAAAATAATAGACAAAAAGAAAAACAAAAGAAAGCTGGCTTGGGAGAGGCTTCCCCCAGCAGCGAGGACGTGCAAGTGGGGCTCCTGGCGGAGCTTGGCTGGCCTGCGGGGCTCAGGGACACTGCTGCCCTCAGGGCCCGGCTCTGCAGGACAGGCTTGCCTGAGACAGCTGTGCGCCGCGAGCCAGGGGGCTTCTGCAAGTGGGAGACGAGACAGGCAGCAGGACACGTGGGGCCCTGAGAGGGTCCCACCAGCGGGAGGGGTGCAAGGGCGTCAGATGAGGACAGAGGCCGGGGCATGACCACCAGCTCCGCAGCTGATGGAGTGCCTGGGACCACCAGGCCCAAGGAAGGGGCACAGCTCCCCAGCTCCCGAGCATTCTGCGGCCCTCCTATCCACACAATAAAGCTCAGACTCTTTTTCAAAATTGCTTTTTATGATTTTTAGAGGTGGACACATGACATAAAGTGTACCTTGACCATTTTAAGGGCGCAGCAGGGTGGCACCAAGTACATTCGTACAGTTGCACAACCTTCCCCGCCATTACTCTCCAGCACCTGCTCATCCCCCAAGCTGAAACTCCAGCCCCACTCAACAGCTCCTCATTCCCCTCCCCTGCCCCCCAAGCCATCACCCTGTCCCCTGTGGCTCTGGGCACCTCATCTAACTGGAATCACACGATGTGTTGAAGGCCACCTGGGGCGCTTCCCCTCATCGTTCATGTGCTGTGAATGATGCTGCTGGAAGTGCGTGTGCAAATCTCTTTGCGAGTCCCTGCTTCCGGTTCACTGTACACTCCCACCTGCATAGAGGTCCCATTTCTCCATGCCCGGGCCAACACTGGCAGGCTCAGCCTCCTAGGCCCCCACTTCAGCCTCACCTGATAGACCTGCGGACGGATGATTGGACAGCTGAAGAAAAAGGTGTGGGGTGTGGGTTGTCAGCAGAAGGAGGTGGATGGAGATGATGTGGATGGGGTACACTGGTAGGTGGGTAGGCTGTGGGGGCAGTGATGGACAGGTAGGTGGTCGTATGTATGGGTGAGTGGGGGAGTGAAGACTGCAGGGGGCATGGGTGGAAGAGGGATGACATCACTAGAATGCAGTAACCCAGGAAGCTCTGGCCACCCCCACCCCAGCCTGGGGTCCCCACTCCAGCCCTCTTGTGAAAATGCTCCTGAGTTAGGGATCAGAATGCACCATCATCCAATATGTGCTTGGGGTCGATCACCCCTTGTGACCAGAGATGTGTAACTGCCTCCCTGTCACTCCACACCCTCGGACCTGGCCCCACCTGGAGGGTCTCCCTGGGATAAGGGGCAGCCTCGGACCAGATCTCCCCCTCCACCAAGGTCACACAGGCAGCAGAAGCTGGGTGAGCAGGCAGGACTCAGGCATTTCCAGTGGGCAGTCAGCAGTTAATTATGGGCCCCTGGGAAGAGACTGGATAATCCTAGAAATGCTCCAGGTGCTTCTGACAACCCATCCAAACCCTCAGGTGTCCTGCACGCAGGCACAGCCAGAACTTACAAGCTACAGGAGGGACACCTGGGTGGCTCTGCGGTTGACCATCTGCCTTCGGCTCAGGTCGTGATCCCGGGGTCCTGGGATCAAGTCCTGCATTGAGCTCCCTGCCAGAAGCCTGCTTCTCCCTCTGCCTGTGTCTCTGCTTTTCTTTCTCTGTGTCTGTGAGGAATAAATAAATACAATCTTAAAAAAAAAAAACAACTATACAAGACTCCTTCCTCCTCGAATCTGCAGTTCTATAGAGTTTGCAAACCCTTGAGGAGTAAAGGGACTGACTCCTCTTCCCACTGGGCATGTGACCTAAGCCTGGCTAACCAGAGCTCCTCGTCCCTCAGGCCAGAATGATTCAAGTAGAGACCTGTGTGCTACAGTTGGCTAATGAAATCCCTACCTGGGCATGTGCTGACCAACAGGGTTCTCTTTACACTGTGTCGCTAAGTTTGTAAAAGCCTACAGCTGTGGGCAGCCATTGGTGCCTCCCACTTGGCAAAAGCCTGCCAGAGAATGAACCCATACAGATAACAGAGAAGAAAGATTCCTTAAGACCTCATGGAGCTCCTGGATCCAGCCATGCCTGAAGCCAGATACACCCTAGGACTTTTCTATTACATGAACCCACCAGTTCCCTTTCATTGCTCAAGCCAGCATAGGTTAGGTTAAGTTTAGGTTAAGTCATTTATAAGGGAGAGGGCCACCCAGAGGAAAACATCTGCTGGGTTATTTGTCCGAGTAGTTTTCAGCCAGAAGCAGCAATGATGGCTAGGATGTTGATTTCTCAAGCTACATAGTAAGACCCCAAATGAGTTGATAGGCTGAGTTTGAACCCTTGCTCTGGCAGTGACAGCCCTGTGTCTGCCGGCAGGTGACTGACCCACCTGTCTCTGCCCCCGGGTCCCCCCTTCTCAGATGGGGCTGGGTGCTATCAGCCCCTGTGAGGCAGTACACTCCGGGCTGTTCTCCCCAAATGCCTGAGTCCACCGCAACTGAGCTTGTTTTGTGTTAAAACCCTGTGCCCAAGGCAGGCTGGCTAGAGCTTCTGCCCTCCAGAACCCTCAGTGCAGGGGAACTAGATGCCCAGCCTACACATGCCCACAGCCACTTCACTGACATCCAGGGACCAGAACGAGCCACATGCCTACACCTTGCCCATTTTCAGAGGCCACATGCGCCCATAAAGCAACACCATCCGACAGGATCCCAAGTGTCCAGGGAGGCCCCATGGGAGCCCCTTGGGGACCTTCGAAGGAGCACCCCAAGTAGACTCTGGCCTCCTCCAGCTACTGATTCTCTAACCCAGAGGCTGCCAAGTGAAAACCAGAGCATGAGCCCCCCACCATCCACGGCAGCCCTGTTGACATGCCTTGCTCTGCGCAGCCGGCAAGCCCCGGTATTAATAGCTGGTGGTTTTAATACCCTGGATGAGCCAACGTGTGCGGCAATCAGAAGGTGCCTGCCTGCCCCCGCCCTGTGCTCGCTGTGTAATTATGCGTGATCGCGGCGCAGTGAGCGCTGATTGCGACTCAGAGGCCATCGCCTGCTTTCGGGCTGGTAGGGCTGAGCCCCTGGCAGCCTAGCGAGGGTAATTGAGGCAGGGCTGATTGTGCCGGAAAGCCGGAGGGGACTGAGCCATGAGGACGGGCCACGTCACACCCCAAACAGGACGCATTTGCTAAATTTGTTTCCGATGCAATTTCATGGTGATTACACTGATTTCTCTTTAGTAATTGAGCCTGGCGCTGAGCTCAATGCCTGCAGCCCGGCTGTCAGGACAGGCCCGCTATGGAGCAGGAGGTATTGATTATGATTTATGGACCACTGTCAGAGCCCTCAGAAGACACCATGCCGGAAGGCTGCGGAGCGCAGCCTGGCTCCTTGGGAAACCCCCTCCCCACGTGCTGTGGCCAGTTTGTCCGCAAGGCTCTGTGACCCCCACCGTGTGGCTCTGGGCAGCACCTGCGTGCCCGCCCCCCCAGCTCCCCGTCCACTGCGGTGAGAAGCTACCTCTCACAGGCGCAAGCCCGCTCATACACGCGCGAGGCTTGCACAGCGGCTGAGCTACAGGTGCCCACTCGGCAGACACGTCCTCTGGGGACACCTGTCCCACCCAGAGACAGGCCCCTCGTCCGGTTACCGGAGCCAAGCCCCACGCCCGCCTCTGGGGTCGGAACGCCACCCGTAGTGGGCCACGGAGGACATGGGCCTAGAGAGGGGCCTATGCAGAGCCACAGGCCAACACCTTTTTCATCAGGAAAATATCTGCCCAACTCTTCATGGGAACTGCCACGTGGAGCCGGGTGATCGCAAGCCTAGCACACGGGGCAGGGGTGGGGGTGGGGCGCAGCGGGAGAACCTCTGAGAGATGGCGTGGGGCCCTGGGGACAGCTGGCTCTTGGTGGCCTTCAGTCCCCGCCTAGGGTTCCAGCGTGCCTCGGGGACCCAGACACCAGGCACAGCAACCCCGCCCAGGGCAGCAAACCACCAGGGTCTGGCGAAGCGGCGGCGGAGAACCTGCACCTGCACCTGCACCTGCAATTTGTTGTGGGGTGAGGCCGGCATGAAGCTCCTGGAAGGCCGCTGGTACCTGGCCCGGCAGGCAAGGGGCCCGGCCTCAGCCAGGAGCTGCCACCTGAGCGCACGAGGTGCCCGCGTTTCTGTGGGCCCCGCCCCAACTCCTCCTAGCAAAGGACACACAGAGCCAGGACGTTTAGCAAAAAATGTTTAATCTCTCCTTAATGTGTGTGTGTATTTACAAGTACTAAATCTGAAGAACAGTAAAATAGGAAATCGCCGTATATTTACACACCCCGTGGGCTGAGCGCCCCGCCCCGTCAGCCACGCTGCCCCCGGGGAGCAAGAGCCCGGTGGGCAGCTCGGGCGGCCGGGTGATCGCTCTTCTTTTGGGTGGGGGCTCTGTGGCGTTATGGGACAGCTAATTGTGGGCTTCGTCTTAAAAATATCTTTCTCTCTTTCTAAATATATCTACTCTAGCTTGTGTAGCACCAACGACGTGAGCCATCAGATCCAGAACGGGGGAGCCGGGCCTCAGCCAGGCCAAACCAGAGGGCGGGAGGGATGCTAGGGGCCTGCCGTTAGGGGGATCCAGGTCCCTCTTCCCCTCAGCCCCCAGCCCCGGCTCGTCAGGCCCTGGGTCAGGGAGGGCAGGGTAAGCTCGAGGTATATGGAGAGACGGGGCTCCCGGACGGAGGTTGGGCTGTCTGAGGGCACTCCTGAGACCATGCAGATCGGGGTGGGGGGGTGGCCTGTAGCAGTGGCAATAGCAGCAGTGTCCGGGACAGGCTGGGAGCCCTTGCATCCCACACTGGCCTGGATCCCCCAAGCCCTGGGGCTGCACAGGGGCCTTGGGAACCATGGCACTCCCCTCAGTGTGCAGAGCAGGGCTGCAATCCCAGGCTCCTGCCAGGGCCCCCACACCAGTGCAGGAGCTTGGGGCACCACGGGAGGATGCGCAGAGGCAGAGGTGCCGGTAGGATACTACAGACTCGGAGGGCGTGGGGAGTAGTGACAAGGAGAAGGCAGGGCCTAACTGCAGGACCCAGCAGGAAGGAAGGTGCGGGAGCTGCTGCCTGGCCGGGGCAGGCTGAGGGTCAGCTCCCTGGGCTTGCGTGTAAACAGGTACTGCTAAAGTGCTTGGCCTCCCCCTGCCACCACGGCCCTGCCCGCCCACAGTTCAGGTGACACGGGCAGGTGGACGGGCCCCTGCCCTGGAACTCGCAGCCTTGCTCAGGCCAGCACAGGGGCTCAGCTCTGCGGGGACCAAAGAGGGCAGAGGAAGGGGCTGGAACTGATTCTCAAGAGGGGCCGGGGGGCTGAGGAGCCCCAAGCCAACCATCACAGAACTGGAAGAACGAGGGCTTAGAGCAGAAGCCAGTGCCCTGGGAAGACTTTCCGGGGAGGGAGGGGAAACAGGGGCTTGCCCCCAGGCCCGGCCCAGCAACGTCAGAGGGGCCAGGGGACCACCCAGGGACGCGCATCCAGCCGAGGCAAGCGGCCACCCAGACAGCCGGGTCTCCAGACGGGCCGGCCTCCGCTCAGCTGCCCCCGCTCGAGGCCACAGGGGCTGCGCTGGGCCAGGCCAGCTTGAGCTCTGACGGGGCACCCATGGCAGTGGGAAGCCTGAGCCCAGCCTGGCGCCTGTGGGGACCCCCCGGCCCCGCAACCCCCTGCCCAGGTCAGCCCCGTTCCAGGAGCTGCCCACGCCGGGAATGCTGGGATATCATGGCGCCCCCGGCCCGGTCTCTGAGGTGTGGCTCACGCTGCTTAGGAGGGGGGACCCCCAGACGGGCAGCCCACGGGCACGGGGCCGGCCACAGTTAGCTGTCCCTTAAAGTCCGTAGGAATCTTTAGTACCGTCGAAAAAGTGGACTTGTAAAGGGGCCGGGCCCGCTTGTTTGCTTTCATGAGTGACTGATTAATTAAAAAACATAAAAAAGGGGGTCTAACAACCTCTAGTATTTAACACTTGCAGTTTTAAAAAGATCAAGTCAGACTAGACGCTAGCACGGTCATGCAGGAATGCACAGCCCTGCGCCCTGGACGCTCTGGGGCCGGCGACAAGTTTGCTCCTTCTTACGTCAAAACAAAACCAGGGTGACCCGCAGGTCGAGGGGCGGAGGCCTTGGGGTGCTCCACTCAGGGGAGCCCCAGCCACATTCCCCACGACCATTTGGTATTGCTTCCCCACTGCCTTAATTTCCCTTATTCTACACTGTAAAATCTCTCCTCCTCCAGGTAACTGTACAGACCCCACTGGGGCTGGAGACTGAGGCTAGAGCCACATATATATATATACATATATATGTACAGAGTTTTTTTAATTAAAAATTTGTTCTTTCTTGCTCACTGAGGGTGGGGGGGCAGAGCCAACCTCCAGGCCCTCTGGTCACTGCGTCCTACTCCCAGGGGCCCCGCCACAGCCCCAGCTGCCCACACGGAGCGCAGCAGGGTGCCTCTGTTCCCCTAAAAAAACTCCAAACCAGTCCCCCAGACCTCCCACCGCTCTTGAGGGGCCGGCATGCTGCAGAGATGCCAGACTGGAAGCTGCTAAAGGTGGACATGGAGAGCAGGGGACACAGACAGGGATGAGGGAGGAGGGGATCAGGGGCTGCTCCCAGACCCGCAGGGCCGGACAGCCCCGCCCGCCCAGGGCCCGGAGCCAAGAGTGGCGCTGTGCAGGGGGGAATAAATAACGGGAACGTGCGCTCGTGACCCGGAGCCCCGGCCCCAGCGGCTCCCAGACGCATAGCCCTGAGGACAGGAAAGGAGTCACCGAGTCCTTCTGGAAGTCGCATGAGGGCTCTGAGTGAACCGTTCTGCAGCCCCTCCACGGGAGGGAGCTGGGGCCTCTCTGGGCGAGGCTGATGTGGTGCTCCGGCCTCAGCCGCGGCCGCGGAGAGCACGCGGTGAATCGGAGGATGGTGGTGGCCATGCGGCAGCGAGTGGGGGGTGCCGGATGTGGCAGGCAGCAGTGGGAAGGCCGACTCCAGCTCCCCTTGGTGGGCCCCGGGCCTTCAGCCTCCCTCGGGGCTGCCATCGGGCCCCGGGCCCCGCAATCCGCCCAGCAAGCCGGGAACAGCTGGTGCCCTCCTGGCCCCTTGTGCTGGCCCCCCCGACCATGGCAGCACAGCCTCAAGGAGATGGACTGGGCTAGCCAGCCCTTCCCGGAGGGCTCCAGCCTGCCCCCCAGGGCCTTGGCGGTCACCCCATTCTTCCGAGAAGCTCCCAGTCACACCTGGGCTCCTGCAGCCCTGTGCTGAGCAGCTGGGCATGGAAGGTGCCGCAGGGGCGTGGTCACCCACACCAAGAACGAGGACCCCCGCCAGGTGGGAGGAGGAGGGAGAGGGCCGGGAGGACGCTGAACCGCACGGCCGGCCCCAAGCGCGCTGGCACGAGGCACAGTTGGGGCGAGGCTGCCTCCGGGGCCTCCCAGCTCTGGCTGCTGGACGGAGGCCGGCCCTGTGGGCCCTCTTACGCAACTCCCTCTGGGCGGTGATGGCCGAGGGTCTCAGCTGCTCAGGGCCATCGTGTCCACCACCTGCTCCAGCTTGCTCCGGAGCCGCTGCCGCCGAGCCTGCTCATCCTTCTCCAGGGCTGTCAGGATCTGCAGAGGTGGGTGGGGCGTCAATGGCCTGGCCAGGGCCCCCTGCTCCCGTGGGACCAGCGCACAGAAGCTCGGGGGGTGCCCAGTGAGCGTGTCACATGGCCTTGACCAGTGGGGACCCTGGGGCCAGGGTGAGGTTCCACCCCTACGGTTCCCAGCTGAGGGACCTGGGTTGAGCCTAGACCCCGGGATCCTGGTGTGGAGGAGGAGTCCCCCAGGTCACCTTTCTACCTCATCCCCAGAGTCCCAACCCCTAACAGGGCTTTCGTTATGCCAGCCCCTTGAGTTGGTTCCCTCAGCACAGCATCTCGTAGGTCCATCAGGGTGGGCCTGGCCTGCTGGGGCACAGACCCCACCCCTCACAGTCTGCTCTGTCCCCCCCTCAGCTGCCATCAGCCCAGCACAAGGCCCCGCAGCCACGCCCGCTTCTCTGCATCCTGATGCACAGCGCTCCCCAGGAAGGACTGCCAGGCTCCCCTCGACGCTCCCTGGACAGCCCAGAGTAGGCAGGCTTCAGTGCCCAACCTGCAGGTCACTCGGCCTCCTCAGGGCCCGGTCATCTGTCCATGGCCCGTCCCTGGCTCAGTCCCAGGGCTCTGGACTCCCCTCTGGGGCTGCCTCCTCCAATCAGGGGCACAGGTCCTGCTCTCAGCTGCTGCCCCTGCGCCCTGGCTGGGAGCCTAAGACGCTCCTGCTCTCAGATCTTCCCCATTAGACTTGAACAGCTGGAGCCCTTGCCCCTCAGACCTGTGCCGACGGCGGCCCGCCCCACTTCCTGTCACTCAGCCACAGGTCTGGGGACAGGCCCGCAGCTCGTCAGATGGGCAAGACCAGCCCCGGAGCCCCACGGCCCAGCCACAGCCCCCACCGGCCCCTGCCTTACTCTCGTCCCCTGGCAGCTGGCAATCCAATCACGGCTCTAAACCTCAACGGCCTGTCTCACTCGGGGAACAGCCCACATTCCTCAAGGCCCACACAGCCCATGACGACCCTGCCTCAGCCTCCCCTACTCCTCTCTCCTCCGATTCAGCCTTGCAGCCTCCACGGTCCTGCCACAGGGCCCAATCTGGCCTCAAGACCCTGGCACCGGCCAGGCCCAGCCTGCTGCTCTGGCCCTTTGTATCCAATCTAGGGTGTATGTCCACCTCCTTCCCCAGTCAGCTCAGGGAGCCCCAGCTCCGCATAGACACCAAGGAGGCCTCCTGAGGCCTCGCTCCAAGTCTGCAGGGAAAGCGCTAAAGGCTGAGGAAAGGCTTGGTGCCCTGCCCTGGATATATCTACCCAGACTGACAAACCCCGTAGCAGCCCTCAGCGAATGGTCACTCACCGGGCCATGGTCTCCGCCTTGGAAAGATACTGCCACCCACTCCCCCACACCCCACAATGACCACAAGCACAACCCCTGACCTGCTGCAGCCCTGCCCGACCCTCCCAGGCTGGCAGGGAGTCCCAACAGCATCCCCTCCCTGCCCCAGCGAGCAAGGTGGCCAGTCACGGTGCAGAGTGGAAACGGCAGCGCCTGACCAGCCTGAGACATGGGAGGGGACTGCCAAGGGGGCTTTAGGGAGGGAGCCTGCCTGGCAACACCTGGCAGGGGTCTGCCTCTGGGGAGACGCTTACCTCATCCTTGTACTTGGTGATGTAGGAGTAGATCTCATGCAAGGCGCTCATGCTGTTGAACTGGCTCAGGTGCAGCCGCGACTGCTCGGCCAGGTAGGCGCTCATGTCCTGGTCACTAATGGCAGGCATCTTGGCGATGTCAGCGTAGTACCTACACAGGGCAGGCGGCGGGGGGCTATGAGCTGGGTCCTGGCCCTTGGCCAGCCTGCCTGCCCGCCCCACCCCGCACCGCCTACCTCTCCACCCAGCTCTTGTAATTGGGGATGTCCTTAGCATAGAGTAGTTTGTTGGAGGGCGAGTCCTTGCCCAACTTGTGCTCGGACGTGGAACAGGAGTCCATGAAAGTCTGGGCCACCACTGACAAGCAGGCGTCCGTGATACTGCTCTTGTGGATGTCGAACACGAACTGCGGGTTCTTGATCACGTTCACCCAGAAGCGCAGAGGCAAGCTGCGGGCAGGTGGGTCCCGATGCACAGTCAGACGGGGCCTCGGCAGCCCTTCTCGAGGGTAAGGGAAGGGGCCGCACAGGGCTCCTGCAGCCCTCTTGGCTCTAACCTTCACAGTGGTCATGGATTTCCATGCATGTGGGGAAACTGAGGCCCAGAGCAAGCCAGCACTCTCGGCGAGTGCATCCCTGCCACCCAGTGCCTCCTGGAGAGCAGTCCCTGCACATAGGCATGCATGGCTGATGTGTACAGACCCAGAACTATTCCCTCACCTTTGGGTGCCCACTGCACATGGCCACGGTCCTCCTAGGCCTGCGTGCCTGATGCCATCAGGGATCACACGCTCCTGGGCTGGCTTACCCCCAGGCATGCACACACCCGTGCAGGCACACTCCTGGGCTAACTCACACCTAGACAGGCTTGCCCCCGGGGCAGGGCACACCTGGGCTGGCTCACCCCTGCTCCTACCCAGGCAGGCCCTGGAAGCAAGACCAGGAAGGGGTCCAGGAGACACAGCCCCACAGAGAGCAGACTTCTTCATCCAAAATGCCACCTCCAGGACAGCCACCAGCCAATTATGCACTAGCTACCAGCCATACGTGGCTAAGTTTAAACAGAATCAAATGAAGTTAAAAATCTAGATTTTTAGTTGCACTAATCCTATGTCAAACGCTCAGCCACACAGCACTGCCTACCACTGCTGCCTGGATAGCACAGATCTAGAACATTCCATCATCACAGAACATCCCCCTGGACAATGCAGACCTATATGGTGCTGTCTCCTCTCCAGTGCCCCACAGAACCCCCCTCAAGGAGCACAGGTGCAGCAGGAGGCCCAGGGTGGACCCCAAGGGCCAGGGCTGTACTGCTTGCTTGGGAAGCAGCACCAGCATGTAGACGTCAAGGTCCCAGAGAGCTAAGGTCTCCCAAGGACAAGGGAGGAAGATGCCAGAGGCCAAAGGCACAGAAGCTTCTCTGGGAATAGGGCAAATAGTGCTGAGGACACACAGGCTCAGGGAGATAAGAGCCAGGCTGGACAGTGGCCTCTGGCCCTGCGGGGCAAAGGGGTAAGGGCTGCAGGGGCGCTCGCTCCCACTGCTCTCCTCAGCACTGCAGCCAGCCAGCACGGGCCCATCCCCGAGCCTGCCGCTCACACACAAGCCCGCGTTCTCATACCTGCACACAGCCGCGCCCGCCCAAATATACACACACGAATACACGCAGCCACCTCCCAGGCCTCAGGCAGGCCCCGCAAGCTGGAGCAGAGCACGAGCCTACACGTGGGGCAGGAGAGCAACAGATGCCCCCGAGACCACGAGTCGGGAAGGCCCTCCGGAAGAGGAGCTGGCCTCGGCATGGGGGTGGTGAATCCAGGGGCCTCTGTCCCCCTGTCCTAACCTATGAGGACCCGTCCCTGCAGGCCAGCGGGATCTGGTGCTGGTAGCCCGTGGCTGCTGCTCCCGGGTAGCCTCCACATTGCCCGCCCCTGGACCTACCAGTTGCTCTTCCAGGTGTGACGCACATCTGAATCATGGATCTGGTGCTGGTCAGCCTGCTCATCCAGGAAGTCGAACATGTACTTGATGGCCAGCGGCAGGGCCGAGCCACGGTGCGCTGTGCTGAAGATAGTCTCGAACAGGTCGTCCACAAACTTCTGCAGAGTGCCCTGTGGGCAGGCAAGGGCACAGAGCTCTAGGGGGCCCCCAGGCTGCCCCTCCCCTCCTGGTGGGCCGGGCAGCTGCACGCCACAGACCAAGGGTGAGGATGAGGGCTTTGCTGCCCCTCAGCTTTCAGAGGCCAGGGCCCGGCCATCCCCTCACCCCGCCACCCGCTCCCTCACTCCAGGGCCTACTTTGGTGGCCAGCAGCCGCGTCAGATAGATCTCTGAGACCATCTTGCTGCCTCGGTCGCCCTCCCGCTGGTCCAGGTGGTCGTGATTCTTCACCAGGTGCCACAGCTTGGTGCCACTCTCCAGGTCGGGCGTGATCATGGGTGTGCGTGAGCGTAGGCTGTCGGGGCTGCTGGCTGTGCGCAGCATGCTCTCTGGGGGCACCCTGCACATCAGTGGGGGGCCCTCCGTGCCCAGCACCCATGCCCATCCTGGTCTGGGCCTGTTTCTTCATCTGAAAACTGGAGCCAACAGCCCCACCTCCCCAGGTTGTTGGGGACAGTGACATCAGGGGGATGGCCAAATGGACCATAAAGTAACACAAGGGGAGAGCCATTACCAAGGCACAAGCCACAAAGCAGCCCCCTCCCAGCCTGCAGCAGGGAGCACCGGGAGGCGCCCCATCCAAGCCCGAGGGCCCTGCTGTCCCCATTCAGCCCCTCACCGTATCTGCTGAGGGACTTGGTGAAGGTGGACGAGTTGGAGATGTTGTAGGCGGACGTCTGCTTGGGCACCAGGGCCACGGAGGACCCATCTGTCACCTGTGGGCAGAGGACCAGGAGATGTGTGCCCTGTCATCCAGGACCCAGATGGCACTGCTTCCTGCATCTGACCCTGGAGGCCAGTCACCGCACCCCTGAGCCTCACACTCCCCACCAGTGCAGCTCCAGGGCTGCGCGGGGCCCAAACACTGGCTCCCGCACTGCCCCAGGGCCCTAAGGAGAGAGGCCTGAGCCGTGGCCAGAGGGTCAGGACGTCTGGAGGTCACCTGGTAGTGAGCCAGTGTGTTCAGCCTCTTCCAATCGTTGTCGATCTTGGTGGTAACATCCTCATCCTGCAGAATGATGCGTGCCATGCGGCCCTGGCGCCACTCTGTGGGGGAGGGGAGCGCTGGAGGGGCAGCCACCTGGGCAGGTGCCACCCACCATCGCCCCCTCCCCCAGATCCTGGCCTCTCACCTTGGGAGCCCAAGGACAGGCTCTGAGGGGGCAGGGCCTCCTTGTGGACACTTAGTGAGAGGCCCTGAACAGCACAAGGGAGAGACAAGGCTCTCCCTCCTCACAGTCCCCCTCCCTGGGCTCCGAGTGGGAGGCACATACCCCTGCAATTAAGCCCCACGTCCCTGCTGCTGCCTATGGCCCCTCTGGCAGCCCTCCACCTGTTGCGCCCGCTCCACCATGGGAGCCTACCTCTCCCATGGATGCCTGGCCTTCCAGAGCTCTAGGCCCACCTCCTCAGCTTGGCTTTTAGGTCAACATGGTGCCCCAGGCCTGCTTCTCCAGCCACAGCTACCATGGGATCCCCGGGCCCTCCACCTCCCCCTCCTGACCTGGCCCTTCTAGTTCTGCAGGTGCCCCTACCTGTCAGGCCCACGAGCCAGAGGGTACCTGCTCCAGCTCCAACGGCCTACCCCCTCCTATGGTATATGGACACTACCACCTGCCTCTCCCTCGAATAGGGCAGCAGCCTCTGAACTCTACTTCCTGCTTCTTCCATCCAGCCTGGCTGGGAGAAGCTTTCCAAAGCCCAGCCCAGACCACATCCCTTCCCTCCTGCCCCCTGTGGCCTCCAGCACCCCCTGGACCTATACCCCACACTGGCTCGGTGCCTTTGGCCCCAGACACTGGCCCTGATGACACTGGCCCTTTGGCACGTGTAGGCCACTCTGAGCCCCTGCGGCAGTGGCGATGCTGCCAACAAGCATCTGGGCTCACCCAGGTCCATGTCCCCAGCCTTTGGCCGCTGGGAGTAGGGTACCCCCTTGTACACGGCATCCAGCAGCTTCTCCTTGACCTGCGTCACTGTGTCACAGTTCAGTCCTTTCACGGGCACCTCGGGCGCATTCTCATTCTCAGGGTTCACGCAGTTTAGGGTCTACAGGTAGGAGGGGCACAGCGTCACACCCCACCTCTCTCGGCACGCTGTGCCAGGGAGCACGGGCAGGATGGGGCCGGCCAGGAGGGCAGGGACCACACTCACCAGGGTCTTGTAGTCGATTTGCTGCCGGATAAGCTTGTCCTCACTCAGGGAGTAGCGGGCCTCGCCCGTGATGGCGTCAATGGGGCCCTTCTCCATCTGCTGCTTGATGGCGCAGTAAAGCATGAAGAGAGGCTCCCCTGCACACTCCTGTAGGCGGGTGGGCGTGGGGTTGTGTCCAGGACACCCTGGAGCTTCCGCCGCGACCCTCTGCCCCTGTGCTTCCAGGGCATCTGTACGCTCAGTTCCCACAAGGAGAGATGAGCAGTTTTTCCAAAGTCTTTTTAGGAGGCAAATAGAACCCAGATTCTAGAGCCCCATGAAGACTGTGCAAGAGAGTAAGTTAGACAGCAAACTGGCTGTCCCTACGAACCTCAAGGTGAAAATCCTAGCGTGGCCTCAGCCAGGTCACCCAGGAGCACATGAAGGAAAACACAGTGTGGCCAAGCCAGGCCTGTGTTGAACAAGACCAAGACTCCTCCCTGAAGCCTCCCCAGTTCAGGCTCAGCGGGCCCACCCCCGGCCCCCGGCCCCCGGCCCCACCCCCCACCTGTGCTCCAGCAGCCCGCTCACCAGAGCCTGACCCAAGCAGCCAGCACCGCACACACATGAAGCCCAGGCTCCCGGTCCCATCCCATAGCCTGAGGCATGGTGGACTCTGCAGCTCCACACCATGCAGACGGCGATCGTCGGGTGTCTGGGCCCGCCCAGCCAGGACCCAGCCCTGCAGGCAGAGGATCACCTGTCCTTCCAACACTTGAGAGCACAAAGCCAGTGCAATCATGGGTGCAGACACAGGGACCCAGAGCAGCAGCCCACCAGCACCATGGGACACAGGAGCCCGTGGCCAAGACAACCTGAGGTAGACCCCAGCACTCAGCAAAAGCTTGCTAGGCCCCAGACTCTGACCACTCGCCTGCTGGTTCCCCACACTGCAGTCACCAAGGCCATCTCCTACTCCTCCAACAACCAAGTGGGGCCCCACCTCAGGGCCTTTGTACTGGCTTGTCCCTACAACCAGAAATTCTGCCTCAGGTCTTCCTTGTGGACAGAAGCAGCCCAGGCCAGTGTCAGGCACCCCTCCTTGTGGTGGGTATGGGCATGGCCACCTCCCCCACGTGGCCCTGAGCCATTTCCTCCTGCTCAGCATGTTCCCTCACAAGCAAACAAGAATCAGGAGGAGGAATGCTCTGAGTAAACGTGGCCTCCCTCTCCCTCTCCCTCTGCTCATGACCCCCATGTCACCACCCCAGGAGCCAAAAGCACAATCCCCAGGCTGCAGCACACCCAGCTGCCAGCAGCGACCATGTCTGGAGGCCTCAGCACCACCCATGCTACACAGCACAGCTCACCCAACCCAGGTTCTAGACCAGATGTCAAAATGAGTCCCCTTTCTCTGGGTGTACAAAATCAGGGCCAGACGGGGAGGAACCAGACGGGGCTGGACACCACTGTCTGGGCTCTCTAACCCTTGGCTCACAGAACGCATTGGTAGGAGCACCTAAGTACCCCATGTGGTCTGCACACGACCATGTTTCTGTAAGAATGGAACAACTCCATCACCGGCCACCAGTTCTGCACAACGGTGACGTACTTTACGGGCTACGCACCCATGCCCAGGATTCTGAGACTGCCACCATCCCCTCCCGGCCTGGCCCCCCTGGGCAAGCCTGGCTCAGCTCCCCTGCTGCCCCAATGCTGGAGCTTGCAGGTGCCTCAGGGGCCTTCCTGGCTCGGGCTAGCTAACTCCTTCCCTTCCTTCATATCTCTGCTAAATCCTCTCATGCCTTGACCCCTGCCCCTTCTCACCTGCTCTCGTATCACATCTATGCCTCTACCCAGTCAGGGCAAGACTCTGCCCTAGGCACCCCCAAAAGTCCACCACTATCCCAAACACAGTCGGGACCCTGGCAACTGAGGTCCATAGCCAAGCAGCAAGCACAATAAAACTCAGCCCCAGGCCACCTGCGCTAGCCCCTACTCTCAGCCACCAGGCCATCTGCAGAGCATCAATCACACACCAGGGGCCAGGTGGGAGCACACACGAACTGTGCACACTGGGCTACGCTGGGTCCCCACCACCTCCCACCCCTCAGGACTGTGGGCTTAACTGCTAAGTCTTCAGATTTTAAGGGAAGCCAGATATTTGGGTCTGAATCATCTCATGTCTAATGTGCAAGAGGCCAGCCCAACTACTTACATCCCAAACAAAACCACCTAAACCCCTATCTAGCCTCCACCGAACCTGAGGCTGGCCATGGGTTTCCAGGACTCATCTTTTGAGGGTGGGGGCCTGTCCAGGCAACTGCGGAGGAGACCCAGGCAACCACCCTCTCCCCACAACAGGGGCCAACAGAAGCCCCCTAGGAGCCTCCCCAGGCTGGCCAGCACAGGGTACTGGACACACAGAAGCCCCTGCCCAGGTGTCCCCTCCCTTTTTGGCTCTGGGCCATGGGCTCAGCTACAGAGATGTGGGCCTGGGTTCAAACTCCAGCTCAGCCAGATGCTGGCCTTGGGCCCTCAAATGGCTCACTGCAGTGCTGGGGTGTCCACTCTTATCTTGGAGCTGGGTGAGGCATGGACAGCCTCCGGGAGGAGGAGGAAAGAGGCTAATGGACGCACATCCTGGGGGAGTTTGTGCTGAGACCCCTGAGACCTGGTCCCCAACCATGCCACTCTGGGCTGAAGAGCCCCCAGCTGCCTGTCCCACTCTCTTCTCCTACCTCCCCTGAACCCATCCACCTGCCTGACCCCCACCTCAGACATTCCCTCCTCCTCTGCAGCCTCCTACCTTTAGGAACTTATACAAAAGGAAGGTGAACCAGTTGGTCAGCATCTTCTCCGCCACTGACTCAGTCCTGGGGGTACAACAGGGATGGGGAGAGCTTAACTCTGCCGCCACACCAGCCCACTGTGCCCACCCTACCCCCCACCTGGCTCGCTGAAGGTCAGGCTCCGTAAGGCACCCAGGTGTCCGGCTGCTGGGGGCTGCCGTGGAGAACCCAGCCCTTGGCCCCAGAGGGGTCACCAATGCCCCAGGGTGGGGTTCTTGTGCCTAACGTGCCAGCTAGGGCCCCATGGTCTGCAGGCAGGACGCCCAGGCTCACCGCCGCAGCAGCAGCTTGGGGTGGTTCTTGCTCTCTAGGTTCTTCTCGATGAGGTCGGATAGCAGCTGCTTGAGCACCCCCGTGGCGTACTCCATCTCACCCTGCAGGGCCGTCATGATGAGCGAGGCCACGTTCCCACGGTCTCGCATAGAGAAGCTGCGCTGGGCCTCGAGTGTGCGGATGAAGGTCAGCAGGAAGTGCTTCTTGGTGAGCAGCTGCCCAAACAGTGTCAGTGACTTCTCCACGTTGGCCTGCACCTGGGGGAGGGACAGGCCACAGGCTCGCTCAGACCCGGAGGCTCCCCATGAGAGGCAGGAGAGGAAAGCCCTCTGGCTGAGGGGCTGAGGGCAGGGCCAGAGAGTAGGCCTTGAAGGCGGCTGACATGTTGCCTTACCGGGTCCCTGGGCCTCAACTGTCCTCAGCAGAAGGCACGTGGCCTGGCAGCGACTTGAGAAGCCTGCCATGGGCAGGGATCAGGGCCTACCAGTGTCAGCAGAAGGAGTGTAACTAGGGCCACCCTCTGCAGCCGGACCTCGGGACCGCTACTGCCTGCAGCCTCACTCTAGTGTCTAGGAGAAAGCCGAAATCAATGGCCCATCTGCTGGGTGCCAGCAAAGCCTGGCCATGGTCTCACTCGACACGCAGGACAGAAACCACCTTTCCCACTTCACAGAGGACAGTGAAGTCCAGAAGAGAAAGAGGCTTGTTCAGAACCCCATGACAGGGAAGTGGGGAAGGGGGCGGTATGCAGGCATGGCTGGTCCCGGGCTCCGATTCTCTCTCTCCTCCACACCAAGGCTTGTCAAAACAGGCAATTCCCCACCAGGCTACACCAGAGACTGCCAGTGACACTGCTCCCACCCCAGGCAGGCAGGTGACAAGACCCAAGTAGAACACACAGTCGCAACTAAGAGAACAGTCGTGCCAACACAGAGGACAGCCACACCAGGAAAAGGGCCTGATGGAGCATGTGGGCCCTTAATGGGCAGCCACGCAGGAGGAGGAGCTCATGAGCAGCCCAAGGCAGCCCTGAGCCTGAGCCTGAGCCTGAGCCAGTGACAGGAAGGCCCCATTCCACTGCAGCTCAAGACGGGCCATCCTGATGAGCTGCAACAGGGAGTGGGCTCCCCACATCCAGAATGCGCAGAGATGGGACGTCCTCAGACAAACGGCATGCCCGAGCCAACTCAGCCCCTGCCTGTTCCTAGCGGGGAACTGGGCTCCTGGCCTGTCCCTGGGGGCTCCTAGAGGACTTGGCCAGCCATCTTACCCTCGGTGAGCTCACACCAAGGGCCTGAGTACTGTCAACACCTACACAAATCCGAAACCCAGCTCTCTGAGGGCCACTGTGCTGCCTCAGCCACACACCCCGCACTGCCATGAAAACCCCTACTGGGCACCCACACCTCCCAGCAGGCGGAGCAGTAGTCCCTCACCCACTGGAGCTCAGCATCTAGAACCAGCCAGGAGATGGGCCAGAAAACACACACAGGTGGTACACAATGCATTTGAGGCCTTGATAAAACAGAGGCAGGCCCTAGGGAGCCCAGGCCCTAGCCAAGGTGGCTGGCTGGGATGAAGCCCGGCCCCGACCCCAGGCCCCCACCAGGCTCATCCCCTGCCACTGCCGAAGCCCACCGGGAACTGAGGGCCTTGCCTCCCAGAGCCCCTCCCAACAGGTCTGGACCATCTCTCGGGGCCCCAGGCTGCCCACCCGTACCCAGGAGCCCCAGGAGCGGGCCAAGGTACCAGTGAGCCCCTGCCGACAGCCCACCTCCATCTCCTTGAGCACTGGATGGTCCTCGATCCCAGGGAAGAGCACTCGCATTGCATACGTCCGGTAGTCGAGAAACGGGATGCCGGCACCATCCAGGTCATTGGTCAGCTCATGGATGTCTGTCTGCAGCTCCGCAAAGGCTGCAGCCAGAGGAGGTGTCAAGGCAAGTGCCCTCCCACCCACCCTCCCAATCTCCCCCAACCCCCTGCCATCACAGCCAGGCTCCCACTCTGGCTCTGCCACTCACTGGATAGGTAACGTAGGTTTTCCTTAAGGAAACCCCGCAGTTTTCCCAGTCCTAACACGTGTATAAAACCTCTGTCTCTGACGTGTCACAAGATTCATCAAGACGACAGCAGACAAGGTGCTGTGCCTAAGCCCACGCTGAGAGGGACTCCCTGCACCTAACACTGGCACCTGGGGGCAAGGAAACTACAGGAGCCAGCTCCCTCCCCCACCCTGGGGTGCACACCACCCGCCCCAGCTCCCTTGCCTCAGCTGCTGGGAAGAGAAGGGACATGGCCAGGTACAGGGCAGTAGGCTCTCCCCAAGCCCCTGAGCCCTGTACGCTGACAGCCGTCACATGCAGAGCTCAGACCAGTGGGCCCTCTGCACCGCCCACCCTGCTCGGGGCAGCTCTGCTTCTTTCAGAAACAAAAGCAGGCAAGGCAGGGCAGGGACAGGCCTCATCAGAACATTCCAGAGCTGTGAGGTGTCCGCCCTGCGGCAGCCCGAGGGAAGCACTATCTGATCAGGAGCCAGAGGTAGTCTACGCGGGCTCCAGGGGATGGCTGGCAGGTTTCATTAAGAGCAGGGACCTTCATCTCTGGGGCACCGCTGCCAGGTGTCTGGTTATCGCTGCCTAGCCACCCCTGGAGCACCCAGCAGCCTCTGCATCCACACTGCACTGGCAGCTGAAGGCCTCCTGGTACCAGCCTCAGCACACAGTTGTCCTCAACCTGAGGTTCTCCCCGCCCAGAGAAGTGCCCATCCAGGCCACCTGCCTCCCACTCAAGCCTCACACACCTGCTTGTGTCCCATGAGATGGGGGGTGGGGGTGGGGGGGGGTGGTAGGACTGAGAGGGATGCACACCTTTCGGTTCTCAGACAGGTGAGGGTCCTGACCGAACGAGACCCTCTAGCCCCAGTGGAGTTACTAAGAGCCCACTGCCAGACCTGCTGCAGTCACCCCCAGGGCCTCATGCCCCACCTACTACCCACCTCCCTTTCGTTATGCCCCAAATAGGAACATTCCTCCACCAGCCTCCCAGAGCTGTGGCCAGCACCTGCAAAAGGTCTGAGGTTGCCCCGGCACCTAAGACAAGTCCTTCACCCGGCAATTACCATTAGCGAGGCTCTCTCCACCTCTGTAACAGCTCCAGGTCCTCCAATGAGGCGGCAAGCCGGGAGCCACGAGAAAGTGGGGGCCATCCCAGGCTGGCCCAGGGTCCAGCCACCCAGCCAGAGAGGCCAGCCAGGTCTGAGGGTAGCATCACAGACCAGGGCTATGGTCTGTGCCCAGAGCCCACCCCCTCAGACAGCCACTGTGCAGCCCAGGGCCGCATCCTAGGCCAGCAGGGCTCCCTGGAGGCCCCAACCTGTGTGCCCACCTCTGCTGCCAGCACTCAATCCCCACGCATCCACCCTGCAGCAGTGCCCTTGGCACACGGGCAGGAATGGCAGCATGTGCTCTGTGGGGGACAAGCCTGGCCTTGGGACACGCTGGACACCTGTTCCAGCTTGGGGCCCACCACTGGCCCTTCCCGCGGACGCAGGGGCCCACAGCTCACATTTTTCCGAAATCTGCAGCCCCTCTGCCAGAACCCGTCCTGTTCTCTAGGGTACCCCCTCCTGCCCCCCAGGATCTGCCCACTCTCAACTTGGGGCTCCTGGGGAAGCAGGCCCCAGGGAAGGGAGGCACGTGGGCGGGAGTGGCATTGGCTGAGCTTGCCCACTGTGCTGGCCCTGTCACCACAGGGAGGGACCCCTGAAGACGCAGCAGAGGGTCTGGCCCGGCTGTGCTGGAAGCCAGCTGCACGCCAGACCTTTCTTGCACCAAACCCCACACAACACCTCCCTACTGAAAGCCCTCTGAGCTGACCTCCACCGTTCACATAGTACAGTCACAAAGGACACGTGCCCCGTTTAGGAGGCTGGAACGTGGCAGCACTCCTGAGACAGCCCCTCAAGGCCCACAGCCCAGTACCAGCTGAGGTCTGTATGTACCTAGGACCTAAGGAAAGGTGCCCCCCCAACCCCCGGGTGCCATGCCCAGCCCTGTGGATGGAATCCACTGTGCCCAACCTACGGGTGAGGAATCTGAGACACAAGGAGGTTGCGTGCCTGTCCGAGTCCTGCAGTCAAGCAGAGTCACAAACACAAGCTCTGCAGCTCGAGTCTGTGTCTCAAGTAGCACCCATGGAGGCTGTGCTCGCCCCAGGGCCCTCATCTGCCCACCTGCCCACCGGAGTCTATGCGTGCCACAGTCATGAACATGGAACACTGAGCGGAGTCAACGAGGACAACGGGACCTGGCTGGCACGTGGTGGCAGTCACAGCGAGCCCTGTCCCCTATGCCCTGCCCCTGCCACCAAGCGCCTGCAGCTCTGAGGACACACCTTCCTTGCACTCCAGGGCCACGCGGGACTCCAGGTTGTCCATCTGCAGCTGCAGCCGCTTGAGGGTGCGGTCGGCATCCCGAGACTTGCGCTTATAGGCGATGAGCACAGCTACGATGACCAGCAGCAGGAGGCCTCCACCTCCGCCAATGCCAACGATGGCAGGGAGTGTCAGTAGGCTGTCTGAGTACACCTGCAGCATCCCTGGTGAGAATTCAAAGCCGCCAGCCCGGACCTGTGGGTGGGGGTGCAGGCCACTCAGGAGGCCCCTTGCCCACTCAGAACACTGGAGGCCCCTGGTACCAGGCCCTGGGAGCACCCCACAGCACCTGCCCCAGCCCGGAGAGGTCAGAGGGTGGGGATGCAGGGATTCAGGGCCAGTGTCGGGCCCACCAGCGGGCACCAGGGCTGGGCTCCTTCTGAGCCAGAGGAAAGACTGGGCCTCCGCCACAGAGTTGAGGTCACCCTGGGAGGGGCAGGGGCAGTGGGTCAAAGGCAGGTGGGGTCCAGGAGAGCAGAGCTCGGGCAAGAGCGTGGATGCGAGGGCCGTGGACGCACCGTGACCTTGTGCTGCCCTGTGAGGTTGGGTGACTCGCAGAGCAGCTGCGTCTCTGACACAGTGAGGGCGCAGGGTGTGGAGCCGATGAGCACCGTGTAGTTGAGCCGTGAATTGCCAGGCGCGGGCGGCAGGAGGTTCCGGCCCTGTGGGGGTGGGGGTGAGCCAGAGAGCCCTTCTGCCCCATAAGCCCCCACCCTGCACCCCCACTCAGCACACAGGGGCCCACCTTGAGGATGAGCGGGGAGCTGGGCTTCAGTTCCAGGAGGCCGGTGGGGCTGAGCGGCTCCAGCACAGGGTCAGGGTAATAGACGAAAGAGGAGGCATTGAGCACCAGCAGGGCCCGCACGTCATCCATGACGAAGCCCAGCTCGTCTGGCCGCTCCCCCAGCTCTGGCGGGCTGCGGCTCGGGTTGTCCACTGATGGGGCGCGGCACACCATGGTGGTGTCATTGTACACCAGGCAGCTCTGAGGACGCAGGCACGCACGCTGGGTCAGCCACTCCCCACATGGAATCGGGCCCCAGCAGGGTCCAGGGGCTGCAGCCTTACCTGCACGTGGGGTCCCCCCCAGCCAGACGGGGCGGCCTCCCTCCCTGGGGTCCATGCCCCCCGAGGCAGCATGAGCCGCTAGGGTTCCGCAAGGACTCACGTTCTCCCTCTCAACGCCTCCGTACTTGGCCCGGATACGAGGTTCACGGATGGTGGCCAAGTTGGTGCCCGTGACCGTCAGCAGAGTCCCTCCGCTAGAAGATGGGGAAGGGGGCCGTGGTGGGGAGCTCAGCCGGGGCCCAGCAGACACTCGCCAGTCAGCGCCCCCTAGGACGGCTCACAGGTTAATGTCCCCACGCCAACCTATGGCACCGACCACATCTCCAAGCAAACACAGCACCTTACCGTGCAGAGCACAGCACCTGTGGTTTATGGGGTTTATGGGGTGATCTGTTTCCGTGACTGACGCGAAAACCAGGTTGCTGCGTCCAGGGCACAGTAGTGGTCTCGGTCTTCACTCACTGCCCCCACCCCCAGAGACAGAGCGGGTTTGGCCACCCCCTGCCCAGTCCCAAGAAGCAGAAAGGAGGTGGGTGAAGGAGCTCCCTCAGAGCAGGTGCCACAGGACAGATGGGATTGTTGGGGCTCAGGCCGGGCTACGCAGTAGGGAGTGGGGGGCCCACCTGTTGATGCTCCACTCAGGATCAATCTTGAGGATGGTGGGGTCTTCCGTATAGTTGTACTTCACCTCCGGGTTGGTGAGCTGAGCACGGTTGATGTTGATGACAATGGGAGCGCTGCCAGGGCTCTGCCCAGGGGGTGTCAGACACCGGATCTCTCTGGAATTCCTCCTGTGGGGGGGGGAGGGGGAGGGGGGCGCAGACCAGTGAGGTTCACCCACCAGGAGGGGGGCACTAAGCATCTAGGCTCTGTCACAGACAGGTGTTTGGGCAGGCGAATGGACCTGCCCAGGCCTCACCTGCCCACCTGTAAAATGGAGCCACAATGGAACCTGCTCCAGGAAGCCGATGAGTGGGACAGCCACCTTCCATCAGCCCTCCCGAGGGGCTAGGTACAGGACTCCCAGGAGGCCCAGCTCAGCACTCTCCCTAAGGTGAGTGAGGTGCATGTCCTCGGCCCCCCACCCTCCATTCAGTCTCCTGATCCGAAAATGGAGCCAACCCCGGCCACGAGGAGGTGGAATGGACTGGCCACGGCAGAGGGGGCACTCGGTCACACCCACTAAGCAGCCAGCCAGACACTGCTGCACCTGGGACCCTGTCCCCTCAGCTCAGCCGGGAGGCCCCACAGCCGCCAGGCCTGCTCCTGCAGCAAGGCTGCAAACACCAATAATTAGTCTGATAGCGGATAATTACTGCAGGAAAATATTTAAAGGACCGTTCCATTATCATCCCTAATCTAAAATTATCCACTTCAAGCCTCAGGGCTTTTGTCAAGATTTCTTTTCTCTCTCTTAAGAAAATTTTTAAAATACTTCTTGTGCTCCCAGGGGATCCCCCTCGCCCCCAAAACAGAGCAGTCAGGCCGCCACCCCTCAGCCCAGGCCCCGCCTGCCCTGCCCTTCCCACTCCAGGAGGTAGCCCGTCTCCATGGTAACACTCTCCGCCTCTGGTTTCCATAGCAATCACCCCAGCCAGGCTCTCCACACCCCCTTGTTTCCTGGGCAACCGGAGGGGTATGCAGCCCGAACCAACCGCCAGGCGGTGAAGGTGGGCCTTGCCTGGCCCCCACACCCCACATGCACCCCCTACCAGGAGAAGGAGCAAGGCCTGCCGCCAACAGACACAGCCACATCACTGCCCGCGTTCAGGTGGCTGCCCTCGATGCCAATCCACGTGCCTCCCGAGAGAGGCCCTCGTGCAGGGCTCACCCGATAGAAGGTTGGAGTCTGTGGGAAGAAGGGACCTGAGCTGCAGGGAAGGCCTACTCTTCTGGCCAGAGGCCTGCTTGCACCCCAGGCGTGCCCGGAGCCACATGTTCCCAGCTCCCCCTCACCACCCACAGGCAGGGCCCCTAGTGTGCAGGAGGGACCTGGAACTGGGCCCTGGGGACCAGAACGGAGGTGCTGCTAGGCAAGGGGACCCCGGAGGACCTGGAGCCCGATCCAGCCCCTGCACAGCCACCCCCTTAGCCACCTGGGAGGATGGGCAGGGAGAGGCTTACCACAAAGGTGAAGCGCTTGGGGGACAAGGCCCGGTAGTGGGGGGAGCAGTCTCGCACACACACCTCCACCAGGGCGTCGTGAGCCCGCACCGTGCTGGCATCCCCGATCTCACAGACGATCCTGTGGAGCACCCGGGGGGCCTCAGTGGGCTGTGGGATCCAGCCCGGGGGTCGGGGCGGCCCTGCCCACCCACACCATGAAGGCCACACTCACTGCTCGGCACTGATGTACTCGTTCTCCACGGGGCTGCACAGCACCTTGCCCACACGCACACCCAGCCGCACATCTTCGAAGCGCAGGCCCAGGTTCTCACCGGTGATGGTGAGCCGCGTGCCTCCCTGCCGCGGGCCCGTCTCAGGGAACAGCTGCAGCAGAGAGGCCGAGGCTGGGACCCAGGCGCAGGCTGCCATGGGCCGGGCAGGGCAGGGTGTGGGCGCGGCCTGGGGTCAGCACCCTGCTGGGGGCGCGCCGGGAGGGCTGCCCACCTTAAGGATCTTGGGGTCGGTGCAGCGGCTGCTGCCATGGCGGGCGTGCATCCAGGCAGCGGGCGAGTCGGCGGGGCAGTGGGGGCGCAGGGAGCAGCGGCGCTCGGCCACACACCAGCCGCACTCGAAGCGTGGGTCGGCCTTGAGGCAGAGGCCGCAGCTCTCCCTCAGGGCTGGGCACTTGTACAGGTGGGCTGCGGGGAGGGACACGGTCAGCTCGGTGTGCCCTCGGCACCCCCCACCCCCAGGTATCCCATCCTGCTCACCCTGGATGTTCTGAGGGTTGTCAATGACGAAGTTGCCGTTCCACACCACTGACAGGTTCACAGGCAGGTCGCTGACATCATTGCCCTCGTAGGAATACTGTGGGCCATGGGCAGGTGGGTAGGCAGGTCACACGCACAGCCTGGACTCTAGGATCTCAGGGCCTGCCCGACCCTCCCGGCTACCCTGGAACTGGCCCACAGGAGTGGGTTTGGCAGGACCAAATGGCATTTCCAACCTGGAGCTGGAAATCCCAGAGCCGCCCGCCCACCCGCCCACCCACCGCCAGCAGAGATGGCTGGGCTGTCACACCCAGTTCTGCCTCCACCTACCAGTCTCCAAACACACACAGGGTGTCCCTCCTGGTGGCCAGAATCCCCACCCTCCAGCCAAGAGGCACATGAGGTGCGTGCTCCAGGGTAACCCCCGCGTCCCCTGGAGTCCACCCCATCAGGGTACCAGAACTTTCCAGCTGGCCCCCCTGGCTATCTCTCAGAGACCCTCTATAAACCTGCTGTGTTTGCGGAATCGGTTCCATAATCCCTACCCCAGGACCGCCCTGCACCCTGGGCACAGGCCGGCAGAAAGCAGCAGCAGGGAAGGCTCTACCCCGCAGCCCCCCAGGCTGGGCTGGGCTCGGGACAATACCCCTCCCCCGGGGAGCCCAGGCCCAGCATGCCCAGCTGTGTCCCACTTTCTGCAGCTGAAGACCTCCACTCCATCCCAGAGTAATTCATCACTATTTTATCTACAGGAATTTAATTGGATCCTATCAAATTCCCTGGTACTCCCTCTTCCCTTTCAGTGTAGTCACAGGAAAGACAAATGTGGGCTGGGGGGCAGCGGGGGTGCGAGATGGAGGGACAGAGGCTTGGGGATGGCAGAAAACAGGGCAGTAGAGACACAGCCAGCCGGCCAGAGAGGGTGGAAGTAGCCGGGCCATGGGTCAGAAAAAAGCCAGTGGAAGGTATGACAGAGTGAGGACAGAGGATGGGAAGCACAGGCCAGGTAGGAAGGGCCTGGCCACGTGACCAACCCACCCCCAGGAGGTTGCTGTGACCCCCAGTCCATCATCCTGCCGGACACATTATGTGCTGGCCAAGGAGCCACCACCACCAGCCTCCAACCAGAGGCCACTCCCCGGGGATTCCCCAATGACACTCTTCTTGAATGACGAGAATCCAGGCTCACCAGCCATCATGGAGCCAGACAGGGCAGAGGTCGGGTCCAGTCTTAGGGCCACAAACCAGACACCAGCCACCCACCAACCCCCCACCACCAAGAAAGAAACTGGGTCTACGACGAGCACCGTCACTAAACTCACTGGACTTGACTAAAGGCTTCTGAACTGTTACCCTATCAAGACTCCAGACTCCACGTGTGGCTGCTTCCTGGCCCTGGGGCGACACTGCCAGCTACCGGTCACTGCACTGGCCACTGCGAACAGTTTCTGAGTCGGGCCACAGAGTGCACAGAAACGGCTGAGTGCTTAGGCACCACGGCCCTCCTAGAAGTATGGGCTGAGGATGGCACAGCCTGGCAGCCTTATCACAGGACCCCCCCACACAACCACGTGGGCACATCCCACCCCTTCTAAGTCACCCTCTCCCACGTCTGAGATGTGTTCCCACCGGACGCTTGGCTGGCTCTTGGCGCATCCCCTCTCCCGCACCCCCAAGCACGCCTGAGGGTGCCTCCCCAGCCCACTTTCTCTGTGCTGAGAGCAGAAAGCAGACCCTAAGGCTGTGAGGGTGATAGGCTCAGTCAGGTGCTCGGGGCTCCTGGCAGCAACCCCTGCCTCACCGAGGAGTTCTGGCACTGCAGGCTGGAGCTGTTGAAGCGCAGGGCAGTGACACGTGCTGGGCTTCCCGGGATGTGGAAGAGGCACTCGTAGCCACGCTGGCCGGACTGGGGCTGTGGCAAGTTGCGAGCAGCCAGGGTGATGGGCTTCACCACGCCCACTGGCACATAGATCTGGGTAGAGGGCAGGATCTGCGGACAGTCCTGGGGGCGACAAGGCTTGAGCTGAAGGGCTGGGTGCCACGAGCATGGCACGCCCTACCTCAGCCCAGACCCGTCTCTGCACAGAGCCTGCAAGTACCACCATGCCCGTTTTACACATAGGCCAACCCAGGGAAGAGCTGGCCAGGCTGGAAACGGGAGGCCTGGGTCCTGCACTTGCCAGGCCCTGGCTGCATACTGGTGGCCCTCTCCCCTGTGCACCCGAGCGCCCTCGCGGTACTCCAGCAGCCTGTCATTCAGCCACCGAGGGGGCCCCATCTGGCCCACAGCTGAAAAGGCCCTTGGGGCAGAAGTAGCTGAGCAGGCGGGAGGTGGGGCTGCGAGCTCTCAGCTGGGGGCCCGAGGAGCATGTAAAAATAGCCAGAGCTGGGCAAGAAAACAGCCCGGGCCCCCAGGGCCAGCATCTCAGCAACGGGGGTCTGATGCAATGGCCCAGCTCCCTTGCAGCACAGCCTGCAGCAGCCGTGACACAAGGCCCCACAGGAACGATGCCGAGCTGGGCTTTAAATAGAGATGCTGAAAACAGGCTGTAATCCCCAGGCCCCAGGACAGCTCCCCAGGTGGGCCGGCCCCACTCTATGGAGCTGGTGGGGGCCTGAGGAGGGAGCCTGGGCTCCAGGAGGGCTCGGTGCAGCCCGGCAGGTGACCACGAGCTGCTGGGTCGGCAGGGACGCCCCCACCGGGGGGAGAGGCGGGTGATGAGGACAGGTACGCAGGGCCGCCATGCCCAGGTTCAGGGGCCCACGCCTATACCAGAGCTGCCCTGGCCAGCTCCCAGCTGCCCCTGGGGACCCCCAGCACCCCTGGCTCCCACTGCCCCCCAGCCTCACACCTCCCTCTACAGACACCACCTCTGCCGCCCAGGAGGCCCCGCTCTCTCTCTGGAGCTGGAACCTCTGTGCCCACATCAGGCTGGAGTGAGGGGGCCGCCCCACACAATCCACACCAGAACCAGGGATGGGAAAAAGGAATCGACAGTGGAGCTCAAGGCCTCCTGAGCAATGGGCCTGGCCAAGTTTGGGCCTGTCACGCTTAGGAAGTCCCCATAAAACCTGGGATGACAGGGGATCCCTGGGTAGCTCAGCGGTTTAGCACCTGCTTTCGGCCCAGGGCGTGACCCTGGAGTCTCAGGATCGAGACCCACATCAGGCTGCCTGCATGGAGCCTGCTTCTCCCTCTGCCTGTGCCTCTGCTTCTCTCTCTCTCTCTGTCTCTCATGAATAAATAAATAAATATCTTTAAAAAAAAAAAAAAAAACCTGGGATGACAGCTCAAGAGGGCCTATCTGTGGGGTACAGGAGGGACTCCTCCCCAGCAACGTCCCTGGATCCCAGGACCACCCCCCGTCCAGCCCTTGTCAGACAAACTCCGCAGCAGTCTATGCTGTTCCACCGAAGCCCGCAGTGGCACTCCCCAAGGTCCCTGACCTCAGCGTCACTCCCAACATCCTGCTGCCCCACGGCCCCTGCCTGTCCTCACGACACCTTTGCCCAGATCCTCACGTGGGCCACATTCCAGTATGGCAGGAAAGCCCGTTGCCCACCCCCCACCTTGCTTCTCACAGCACCTGCTCAGAATCCGCCCCACAATGCCCAAGGTCCCTGCCTACTCTGGGCCTGCCGGATGGCTACCTCATCCCATGAGGTCTGGACGGTGACAGTGGAGGTCGATCAGGAGAGGCTCTGTGAGGAATGGCCTGAAGCAGGCTGCATGGCCTCTGCCAGCCGCCCCAGGCCCCAGAGTCAGCAGGACTCACACCCCCCTGCCCTGTCCAACCAACAGGCCTCTGTCTGCTGCAGAAGGGTGGGCCCTGGCTTCCAGGCTCGGCTCTGTGCCCTCGGGCTGCACCCAGGGAGCCCGGCAGCTCCACCCCCTGCCTGGCAGGTGCTCAGGCCAGCCTGTTCTGGTTCTGAGAGCCTCCGGTTCTAGGAAAAGTAGCCTGGCTGTTCATAAAGTCAGCGCCTCACCCAGGCTCCAAAATAATTACTACCTAATTACTATCAATTACTACACAGGGCCTCTACTGACTCCCAGAACCAACCAGCCACCCTGCCAGTCAGTCTGATGGGTTCCCTCATCCACACGGATTCTGGGCACCGGGACTTGCATGCCAGCCCAGCCAGATACCTCATGCTGCAGGCGTCACAGTGGGTGGACAGTCCCCTCCCTGTATCATCCCTAGGGCATCCTTTTGCAGCCCCATCTAGAGGCCCCAGTCTGAGGCCTTCCCTGAGGTCAGAGAGCAGATCCAGTGACCACAAACAAACACTACTGGCTGGCCTCGGAGAACGTCCTCACACACGGGGCCCTGAGGTCAGCATCCAGCCACCCATGGGAGCTGCGGAGTTCTGCTGTGCCTCTGAAACCCTGAGCTCTCCAGGATGGCCTTACCTCAGACACATTGACACGGCCCTCCAGAAAGGCGCAGTCGGCGGCATTGTGCGTGCACACGTGACGGTACTTGCACCAGTGGCAGGGGAAGGAGCCATTGACACAGGACAGGCAGCTGCAGGGAGAGGGCAGGGTGGTGAAACTGAGACGACCTGTGCCTCCACCCAGTGGCCACACGGGACCCTGCTACTCCTGCAGCAGATCACAGAGCTGCCTCAGGGCCTTTGCTCAGGTGGCTCCTCCGCCTGCTCAGAGAGGCCTGCCCGTGCTTCCCTTCTTCCTTGCTGCTTTTCCCCAGACTCTGAACACCTCCCAATCCCCCTCACCATCTGCTGATACAACCTCCCGACAACAGATATCTAAAGCCCGTGCCGTCCACTGAGGTGACCGCTGGCCACACCGAGCTCCATGTGACAATTAGCACCAGGAAACGCATTAGTGCAGGTATGGAACCGCACATCTGTACACTAAGTTCTAATCTCAACTAACTTAGGTTTAAGTTTAGGAGGCGATCCCGCAGAGCTGGAGCTGTTGTAGAAGTCTGCGTCCCTGACCAGAATGCAAGCTCCACGTGGCAGACACCTGTCTGGTTCACTCCCACACATCCCCAGGGCCCGCATAGGGCCCTTGCCATGCTCTGGCTGTGCAATCTCCTACGGCTGGTACCTCCTCCTCTCTGCAGCCCCCGTGGCACCCACTTCCCCTGGAGAAAACCCTTCTGACTTCTCTCTAAGACCTCCAACCTGCAGGCCACCCTGCTTCTCCAGAGACCCTCAAGCCTTCAGCTCTCAAGTGCTGCCCCTGATCCCCAAACACCAGTGCGCCTGGAGCAGAGAGGTGAAGCCCAGTAACGTCGACACTCAGGTCCTCAGTGGGCACCCTGACCCAGGATGGAGTCGGTCTACAAATCAACAAGTGAAGGCACAGGGGAAAATCAGGTGCCTCCAGCTCTGTGGCTGAACCATTCTGCCTGTGTGGGGCTCCTCGCCACCCTGCACCCCTCCTTGGCCTTCCAGGTGGGTCCCCTCCAGGTCTCCCTGCCCCAGCGGATGCTATCGACCACAACCAGAGAGGACCTGGACCCCTCTACCTGTCCCAAAGCAGCAGGTACCTGTGTCAAGCGGCCCGTCCCTTCCCATGGCTTGGCCATCTCCCGCAGCTTCCCTCATGCTCCGTCTCACTCTGGGGCCTACAGGCCACTCCCCGTGCCCCAGCAGCTTGCAGGAGGCTGGTGAGACTCTCTTCTTTTGAATCAGGAACCTCCCCTGCCCCCTCTGACCGCCCCAGCCTCAGGCTACCCTCCAACTGCCCCGGGAAGCCAGGCCCCTGCTGGCCTTCCACTGGGTGAGTGGCTCTTGCACGGCCTTGCCTCCCACCCTGACCACCTGGCCTCACAGCACCCCCCTGGCCTGCTGGGAGTGTTGGTGCAGGAGAACCAGGACACTCACGACTGGTGGACACTGCAGTTGTAGAAGACGAAGTCCACGGACGCGAACTTCTTGCCCGTCTCCTTAGACTTTAGGTAAAGCTTGACCACCCGCTGGTCACCTACAGAAGCAGCGCAGGCCTGAGTCACCAGGGCCCCCCAGGGCCACTGAACCCAGGACAGCCAGCCCAGAACAGGGACAAGCCTCGCCAAGGACCTTCTCCACCACCACCTACACAGCCCCTCGCTGCATCCATGCCCTGTAGACCCTGTGGGCCTCTGAGCACACTGGGCCAGCACCTGCGGTCCCTGCCCCTGGACACCTGCTCCTTCCCCTGCCACTCTACAGTCAACATGTGATGCCCATTCGCTGACCCCAACAGGATGGCTCCAGGTGCTGCCCTGGCCCATGGGGACACTCACCCTGGCCTCGTGTGATGGGTGCCACCTCCCGAGCGGAAGGTGAGCGGCAGTGGATCCGACCGTCCTCCAGGATGCTCTCAGACTCGGTGAAGTCCTCAAAGGAGCAGTTGACACCAGCCGAAAGGTCAGGCACGTTCCAGGCCTGCAGCACGAGCTGGGGCCCCCAGAGCAGAAGGCCTCTGTGAGCAGGGACCCGTCCCCCACTCCTGCCACCCCCATCCCCCACCCCCTACCAGAGCAGCCTAGCTCACCGGAACCTGAGACATAGTGACTGAAACGTTGCGAGGCTGTACCATCAGCTGCACGCACTGCAGCAGGTCCGAGGCGAAGCGCTGGGGCTCATCTGCCCGCTCGCAGGCGTCTTGCCGTGAGCAGCTGTGGGTAGCAGGTGCTATGGCTGGGCATGGGTGAGGCAGCCAGGGGGGCACCCCAAGCCCACCAGCTCCTGCTCAGCAGGCTTGTCATCATGCGCTTAGGGGAAGCCCACCAGCTTTACCCTGTACCCATCCTTACTGGGGCAAAGGGGGGCTTGCGATCACTTAGCCAGTCACGGGAAACTCCCAAATACAGGGAACCTTACACAGGTGAGACCCAGAGACGCTTTCAAACGGGAGCCGTGACTGCCCAAGATGTACGGTGTAGCCACCTGGGTTCCCCCAGGTCAGAGGCTGCCAGGCAGGGGTGTCAGGGCCCTCCAGCCCACCCCAACACCCCGTCCAGACTCACATGCTGTGCAGGACACACCAGCCACAATGGGGGTCCCGTGACCCCAGGCACAGCTCGCATGACGTATATTGCACGCAGCTCTCCACAGGCACACGAGTCACCTAGCAGGATGGGGACCTTTGCATCAGGCCCCTGCAAGGCCCACCCCAGAGACTCCTCCAGCCTCACCTCCTTACCACCACAGCATGTCCCCTGAACCCAGCCCTGTTCCCATACATGAAGGGAGCCTCCATCTCAGGCCTTTCTCTAGCATGGCCTGTTCAGAGGCTGGTCCTGTGACCCTGACTTGGCTAAGTAAGGCCAAACAGGCCAGGCCTCTCTCCTGGGAGGCAGTGGCCAGGAAGCCGGCAAGTCAGTGCAGGTGAACTAACCAGAGGAGAACTCACAGCTCCAGCCACAGTCACTGTCCCATCTGTCTGGACTCAGAGTTCCCCAAGGGAGCATGGGCTTATCAACCCCAACCCTGAGCACAGTCAGGCTGGGCTCTGCTCCCCCTCACCTTGCCTGCTTGGCCCTGAGGTCCTCAGTGGGCTAGAATACCCTGATGGCTGAGAGAGAGGCAGAGGAGAAGCGAGGGCTGGCCAGGAACGGGGGCCTGGCCTTACCAAACCCATGCTGACCTGCCCCCCCCGCCTACCCCTTGGCTATCACGGGGTCGCCAGGCTGGGAAAGGCCAAGGCTGGCTCCGAGCAGGCTGGACGAGGAGAACACAAATGGATGGCCTGATGAGGGAGGACCAGGCCAGGCACCAGCCCCACAGACACGGCCGCCTGAAGCCCCCACTGGGCAGATGAGGCCAGTGCCATGCAGGGCCTCAGCCCGAGGACTCAGCACCCTAGAGGTACAGGCTCAGCCCGCAAATGACATCAATGCTCTCATAAAATTTATTCAAGTATCTGTTCCTGTGGACACGCAATTATTCAGAGAGGGGGCGGGAATTCCAAGCCTGACTGGGGAAAATCTGGAGCTGGTATGGACGCAGTGGGCAGCAACGGCCAGGCCTGACTCCCTGATGACCCCCCACAACCTGCCCCAAGTGTCCTGCAGCGGGTCACCCACCTGCTTCTCCGTCATAGCATAGAGGTACTGGCGGTCGGGGCTGAGGACCAGGTCGCGCAGGATGGGGCTGTTCTCTTGGGCCACCACACTCTCGTAAGCCAGGGCCGGCCGGCCACCAGGGTTCGCCAGGTCCACCAGGATCTGCGGCAGCGAGGGCCTAATTGGGGCTGTGCCAATGCCTTTCTGCCCCAGCCCTGAGGGCAGGGGTCTGGACCCCTCCGCTGGTGGACCCCCAAGCCCTGCCCAGAACCAGGCTGAGGCTTCCGCCCACCCCAAGGAGGATGAGTAGGACAGAACTGTGGCCGGTAGGCAGGTCCTGATCCAGCCCCCCTTCACCAGTTGACAGAGCCACGGGGACAAGCATGAGCCACCACCCATCACCCGCTGTATAGCCAAGACCAGCACACAGGCTGTGGGAGCTGCTGGCAGGTGGCCCACCTCTTCTGGGGGCCAGGCTGGATGTCTCAGAGCAAGGGATGTTTGTGCAGGGATGGGACGGAAGGAGGAGGCGACGGGGCCTTTGGAGAACTTGAGATGTCCAGCATGGCTGAGACGTGAAACCGGGAGACTCCAGGGCAGGGACACACCACGGGGGGAAGGGGCCAGGCCAAGGTCCCGGAGAGGGGTCCACCCACCCCCACAAGCAGACGGGAGGGCAGGGTCTCAGCGGCACAGGAATATACTCCAGATCCCAAACAAAGCGGGCGTTAATTAGCCAGCTCTTCTCTGCAGCTCGCGAGGCTGCAAGTATTTTTAGTTGCTTTCACCAAACAAACGTATTTAATTAACAGAGAGACCCAGGGGGCTTTCCAGAGATGGGACTCGTGGGGCGGCGTCTCCCAGCCCGCCAGCCAGCACGCTCCCTGGGCACGAGGTAGCGCGCTCAGCGGGCCCACCCCTCGCCCCTCCGGGCTGGGAGCCAGTGGCCAGCGCACGGCTACCCGCTGGGGGCGGCGCCCGGGCCAGCGCCCCTCCTCGCGGCCAGCGCCGGGCGGGCAGGTCTGGCTGGCGGGCGGCCAGGGTGGGGCGCTGTGTCCCTGGGCCTGCGGCGGAGAGGGAGGGCCGCATTCCTGAGGCCGAGGCCACCCCCCGCACCCCCCACATCCGCTCAGCTGCCTCCCGGCCAGGGCCAGGCGGCGGCTTAAGTCAAACCAGACCCGGAAGCACCGAGCGGGAGCCGCATCTGGGGAGGGAGGTGAGGGAGGCGGCCGCAGGCAAGGCCTGGAGCTGCCGGGGGTGGGGGCGCAGGGATGCCAGGCCAGGGGCCACAGCGCCCCAACCTGTACTCAGCCGGCCCTGCTGGGGGGCAGCCAGGGTGCGCAGCCTTCGCTCACAGGAAGCCCATAGTCGGCCCCTCCGCGGGCAGGCCTGGCCCACAGCAGCCTTGGCAGAGGTCGGGGAGGCCACCGGGACAGCCGCGGGACCTGCACTGCCTGGGCCCAAGCCCCAGCTCACATGACCCCAGCTCTGCAAACAAGCTGGGGTCCGGCTCCCTGCCTCAGGTTCCCTGCCCGTGAAATGGTGACGACAGATACCAGTCCCCACGCCAGAGCTGTTCTGAGAGTAAGGACAGAGCCGGTGTGCCAAGATGAGGGGACCCAGGGGGGCTGGGCCCCAAGGCAATCCTCAAGCCCCAGCAGTCACCCGCCCCCCAGGCCCGGCAAGGCCAGCCTGGACAAAGGCCAGGAAGCAGGGGACAAGGTCAGGATGGCAGGGCAGAGCCAGAGTGCAGGCCAGGGCACCAGACTGATCGCCAGACCCAGTCTCAACTCAGCTGATTCAAATCAGGACTCTGATTTCCCCCAGGGCCCTGCCTCTGGCCCCCATCCCCTCCCTGCAGGCACCTCTCCCCATCCACCACGCCCTGATGGGTTGCCCTCACAACCAGATATCCAGGTCTGCCCCAAAGGCCCTAACAGCCAGGCCTGACTAGACCTCAGCCCTTTGCATTCCAGGGTGCCCAAGAAGTGTCTGCTGAACAAGGACACTTGAGGGCCCCAGGCTCTCCTTCCCCAACCACCAGGGGCCCCACAGTACTCAATCTGACCACTCACCGTGGCCAGACCTGCCTTCCCCTTTCTGCTGAGGGCCGAGGCACAGGCTGGGGTGCCCACGAGCCAGTAGGGCGCTGGGAAACACTACAGGGAAGGGCACATCCAGGGGGCAGACCAGTTCTGAGGCACGGGAGGGGGCAGGCAGAGAGCGGCCTTCTCCCAGGGTCTTGGGGAAAGCAAGAGGGGAAGCAGGCCAGACGCAGACTCTGGAATACCCTACCCCTGGGCCAGCAGCATGCCGACTCTGACAGGTGGCCCCCAACAGCTGTGGTGGGGAGCACGCACGTCCAGCTGTCCATCCACCATGCATCCATCTGTCCATCCACCATGCATCCATCTGTCCACCACCTGCCCACCACTGGGCAGCCCCAACCCTTAGGCACACACAGGCAGGCCCCAAGGAGACAGGACATTTCTGGAGGACACGGGGTAAGCGTGGGGCGGGGGGAGGGGGGGGGTAATGCCAGCAGGCCAGTAGGTGCACATGATGTGGGGGACCGGCCCCATGCTGGGCAGCCAGTAGCCACAGTCCAGGCCCAACAGGGCCCCTATGTGCTCACATGTGCCAGTCGGATGGGGTGGAAATTGTTTCACCCACGAATGACCAGTGCTAGGTCCCAGCTGGTTCAGGCCGCAGGGCCCACGCAGCACAGAGAGGGAAACTGAGCCTTGCAGGGGCCTGCCAGAGGAACCCCAGGCCCCGGGGGGTGGCAGTCACTACCTGCACCTGGGGACAGAGAGTCGGCTCCAAAAGAGGGAGGGATGCAGCAGGCCTCCAGGAAGGCATTCCAGGGAGAAGGGGCGTGCAGGGCAGGCACGGGGCCAGGCTGCTGGCAGGCTGGCAGGACACATACTGCTGGCAGTGCACGTGCCGACGCCACTCCCCCAGGCACAGCTGTCCAGTCAAGGGCCACCCACCTGGGGATGGCCCACCCTGGGGCAGCTGGGCCTGGAGAGCACACAGATACTCCTGGCATACCCTGGTATCTACCCTCCCGCCTCCAGCTGTCACCTGTGCTCTGCAAACCTTGCCCCGAAGACCACTAAAACCTTCCACAACTAGCCATGACCACCTTCCCTCCCCCAATTCCACCACAGAAAAGCCTTAGGACCCAGACCCAGCTCTGCCTCTCTGCTGTGGTGCCTTCCTGACACCTGCTGAGAAAGCACTGTTCCTCCCCCTGCTCAGATGGCCACAGTGGAGGTGTCCAGCCTCCTGGGACACACTGCCTGGACTACACCAGACCCAGGCCCCCATTCACCCCTGGCTCTGACCCAAAGAGAAAGAGCCACCCCCACCCTGCCCCAGCCCTCTGGCTCCATCCACTTCTCCAACACCGGGGTCCTTCCCCTTGTCCCTCTCTAAGGGAGGGAGTCCCCTGCATTCTGAGCTGCGGCACAAGGGCTGTCAGTGCCCCCAGCAAACTCCTGGTGCCAGGGCCTGGGATAGCAGCAGGCAAATGCTGTAGACCACACACCTACCCCCACCATGAGGCATTACCTATCCCTCCCACGGACAGGCCAGGGAGCAGGTTCATCCCTTCACCCCAGCCAGCAGGTCTTGGGGGCCCAGGACACACCAGGTGATGGGGGGGGGGGGATCCTGCAAAGAGAGCCTGGTGCAGGGCCAAGGGGAGGAGGCCAGCAGCAGGTGGGCAGCCCCTGGCCCCGGAGGCCCCAGCCTCAGGCTGGCCCAGCCAGCTGCCCCCGCACCCATCACCGCGTGGCTCTCGCCAACTGCTGCGGCCCGACCAGGTCAGCTGTCCATCCAGCCCAGAGCCAACAAAGAGCCCATTCTCTGGGCTGAGGGCGGGCAGGGGCACCGGGAGGATGTCTGGGCCATGCAGGCTGCTTGCCAAGGCCGGCACGCGCCCTAGCCACCCAGAGGCAAGGGGCTGCCCAACTTGGTTCCAACCAGAGTGGGGAGAGTCCCCTCCTCTGTCCACCTCAAGGTAACAGCCCTCCGTCCCCGTGTCCCTAACTGTGGAGTGGGGGTTCACTGACTGAACCAGATGGCAATAGGACAGGATCCTGAGCGATGCAATGGGTATGAGATGGGGTGGGGAGAACAGCAGCCAGTGATCTGGCTATGGGGCTGGGACCCCATGGGCGTCCCCCTCCTCCAGTACAGCTGCCAACGTCTCCCCAGCCCCCTAGGCAGCAAAGTGGTCCTGGGAGGGGCTGCACGAGGGGGCAGGAGCGCAGCCTCTCCCCTCCTTCCTGGCCAGGGGCCTGTGGCTGAGGCCCTGGCCAACCCAGCTCCTTGGCCCATCCTCACCCCCTCATAGGCTGCCACAGGATCCCCCCTGCTCTGGCTGGGAGCAAGTTCCAGACCCCTTCCTGGGACCACTCTCAGAAAGGCCAGAAGGAACCCAATACTGGAAAAGCAATTAACTATTTCCTGTTGGCAGTACTTGAGTAATTAAAACATGATGTGCAGGAGGCCCAATGGCTGTAATCGGGCCAAACACACCTGGGAAGATTGCGGGAGGGTCCTAGGAATCTTGTCTCTTCCAACCCCAGCCTCAGCACAGAGAAAAGCAGACACCAACAACCCAGGAACACTGTGGTCCTTCTTGACCTTTGGTCTGTCTCCTCCTCTGCCAATAGAAATCCATCTCACAGGCTGTGTGAGAGTTCAGAAGCTCATGGTTCCAACAGTAGGGGAGGGAGGAGCTGCTTGGAGGCTCTGTGGAAACCAGGCCCCCAAAGCCAGACGCCATCACCACCACCACGGGGCAGAGGTGCCTAGCTGCATCCCACTGCCACGAAGATCACACAAAATGGAGCCACAAGGCAACAGAGATCACACAGCTTCCACCTCACATCTCTAGCTGGGACTCTCCCAGAATGCCCACTACAGCCTGAGATTTCACAAGCCCCGAGCCCGATAGGGATGCGGACACAGGCAGTGGTGACCATCCAGCTGGTGCCATCTCAAACCCGAGAACAATCCACTGCCCACCTTCCCATGCATGGTCCATGTTACTCAGGCTAATCCCACCCACTGGGTCCCCAACATGTGCAGGTGGTGCATGTTAGCCCCTTCTACTTTCCTGAAGCCACCACAGCCCTCTGGCTCCCTGCCCCTACCCAGGCCAGACCTCTGAAGCTCCTCCCAGAGTCCTGCAGGACATCTCCTGGCCCCACGACGCTGACCACCACAGGGTCACCTACCACGTGCTCGTCCACCGCAGGTAAGGGGCGCTCAACACAGTACGTGTTGCTCCTCCCAACTCATACTCCCTCAGTTCCCAACAAGCACCAGAGCACCTCTGAGCTTTGGCCCTGTTGTGCCTTCCTTCCAGAACATCCTTCCTGGCAGACTCCTCAGCTGGGCTGTTCTAGTCTTTGTACGTATCTTGCTGTGATGCCAGGAGTTCTGACCTCCTGGCCCCTGAGGGGAAGGGCGGGGGTCCTGGAGGTCAGGGTCCTGTCTGCCCACAAGGAGGGGAGCTATGCAGTGCAGACAGTAATCCTGGGCAGAGGTGGCCACTGGCTGCCTGTCCCTGAGAGTGTCACTCTTGTTCAAATGGCTTAGGTGCCCCCGCTCAGGCTAAGGCCTGATGAGCCAGCCTCTGCAGGGAGGCAGGCCTATGGCACTGGGCCTGGAGGAGGACCCTCCATGCAGGCCTCAGGGCATCTGCTGCCGCCATCAGGTGGAAAAAAACCAATTCTCCTGAGGCACTGGATCCAGGACAAAGGGCTAGGATGTAATGAACAGACCCATGAGGGAATGAGACATCCCTGTGCCCCTCTGGAGATGCCCACCATGGCCAGCCTGGTTCTCTCTACCCAGGAGAACCAGAAAAAAGCATAGCATGTTTTCTGGCGGACATACACACCCATAGGGCACCATGCAATACTACCCGAAGGTTCCAGGGACCATGCCCTCGGCAGGCCAGGGGCAGTGTACCCCTGGAGCCCCCCAGGCCCGGCAGCTAAGACACACAGGAAGCAGGCAGCTGGAACCCCTCCACTCTCCACTAACGACTCCCTGGGGGACGGAACCCCACCAGACCCAGTAACCTGCCACGAGCACGGCCGTCTGTGATCAACCACTCTGTCACGGATACCACACTTGATCCTGGAAGTGGCGACACAAGCAGCCCTAGAGAGTCAGGCCAAAAGATGAGGGAGGCCCAGCAGCCCCGCTCCCGGTAGAAACCCAGCAGAGGCAGCCCTGTGTACACGGCAGCAGCCCCGCCACAGACCCCGGGCACGATGTCGTGACATAGAACCAACCAGCTGCCCCCAACAGCAAGCATGAGCCTCACAAATAGCCACGAAAAAGGAAGACAGACAATGACATGCTGTATGACCCATGAAAAGCCCCCAAACCAACAAAACAGCCCTAGGGGTGGAGATCACCCAGTGATCCTCACAGAAAGGGAGACCCTTCCAAGGAACAGGGCACCGAGGCACTTGGTGTGACATGCCCCGGCTGCACAGTCACAGCTGTATACTTCCTGTGGGTACGCCACATTCCAGAGTGGACACCAGTCATATGCTAGCCACACGCAGGACGCTGGGGACCTCTCCTCCCCTGCCCCCTGCCCCAGCCCTCACCGTGCTACAGGGACCTGCTGCATATGCCCAGGCTGGGGGTCAGCAGGACAAGAACACCTGCAGGCACCCACTCACCAGTGGTGCAGCTGCCCCCCGGAGCCTCTGTGGCGAGTCACTAGGAGTCAAGGGCATCCCTCCCTGTCAACACACACAAGATGCAAATTCACAGGGCCCCAAGCAGGAGATCGGGAAGGGCCAGCACTCCGTGTGGCTGTGGGGTTAGGGTCTAGGGGCCTGGTCCTGCCCGTCATCCCTCTTGGAGCCAACAGCCTGCCCCCCCCCACCCGCCCCACTGTGCTCCTCAGTCCACCTCCTGCACAGACCTGGGCTCGGGGAGCAGGGACCCCTGCTGGATGCACATGGCAGGCTCTCACCCAGGATGGAGAGACCCTCCCTGCTACAGGGACCCTGAGAAGAGGCTGCCAGCTGCCCTAAACAGGTCTTGGAAACACTACGGGACTTTCAGGATCTCTGAATTTTAGTATCCCGTGAGGACTGGAGGTGCTGGGGGGAATGGGAAAAGCGTCCAAAGGGCAGTTTCTAGAGCTGTGAGGGCCACTGGCAGTGCAGGCCCAGAGCAGCACATAGCTGGTGCTCAGCAGCCACCAACACAGCTGTGATGCCAGAGAACCAGGTAAGAGCAGGTAGGTCCAGGGGCCCAGACACAGCCAAGGCCTGCACGCACAGGGATAGGGGCCTACCCAGGCCCCACCGCCAGGCCACAGCGCACTGCAGCCACAGCCCTGTTTCTCCTCCATACAAAGATCACCACACAGGAAGGAATGTCAACCTCCCTTGGGCCTCCCCAAGAGGCACAGCCCACCCAACGTCAAGGGATGAAAACCGAGGGCCCCAGGAAGGACCTTCGCCACAACAGGCCTCCCTGCCAGCCAGACTCCCAAAAAGCCCATCCCAGTCCAAGCCCCACTGGGTGGTTGTCCCCTGGGTCCTACCCCAAGGCCCAGAATCCTGTGAGCCAGTGATGCCACAGCCCAGATCCCCATGGTCATAAACTGGTAGCCCAAGCAACCTCGGTTGGCCTGTACTACTTTCTAAAAACGCGTCATTAGCTGCCAAGCTTAACAATAAGAGATTTCACACAAAATATGGATTTCCAGATTCTCTTGAAAAACCAGATGCTCAGGCAGACGGGGCCCACTTTCCCCCTGGCATGGCCACCAGAGAGACAAGGCTGTGTTCCTAGCCCTGAGCCCGGGAGCAGGGACAGTAACAGGGCTGGCCTAGGGGTGTCCCTCACCTGGCCCAGAGAGCAGAGACTGTCCCCACCTCTGCTTTGCAGAAAAGGAGAGTCTTCTTAGGCCTGCGGGCTAGGGCAGGGCAGGGAGGACACCCCCTGGCAGGAATCCAGAGTAGGTCCTCTCTACACCCACTAGAAGGACACAGGCTGACTCAAAGGAACTGCAACCAGGGGTCACCCAGGGGAACTCCTGCCAGGGTCTGGGGGTCCCTGGTGGCCACTTGGGGAGGAAGGAGGTGGTGGTACATGCAGGACTAGACTCTGGGGGGGTCAGCCCAGGAGGACGGGCTCCTCTGCCCGCGGGGAGGGAGGGAGGCAGGTGGTGGGCAGGGCCTCTAGAGAAGGCCAGGGGAGCTGGGGAGCACCCCAGCCAGCCCTGAACAGCTGAACTTGGCAGGTCTTAAATTAATCGGCTACAATTTTGCACAACAATGTTCTCCTTCTGGGGCGGGCGGGGGGGGGGGGGGGGTTGCTGGCAGAGGGCCAACCAGGTCCCCAAAGAGCTCAAGACCAATCAGGCCTGGGGAAGGCGGGGGCATGGGTCAGCGGCAGGCAGGGGTCCCCAGGGCCCAGGGAGCAAGCACTGGGCTGGGCTGGGCCCAAGCCACTCTGGCCCTCAGCCTGGGTCAGGATGACATGGTGGGAAGGGGGAGGACAAAGCAGGAAAGGGCAGAGCCAGGGGCTGGGCCCCCTGTGCCGGCAGGGAGCGGGTGGCTTCACATGGGTCAAGGCTGGAGGCCTAGCGTGGGGGTCTGGGGGAGGTTCGGAGTGGGACCCTTCCCCCAGCCCCTCCTCTGCTTTGGTCCTCCAACTGCAAACATGCCCCAGGGTGTGACACAAGGTTCAAGGGTGTTCCCGGAAATGGGCAGGCAGAGAAAGGTGGCCACTGGCTGATATGCTGGGCAGGGGAAGACGGGCCCCTGAAGGCTGGCAGCTCAGGGCAGGAGCACGAGCGAGGAGCTCCTGGAGGAGGGGCTGCCCTGGGTTTGGGCTTCCTCAGAAAAACACGAAGGACCCACAGGACAAGGAGGAGACTCCAGTCAGGAGTGAGGACCCTGGAGCCAGTAAGCCTGGGCACATGCTGGAGCCACCGTATGCCTCAGTTTCCCCTTCTGTCAAACAGACGACAGAGTGGCTGTGAAGACTGTGAGAGGCACCGCGACACCTGAAAGTTAACTGCTCTGCTGAACCAAGTGCACATCAGGCTCTGGACCTGCTGGCGCAGCCTCTCGTCCTTCACACTATGCTTGGGGAATGGGCTCAGAGGGGCCCAAGAGCCAGCTCCAGGATCACAGAGCTGGTGAGGGGAAGCTGAGACCACACCTGAACTCACTCATCTGTATGGGACCAGGGTGTGGACGTTCAGCCACGTGACAGATTCCTGAACCCCCTGCTCTACTTGGGCAGGTGTGTGCAGAGACGGGTCCAGGGGACGAGGCCGAGGCACGCCTCTGTGGGAGAGCCTCAAAACTCACAGGGATCTAATTCCCCAACGAGTGGACTCTCCCACCACCAGACCAGCAGCAGCTCCTGGGCACAGCTGACCCCCCTACACCCTACCAAGGTACAGTCCACTCACTTGCAGAACAGAGCCCAGCCCAGACAGGTCCAGGGGTGGAAGGAGCCAGCACCCAGGATGAGGTTCCGGGAGGTAGGTGCAGGGGTGGGTGGGGGAGGGACAAGCAGAGATTTTCTGACGGATGGGCCTCAGCCCGGCTCCCCCTCCACACAATGGGACTAGGGCAGAGAGGAAGGAGAGCAGGAGCAGCTAGACTCAGAGCTCCCACCCAGAGAGTGGCCCTGGGGCAGGGGAGTGAGAGTAGAGCTGGGGTGAGGGTAGGGGGCTGGACTAACCCATTCTCCCAACCTCTCTGGGTAGCTTGTGGGCACAGACAGCACCTGAGCGGCCGCCTGCCAACCACCAGCCGTCAAATGGGCCACTCCCAGCCCCAGGAGCCCAGCCTCCTCCTGGGTGACAGGTTCTAGGGGGCCCCACAGGAGTGTCTCCAAGTGGGCTTCACTCCACAGCCCTGCCCCCGGGCAGACTCTCCCTGCAGCAGCATGGGCCCCTGTCAGGCCCATGCCACCTGATACCACCCCCACCCAGCAGGGGCCCCCTAGCTCCAAGTAACCAACCAGGGGTGGAGAGAGGGGGTGCATGCCCCACCCCCACCCCCGGGAAGGGACCGAGCAGACACCCAGGCTGCTGAGAATATCCCTGACACTATGGTAAGGAAAGGTGGGCCACAGCAGAGGCCCAGCTCTGAGGGCACAGGAGCTTGCCCGAGGCCAGCGGGGTCTGAGCTGACCTGCCACCCAGCCACACTGGCCAGCAGGGTGCCTGAGTTGGACAGAACCCCAAAGCACCTTGGGGCACCTCCTGTGATGGCCTACGGTCAGCATCTGGACACCACTGCCCCAGGACACCCCAGCCTACAACCCACACATCTGGATTCATGTCACAGATGAGAACGCTGAGGTAGGGGGGTCCCTTCCCAGAGGTCACAGAGCCAGTGAACAGTGGGGCACGACCGCCAACCACCAGGGTACCCACCACAGCAGACATAGGAAGACCCCGTCCTGCACAAGCCAGCACAGAAGCAGAGCACAGGCAAGGCCCTTGCTGGCCCCAGGCCTGCCCCCACCCACGGGTACATGCTGGGCGGGGAGCTGTGTCAGCACCGGGCCTGGGGACAGCTGTTATTTCATCTGCCAGGCCCCACCCCTGGCCCGCTCTGGGGCTCCCCAGCACCCCCACCCCATGGTCACCCCAGGAACTTCCTCCCCCACAGCCCAGCCCTGCCCTAGGCCCACCCACCCATCAAGTGGGGCTGGACCCACAGGCAGCCACCCTCAGAGCCCCCTCCAGGAAGCACCCCACCCCCACCCCGTGGCTGCTCCCTGGCAGCCAGGCTTGCTGGGCAGGGAGGGAAGGCAGGCACCACACAGACCCGCACCCCACAGCACCCCACCTCTCACCCCAAGGAACCCTCATCTCTCCCCTGCACCTGCCAGTGGCAAGCGTGGGTGGGGGACGCTCCCCTTGCCCTGCCCTTGGCCTGGCCGTCTGTGCAGGGCGGGGGCCTCTCTCCAGGGTGGAGTGCTGCCTCAGCAGACACTGGATCCCCCAGAGGGGATGGGGGCTGCACAGGCCTGCCCTGCCCCCCCCACCCGCAGCCTTCCTAGGAGGTCACTGTGTGCCCTTACAGAGCAGGGTCTGCCTCTCTGGGCGCCCGGGCGCCCAGGCCCCTACATTCCTGACACCCCGCCAGGGTCTTTACACCCACCGAACACCGAAGCGGCCCCAGAGAGGCCCCCACCCCCCGGGATCGCCAGGCCCAGCGCTGGATCTGGGCCACATGGTTCACAGCCCCTGGGCTGTGCCCGCCACCCCCCAGCATAGCCCCAGGCCTGACCTTGCGGATGTGGCCGCTGCGCGTGCCGGCAAACACCACAGTGCGGCCCCGGTAGTCGTAGGCGGCCACAGCGGTCAGGCCATCATCCTTGTCCACGAAGAGGGGAGTGCCCTCGATCGTGACCGTGCCCCCCAGGGGCTGGTTGAAGTCCTGGCCACAGAAATCGTCATCGATCTGCAGGGGCTGTGAGAAGGAAAAGGGTGAGACCCTGGCCCGAGGGCAGGAGGCTTTGTGGCCCGGACCGGCCAGTGGCCTCAGCTAACTGGGGGGCGGTGGGGGGGGCATGGAGGGGCAGGGGCTCCTGGAGGGTCCTCAGAGGGGCCAGGCTCAGGTGTGGCCTGCACAGATGGGGGAGGAGATCCCTGGACAGAAAAGCCAAGAGCCAAGGATTGCAGGACTCCTGGGGCCTGGTGCACATGCCTGGATGGGGGAGTGTCTCCCAGGCAGCCACCAAGCACCAGCCCCCCACCCAAACTATGGTGGGAGGGGGAGACAGGAAAGGAAGCAGCCCAGGGGGAGAACAGGGAAGGAGAGCAGCCAGCTTGGGGACCAGGCCCATGGCACCGGAGACGGCTGCTTGAGAAGGTGGCCACGAGAGAGCTGGGGGTACGGGCAGGACTTATTCAACAGAGGAAACAGGGCTCAAACCTAAGAGGCAAAGAGAGAGGCTGCTGGCTAGGAAGCAATACCGAAGGAACATGAAGCGATCAATAGGTGAGGTTCCAGAGGTCGGGAGGGCCTGAGGGAGGGCAGGCTCCAGGGAACAAGGGGGCAGCTGGTGCCCCTGAAGCACACTCAGTCTCTGGGGTTTGCAGACGGAGCAAGGGAGGCCGAACTGGAGCTGGCTGAGGGCCCCAAGTGGCCCTGGACTGGCACCCAGCCGGGGGGAGGGGATGAACCTAGCCATGGGCACAGAGCACGCATGGCATATGGTGTAACCTCCAGGCCTCAGTTTATCCAGCTGTACACAGAGATCGTACACCTTCCCTGACAGGGGGCGACGGACAATGCACGGGCCTAGCCCATTGGGGCCACACCACAGAGGACAGCCCCACCCAGCGGTGGTCATGACAGGGAACCCTTGCCCCACCCCCACGTCCTGAAAACCAACCAGTGTCACTCTCAATATAGAGATGGGACAACTGAGGCCAGAGGGCCACACTTTCTGGAGGCCACCCAGCAGGTCCTAGGCAGCAAAAGCAGAGGGGCTGAAGCCTGGCTCACACCTGGGGAATTCACCTCAAAGTGCCCCCAGTCCCTTACTATGTCTGTGATCTTCCTCGGAATAACAACAGACCCTACTGCCTGAAGCCAGGCATAAAATGTTCCCCAAAAAGCAACTGGCCCTAGGCTGGCCCCTTTGGGGCCTAGAGACGAGAGTTGTAGCTGCTGGCCAGCAAGCACCCAGCAGCCACGCCCTCGGGCTGTCCCAGTGTCAGGGCTGGTGCCATTGGTGCTATGACCTGGTACCAGGTGAGATCAGAGGCCTGGAGAGCACTTGCTCTCCAGGTGTCCAGGGCCAGGCGCCCAGGGCAAGGGTGAGCAGGGCTTCTCCACTGTGGACTGAGTGAGGAAACGGGCCTGGGACCCACCCTATCTCAGTGTGGCCCCAGCTCTGCCTCCTACTGGCTTTGTGACCCTGGGCAAGTCACCTCACCTTACTGAGCATGGAGTGACCTCACTATAAGATAGAGACAAGCCAGGGTGGTGAGCACCTGGTGGAGGGCCAGGCTTGTGGGCAATCCTCTGCCCACAAGGGCTCAAGGACAGCTGGGCATGGTCCCATCGCCCTGCCTTCAAAGACGCGGGATGGCTACAGGCATGGGAACGGGCTCCCAAGCCGACCCCCCAGAAGCAGCCCTGACCCTCCAGGAGGTGCAGCCAAGGACAGCCCCAGGCAAGGGTGAGCACCACAGGGTGTCACTGCTGCAGACTGGAAGAGTGGAGATGGGGGATGGGGGGGCAGAGCAGCTCCCCCCGTGGCGCCTACTCACTGAGTTGATGCAGCCCAGCTCCTTGTTGAGCAGCCAGGGCAGCGAGAGCTTGCCCTCACCGCGGTAGCAGGACTGGATGCGCTCCTTGATCTTCTCCTTGATGGCCCTGAGCGTGAAGAGGCACAGCACGGACTCCTTGGGCGGCTTCACGCGGTTCTTCTGGCCCTGCGCGAACACGGTGAACAGCACGTCCTCGTCCTCGGCCAGGCCCAGCTGGCGGGCCAGGGCACGGCCGGGCCGGCTCAGGTAGGCATCCTGCACCAGGCGGTACTCCACACCCGCCTGCTCACAGCCGATGGGGAACTCAACGTACGAGTAGAACTTGGGGTCGTCCACACACAGCCGCACGATCTTGGAGGTGAAGAAGTGCTCCCCGGCGGCATCGGGCGAGGTGAGCTGCGTGTCCAGCTGCAGGGTGAGGTAGTAGACGAACTGCTCGCTGCGGAAACTGTACACGTAGTAGATGTCGAAGGCTGGGAACTTGGACAGCGTGTCCGAGGGGATCTTGAGCTGCGACGACACGAACTCGTCTTGGTACACGAAGCCAAACATGTCGGCGTCCTCCTCGTTGGCCATGAGTCGGCGGCTAGACAGCGTGGGAAAGTACTCGGACTTGCCGTCAATGGGCGTGCCCACAAAGAGCTTGGCCTGGCCCTGGCCCAGCGGCCCAGCAATCAGCACGCCGGCCATGCTGCCCGCCTCGCGCACGCTGGACAGGTAGTGCTCCTTGCGGTGGTGCGGCTCGCCCAGCTTGAACAGGTCGTCCAGCCGCAGGAACTGGCAGATGCCCTGTGAGGCGCTGCCGCAGGCCAGCAGGCGGTTGGCGGCATAGTCCAGGAGCAGCAGCTTGTTGACGTTGTCGGTGCTGCCCAGACCGTGCGGGCACGACTGCACGCTGGGGGGCGGGTAGCACTTCTCGTTGTCCTCCACGGGCCCCGTCACGTGTGCCCGCAGCAGCGTGAGGTTCCCCGACAGCTTGTAGATGCGGTTCACTGCGCCCACGTACACCTCGCCGGTCTGCTCGTGGACCACCAGGTGGGTCAGGCCCCAGTCACTGGCCAAGAAGGTGCGGAAGGTGGGCTGCTGCCCCCCGTCTGCCCGGGGCGCCCCCGCTGCCCCCTGCGCGCCCCTGAGCAGCAGCAGCAGCAGTAGCAGCAGCAGCAGCAGCGGAGGCGGCGGCGGCGGCGGGAGCACCCGCAGGCTCAGGCGTGGCAGTGGCATGACGGGCTGGGGCCTCGGGCCGAGGCGCTCAGGTCCTATAGAGGTGTGCGTCACGGGGCCGGGAGCTGCAGCCCTGGGAAGGAGAACGGGCCCACATGTGGGGACTGCCCTGCGCTCGGAAGACGCACCCACGAGACAGGGACCATCTCACGAGCTCTCCGTGGTGCCCGGCCCATGCTGGGATCCCCTGCTCCACCTCCAGGGACATGACTTAATCTGTCAGGAGAAGCCCCGAGGTTCTGAGAGGACCCCCTCCCCAAACTGAGGACCTGCGGGCAGGGAGAGGTACCCCAGGGGTCACCAGGACCAAGCCCGCGAGCACCACGAGTAGCACGGGACAGCCTCTGGTGTCCAGACGGCTCACGCTGACCATCACCAGGCACAGGACAGAAATGGACTCAGGAGCAGGGAGGCAGGTGATGGAGGTCCAGGCTGTAGACTGGGAGCCCAGCTGACACCCCAACCTGGAGGCCATAACCTCCCGACTCAGAGCCTCCCATGCCCCAGGACAAACCCCCCCTTAGCTCCAAGCTCCTAGGGTGAGTGAGCACTCCCTCCTCGGCCCATGTGGGGACACATGCCTCCCTGAAGGGACCCTACTCCTAGCCGCCCCCCCCGCCCCCCGCAGACCCATCACCACACAGGAACCAATTCTCAGAGAGGGCGGGAGGCAGTCTGGGTCACCTTGGCCCTGGAGCCACTTGCTGGCTGACCCTGGCCCAGCCCCTTTCTGGACCTTGAGCCCTGCACTCCAAAGAAAGATCCAGAAGCCAAACCATGTACACCTTCCATCCACTGTCCCCACCCCCCAGCCAATCACTACCCAGCCCCAGGCCATCCATCAGCACAGCACTGCCCCCTCCCAGGCTCTGGCTCCCAGCCTCTCAGCTCCCCTTCTCCACCCTCAACCCCACTGGAGGAAACAGGAAGCCCTCCCAAGAGGAAGGGGGATGGCTCCCTGAACCCCACCCCTCACCAGTGGTCCTCTCTCCCAGCTCTGAAAAGGCCAGAGACTGTCCTCTACCTGCCAGTGGCTCCTCTCCTGCCCTTGGCTCAGGTTCCTTTCCTGGCATCTTTCACCTTCACACAGGGCTCCAGGGATCCCCTTGCACACTCCCTGGGCCACACTATCTACCAAGGTGCACGAGCTTCACCCACTAAGTCCGCCCCAAGCTGCCTACCCCTCTCCCACCTGGACAACCACAGCACTTGGCCTCACCCACCATGCCCACCAACAGCCCAGGCCCCACACACTAGCCTGGGCCACTTTTCCGGACTGCACATGAGGTCACTGGCCCTTAAATCCTGCCATGGAACCCCCCTTCTTCTGGAAAAGTCTTGTCTCCCCCCAGCTCAGCGGCTGGCACTCAGATGCGCAGTTACACCGAGGCTCTGTTAGCCAGGTGGCCCTGACAGGAGTTACTCTTCTTTCCCAGCCTTGATTTCCATCTAGAAAATGAGGATAACAAGAGCTCCTCTCTCATGGACTAAAGGAGGAAGGTCAGGGCGTGCCTCTTGGTGTCAGGAGTGAGTGGCCCACCCTGGCGCTGCCAGATGCTGGGGCCTCACCCCACCCCTGGTTGGAGACCAACCACAGCGACATGGATGCTGATGCCGGGAGGTGCCAGCCAGGGCTGCACATGCTCTTTGCTCCCAGACGCCGTCCCTCACATGGACTGGCAGGTCCATTCTGCAGGTGGGGAAGCAGAGGCCCAGAAAATAGGTGCATTCTGCCAATCCAGGACGGGAGCTGGCCGCAGGGCAACGGGCTACCGGAGAGGGCCCACTGGTCTCTGGGCAGCCATGTCTGCCGCTGTCGAAGGCCAGGCCTCTGGACTTGCTGTTCCCTCCACCGGACTGCTCTTCCCTTGCCTGCCTACAACCCCTGCCCAGGTCTCAGCTGTCTGCCCTGACCAGCTGGCTGAAGGCAGCAGGCCCTTCCTCTCAGCCAGTTACTCCGTTTCAGTTTGCAGCACAGAACTTGCTAATGGTTCTGTTACTTATTGTTCCCAAACCTGGACTCACCGCACAAGAACGGCGGTTCCGTGAAAGCAGGGCCTGGTTCTCCGCACTCCCCCAAAGCCAACTCCAGGGCCCAGTACTCGTGAATGAGTAAACGAACAGGTCCAGCAGGGCCTGCTCCTTCACCTCATCCTCACTCTCCCACACTCTCTGCCGGAGTGCACACTCACACCCACCCGCTCAGCGGAGGAAGCAGAGGCTCCGGAAAGCCAGGAGCCGTAGCCAGGATCCCACAGCAAAAGGACCAGGTTCTGCTGTCCGGCAGGACCCTCCCAGCTGGTTGTTGCTGTGTCTCCCTGAGGATCCCCGCCCAGGCATCACCCCGCCGCCCCCCACAGCCACCCATGCTGGCAGCCAGGAGGGGAGTCCCCAGTCCCTCCTCCTCCCCAGCTCAGGAGCCAGAGAACAGGCTCCTCACAGTGTCAGCAGGGCCTGGGCTGAAAGCTCAGTGCATGTGAACTCCAAAGAAAACATGAATCACTCACCGTTTATCAGTTCAAAGCAGGCCTGCAATTACCAGGGGCTGGGCTCTCCCCTCCTCCGGGATAATTATACACGTCTTAATGCAATTACGGGCCCTACTTTTTACATTAGACAGGAGAGACCCAGCTGAAGAAGCTACTATCCAAACTCCAGGCTGGCCATGGGCCCACACCCTCTCCCCCCCAACAGGGGCTGCTGGGAAGGAACTGGCTGGGGCGGTGGAACTGCCAGCTAGGGAAGGGGGATTCCAAGTCCAGGGCTGGGTCCCTCACGCCCACCATCTCACAAGAGCCAGCGGACGCGTTCAGGTCACCTCCCCTATCTTACAGAGCCCAGCGCTTACACAGACCCAAGGTCACCCAGCAGGACAGGAGAAAATCCCACACTCCTACAGGAACATGAATGGCCCGCTGACCTTCTGGGGCTCGTGTCCCCCAGATCTCTGGTCCGCCCAGGAAAAAGTACATTCGTTCCAAGGCCGTGCCTCGGTGCTGGGGAGGACCGCGCTGAACTGAGGGATGGGAGCAGAATGATGCTGGGAGGGAGCAGAACTGGCCACTGTGGTCTGGGGATGCTCCTCCAAGGGGCCTTTCCACCTGTTCCAAGAGGACCAGGCAACCTGGGAGCTGGTGTGGAGGAGCTATCTCAGGTGTCAGAGCAGCAAGAGCCCAAGGGGGCACTGGAGCCTGCTGGACCATGCAGAGGGCGCCGTGGGCTATGCAGGGGCCTGGTGTGAACTGGCTGGGTAGGGAGAAGCTACACTGGTCCTGGGTGTGCCAACCAGGGGCTAGCCAGGCAGAGAGAGGGCAGGACGGAGGCAGATGGGGCCACCGCACAGTGGGCTCCACTCCTTAACGGGATGGGCTTGGCTGCCCAGCAGAGCGTGCAGAGAGCAACATCCCCTTCCCTCTCCAGGGCCCGGCAGCCAACAGCACTCCCTACCCTGAGAAACAAAGGCCCTCAGAGCCCTCTTCACAGAGGGACAGCCCGATCTCCATGCCTTCCCACTCTGGATCATTCTGGGACTTGGGCAGGTTGGGACATGGGGGGCAGGGCGAGACAGGGCCATCCTGCCCCCGGGTACCCCATTTAGCAACCAGGGCAGAGAGCTGCACTGTCACCAACCTACCCCCAAAAGGGGCCCTCGGACGTGGTCTCAAGCCGTCCTGCTCTCCCACCAGGCAAGTCCTAGGGCACTGGGGTCCGGAAGCACTGGAGTCCTACTCAGGAAAGGTGCCCACCACTCAGGCCTCCCCTGGGGTGCCCTTCCCTCCTGGCCAGCTGCTCTAGACTCAGGGACCTTCCTGACGGATCAGAATGTACAGGTGATAATCTGGGGGGTGCAGAAGCCCAGCCAAGGGCTGCCTGCTTTGTCCACGGTGCTTCGTTTGTCCCCCACCCCCAAGCACACACCTCAGCCGCAGAGGCTTGCCAGACCTCCACCTCCACCTCCACCTCCACCTCCACCTCCACCTCCACCGTCCCTCTGCCTGAAACGCCCTTCCTAGGCCTCCCTGTGCCACCCTCCCGGGCTGATTTGCACCCTGGCTCCGAAAGGGAATCGCTGGGTTTCTCGCCTGCCTCTGGCATGAGGCCGGGTGCTCCTCCAGGGCTGGGCAGAGTCTCGGCTGCCGGGCACGGCACCCGGTGTCTCCTGCACACCCCGCACCGGCAGGGAGCAGGGAAGACCTGGGGCTTGCTCCGGGGCCAGCAGGGCCAGGGCTGAGCCCCACCCCCAGGCCCAAGAACCGGGCGCCGCTCGGAAAGGGGCGGAGCCAAGCCGCGGGGCAGCGGGCAGGGGCCGGGGCCGGGGCCGCGTCCCCCCGCACACACCCCCCTTTCTTTCAAGGGGCGTGGCCCCAGCGCCCCAAAGACGAGCCCGGAGCGGTCCCCAGCTCCAGGCGGCCGCTGGAGCGCCCTGCAGCACCGCCTCCAGCACCGCCTCCCCGGCCGCACCGCGCGGATCCCGGCGGCGAGGGCCTCCCCGAGCCCCGCGGCCCTTCCCAGGCGCGCCCCGAGCGGCCCCCCCGGCTGCGCCGCGCACAGGCCCGGGACGGTCCAGGACGCCTCGGCGGCCTCGGGGGCGGGGGGCGGCGGGCGGCGGGCGGCGGGCGGCGGGCGGGCCTGGGGGGGCTCGCGGGGCCCGGCGGCCTCCGGCGGCACAGCCCGCACCCGCGGCGCCCGGCCGGCTCGCACCCGCGCCCTGAGGGCCCCGCGGCTCGCCCTGCCCGGCCCCGCTCCGCCCCGCTCCGCCCCGCTCGGCCCCGCTCGGCCCGGCCCGGCCCCGCCGGCGGCCGCAGGTCGAGGTCGCAGTCGCGGGCGCCCGGGCCCCCCCGCCGGGGCCGCCGCAAACTTTCTCCGCCGCCCGGAGGGGGCAGCGCCGCCCCCGCCCCGCCCCGCCCCCGCCCGGAGCGCTGCCGCCCGCGGGGCTCGGCCCGCCCGGGAGAGAGGCCGGCGGCGGGGCCGGGGCCGCGGTCCGATCCCACCCGGGGAGACGCACGGCCGCGCCCGGACACGGGGGCCGCAGGGACACGCAGGGCCGCGCACACGCGCCGCAGGCCCCCGCCCCCCGCGCCCCGCGCCCGCCCCGCCCCGCCCCGCCCCCCGCGCCCCGCGCCCCGCGCCCCCCGCGCCCCGCGCCCCCCGCGCCCCGCGCCCCGCCCGGCCCGCGCCGCGCCGCGGGGAAAGTTGCGCCCCTACTCACGGGCTGCCCCGGGGCGCGCCCCGCCGCCGGCCATCGCCGCGCCCCGCCGCCCCGCCGCCGCCCGCCCCGCCGCGGGGCCGCCGAAGCCGCGCAGGCCGCCCAGGCCGAGCTGCCCCCCGGGCTCCGCACCGTGGCCGCGCCGCCACTGCCCAGCATGAATGGGCGCCGCGCGCCGCGGCTGCGGACCGGCCTCGCTCTCGCCGCCCGCGGAGCGCCCGCCGCGCGCATGCGCTGCCCGGGGCCGGGGGCGGGGCCTGCGGGGGCGGGGCGGGCGCAGGGGGCGGGGCCGCCGGCAGCCTCCAGAGGGCGCTGTGCCCCGCGCCGCGCGCCGGCCCGGGCCCACCGCGCGTCTTCAAAGGGCGATCCCCGGCCCGCCTTAAGGGCTCCGCGCGGGGGCCGCGGCGGAGCGCCCCGGGGAGCCGCGATGTCGGGGCGGTCCTGAGCCCGTGTCCCCGGGGATAGGGCTGCCGTCCGGGTGCGCGGCCTCGGAACGGGGCCTCCGCTCCCGGACGGGTAAACTGAGGCCCGCCCGAGCAAGGCAGGTGCCCTGTCCCGGGTCGGCGGCGCTGCGGGTGCGCCCTGGGCCCTCCGCGACCGCGCGTGAGGCGGGCCGGGCGCCCCCTGCTGGCCGGGCCAGGCCCCGCACACGCCCCCCGCGGCGCGGCCGCAGCCGGGTCCCGACCTGGGGGCGCGGAGGTCGCCAACCCCGCGGACCCCGGGCCGTGCGGCGGGGCGGGGGGGCGTCTCCCGGGACTGTGCTTGCGCAGCGCTGGGCCCCGCGGACGCGGCCCGGGGAGGGCGGGAGGCGCGGCGGGGGCGGGGGCGGGGGCGGGGGCCGTGCACCGAGGCCCGAGGCCGGGCCGGCCACCGAGGGGCCCTAAGGGCGCGCGAGCCCCGCGTCACCCTCCTGGGGCGCTGCTGGGAGGAGCACGCGGCCGGCAGCCGGCAGGGCCTGGGGCGCTCGCCTGCCCCCTCCGCGCAGCCCGCTCCCAGCTGGAGCCCGTCCCTCCCCCGCCTCCGGCGCTCGGGAACCGGGGAGCGCCCCCCGCGGCCGGCCCTGGAGGCGGGGCCGCTGTCGCTGCTCTGGGGTCCGCCTCCTGCTGAGGCCTGGACGACCTCGGGCCGCTCCAGCAGCGCGCTGAGACCGGGGGTCGCTCAGCAGGGCACCTGGCGCGCCAGCACCAGAAGAAACAGTCTCCGCACGGAGTGAGGGCGCGGGGCAGCTCCCCCACCCGCACCCACGCTGGCTGCCGCCGCGCCGGCCCGCCTACCTGGTAGCCACAGCGGTGCTTCGCGTGGCTTTAACTGGCGTGTTCTCGACGGCCGCCAGCACCTTCAAGATCCTGTGCACTGTCTAACCCAGCAAGCGCTAACGGGGCGCCCGCAACACGGGGTTCTGCTACGTGTGACAGACAGGTAAACTGAGGCGGGAGAGGTGAAGTGACTCGCCGGGGTTCCCCAGCTTGCAGGAGGCAGACAAGGCCCGGAGAGCATTCCGTCCTGACAGCCTTCCCGGCCGCACAGACCTGGGTGCAGGCCCTGGCAGGTTGACACGCAGCAGTCCTGTCTGCTCTGAGAGCCTCCCCTTCTTGCTGCATGGAATGGATGTGGGCAGAGCTGCAGTGAGGCATGAGGATGAACACTGCACCAGGCCTGAGAAAATGTCTATTCCTGCTTTGTGTTGTGTGCCCGCCGGCTTCAGGGCCATCCCCAGCTCTCTGGCTGCTCTGTTGCCAGCCTGTCCTCCCCAGGGCCACTGGGGAAGGCCCTGCTCAAGGGTCTTCTCACTGTGCTCCATAGTTCCCCAAGATCCATGGCCTCTCCTTTGGGGAGCAGCCCCCATGTCCAAATGTTTCCAGAGAAGCTCAAGAAGGCCACTGGGCTCCGGGTGGCAGCCAAGCTCATGGTTAACCCTGCACCTCCCCCCAACACACCCCACAGTTGCCCAACCAGGAACCCCAGCGCTCGCCCTGACACTGCATCCCCGCCCCCACGCCCCCTGCTTCCTGCAGCCCCGTGGAGTGGATTCTCTCCAGTGTTATTCCAGATCACACCACTTCCTTCCGTCCCACTCCACCCCGTTCCTGCTCATGTCACCTTTCTGTCTACTCCCCAAACCATGGCACAAGATCTGTTCAAGATGGAAATCCGATTATGTAACGCAGGTGGATTGGGCCGGACCTTCTGTTCCGGGTGGATCCCAGGCCCCAGAGCCCTGAAGAAAACTGCAATACTTTCAAAAACCTGCAATACTTTCAGAAAACGATAGGGTGAGGAAACAATTTCTTTAACAAGATGTCGAAAAGAAATAAATAAAGGAATATTTCGATCAGTTTGACCACCTTAAAATCGGTCATTTTTGTTACTAAAGGTTACGAGAGAGGAAATGGCAAGGCGAGCCAGGATGTAGGAAACGTTCTTTGCAAACCCAAGTACATACTTGACAAAAGCTGTGGACCTAGGATATAAAAGGAACCCCCAAGAGTCCGTAAAGCAAAAGGCAACTATCCGCAGGAACGTAGGGAGAGGACCCCCACAGGCAGTTTGTTGGAGCGACAACGGCAAGTAACTGTTGCTGGGACGAGCCCTGGGGTTCCACACCCTGGGGCTCCCGGGGGCCTTGGCCACACCCCTGCAGAAGCCCAGCTCTGAGCTAAGGCCCGGACCCTCCAGTGCAGACGGGAGGAGGGGAGGCAGAGTGGGAGTGCCCCAGGGGCTGTAGTCGTTGCTCCTCATCCCACATCACGTGGGGGGATGAGTCCGCAGGGCTGCTGGGCTCTACCTCTCTGGGTTTCCTCTGTAGGTTTTGTTTCTGTTTGCCAATGCAGTTCAAGAGCGCGTGGAGTTGTTGGATAGTGGGGCACAATTTGTGAGAACGTGGTTCTGATCTGGGGCGTTCGGTGAGGAGGCCCTCTCGGTACCTTCCAGCGTCCCTGTCACTGGACCACCTCCAGGGGCTGCTTCTGCATTTTGGCAGCTCAGAGCTTCATACAAGGGTAGACTCAAGAGTGCCTTCCCTCCCTGAGCCAGGCCCCCACAGCTGATGGGTGAGGAGGAGTCTCGGGGAGCACAGTGGGTCCCTTGAGGTATGACCACTGATACCCGGCCCTGAGTCACCCTGACTCCTGACTGTCCCTCACCCCTACCTCAGAAACCAAATATTTCTTTATTTTGATAGATAGTTAGATGATAGATGATAGATAGATAGATAGATAGATAGATAGATAGATAGATGACAGATAATTTTTAAAAATTTTAGGGGTAGCTAGGTGGTTCAGTTGGTTGAGCATCAGACTCTTGGTTGTGGATCTCAGGGTCATAGGATCAAGCCCCACATCAGGCTTAGTGGGGTGTCTGCTGGAGATTCTCTCTCTCTCTTTCTCTCTCTCTCCCTGCCCTTTCTACCCCCAAATGAATAAATACGTCTTTAAAAAAAATTTTTTTTAAGTAGGCTCCATGCCCAACATGGGGCTTGAACTCAAGACTCTGAGATCAAGAGTCACATGCTCTACCAACTGAGCCAGCCAGGTGCCCCCAAATATTTCTAACCCAACCATTTCTTACCTCCCCCATTCCTGCCATCTTCTGCCTTGAGCATATGGGGACCCTCTGGGTCAATAGTTCCTACCCGGCCCCTCCCCACTTGGCTCTCCATGCTGTGGCCCAGAGGGATCTCAGGGAGGAGAGATGGTAGGAACTTTTCTCTGCTCAGAACCTCAAGGAGATTCCTTCCACACCCAGAACACCTTGCCCCCCATCCCCATGGTCTGTGCAGGTATACAGGTGTATATGCATACATGCATACATACTGGGGGCAGGCACAGAGCAAGTGCCCCCTGGGGGTTCCTTGACACCTGGAGGGCACCCACCCTGCCCTGGCCCCGAGCATGCAGCACTGTGGGTCATCTTGCTGTGGGTAGGTGCTATCAGACTCGGCCCACTGGCAGCTGCTGTGGGCTCAGGGGGTGAGCAGCAGTTGCTGTCATATTTATTCTGGGAAGCCTTTTCTGGCCACTGGGTATAGAGGGGACTGGGAGCCCAGTATGGATGTGTGGAAGTCTGTCAAGGGACCAGAGAAAAAATGATGCCCGTGGAGGGGGAGCACAGAGCCATCTCCACACTCTATGCCTTTGGCCCCCTAGACAAGAGAGGGTTCAGCCCCAGGACAGACATTCTGAAGAGAAGCCTGCTGGGAGCCAACTGTAGCCTCCTTGGGCTCACCCAGCCCACTCCCCTCCCACCCTGCCTTCAGCAGTCAGGCTCTGTATAGCAGGAGGCAGACCCCCAACTGGGCTTAAGCTCCAAGAGACACGTGTTGGCTCAGGTGAGCATCCTTTGAGCATGTGTAGGTCCTAGGCACAGCATGGCCATTGGGCCCTGGAGCTCTCTCCCCATGTGCGGGCTCTGCTGGCTACCAGCCTGGTTCACACCCACCACACAGGCCTTCTGAGCTGTAGCCTCAGCAGCTCTAGGCACCTCCCATAGTTTCAAGAAAATTTCCAGAATTGGGCCTCAGTGAAATGAGCTCATCATGTGGCTCCTTCGAACCAGTCATTGTGGGCTGGTGGTAGAATATGGCAGGGGGAGGCTGGTATCAGGGACCCCTCCTGAGCTGGGGGCCACGCTGGGAAATCCCTGTGTAGTTATCAAAATAAGCAGGCCTGGGTGCAGGGCAGGCGAGACATTCAGAACCCTGACTGCTTCTCCCTGTGTGCCTGGCATTGTTGCCGTGCTGAGAGTTTTATTCCAAAGATGTCTTCATGCCTCCGGCCACTCCCCATGCTGTGCCCTTGACCAAGAGTGCCCCTACCTGCCCCGTTCATGGCCCAAGCTCCCTTGTCCCTCCTCCAGGAAACCCCCTGCCCACACTTCCTGTCCCTGTGTGACAGCCATGACCAGTTTGGGTTCAGGTCTGTCACCAGCCCTCCCCCTGCCCCTGGCTTTGGGGATGCAACCAGGTCACTGTGCACTACTTTGCACAGAAGACACAATGGCAGAGCCCCTGCCCACCGCTTTGCAGACATGTCCCAAGAGCACTGGAGGGGTTGGTTCAGCATCACCTTGTTCTGGGATTCAGGTGTATTCTGAGGGCCGAGTCGGTGATGGGTGTGAACAGTGAGCAGGCTGAGTCTGGGAACTGGTGAGGGCTGGGTGGGTGGTGAGCTGGAGTGCAGCTATAGGGCAAGCACTGAGTGAACAAGACCACCAGCAACAAGAGTCCAGCCAGCAGCCCTTCTGTTTGAGATCTCTGACTAGGTCTGTATCCCACAGCACATGCCACCCTCCAGGAAGCCCAGACTGGGTGCTTGTCCCTCTGGGGGCTCACGGCCAGGTGGCAGATGATGTCCGAAGCATGGTATTCCCTCCAGGGCTCTGGCCTCTGGAAAAGCCATCCTGCTGCCATCTCTGTAGTGCTAAGAGGCCCTGTACTCTGTAGCCCCAAGAATCAGGCCCCTGGGGATCAGGGAAGCAGCCCAGGTTTTCTTGTTGCATTAAAAAGCCCTGGGCTGAAGGGGAGAAGCTGGCCTGCCTTCCCTGACACACACCCAGCAGCAATGGGGCAGTTCCCTCTTTGCCTGCCTGTGTGGGGCCAGAGGAGGCCAGTTATGAAACCAAATATAGAGATACGACCCAGGGTATCAGCACATGCCGCCCAAAGGTATAGGACCCAATCAAAAGTTACCATTATACCAAGTACCAGGGAACTCTCAGCTTGCTAGAGAATACACAGTCAACAGATGCCAGCACCAGAGTGACAATGGATGCTGGAATTGTCTGAGAAGAATTGAAATTAACACTATAAAGAACCAAATTGATATTTCATACTTTAAAAAAGTACAATAATTAGATTAAAAGGGATAATGGATGGCTGCACAGCAGAACAGGAGGGAAAGAGGAAAGAATCAGTGAACTTGAAGATAGAACAATAGCAATGATCCCGTCCAAAAAAACAGAGAGAATAGACTGGGGTGGAGGCTCAGAGCCTCAGGAACCTGTGCAAAATAACAAAATATCTCATATCTGTGCCATCAAATTCCCAGAAGGAGAGGAGACAAGGAGGTGGGCTGGGGAGACTGAAAAAAAATTAGGTAAATAATGGCTGAAAATCTCCAAATTTGGCAGAAGACATAAACCTACAGATTCAAGAAGCTGAACAAACCCCAAATGGTATAACTCAAAGAAACGTGTGACAAAACCCATCATCAGCAACCTTCCAAAAACTGAAGACAACAATCCTTGAAAGCAGCAACAGAGAAACGAAGGCCTTCCTGTTGAAGCCAGTTTGTGTACGGAAGATTCCTCATCAGGAACCCTGGAGGCTGGAAGGACATTTTGAAGGGCTAAAAGAGAACTGTCATGTGTGAACTCTGTAACTTGTGAAAATACCACCCAGGGATGAGAAGACGTCAAGATGCTCTCACACGAAGGAAAAGCATGAGAAAGTGTCAGCAACAGGCCTTCCCTGAAAGAAAGGCTGAAGAAAGCTCTCTAAAGAGAGAGAAAATGATAAAAGGAGGATTCTTGGAGCATCAGGAAGGAAGGAAGAACAATGGACTTCCTCTCTGTAGCTTTCTGAATTACATTGGATAGTTGAAGCAAAAATTATGCCAGTGTCTCATGTCTCAGAGTAGTTACAGGGAGCACCTCAGTAATTTCATTACACATGGCAGAGGGGAAGGGGATGTAAATGGGAAGTCAGATTTCTACACATCACTCAAGCTGGTAAGAACCAGTAGGCTGTGGTGAGGACATATATAGAATGTAATCCTTAGAGCAACCACTACAAATCATGCAAACAGACACACTCAAAAACACTATAGATAAACCAAAATGGAATTATAAAATGTGTTCAAGTAACCCACAGGAAGGCAGAAAAAAAGAAAAACAGAAAGAAAAAACACAGGGAATAAACAAAACAAAAAGTAAAATGGCAGACTTGCCGTAACAAAATATTATTAGTAGTATTACATAATACATTATTATATTAGTAAAATATTACTCCATGTACATAACATCTTTGAAGTGGCAAGATCATGGAAATGGAAAACAAATCAGAGTTTTGATGGGGTGAGGGATGGGGGGAAGCAGGAGGAGATCTTTACGGTGAGGGACGGGTCTGTATCTTGGTCTCAGCCTTGGTTATCCATGAGAAAGGACACAGGTACTGTGTGGCGGTTTCCATCTTGTCCTATAGTTACAGAGGATGTAAGCCCTGAAGCAAGCTGGGAGAAGGTACCTCATTGTACTATCTTACCAAATTTTTGAGAGGTTATGATTATTATAGATCATAATTATTTCAAAAGAAAAACTAAAGGGACACCTGGGCAGCTCAGTGGTTAAGCGACTGCCTTCAGCTCAGGTCATGATCCCAGGGTCCTGGGATGGAGCCCAGCATTGGGCCCCCTGTTCAGCAGGGAGCCTGCTTCTCCCTCTCCCTCTGTGCCTACTTATGCTCTCTCTGTCTCTCTCAAATAAATAAATAAAATCTTAAAGATAAAATAAAAATGTCCTGCAGTCACATCCCCAGTTAGGTTCATTATACCACTAATTCCCCCGATGTTTTCTAAGTTATTTCCCAACCCACTCCACCCCCCTGCTTCCCTCCAGAATGGAAGCCCCATGAAGACTAGGGCCTCATCTTTCTTTCTTTGTTCTTTTTTTTTTTTTTTTTAGGATTTATTTATTTATCTTAGAGAGAGGTCAGAGAGAGAGAGCAGGCATGTCCGTGTGCAGGGAGAGGCAGAGGGAGAGTCCCAAGCCGACTCTGTGATCTCCAGCCCTAGGCAGGGCTCAATCCCATGACCCTGAGATCATGACCTGAGCTGAAACCAAGAGTCACACACCCAACCGACTGAGTCCCCCAGGCATGGCGACCTAGCTTTCTCAGGATGAGTGTGCAAGGCAGGCATTCTGTAAGGGCTTGTGGGCTGTACTTGCTCTCTGTTGCTGTAACGGGTCACCCTAAAAATCTCATGGCTTCAAGCAGCAATCATTCGTTCTCTCTCATGGCTTCTGTGGGGGAACTGTGGGGGAACTGAGGCTGTGGCAGGACTGGCTGGTCTCTGCTGCAGTGTCTGAGGGCCTGGCAGGAAGGCATCGTCCTCCTGGCCATTGGATCCCAGACCCGTCTCCAGAGAGTTCTCTCGGAAGCTCCCGGCTGTGCCCAGGCCCACGTATAGCTCTGGGGCTGCGCGCTGGCTGTCCTGTGGATACGGTCAAGGTCATAGGTGGGAGTGGAGATGAGAAGAATTGTTGGAATTTCTGGGGAGCCTTTTTGAACCAACCCTCTGAGACACCCCTCCTGGGAGAACTCTCCCCTTGGGGGAAGGGCCCTATGGCAGCTGGAGGCTCCATCCAAAAGTGTGCACGCTTTGGAGGCAGTCCCCTCCCCTGCCCCAGGACTCTGCTCCCATCAGTGTTTACCCCTTGATGTCTTTTCTGGGTCGTGGGGCAAATGGTAGCGGCTCCCAGAGCCACTGTGCGGACCAGAGAAAACATATAGGCATCCCTGTGCAGAGGGATCTCCCTGAGGCACCTTGTTCACCCTCAACACCACCAGGCAGGGAGGGGCTGTTACTGTCCCCTTTTCACAGATGAGGAAATTGAGGCACAAAGAATTAAAGTGAGGTACCCCAGGGGGCATGCTGAGCAGGCTGCAGTCCGTTCTTCTGACCCCTGCACACCAGCATCTGCAGCAGCCCTGGCCATACTGCTCACCCCCTCGCCACCCCGGCCCCTTCCTGTGCTTTATGCTGTGTCACAGGGAATCTTTGTGATTTCCCACTTACCATGAGCTCTGCACATGATGCTGATTCCTTCTGTCCCCATGATGTCACCCTGCTGACCTTACCCAGCTAGCCCCCACACGGGATCTTCCTCTTCTGGGAAGGCCACCTTGAAGCACCCCCACCCCCACCCCTACTGGTCTGGTCTGGAGCAGCCTTGGACTCAGCACTGGACATCATCAGACATAAACAATGGACAGAACCAGATTTGACAAAAATCTAGCTTTGCTTCATCCAAAGGGACATTCACTGACTTGCTTCTCTGAAAGGTCCAAGGAGGTCTATCTTCAGGCATAGCTAGATCCAGGGCCCAGTAATATCTGCCTTCCTCTGTGTGCTTTCTCAAGTATGCTCTTCCAACCTGTCGGCCAAGATGGCCCTGGCAGCTTACTGGACCTACCAGGGCCATGAGACTCACTCCTCACTCTCTACTGCACACTATAAGGTGGGGGTTGGCTGTAGGGTGGCTAGGGACAGGTGGTTAGATGGGGTCAACCTCTCCCGTGCAGCAGCTGCTGGTGCTTCCAGCAGCCTTTACTGTTCATGAGGTCTGGCCTCTTTGCCTTTTTTTTTTTTTAATAATTCAAAGAGGCCTTTTAGTTATTAAAATATATGCTCATGACTTAGAAAAAAAAAATCCGAGAAGTGCACAAAAGGATACACAATGAAAAGTCAGTCTCCCTCTGGAGCATCCCAGCTCCTGCTGTGGGAGAGAGACTGTTATAGTTTTCCTGTGTCCTAGCAGACACCTCACACTGTTACAAGCAAATGCAAACACCTGGATATTCTTGCCTGTTTTCCCAAAAGATACAAACTGTATACACCCTGCCCTGAACCTCAGTTGTTTCTGGATTGTTTTCTTTCCTCTTGCTAGCCGACTTGTGGGATTATTCCACGAAGGCTATCTAGAGATACCTTCCTCTGTCTCTGTCCCGTCATCTAGCACTCTGGCAGGCACTCCTGGGGTTCCCTCAGTGAGTCACACTTTTGTATATCCCCTCCCCATAAGCGTATGACTTGCTTCTAATGGATAGGATCGAGCAAAGGTGAAGGGTTGTCTCTTTCACGATCCTATTAGGTCACATTGGAGACTCCCTTGCCGGCTTTGAAGAACTGAGACCATGATGAGGCGGGCCTGGGACAGTCACATGCTAGGGGATGGCCGTGGCCTCCAGCCTCCAGCCACAAGGGAATGAGTTCTGCCAACAGCCGGTGAGCTTGGTGGGAGGCCAGCCTGACCGCCCCCAACTGTAGCCTCATGAGACCCTCCCTGTGCAGGGCACCGGCTCAGCTGTGCCAGGGCTTCTGACCCAGGGGCGTGGGAGATGGTGTGCAGCCAGCTGGAAGCTGCTGGGCTGGTGGTTAATTTGTTAGGAAGCTAATAGCAGGGTGTGCTCCTCTCAATCCAGACGTCTGAGAAATTCTCCGTGTCCTCATGGGGAGCTCTAGTTTGTTCTTCATTGTGGGGCAGTATTTTGTTGTTTGATTAAACTGCAACCTGCCCATTCTGCTGTCTATGGATTTTGAGACCCTTTTAACTCCTTGGCTACTATGAACACAGTGGTCTGAGGATCCCTCCATGTTCCATTTAGACCATATACATATTCATTCCCCTGGATATCGATCTAGGAGTCAACTTGCTGCATGGATGTTTAACTTTATGAGAAACTGCCAAACCATTTTCCAAAGTGGTTTAAATACACTCCTCACAGCACTGTACGTGGGTCCCAGAGGTTGCTTATGCTCATCCACACCTGGTGGTGTCTGTCCTCAGAACAGCTACTGGATGGGTATGCAGAGGTATTTCTTTGTGGTTTTGTCTTGCATTTCCCTGATGAGTCATAAGGATGTAGGGCATTTTTTCATATGTTTATTGGCCTCCCCTGAGAGCTTCCTGATATTACTTTGTCTGCTCTAATTTATTCTCTGCCCATAAACCCTAAGCTGGAGCTGGAGGGAAAGAGAAACTCTCTTTACAAGGCTAGACTCGCTGGGGCAAATCATGAAGCCCAAGAACGAAGGTGACAAAGAGAGGAGAATGGTGCTAAGGGACTGAACTGAAGGAGAGCAAGCAGGTCCCAGTCACTGTGTAAACGCTCAAGTCACTGTGTAAACGCTGAAGATCCAGCCACACCAGATGCTTCCTCCTGCACTTGTCAATCCGACGAGCCAACACACTCTTCTTGCCTAGGTCAGTTTGAGCTAGGGCTCTGTCACTGGTGTGAGCAGGGGCTGAGGCAGCTACAGTCCAGGTTCCAGTCTGCCCAGGCTCTGGCCCTCAGGGACACTAACATTCTTTTTTTTTTTTTTTAAGATTTTATTTATTCATTTATGAGAGAGCCAGAGAGAGAGAGAGGCAGCGACACAGGCAGAGGGAGAAGCAGGCTCCATCCACGCAGGAAGCCCGACACGGGACTAGATCCCAGGTCTCCAGGATCACACCGGGGCTAAAGGTGGCGCTAAACCGCTGAGCCACGGGGGCTGCCCAACACTGACGTTCTTGAGGCCAACCAAGCTTGGAGAGTAAGTGCAGAGGGATGGGGGGCTCTGAATTCCAGGGCTCGACTAGCCCTCCCTGCTGTGGTCTGCACCCCACTTCATTATTGAGTGTGTTTTGAGGCTGAATAACCATGTAATTGGTTTATCTGTTCCACAGTCGAATTTCAGCAAATATGTTTTTCATAATTAGGTGATGTTTACTTAACGGGAATAACCAGCCCATTAAATTTAATGAGGCAGGTTATCAGGTATGAAGTAGAAGTGTTTTTCCTTAAGAGCGACCTGGATTTGGCCGTTCCTGGGGGGGCCAGGGAGGGGCAGGCAGCTGCCTTGTCTGGGTGTGGGAAGCCCCAGGGAGTAGGGGTGCAGGTATCCTGTCCTCACAGGAAACAGGAACCCCCCACCCCTGGTGTTCCCAGCACCCTTACTTTTTTCCCATTGCATGACATCCTATAATCATTGATTTTACCTTCTCTGGCTCTCCCACCCCCAGATCTCCAAGCTCTAGAGGGCAGGGTTTCCCCTTCCCCTTACTGCTGTATCTCCAGCATCTAGAAGATGACTGCACATAGTAGGCATTCAATGCAAACATTAGCTGTTCAAAATATAAATAAGGGAGACCTCTCAGCAAAGCCCTCTCTGACTCCACAGCCCGAGTACCCTGGGCCCGGAGCTCCCAGAGGAGCTCATCACAAGTGACCTCCAATAACATTTGGAATTATAACAACTCCTACTAACTCCTCCTGCTAGACTTATAAGCTCATGGGGGCATGCGCCAGGTATTGCCGTCATTTTCACAGCATGTAGGGTATAATAGCGTTAATATTAATTCTAGAAGCCTGTTCCGAGGCAGAGAGGAGCCTGTGGGGTGTTAATGTGAGTGTCCCTGGGGTCAACACTTCTGGGTGAGGGCAAGAAGCAGAGGGCAGGCCTAGCCAGGCTGCCAGGCACTGTCGATGAGGCCATGCCAAGGTCTCAGGGCAGAACGCTTTTCCAGCTTGCTCCAGGTTGGGGCGTGGGAGCTGGGCCTCCATACCCGCAGCAACAAGCAGTAGCTGGATACAGTGCCTGGCCCTGCTGGGGTGTGCCTTCGGTGAGGTGGCTCCCCAGCAAAAGTGCTTCCCAGAGGGAGGACTCGGGAGGGAGGCCCACACCTGGCCCTAAAGGGGACCTGGGCAGTAGGTCCTCTGCCCTCACATTTAGAGAGCATTAACCGTGGGACCCCTGTCGTCCCAACCCCCTTAGGGGATGGCGTCTAGGACTTTCTCCCTTTTACACGCGAGAAAAGAGAGGCCCGGGCTTGCAGTGGGTGCCGGGTCCGCGTAGCTCGGATGCCATGCCCTGCATCTTACACTGTGCCATGGGCTGGGCGCTCCAAGAGACCGTGCAAGGGCCAGAACGAACATCCTCAGACACAGGGCCCACTCCCACCTGGCTTCCTGACCACGCTTCCTTAGAGCCCTTGCTCTGCCATCAGCAACACGGGGTGTGCGTGCTCCCAGTCTCCAGTGACGACGGTGGACTTGGCTCCTCCTCCTCTTCGCTCAGGCAGTCCTGCTTCAGCTATTCGGCCTGCGCCAGGTGCACGCACACGCAGGATTTCCAAGGCAGACGGGCGTCCACCATCCCTGGTAGTGCCTGAACTGTCCCCCTCCGTTGTGTATGTTCTCTTTGTCCGGAAGTCTACCTGTATGACAGTAACACAACTGTTCCAGCCTTCTCAGGGTTTGCTGGTATGTTTGTTTCTCTGCTTCTATTTTTTTAAATATTTTTTTTATTTTTAGATTTTATTCATTTATTTATGAGAGACACACAGGGAGAGGCAGAGACCCAGGCAGAGAGAGAAGCAGACTCCATGCAGGGAGCCCGATGTGGGACTCGATCCCAGGACCCCGGGATCATGCCCTGAGCTGAAGGCAGATGCTCAACCGCTGAGCCACCCAGGCACCCCTCTCTGCTTCTATTTCCAACCAGCCTGTACCCTTATTACTAAGGCGGGGTCTCTCGTAAACAACACACAGGTGGATTATGTGTTGTGTGCGTGTGTTGGGGGGGTGGTTTTTGTTTTTTTGTGAATTTGCACACTTTAAAAGGCCTCTGATGCATTTCACCAAATGTGTTCTCTAGAGAGGTCATGTGAGTTGCCTCCTTCAGTGATGGCCTCAGTGGAGGGCCCTGTCCACATCTACAGTACCACTCTGCCTTCCCTGTGCACATTGGATATTTCTTCTATGCCCTGCTCTCACACCCACCTCAGCCATCTAGAATGATGTGGGATGTACAGCCACACCTGTACCCACTTGTGGGTGGATGAGGTGGTGGCGTGTGGCTGAGACAGGGCAAGTGTATGAATTCTGCCCCAGGGCTCACAGCCACCTCAGGGATGACACCAACTCAGACCCTGCGTTGGCACTGCTGGGCGTCTTCAGGTCAATAAGACTTTGGAAGGAATGAACTCCAGCCATTTATTTTGCCGGGGTCCACACTCCCCATCTGGGGGGTCAGGTGAGGGGAAAGGTGGAGGACTGGCCGCTTTAGCTGGGTTGCTTGAACAAGTAGAGTTGAGCCTCTGGACAGATGTCCCCAGGCCTGGCCCAGCACACGGCCAGGACTCCTGCTCCAAAAAAAGGTAGTGTCAGCACCATGCTCTGTGTAATCTTGGCCAAGTTACTCATACTGTCTGTGCCATGGTTTCCTCATCTGGAGAGTAGGTGTAGTAATGGCCCTACTTCACAGAGTGTGTGACTCTAAACGAATTTGCATTTACGAAGGGGGCGGGAGAGGACCTGGCATGTGGTGAATATCCCATAGGCTGAGGATTGACACCCCTCTGGAAGCTGTCCATCCAGCTGTGCCCGTAAAAGCCAGACACACGCACAGTATGTGTGCATACCTATCTGCGCCCACTACACACCCACCCAAGCACGGGGCACAGGGACACCTGCAGACACATGTACTTGCTCAGCAGCCCCCTCATGCTGAAGCCCTTCTTGTGGGCCGGGGTCTCAGAGCCACCCCTCCAGAGCAGGTGGCCAGGCCTTGCTGTCCAGTTCCAGCTAGTTCCAGCCAGTTCCAGGCTCAGCTAATGGGTGGCATGGGTGAGGATGGAGGATGGGAGCAGGGACAGGCCATGAGCGGCCACTTCTCAGGGCAGCCATGCCCCTCAGAGGCTCTAGTTCACAAGAGCAGGGCCCCTGAGCTGCCAGCACCCCCTGGGTGACCCTGCCTCTTCCCTTTGTCCCTGCAGTCCTGGGTGATATGAGCTTCCCTCCGTTTCTGGGCTATCATACCAGTCCATTTAGGTTTTTGGCTTCTCCATCTTCTTTGTAGTCAATACTCTATATTCAGTTCCTTATGTTTAGATAATCAGAATGCTCTCAAGTTTCTTGGTTGGACCCTGGAAGTCACAGCTAACATCATATTTAATCCCCTAGCAACCAGGTGGGATGGGTATTAACATTCCCTCTCAACAGCCATGTGGCTGGGACTTGAGCCCAGGAATGTCTGCCTCCAGGTCCATACAATGTTGGACACACCTCTCACCCAGGAATGCTCTCTCAGGCTTGACTTCCTACCACATATGGCCACATGGAAGGACTGGAGATACAGGTCCACACAGGTGACCCACAAATGCACACACATGCACGCACACAGAGCCTACCTTGAGCACATGCCCCTCCCCTTCACACTCCAATACAATGATATAGTGGCTCTGAACAAATACCCCCTAGTCCCCAGAAGTAGGGAAGAAGTAGACATCACACAGAGGAGCTTGGTTCCGACTTGGGGGAAATTGGAGAAATGGGCTGAAATCCAGGTAGAGAGAGCCAAGGAGCATTAATTAGCAGGTGGGGACAATGGCTGGTTGCCTGTGCAAACACAGTGCACATGTATAGACCATGGCATACACATACATGTGTACAGATACAGACGGGCAGATGTACACAGACCTCTGCACACACAGAAAAGTATCTATTTACATATTCACAGATGCACAGGTGCACACAGACCTGTGCAGACACATGTACATACACACAGGTATCTATATATACATGCACAGACAGGTACATGCACACAGACCAGTGTGTGCAAACACAGCTGCCCTCAGCCAACTCCCAGGTAGAAGGATGGAATCTGAGAGAGATTCCTGTGGGATTGAGAAGTTAAACAAAGCCCTGGATGCCACAGGCTTCTGCGGGAGTCTCAGAAAGGTCTCAGCACTTCCGGCTTAAGGACAGCTCTGATATCGCTGAACATCAACAATCCAGGTGACCTGTGACACCTCCTCCTCCCCCACCATGCTGGCCTGACAAAGGGCCAGCCCTTCCTTGGGCTGCTGGGGGAGGCTGGGATGAGGCTTGGGCCAGGGCACCCTGCCACATACTAGGGCTGCTCACCTCTGTGTGCTTTCTGAATGCTTCCTTGTGTGGAAGGAAGCAGCTTTGGCAAGCTGACCCAGAACTTGGAGAGAGGGCATCTCCCAAAGCTCCTTTCCTCTCAGCCAATATGTAGCTTGGCCGAATAAAGCTGCCTTGTGCTACCTGCCCAGACAATTGGACACTGCCAAGCCTCAACCCCGACTTGAGCTTTGTGTAAGAGAATTCGGAGATGAGTGGAGAGGCCTGGGCTGCAAAGCCTGAGTCAAGATCCAGACATTCAGCTCCAGATGGCTAGGGGCTCTCCAAAGGAACTTTCATAGGAAATCCAAGGTCATTAGCAGAGCAGTTAGTGGATCGGAAGCCCCACCTCACACTCCGCCTGCTGTCTCCCTCACAAAGCACTGAGCCAGGCTGGGTGCAGCTCTGGTGTGGTCAAGGCGCCTCAGTTGGGTATCTGTCAAAGGTCAAGGACTGGTGGGCTGGTGTGTGGACACCACCTGAGCAGAGCCTGTCACAAAGCATTGTCTTCTGCCCTTCTCAATTCCTGCATCCCTCATTTCAGTCCCCGGAATCACCAGCACTCAAGCCAGGAATCCAGAAGTCATCCTCCATCCTCCCCTACACCACTCAAGTGCTAATCTCAGCTCCTATGCCTCACCTTGGTCTGTCCTCTGACCTGGCCCACCAGCCTCCCATTTATCATGCCCTTGAATACCTGCAGGGCTCTCCCTGGTACTTAGTCTTGCTCCACATGAGCCTCCCCTCCCTGAGAGCCATGGCAGTGTCCCTCAGAGGGACCCCCGATGCTGTGGCCTGGCATCCCCACTACCCCACTCAGTCCTTACCCTGCTCTCTGTAAAGCCCAGCTGTGCATGCTCTGTGTCCCCTGAGCCCTGCATGTAGGGTCCCACTCACACAGCCTCTGGCTTGCCCAGAAAGTCCTCCATTTGGCTTCTCACTGGAGCTCAGATAGAGCCTGTCGGGAAGCTGGCCGGTTCTCTCTGTTCCATCCCTAGAAAGAACTGCATTCCCCTCCTTTCATCTCATACCTGCTCTGGGCTGGCCTTTTGCCATTGCAGTATAAGTGTGGGTTTCCACATCTGTCTCCCCTGCTAGGCTGGGTGTTCCCCACGTGGAGCAGCCTGTTTCATTCAGCCTGCATCGCCATGGTCCAGCCCAGGTACTTACAGGGAGGAGGCAGCAAGGGGCTGTATGCCAGTCAAGAGAATGACTGAAAACAAAGACATCTGCTTTATTTGTTTTTGGACAGTAGCACATATTCTATTTCTTGAACACATGGCAGCCCCAAGCACAGAGGCATCCATAGGCACCCAGGAGAAAGTAGTTGTGGCCTAGAGGGCCGCAGACTGTGGTCCCATAACTGGTTCCTTCTTCAGGGCTCCAAGTCACTGCCAGGGCCAGGGTTAAGGGCCGTTCCTCACCCCTACAAAGGAGAACAGGTCAGGGTTCAGTCACAGCCCGCTCTGTCAGGAACCCTGTGCCCATCCCCTCCTCCAGGAGGAGCCCCAGCTCTTGGGATGCCCCAGGAGTGGGAGTGTTTAATGGAAAGGGTGCCCTGTAGCCGGTCCCTGAGACCTGGGACTGAGGCTCTTCATTGCCATGCCCAGTGCCCACTCAACATGTGCCTAGAGCAGCCCACTAACATGGATCCCGCATTCATCTGCCTCTCCACCCCACTGTTCCAGACAGGCAGGCCTCAGTCCAATGCTGCTTTGCCCCACCAAGGTCTCCCCTGTTTTCTTACTTAACCACCCAGAGTTTTCTAAGTAAAACCAGTCAGAAAGCATGTTCTGGTATGTGAGAGCCCACACACGACAATCAGGCTATTTGTTGCTAGAAACTGCCTCCAAGGTGCAGTGTCCATGTGCCTGTGCTTGGAAGGCCCCACACAGGTGCCGGCAGGAGCTCGCGGGAGGTGCCTCCCGCCCCGCCTCTGACCAGGTGGGCCTGCACCTCTGCTTTTCTGCCAGAGAGGAGGCCTTCTGCCACCTGGCACTTCTAGAAGCAAATCACCATCAGAGGTGCTCCAGGCCCCACTCTGGCTCCAACAGAAGCCTTCCGAGGCAGAGGCTGGCAGAGGGCAGCAGCACTTGTTGCATCTCAGCCACAGGGTACAACGTGTGCGTTTGGGCTCTGAGGCCCTGCAGGAGTTGGTGAACACGGTTCTTCCGCGGGAACGCTGCAGACGCAGCACAGTGGGAGCAGGGCTGGCCTCTGCTGCTGCCAGTTGCTCAGTCTCCAATTTAGGCTTTAATAACGCCAGGGGGGTGGGGGCCAGGGAGGAGGGAGCCAGGCCTGGCAGTGCCCCAGGGCCTCTCAGGCATGCTAGAGCTACAAAGAACACACTGGAGTTAAATGCAATCTGTCTTCCTTCGTAATCACATTTTTGCCTCAGTGCAATGAAGATATATTGGCGAGATGTGTTTGTTAAAGATATAGTCTGCTGGGGGTGGGGCTGAAAACCCTGGCTGTGGGACCTGAAGGAAGAGAAGGGGAGGGTGGCCAGGGCTCTGCAGGGTGCAAGAGGGTTCTGTGGGGGAATCAAAGGGGCCATGGCAGGACCCCAGGTCTCTCCCTCCGTACAAAGTTAGGTGCATGGTGTGCAAACACAGGCAATGGTCCGCTGATCCTGCAGGGCAAGGGTTCTCCTGCAAGCCTGCACAAACACCTTGGTAGACGTAAAGGGGTGCAGGAAGGCCATCTGTTCCCCCCTGGGGGAACTGTGCAGAGCAACTGGCCCAGCTCTGGTCCGTGCTCAGGGACTGTTGGCAGTACCTTTCCTGCTTAATGTGAGCTTTCCATGCTCCACAGCGGGGAGGAAACATGATCTCTGACCCAGGCTTCGTGCCCCACCTGGTGCCCTGCAGAGCTGCTGGGCTCTGAGCTGTCCCACAGCCCACTGAGGGCAGGGGCGGTGCTGCCCGGCCTTGAAGCCCAGACGGCACACTGCACCTGTGCTGTGCATGAGATGTGGCCAGTGCTGCAGCAGCTTCACCTCACAGGGCCCATGCTGACAGAAAAGTGAGGAGGGTTCTGCTGAGGCCAGGCTATCGAGGAGGAGACTGCCAGAGCTAGCCAGGGGGCACCTGACCTCTGACCTTGGCCTTTCCACCACCACCACCTCTAGCAGCTTGCTTCCTACTCAGGCTAAAGGGGTTTTTCCATAGGAAGAAGGCCACATCCTACAGCCCTCTGAACCAACATGCCAGCCCTCTGGTGGGGTCCAAGCCAAGTGCCCTAAGTGAATGATGAGGAGGGGCCAGGTCTGGCCTGGAGCAGTGGACTGCTGAGCTTGGGAAGGGGGTAGAATTCTCTAGAAAAGGAACAGGAACTGGGGGAAGGGGGAGGGCAGGACTGGGAGCTGGCTGGGAGGGTGAGGGAAGGAGGGCAAGACCTTGGGACCAAGTTTTAGGAGAGGCCCACTGCCAACCTCAGACATCTAGGACATCCCACTGCTGCCCTGCAGGAGCACTGGGGAGTGTGTGAGACGTGGGACCGCTCACCAGAGGCTGGGCACCAGCATGCCTGTCCAGACCAGCACAGAGGGGGTGGGCTGAGAGGTACCCTGCGCTCCCTCACCCAGGCAGGCAGGCCACACCCACTCTTCCATCTCCTTGAACCCAGAGGCTCTTCTCCTTCTAGGGCTGTCCCTGCCCTACCTGCACCATGGGCCCTCCTCTGAGCTCCCACCCCCAACTCCTCAAAGGTGACAAGTGGGTGGCACATAGCCTGTCCTTTGAATGTGGGGCCCAGGGCTACTTTCAGAGCTGCTCCCACACCTAGAGCTTACTCAGAGCTGCTCCTGGACCCAGCCTAATGTGGCCCAGTGCCCGAGGCCTTTTCTCCTAACCCAGATATCTGAGAGCGGTCATGGGATCGGTCATGGGATCAGCAAGCAGAACTCTCAACCAGGAAGTGACAGAGGAAATTGAAGGCCTGAGTCTGTGACTGCAAAAGGCAGCAGCCTTGAGGTTAGCATGTCTGATTTAGCACACAAAGACAGGAAGAGGGAGTCCAGCACTCACACCCTGCCCCCAGGCACCCAGCAGCCCAGGCAGGAGGGCAGGGTGAGGTCTTACCTTGTGGGCAGCACTCACGCAGTGCTGGTAAGCCTTGACCAGGTCCGAGCACAGGAGCACTTCTTGGAGGTGGTCGCGATAGCAGTGGAGGATCTGTGCCTGCAGCCCTGAACACACGGGCTCTATCCTACGGGGCCTGCAGGGACAGAGAGCAGCCAGGCCTGGGATTCGCTCCCAGTAGGTAGAGGCATCAGCTCATTCACTCAACACCACAGGCTAGGCATCTGCAGCCATCAGTGTCCAGTTATCCCCCAGAGAGAACCAGGGGACACAGGGGGTCAAATGCTGTCACACAGCAGCAGACGCCAAAGGGACTGGTATCCACACTGGCTCTAGCCCTAAGGGTAGAGGGGCTGAGGTGGCCAGCTGGAAGCCTACTGTGCCCTCACCTGCTGCCTCATAGGACTCTTCCTGCCTAAAGGGTACACCCGACTGTGACCACGTGACCATACAGAATGCATCTTCTCACGTGAAGTTGTTAATCTGATTTCAAAACCTAATATGTGCACAGTGAGGAAAATTGCAAAAGTACAGAAAAGTCTAAAAAAATATGTAACATTTTTAGAACCTTACTTCTTAGAGATAACCTCTGCAGTATTTGGGGGATGCTTTACTCTTTTTCTTTGTTTATTGAAGCAGGTTCAGAACCTACAAAAAAATGAGTATGTTTTCTTTTCTAAAATATGAAACTAGGGCAGCCCAGGTGGCTCAGCAGTTGAGCGTCTGCCTCTGGCCCAGGGCATGATCCCAGGGTCCTGGGATGGAGTCCCACGTCGGGATCCCTGCAGGGAGCCTGCTTCTCCCTCTGCCTGTGTCTCTTCCTCTCTCTGTCTCTCATGAATAAATAAATAAAATCTCTTAAAAAATAAAATAAAATATGAAACATAAACCAAGTAAAATATGCTAAAGTGGGTCACCACCATCCATGGGCTACTCCAACTAGTTTGTCTTCCCTTGCCTCTCCCTTTCTTCTTGCTCTCCCGCACATAAGCACACGCTCCCGCCACACGCCAGGCATCGCCCTACTCATGGACTCCTAGCAGCCCTGTGCAGTATGTGCTATGATTTTCCATCCCTTGCTGCAAATCAAGAAACTGAGATACAGAGGATAAAGTAACCGACCCAACATCACATGCTGCGAAGTGGGAAGGGGGAAGATATATTTGTTTACGTAGGCTTGGTCGCACTGTTTCCATAGATTGGTTTTCAGGCCAGGTCCATGTGGGAACCTTCGCTGCCATCGATGGAATCACAATACCTGATGTGGCCTTTCAGAATACACACTACCCATGGTCAGGGCACTCGGTGGGAGCCGTAAAAATGCAGAAAGCCACTCCTGAATGTTCACAGCAGCGAGACCATCACTATGATGCTTGACACAGCTCTGCCTCCGTCACACACAGCAGGGAGACTTTCAGGTTCATAATTCTCCCAGCCGAGTGCCTCTATATTTTAGAAATCCAGCCATGCAGTAGGTGCTGGAATGCAGCAGCACCATTATTATTTTAAAATAACTCAAACAAATGGAGTTCATCAGTTAAGAATGGCAAGCAATGGAATGCTCAGTGGCTTAGCAGATAAGATACCCAGTATTTACTGGTCTGGAGGTGGCACTTCTGCCATTGCTGAACCACTGATGCCACACCAGGCCTGGGTCCCTCTTCCTTCCCCTGTGCCATCCCTGTGTGTTGGCTACCATCATCCTCAGGCCTGCTTGTCTCACGCACGTAAAGTGAATAGGAGAAGGAGCCTTCCCATTCTTGGGAAGGAGGTTAGCAGAAAGGACAGCTCTGGAGGCCACACTGGCCTGGCTCTACTCCAACAATGTGTGATTCCATTAGGTTTTGAGGATGAGGCCATGGAGCCGATGCTGGTCTCTACTACCATGTTATTCTAGACCTTGAGATCATAGTCTTGGTTCAGGTCTACATGGCATGGATGAGGTCTTAGAGATTTCATACTTAGGATATGTGGAGTTATGTTTCAGCACTAGCCTCCAATCTCCACACAGGGGAGACAGATAGGCTCCTAGAATTCACTCCATTCCTCTCTGGACCCTGGGACCCCCTTTACTGGGTTCCATCTGCCAATGCCCATAGCTGGGGTCACAGGGGTACCCACCTGACTCCCCCCAATGCTTGTAGGATGTCTCTCCATTCTTATTTAAAAACTCTGACATGGTGGCATCTAATTGTGGGCCTTTCAAAATGGATTTTCAGCCTTTTGCTGAGCATTTCATCCTGGGCAAATTCTCTCTACAACTATGCTAAATGCTTAGCTTCCAATTGTTCTAATCTTCTCCCTTAGGACACCAGGAACACACAGATTTTTGCTTTCTGCCCTCCATCTCATCTATCTTCCCCTCTTTGTTTTACTCTCTGGTTCTCTGTTCTGCGGAGGAATAGCTTTTCCCTTCCCTTCCCTTCTTGGTTCCAGACCTGCCCTTGGCAGGCTAAAGCCCATGAGGCCACCTCTTTTTGTGGCTCTTTCCTGGTCCTCTGTTGCTGTAGCTCCTGAGGGCATAGCCTTTGTCGCACCCCCTTTTGTATCTCCTGAGGTGGCACCCCCTCCTCCCAGCATGTGACCCATGAGTGCCATTCCCGGCTGCAGCCCAGCAGCTGGTAGTTGCTCTGCAGGCATCCACGGTTGGGGGAAGCACCAAGCTCTGTGGAGGCAGAGCTGTAGCTGTAAGTCTGTACAAAGCCTACAGGTCTATAGGGAAACAAGACAGGTGGTGTCAGAGGGGCCTGGGCCAGGTGGAATGGCTGAGTTGTCCTGGACCTCAGTTCGGACTCCACAAGGCCTTGCCTTCCCCAGATCTGCCACAGGGACCCTGGCTTTCACTCTGCAGGCCCTAAGAAGGTAGAGTAGGTGTTTTCTTCTTGTCCCTTTTCATCTGTCCCCACGACCTTTGGTTTCACATCCCTGGATGAAGGTCCCTGTGCATTTGAGGGTAAACATCACAGAACCCCCAATGAGCTTTAAGTTCAGGAGAAACTGGGCCATGGCAAAATCCATCCCATCCACACCAGTATCACCTCTGGGACTCCAGAAGCTTCTCTCCTCTGGGATTCATCAGGAACAATATGAGGAGACAGAATGGCAGGCAAATGTCAACTGGAAGAAATTTCACCCGTTTGCCTACTAAATGGCTCTGAATGGGATAGGAGGATAGGGAGAGTACGACTCTCCAAATAAAAGGCTTTCTCTGAAGCAAGGCAGGGCAGGGCCTAGGGTCCGGTCATTCATGAAATCAGGTGCATTCTATCCAAGCACAGCTCCACCCTGCCCCAGTCCACAGCAATCCTGTTTACACTGCATACAATTCAGTGTAACACTGAGAAACATTCAGTCTCATGAACAGCTGCTTTTCGAATGCACAAAAAAATGTATCCACAGCGTGCTATAAACTTTCCAGGGGTTGAGATGAGCCCTGCTCCCTTATCTGAGGGATGTTCACTGCCACATGTTTAGACCTTATGATCCACATGGCTTTGAGGGTATCAACATCACCCAGGTCAGAAGGCTGAAAGCACACTACTGAGGAAGGTAGCTCACCTCTCTGACCCTTACTTTCCTCATCTGCAAATGGGAACAACATCTGCTCTGGGCTGATGAAGGCCAGACAGGCATGTGCACGACAGTGTGTAGTAAAGTACTGCTCTCACCAACAACCTGGCTGCCAGTGGTCAGGCTGGGGTAAGAGGAGGACTAAAGAAGGGACGCTGTGTAGCACTGGGTGCTATGTAGCACTGAATGGAGAGTGAAGATGAGGTGGCTTTGGCAGCTGAGACCCCAGATGTCGGCTCCAAGGGTGGGGGGCACCTTGTCTGAACATGTCCCTCTTCTAAGCTCTAGTATTTTCCAGACCCTGTTCAGATGTCTCTTAGGCCTTGCGGGTGCCTCCTTCCTCAGGAATCTTACTCTACTGATCACAGTGTTATCTTTTCCTAGCATCCAGCAGACCCCTGAGCATGGCGCCCTATGGACCAGTGGGGAAAACACAGGGCTCACCCCAAACCTTAGGCAAGGCTCTGGCTTTGTCATTCCCACTGTGTGATCAGGGGTCAGATGGGGAGGAGTGCCCCACTGTGCAGAGCTGCCCAAGACTTGGCACAGGGGTTAGTTCTCAATACCAGCAAGACTTCTGGTGAGGTGGTGTCACAAACACTGAGGAAATGGGCTGAATGCTCCTTCCTCTGCACAAAGGGCTTCCACACCTCCCCTGAGGGCTGGTGTGATGGCTGCAGGTAAGACACACCATAAGCAGACAGCAGAGACCACCCGGTCCCTCAGATAACAGGCCCCATGGGACTGACCAGGGACAAAGCACAGATACTGGGGGTGAAGGCCTCAGAAAGGCCAACAATGTACCAATGACTTCTGTACATTCAGCATTGTGCAGCCCCCCATCCCCCCACCCCCCATGCTGCCCATGAACCAGAGTTCTACCTCCTTGGTGATAATAACAGGTTCCCATAAAAGCAGTGATAAAGAACATTAGAAAAAGGCAAAGTATTACCCAGGAATGAAAACACACCCTTCCTTCCCATCCAGTGATACCATAGTCAGGCCAACGAGGCCAGCAGTGAAGAGATGCCCTTCCTCAGATGCTCCCTTCTGCTGCTCAGCTCCCTGTCTGAAAAGCGGGAGTTGCTCTCACCACCAGGCACCACACATTGGGAACCCTTCCACCTCTGGGTTGCCCACTCCCCTCCCCTCCCTCTCTGGGCACACAGGCCCCTTAGACCTTTACCTTTGCTGTGCAACCCCTCAGCTAGCTCACCTATCACTCCCACCAAACCCTGAACTGCTCCTCCTCCCACTGCCAATCCCCAAGGTCTGTTCCACAGTTTTACCCTATGGATCTCTAGATTTCAGAATCCAAAAGGCCCCTGGAGCCCTCACCCAAGCATCCCATATTGTCCCAACTCCCCATTTTCCTCAATGGAATTCACCATCTAGTACCAAGGAACCCATTCCCCCTCTCTAGTTTCCTGCCTTGATGAGTGGCAGGCATGGTTATCCCTCCAGCCACCCAACTCCGTCAAAAAACTAAAGTTGTTCTAGATGTTTCCTCCGCCTTCATTCTAGATATCTTCTCCTGCCTTCATCTTAATGTTTCCCTTTTGACTCTAACTAAACCAGCCCCACCTTTGTGCATTCAAACTGGAAATTGAAGATGTCCATTCCACATCCCAAACAGCTCAGAAACTCATTCTCCCATTCCTGGTAACCTAATTTACCCTCCTCTGGGCATACCTAGATGGCACTCACTGCTCTCCCTGCCAACCATCCTTGGCTGAGGTGAGGTCTTTTATCCCCCTCAGATGCTCCATTGGGCCCCTGGCTCCTGTTTGTAGAAGTGCTACCTGCCCCTCTCCTGCCTCCCCTGCCCCTCCTGTTGCTCCAAATCCGAGTGATTCTCATGGCAAACTCTCCTAGGCCTTCTCATTGGCCATAATGATCCTTCGAGAGGGTCCTCTGCTCTCCCTGAGCTCCCATGGCCTCTCCTTTGCCTCACCAGCTTCCCTCCTCCATGCCACTCCCTCTCATCTCAGGGCCTTCTTCCCCGTGTCTCTACCACAATCCATCAGTGCCTTGTGGGCACAGAGCACATCTCTACCTTGGCATCCCCAACTTCAAACACCTTTCTGCAGGGGTCTCTATCTGTAGGGCTCTCTGTCAGCAATGCCTTCTCACCCCCAGCACCTGAGTGGTCTCCCCTACCGGCCTTTCTCCCTTATGCCTTCACCATTCTACTTTGTCCACCAATACTCTCATTTTCCCAAAAAGTTGAAAAACATCTCAAATCCAAATCACCTGTGCCTCTCCCTGCCCTATCAACCTATTCTCCTTTCCAAGAAGCATTGCCCAGGGCTCCCAGTCCCAGTGCTCACCCTTAGTCCCCAGGTCAGCCTCATCAGGCTCGTCTTGTTTGGGGCGATCACCACAGCCCTGTTTTGGTCAACAGCACCATCTATGCCCAGAGGCTGGGAGGCCCCAATCTGACTCTGCTCCACTAGCCCCTCTCTCTCTGCTCGCTGAGAGCTCCAGCTGTGCCCCCTCTTCTTCCCACAGCACTCGGGCTCACAGTCCACACTCCATGCCGGAGTTCTGGGGCTGTGGGCACACTGACGGCTGAGCAGCCCAGATGGACCAAGCAGGCCTGGTTCTCGTTCTAGCACCCTCTTCCTCCTGCTTTCTTACCTTGGGCGACAGCATAAACACTGGCCGGACTGGCTAGATGCCCATTCATCCCTGACTTCCCCATAACTCACTTCCACCTCCCCACCACACTGAAGCTGCCCCAGGCTTTGTCTCCCAGAAGGCCCTCATCCATTCCCTAGTACGCTCATGATTACAACAGCTGCTTAAACTCCTCCTTACCTCTGGCCTATCCTCCTTACTGCAATTGGTGATTTTTCTAGAACATAAAGTAGGCCATATTTCTAAAAATCCACACCAGTTTAAAAACCCATTTCTTGGGTGATTAGAGCTCACTGGAACCTGCGAAGCATTACCTCATTTAGTCACCAGAGAACTTTACATAAGGTGGGAATCAAACTTTTCCTTAGTTTATCTTAAATGGAGAAACTGGTTCAAAGAGACGTAGCAGTTTGCTCACACTAACATCTGACAAGCAGGACCAGCAATCAGGTCTGAACTTGACTCTAGGCCTGCTGTCCCACTACATGCCCATGGCCTTTGAGTGGCCTCCACATACCCTGGTACTGCCATCTGTCATCCTTGTCTAGCCATGCAGTTGATATCACTACGCACTAGCCTGAATGCCCTAAAAGGGCAGGCTGTGTCTCTAGCACCTCACAGGCTGAGTGAGGGGATTAGTCTCAGGCCTAGGTGGCCCGCTGGCCTCTTGGCTTTGGTCTCATTTCCCCCAAGACACAGGTGAACCATGGGGAAGTACCTGGAACATGGCCTGCAGACCCAGGTGCTCCTGTCTGTGTTCCTTCTCTGGTCTCGCTCCCACAATCCGCGGGGTGAAGCTTTAGTAGCCTTCACTCGCTGTAGGAACCTCCCTGATACATTCTAATTGCACACACACCCCTGGATTCTTACACATCTACCTGCCTGTCTCCACACAGGCCTTGGAGAGCCCAGGGTGGGCTCAGAGCTGTGCTAGGAAAGCTGGTGACTGGCTATACCCTGAAGGGAGGGCCTACCAGGAGCATCAGGAGGGGAGGAAACTCAGCTTTATGAAGCAGCAAGTGTGCCATGCATTCATCTACTATTATACCCTGTTCACAGAGCAAGGCTATCAGACGAAGTGGATGCATCCACTGGAGCTTCCAGCAGCTCCATGTCATTCTACATGGCTGGCCAGGGAGGCAGGGTTTGGTCCACAGCACTGAGCCTGGGCTAGCACAGCCCCACAGCCTCATGGGCCTGGTGAAAGTTCCAGGGCTGAAATCTGCAGAGAGAAAAGGAACTGGGCCTCCAACAGCCATGGTCATGGCCCAGATGGAAACAGACCCTCATGTCATCTGAACTTCTCCATTCACAACTAGGGACTTTTTAGCTTCCTGTACATGAGCTTTGGCTGAGGTGAGCTAGAGTAGGGTATCTATCACTTATAGCTGAGAATGTTGTCTAGAGAATACAATGTGGTGAGACTGGAGTCAAGGGCTCCCAAGATCAATCTGTGCAGGTCAGTGGATTGGAGAGTCTCCTGCCAAAATTCACATCCTTCTCAGTGCCTCAGAATGCAAGCTTAATGGACAACAGGGTTGTTGCAGATATAGTTAGGATGAGGTCATTCTGAGTGAGAGAGGACCCCTAACCCAGTATGACCGGTGTCCCTGTGAGTAGAGACACAAGACACACAGGGAGATGAAGGCCATGTGATGAAGCGAAAGGCCCAGGGCTGGAACTGTGCCCCAGAGTGACACCAAGGCTTGCCGGCAACACCAGAAGCCAGGAGGAGAGCACAAAAGCTGGTCCTGTTTAAAGGCTCCCAAGTTTGGTGCTTTGTCATAGTGGCTCCAGGAAATGCTTGCAGTCAGTCCTGCAGGAAAGGGGTCTGACCCTGTCTCCAGAGGCAGAGCTGGGAGTGCTGAATGGTGGTGGTGGTGGCGGTGGGGGGTGAGGGATTAGTGGGAGGCAGGTGAATCACTGGTTACTATCTAACCAGCAGCAACATGGGCTGTGGGCCGTGGGCCCCTCTGCAGCAGAGGGCTCCCTGGCCACAGCAGCCACGTTTCAGTGAGTATCTACCAAGTGACCGGTGCTGTCTGTGGTCTACACAGTATCTCACTTTTACCATCCCTGTGAGGTCACCCCCAGTTAGAGAAGCACTGGGTAGTTCTGACTTGCTTTACCTAATTGACAAGTGGGGGAGCTCTCATTCATGACCAGGTCTGCCGAGCTCCTCCCCATGCTCCTGGGCTAAGGAGCAGGCTAAGGAGCATTGTCTGCAATGACAAAGGGTATACTTCTATTCCGGTGACATGTACAGTACAGGTGGAAAATGTGGCCTCATCTGAGATTACATCTAGGCAGGCCTGTGGTCGCGGTCCTTCTGAAACCAATACCTGCTGGGGCCTACTGAGCACCAGGTCCTAAGCATAGCCACAACTAATCATTCTATGACATGGAGCCAGGATAAGAGCCTGGTGTGTTTGGCTCCACAGGCCTGCTCTCCATGCTGTGTCCATTTTAGTTCTACTTTGCCTTTGGAAAGTTCCAAAAAATCCACCCCCCCCAACAAAGAAAACAACTAAGGGTACATATAGCAACAGAAGACACTAGCCCCAAACTACCAGGTTGGCAGGGCTCTGGGATGGAGCTAGAAGTTGGCGACTCAAAGCAGGGAGCGGGGGAGGGCTGGCAAGAGGGAGGGTTACGAAGCTTGAAGCTCGTACCCACAGGAAAAAAAGGGAGAGAGGGAGATGAGGAATGCTGGTGACACAGAACCGAGCCAACTGGAAATGGGGGTGGGGAACAAGGAAAGGAGACAAACAGCCCCACCAGGGAAGCCGGTGCTGGGTGGGGCAGGGGCATCGTCTCCTGTCCTGGGTGCTTGTGCCAGTGGGTGGCTGAGTCACCTCCATGCAGAGCTGACAGGGGGCGGGGGGCTGTCTCGTGAACAGACCCAGTTGGCACTTCTGCATGAGCACACGCGGCGTCCTCACATGCGCAGTCCCAAAACTCCGTGTGCTCTTATTTAATAAATGAAATCTCATCAACTTATCCTTCTTCCATTATCACTGCTGACATCAATCTGATAATATTGGCCTGGTGTGGAATTGGGCTATTATATGTCCTCCTGATATTTAATTTCAGAGAAACAACAGCAGGGGGTGAATATATGGAGCAGGCTTTTTATTACAGGCAGCAGTAAGGAGATTCCAAGTGAATTAGACATTCATCTTCGTCAGGTCCAATCTAGCTGCTCAGGAGTGGTTTTTGTTTTAACCATGGTTGGGGCTGAGGTGCTGACAAGACCAGCTGGTTACCAAGGACTTGGTTAACTGGCTGCTATCGACGATGTGCCATTCAGCCTGGGGAAGTGGAGCCCAAAGATCCGGCCATCGATCAACCTGCCACGTGGGATCACTATCAGCAGCTCGCTGCTGGCCTCTGACTGCCCCCATCCCTCAGGCAGCTATTCCGAGAGCCAGGGCCTGTCAGGATGGCCCTTCTGCAGAGAGCCAAGGGAGCATGCTGCTCCCACGGGGAAGGGAAACACAAATTGGCCCCTGGCTGCCACTTAGTGAAGGAGAGGCTGCCTGTGACAGGATCCTTCCTAGGATGGTCACTTTACCTGCAAGTGCAGGCACACACAGTGGGGAAAGGGAAAGGGCCACTCCCTGCTTTGCTCCTCTATTGAAAGAACAATAGAGGATGCGCCTTTCCCCCAAGAACCCCCTCCTGGGCCACTGGACATGTGGGATGGACACGGGTTGGTGCCTTCTGCGTGTCTGCAATTAGAGAGGATCCGGCAGGGCCGCAGTGTCTGAGGAAGGCCACACAGAGACCACTTGTGGTTGAAGAGCTTTCTGGTGCTGTTTCTGCCCCGAGAGACCCACAGCACTGTCCCTCAGTGGCCGTGGCCCTGGTGTGGGGGGTCTGCACAGTCAGGACACAGTGCACAGTCGGCAGTGATCCCGACTGCTGGAGGCTTTCAGGACACACCTCCTGCCAGCAGGACGCCCACCAGAGGGGGAGCCAGCTTCAGGTAGTGCGTGGAGGACCTTCAGGACCCCCAGGCCTAGACAGCCCGCCCTTCCCCAGCCTTTGCTCTCTGAGCCCTTGCCACCTCTCACCCAGGCAGCTTCAGTCGTGTCCTGGCTGCCTGACCTCCCTCCCTCCGGTCTGCCTCTCCAGCCTACCTCCCTGCCCGTAGTCTCTGGAGGCCCAGGAATTCCCACGGAAGGAAGGCCAACCTTGTGGGCCTGCCCTTCCAGCTCTGTGCTCAGCCCTGCCATACATACCCATGATCGAGGCTCTCAGAACCTGCCCAGGCTAACCTCATGGCATGACTTCATTGGGAACTAAGATCATTCTCACATGAGCCACCAGCATTCACTGGCCACCCGCCTCTACTGCCCCACTTCTCCCTCCTCTCACGAAGCCTTCAGCCCTGTTGACTGTCCCCAGTAAACAAAGGGCACTTCCTTCCATCAAGGATGTGGGCCTACAATAACTAGATCCTCAAGGGACAAAGACTTGGCCCTGCCCCCAGAGACCCCCACTTGCCTATGTCTATAAGGCCCAGAGGCAGGGTCAGCCCCTCCCTGTGACACCTAAGCCACCTGTGCCCTCTTAATGGTGCAGCCTTGAGAGAAGGTCAGCCTCCTGCTGCTTGAAGACCCTGGGGCAGGCCCTTTCTAGGGAGCAATGAGTCATGTGAAGACCCCCCCCCTCCCATTTCTGGTTGCTTCCAGTTCTACAATAGCACTTGCCCCTTAGGAGATGAGAATACCACAGCTAGTGGAGGGGACACATTCCCACCAAAGAACTGCAAGGGGTTAAGTGAGGTACATGCCAGGAAGGGACAATGTGCCATGGGGAGATAGAGTGCTAACTGGCAAGTCAGCTGGACAGCCGGCAGAGTCTGTCATGTTGTACCTGCACAGGGCGTGCTGCAGAGAAAGGGATCCAGAGCACAGACTTAGTATGCATGGCCTGCCCACCCATCCCTGGCAGTCTGTCTCCAAGGCATTGAGGGACACAGTGGGGAGAGGGTGTAGCACCTGGGAAGGTATATGGTGCTGTTCTTCACAAGCCAGGACTGAGGTGGGAGATGCTGCTATGGAGACAGGTTCCCTGAGCTCACAGGAGGAGTCCAGGCAATGTCCTTGACCACAGAGCCCAGGGGAGCCAGCCAGTGAAAGAAGAAGTAGGAATCTCTGGTGGTGGCCGACCAGCCAAGGTGTCCCTGGGGCTGAGACACTGGACTATCTGGTCAAGTCTTAGTTGGTTGGCGTAAGTAAGAAGTATGATGAGAGATTTGACCAGAGTTAGCCTGAGAGCACACAGACAAGTCACAGCCCTGCCCAATTCCCAGATCTGAGCCCCTTCCAGAAGAGTTGCAGGCTACAGTGTACTGACCAGGGGAACCATGTGGGATTTGGAAGACCAGAGAAAAGGTGAAGCCTCTGCAGTGGTGGGTGTGGTGGGGTAGGAGACCTGCAGCAGCTCCTGGCCAGCTCCTTACAAACACCTACTTGGCTCATGGAGGAGGCAACGGCCAGATGGAGCCTCTCAGAGATTCCAGAGAATTCTAACAGCTTCCCCACAGCTCTTGCTTGACTTCCAAGTCTGTCCTCTGACCTCCAGCAGCAGTCCAACCTCTTGCTCTCTCCCAAAGGTGGTGTTAGCCTCTGGATCCCATATGGAGCCCTTTATACCCAGAACACACATACCTGCTTGCTTTCCCAAGTGGATGCTGAAGGATGTGAATCTCTTTTTCTTGGGCCCCTTCCTACGCTGTCCCTTTGTCCACCAGCCCACCGGCCCCTCTCAGGTGCCCACCACCTGGCTTCACTCCAGGTCCCCAACTTATCTTTGTCATAGATGTTGCTGTCACAAGTTTGCTTGTCTGTCTGTCCACCCATCATCCACTCATGTGTGCATCAGCATGAGCACTGTTTCTGTGAGGCATGCACCACGAGGGGCAGCGTGGGGGCTCCCTGCTTTCACACAGCCCGTGAAAGAAACACCTGGACTGTACACATAGAGCTATAAACTGACACGGAATACAAATGTCACTGACAGGATGCAGCCCTGGGGTTACCCCTGTTGGATGAGGGGGACCAGAGGAAAGAGAGGCTGCCTAGAGGAGGCAAATGAGGCTCCCACTTGGGTCTGCAAGGTGGAGGGTGGCATTCTGCTTTCCCTGGCTCCCAGATCTTTTAGGAGCCTGTTCTCACTTCTCTGTGTCCTCTGTCCTAGGTCTGACTCCCTACCGCCTGTCCCCAGACTATGCTGGCTTCCAAGCATCTCCCTAGTCCCTCTGTTCCACCTTCCCCTCTGTTCAGTATGACTCACAAGCAATCACGCCAGTCTCCAGCTTGGCTCCTATTGATAGAACCCAGAGCCTGTCCTATGGTACTCAAAGCCCTTCACGATCTGCCCTACTTCCCTGTGGGGACTCTTGCCACCCTCTGGCCATTGCCTCTGTTCTAACATGGGAGACCTGCTGCTGTCTCCTGAACACACTGGTTCTCTTGGGCCTCTGGGTCTGAGCACACATGACTTGGCTCTGTCAACATCAGGCCCCTGGTCATCAGGCTGCCTGGCAGATCCATCCGCCTGCATGGCCCAGGCCCATCCCTATCTGCTGCAAAGCCCATGGCCTGTCAGGAAGACCAAGGTTCTTTTGTGTTGGGATGGCAGTGCCATAAATACTGGTTGGGGGCCTACCATACGTCCATGCCACCTGCAGGCTGCCCACATGATCCACAGTATGTAGAGTTGTCACGGGCCATGCTTCTGTTTCTTCTCTGGCCTGTAAACTCCTCTCAGTGCTCACTGAATCCTGGTCCTTGCCAGTGCTACGCATAACAGGTGCTAAATAGTCAGACGTAAGAGAATGCACTGCAGGCCATGTCTCCCCTGTACCTTGGCTCTCACCCTTCCTTCTCCGGAATACCCTCTACTCTCATCCCTCAAGCCACTACACAAGCCCCACTTCTGCAGGGACCTAGTTGAGGCATCTCCCCGTCAGCCCCCAGCAGACCCATAGTACACTTCATACTAACACATGGGTGCTTGTGTCAATGAGGTCCTATGCGAACATGCTACCCACCTCCTTCCTCTCCTGTCCCTCTGCCTGAAATAAAGCATTCCCAATCCAGTGTGACCTCTGCTTCAGGGCCCTGCTCACTTTACAAGGATGTTGGCATTGACCATGATCTGTGAGAGAGATGAGCAGCTGTGGTTAGACCTATGCAGAGCTGTCTCCCTATGGGAGTGGGAGTACCTTCAGGCAGGAATCACAGCTTACTACCTGTGTTTGCAAAGGTCCTCACCTAATACTGAGTGGGAAGCAGATATTCCATAAATCAGTTGAGGTAGCTAGGGTACCAATAATGAAGTCTCTGGGGCTCCATCTTACAGGTTCTCAGGGCAGAGACCATATCGTCCTGACCTGTTAGATGTCTGCATCGTCCGGCCTGGTACCAACGTAGCCCAGCAGGCAGGCCTTGGGCCACCTACTCTGAACCTCTTTAAAGAGATGAGCCTGTCCTGGGCCATGCTGCATCACTTTCCAGCTAGCCCCTCATCTTGCTGCTCAGGCACACATTTCCCGTTGCCAGCCTGGGCCACAGCACCCTGCCCACCTGTCCTCTGTGACTCCTTCTTACCCCCCACAACCTGAGGGGAAGCCTTCCAAGGGCCTGGCCATCACTGCTCCTTGAAGCCGGAGTTCCTGCCATATCCCCTAGCCCTGTGAGTGGGATCTGCATCTTTGTAGCAGCCAGGTGCTTAGCACTGACTGGGGGCTGGATGGACCACACAGTTCCCCCTGTCTGTCCAGAGCTTGGCCATGGCTGCCTTCCATGGCCACCAGTAGAATCAGAGTGGCCATGTGGGCTGTATAACACCCCCACCCAAGCACCAAGAATACCAGCACTTCTCCCTTCAGCCTGTTGCCTGAGTGCAGGAAAGGATTTGCAGTGCTGTATGCTCTGGTGAGAGGGCTCTGGTTGCACAAGTGACACAGAGACAGGCAGGTGAGGACTGACCCCGGACCCAGTCAGGTGAATCTCAGACAGAAACACCTTCTGGTGATGTAAGCAAGGCTGGGTGGCTCAGCGCTCTGGCCACACCTGCTCCTGCCCCTGAGGGTCTGGCCAATCCCTTCCCCACTGTGCTTCCCTGCATCCCCTCTCTGCAGTGAAAACCAAACTGAATTATTGAGCTCATATCACACTGCCCAACATGCATCTGGGCTACTTACTGTCACCAGCCACCTTTACCCCAGACACCTGGCCTGGGCCTTAGGAACACCCTCCAGGCCTCCTGCTGACCTCCTGTGTTCAGGCCATGCAGGCCACATTCTCCCTCAGGCCGCCACTGGAAGTGCCTCCCACCTGGGGGCCTCCTCCCTCCTACTGCCCTCCTCCAGCAGAACAGCCCACAAGTAGGCTATGTGGGAAAAGGTAAATGGTAACTCTGAACCTTACTGCCTTCACTCACTCATACACAGTTCTTTTCATTGCTATCTTTTAAACTGTAGAAATGTTTCATCAGCTGAAATCTTCCACATAATCTCAATGAATACACAGATTAATATAGGGGCATTTGGCAGTGCTCCCTCCGAGTCCTTCCCCTCCATGGGTTTCCCCAAGCACATTCAGAAACTAAATCGCACAGATAATCACAGGTCTCTCCTTTGGCCAACTGTGAGTATTCTGAGGAGCTTCCAGACACCAGGCCTGATTCACTATGAGGGGGATAAGAAGGATGGTGGCCCTACCTGGCAGTGATAGCAGAGGGAGCAAAGGGGCTCTCCAAGGATGTCACCTTTCTCTGCACCTCAAATGTCACCATGGACAAGAAGGGGGATATTGGCAGTGTGTTCTTCATGCACCCAGAGAAATCAGTAGTCTTTTTCTCTAAAGAAACATCTTAGCTTTGAACCAGAGCTGATTTGCCTTGGTGGGATCAGAGCTGGCCCAGGGTTGCTGGAATCCAGCAAGACCTCGGACACCACCTGATCCAAGGCAAGGAAGCCAAAACCAGCAAGTGGAGGGACACAGGTACATCCCGCAGCCATGTAGTGGTAGGAAGAGGGCTATGCCTCTATGTCCTAACTCCCTTCACCCAGAGGTTGCTGAAGGACCGGGCCGTTTTTCAAATAACAAAGGATGGGGGCATCGCCTCTGCCAGTCTTCCTCTGCCCTCTCAGCAGAAGTTGGAGGAAGGGGGTGAAGAGGGGCCACCGGGCAGTAGTGGCGGCGGTGTGCCACTGGGGCACTGAGTGGGGATGCAGGAGTGGCGGGTAGAAAGGCCGTCAGAATGGTAGGGAGGTTGGTAAGACTGAGCACAAAGCTCAGTGAGCAAGCATGTTGGTATATATGTATAGGATAATAGAAGCCTGGCCTCTTGCTGAGAAAGAACTTCTAAACATGGAGAGGCTACCAACAACCCTAGGTATTTGAATGGGAAGTATTAATATGAACTTTATATATACAGACAGGTAAGTAAATCATACAGATGTAGGCATATGCATACTCACATACATACAAGCACCTACATAGGCTTGTGTCTAATACAGGTGTTCCTAGTTCTATCCACTGAGAGCACCCAGAAGCACAGACACTGCAGTATCAATGAGCAAACTCAGCACCCAGATCCTGGTTTCTAAATACCATTCTCCAGGAAAAGCAACGAGGCTCCTGGGAGAAGTAGCTGATTTCAGGGCTGGGACTGGGAAAGAACAAGACAGTCATCTTGTGCTAGAAAAATCAAGAAATGCTCAGAGAATGAAGAGATATGTTAAAATGACAAGAATCTGTTTGAAGGGCCAAATCTAAGATGTTTTGAACATCAAATTAATAAGAATATACATTAAAACCTAATGAGTAATTGTGAATCCTTGACTCTTGACAAACATGAACAAGTGGGTATCTAACTAAGTGGGAGAGAAGGGAAAACTTCCTTTAATAGAGTGTCAATTCATAAATGTAGGAGAAACAATGGAAATAATCATTTGGCAACCATTATTGTGGTGGCTGATTCTGGTGTGAGTTGTCCTTGGCAACTAAAGTTGATGGGTGGAGTTCTTATGGAGATAGGGATATTAGCATACAACGGGGCATCTTCCCACAAAATACTAGCCAAATATAAATGGAAAGGATAGCCTTTGCAAGAGAGGCACCAGGTCAATGTGACATAGTGGTAAGTCAACATCACTAGCGGTAGGAAGAAAGGCACCTTGAAGGGGCACAGCACTATTTTGAGGTCTTCTTGCCAAGAAAGCACAGTTTGAATCTGGGTCACGAGGAAGCACTGGGTGGACCCAGGTCGGAGTCACCCTACAGAACAAAAGGCCCCTGGGCAGCCCCAGTGGTGCAGCAGTTTAGCGCTGCCTGAGGCCCGGGGTGTGATCCTAGAGACCTGGGATCGAGTCCCACATCGGGCTTCCTGCATGGAGCCTGCTTCTCCCTCTGCCTGTGTCTCTGCCTCTCTCTCTCTCATTCTGAATAAATAAATAAATAAATCTTAAAAAAAAAAAAAAAAAAAGCCTGTACTCTTTAAGACTGTCAAGGTCCTGACTGACAGGGAAAGACTAAGAAACTGTTCCACACTGAAGGATACCATGACACATGATAAGTAGGCACAGCACCAACTCTTGGGCAGGATCCTGGACTAGAAAGAAAAAGGTATAGTAGGGCAGCAGGTGAAATGTGCATGTGGTCTAGGGTTAGTCAATGTGGTGTCCTGTGGTGGCCATGGAAGACGTGTCCTTGGGAGGCACCCAATGGACTAGAGTCCTCAGGGCCAGCAGGTCACCATGTCAGAAGAAGATAATATCATTATCTAGAGAGAAAAGTGAGGATGCAAACCTTAACATGTAAACAGTTGGGGAAACTGGGTTAAGGAGATACAGGAATTCTCTGCATTGTTCTTACAACCTTTCTACAGGTCTACAATCATTTTAAAATAAAACCACAAAAAGGATGGTGATTTGAGAGGACTGAATGCATTTGAAAGGATGCAGGTAATCCCCACAAAGAGCCCACTAGACTTTCTATTTTTTCCTAGTTGGGAATGGGATAAGGGAAGTTTGGCAAAGTGTTTCTAAATTTATCTGAAAAAACAAATTGGAAAAAGATCATCAAGGAAGAAGAACTTGTTCTGCTGGATATTATTTTATTATTTTAAATCACACCCAGGGCGTGATACTGGGAACCTGGGATCGAGTCCCACTTCGAGCTCCCTGCATGGAGCCTGCTTCTCCCTCTGCTTGTGTCTCTGCCTCTCTCTCTCTGTATCTCTCATTAATAAATAAATAAATAAATAAATAAATAAATAAATAAATAAAATCTTTAAAAGAATAAAAAAGAAAATAAAAAGGAATAATAACGAGAAAATGGGCAAAGGTCATAAGGGAGTAATCCATAATAGGAATACAAATGGCCAGTAACATATAAAAGGGTTTAACCTCACTAATACCTGAAGACAGGAGGAGCTTTAAAAGGGAGAGTATTGTGTGGTTTGGTTTCGAGATTGGCAAAGATGTTTTTTAGAAACATTGTTAAAATTCTGTGCTTGCAAAGTCTCAGGAAAGGTACACTTTCCTCTAGCATCACTAAAGTGAAAATTGGTACAACACATCCATTGTTCTGAATGCCAGTTGGTACAATGTATACACACACACACACACACACACACACACACACACACGTGCGCATCTTTTGACCCAGTAATTCTGTCTAGAAGGATTTAAACAAGTACACACGGAGAGAAAAGGCTGTGTGCCATAGTATTCATTGCATTGGGGAAAAAACTGGAAAATGCCCAAGGATCCATCAAAAAGGGATTGGTGATTTAAGTTCTGATATGACATACAGACAAATGATATGATAATTAAAAATGAAGATTTAAATCTATACTGAGTGACAGAGAAGTAAGTTCATGGCATGTGGATGAGGGGAAATGGAAGATACTAGAGTAGTGTGTTTCTCAAGAGCTCATGATCCCATTTATATGCAAGACACAATGTGTCTATGTTCTTGTAAGTACAAAATGATGTCACCAAAGCATAAGCATGGAGTTTGTATTTCTTAAACTTTCTCTATATTTTGCTACATTGTTTGATTTTTTTTTTTTTACAACATTCAGGTATCACTTTTCTAATCAGAAAACATGACTATTTTTCACTTTGAAAAACTGAAGATATATATTCACTTGAATATTTTTATCGCTGACTATTTGAAGATGCTACAGTAAAAAGCTTATCAAACAGTGCATACAAAACCTACAAGTAAGTACTAAGCACAGGTCCTGTTCATCTCTTACAGGATTATGTATTTGTACACATATGCACATCCACAAATTAAGAGGATGAAGATGGATGGACATGAAATGCGGAGTAAAGGAATACTTTCACACAGTAGGAATTAAATACTTATTGAATTAGAAGGAGTGAACAAAGGTTGTACTTATTCTCTGTAATTCTTTTTTTTTTTATTCTCTGTAATTCTAAAGTAGAAGTCCCAAATCAATTTCCTCAGAAACAGAGTCAATGGAATGTGTATATTCTGCTGCATTTGTTAAAAGATCAGTCATGTTATTTTAGCTTCCCATCTTGTTCTATCACTGCCCAGGTATGTGAGAGATAAAATTCACACTTTCTACACCGTCACAAGTCACGGCTGTCACAAGCCAGTGGCTGCATGGCAAGAAGCCATCTCAAGGCATTTTCCTCCCCTTCTCCTGGCGTATGTTCATCTTCCCGCCCCCCTCCCACGCACACACATGCACTTGCAGACCAAGAGATGAGCTGGATGCACACATGCACACACAGACTGAGAGATGGGCTGGAACAACAGGCTGAAATGAGCATGAAATCGGGTAGAGATGAATGTAATTTCCTGCACTCGGGTTTAAAAACTATCAGCTGAACAACGATAGGAGGGGAGAGCTGTAGTTTAACAGACTTAATATACTACCTCTAGAGTTCTTCCTAAAACGCACATCTGATCACGTCGTTTCAAAGCTCAGGCACTTCTGATGGCTTCCCAAGGCATCAAAATAAAGCCCAAGCTGCTGGCACTCAAAATTCCACTGTTTGGCCCCAGCTGTGTTCCCCAGCCACACCTCCCTCTGAGTGGTTGATTCTGGAGGGCTGGTTGCAGCTGGTGTGGGCTGCAATCTGACTCTCCTGCTCATCAGCTCTATCACCTTGGGCAAGCCCATTCACTTCAAGGACTCTCAATTTTATTGTCTATAGAATAGGGATAATAAATGAGATAACACATTCAGAGTGCCTCCCAGTTTGTCTGGACCACAGGAAGCGTCTGATAAATACAAGTGCCCTCCCACCTGTCATCCTCTTCTGTGCACAGAAATATTTCCAGGGGCACGAAAGAACAAGAGGAACAAAAGGAAAAACAAGACAATAGGCATTGCAGGGAGAACAGGGACAATCACAACAGCTTTTCGAGGATTCAAGCAGGGAGGCAGCAAGTGCCTCACCCCTAGTGGCATGCATGCAGAGCTTTCTGGGAGAACCCGAGTGGGGAGTGGCAGGAGCTAGCATGTAGGCAGTCCTAGGACAAGAGGACCCTGAGGGCCTGCAGACAAACCAGCAGGGCTGACCTCTCCTTTCATGCCCTGCTGTGGTTACCTAGTGGCATGGCTCCCAGGCAGAATAATTCTCCTGACTAAGCACTGGGGTGTCTTAGGTATGAGGATTTTATATGAGAGGCATTTCATTTAAAAACCTTATTGGCATGGGTCTTTCAATGTGGCTGATGGCACAAAAAAAACTGCAACTTGGAAGTCTGAGCTGGATGTTAGATTCTAACAGAGTAGACAGCAGTAATAAATAAGATGAACTACCATTGATTGAATCCTCATTATGTGCCAGGCCCTCTGTCTACTACTTTATATATAAGCTCTCATGTGATCTACATGCCAGCTCACTGGTTGTTCTCTTATCCCCATTTTACAGCTGGGGAAACACGTGGAGAGACAGACTAACTCGTGTAGTGTCAGTGCTGGCATACAGATGGTGTGGTATGGGGATGGTGGGGGCTTTGCTGTCAGGCGGGTGCCTGTACTCCCTTCCCTACAGTGCTGGCCATGAGGAGGGTCATTTTGCTAATCGGCTTCCTTGTCCCCAGGCCAACAGTCACAAGCCCATGGCCCCTTGCCAATCTTCCTTGATGGAAAGGGATTCTGTTGCAGCCTGCACTTTTACAAATCGGGAAAGCGAGGGTACACTGATCCAGATAGGAAGAGCTGTTTCTCTGGGTTCCTGGGGTCATAACTTGTTTTGGCTGTCTGAGCAGCAAGATAATCTGCAGCCTGCCCTCTCTGTATAGCCTGGAATGAGGAATCCCTCATTTTCTCAGTCACGTGGCTCTGAGAGAGACAGCTTTAGGATTCTAAACTTAAGGATGCTCAGCTGGGCCCAGGCACCAGGGGTTATTGGAATTCTAGCTACCCCAGCAAGAGACTGAAAGAGCCCCTGCAATACCACCTCCCTGCACATCCCCCCTCAGTCCCTTTCAAGCTTATGTGCCTCATCTTCTACCCACAGTTGTCACCTGAGGATGCAAGTGCTATAGGGCCACCCAACTTGCTCTGTGACAGAAATGTGATGAGAGACCACTGATCCACAACGCAGCCCATGTACATGCTCAGAACCTTTATACAAGATAGAGCCCACTGCCACGTACTGAGCACCTGCTCAGAGTGTAATTCAATCTTCACACAAATGAAGACACTGAACTAAAGCATATAGAGTGGTTTTCCTGAGGTCACCCAGATCAGACTCCAGAGCCTATGCAGTCCTCAAGGCCAGCACCATAAGGTGCCATATCCTTATAGTGGCACCACCCCGCCTCCCACTAGACAAGCTGCAGATGTGCACTGGTCCTCAGGGTGGCACCCTGCTAACTCCATCTCGCATCCCAACCTGTACCACACTGCACTGTCCAGGCTGCTTCTTTGTGGTGCTTAGGAGCCCAGGCTCTTTAATTTTGCAAGCAAGTTGAGTTCAGGGCCAGCTTGGATTCTGTTGTACTTCAGCCAATAAAGTGGAGGGCTCCGTGGTTAAGGCAGAAATCCCAGTGGACTAGAGCCAGAAGACTTAGATTGGTCCCTAATCAACTAACTGGTTTCTGATCTTGGCAAAGGCACTTAATTTCACTTATGGCTTTCTCATGTTTGAAGTAGGGGAAGAAAACAACGTTTTGCAAGAACAATGGTTTCAGAGTTCTCTACCTGCATGACCCAGGGCAAATTCCTTCGTTTATGTAACTGTCCGGGTAAACTGTTAACGGGATGAGACCCATCCACACCAGGCCATCTTGTGTTTGAGAAGGGGGGTTACAGGTGGGGGCTATAGGTGGAGACATGGGGCACAGGGCCAGTGTTCTAGAGAGCTGGGCACCTGCAAAGTATTGGCAAGGACACTAAGAAGGGAGGGAGGCAGATAAACAGTGAGGGGAGACAGAGACCAACAGTGGCCTGTGGCAGAAATACAATGTGGGCCATATATAGGATTTAAAATCTTCCAGTAGCCACATTTTAAAAAAGTAAAAAGAAACAGATGAAATTAATTTTAATGTTATTTTATTTAACCAAATTTAACCAAATATTATTTGCTTATTTAACCAAATATTATCATGTTGACATGTAAGCAGCATGTTGCGATGTTTTATGTTTTTTTTTTTTTTTTTTTTTGTATTAGGTCTTTGAAATCCAAAATAATAGCCACATATAGCTTGTGGTGGCAGTAGCTGAACAGTTGAGGACTAACAATTTGGGGGGCCTTATTTGTGCCAAGATTTGTCTAGGTGGTCTGTAAATGTCATCTCATATTCTCCTCCTCCTCTGGCTTTCAAGGGCATTATCACCACCCCTCCACACAGATGAGGAAACAGATTCAGACTAGGTGAACCACCTATCCCAGAACCCAGGGTTAGGAAGTCACAGGAGGAGGATCCGAACCCAGCCTTGCCTGTCCCTGGGGACACCCTGGGGACTCTGTAACCAGAGGGGACAGAAGAGGCTACTCCAGGGTTGTGGAAGCCACACAGTCCTAGCTGGCTTTTCAGATATGTGCAGCAGTTTGTTTTGGGAGTGTCTTATGTAAACCACCTTTCATAAGTCAAGTATATAAATACCTGTACAGGAGTGGCCAAGGCCTTCCATCTCTGTGAATTCCTGGGCCATGAACCAGCAACTTCCTGCTACATCAGCACCAAGCAAAAGCAGGAGCTCAGCTCTCCCCATCCGACCCAGCATTGTTCTTCCCTTTTTTTGAATCGCATATTGATGCTGGCATTTTACCTCCAAACAATTCAGTTTAATCCACGTTAGAGATTTGCTATGCTGTATAATCACCTTTCATAATTTTTTCTTAATTCCTCAAGATGCATTTCTACTTTTGAACAAATAAATGCAGCTTCACTACTCATTTTTGCTGTACAGGAAGCGTCATAAATTTTACATCCATGACTAGCTGCAAGCTTTGTATTATGAACAACCTATTTTTCCCTTTATATCTTCGAATAGACTTTTGGCCTTTGCTTAAATAGGCATTTAGACTAAGCTGCACATGGTTTTGAGCTGATGTAGCAAGAATCTGTACAGTAACAAAACCTGAATGCAAAGAGCCTTTAGTCACAACTATTACCACCCCACACTCTTGCACCATGGCAACCAGGCCAGGCTGCACTCCTGTGCGTCACTTGTGTAGTGCTGTCCCTATCTCTGGAACATCAGTCTGGGACTTTGAGCCTAGTCATTCCATGAGCCGGGGACTCGAGGACTAATCAGAGTGAGCCTAAGACTTAGGACCTAGTCAACAAGTGAGCCTGGGACTTGAGGACTAGTCACTGAGTAAACTTAGGACCTAAGATCCAGTTAACAGGTAAGCCTGGGACTCGAGGACTCATCATCAAGTAAACCTAGAACTTAAGAACTAGTCATCCAAAAAAAAAAAAAAAAGAACTAGTCATCCTGTGAGCCTGGAACTTGAGGACTAGTCATCGTGTAAGCCAGGGACTTATGAACTAGTTGCTGTGTGAACCCTGTAACCACAAACTAGGCGGGGTATGAGCCTAGAACATGAGGGCTAGATGCTGTGTGAGCTCTATAACCACAGACTAGGTGGGGTATGAGCTTAGAACATGAGGACTAGTCCCTATGTGAGCCCTAACGACAGATAAGGTGGGGTATGAGCCTAGGACTTGAATACTAGTCACTGTGTACTGGGATTCAAAGACTAGTCACTGCAAGGCTGGGTCAGGTCAGGTAAGGCTGCATGCCCTAGGAGCGTTCCTAGTTCAAGATCACCCAAGTGGCCTCAATGCTTACTCTCTAGGGGGAGGAAGGTTCTCAAAAGCCAGGAGAGGCACAGAGGAAGGGAGGCCACACCTGAGATGACTGGCCCCTTTATATCCTGCCAACACTGCCATCCTGCTTACCAGAAACCAAAGTGCAGGGTGACAAGTTTGCTGAAGGCACTGGTTGAGTGTCCCACACAATTCAAGGCAGAGCAGGTGATCTGTAGTCATACATGCATCCCAGAGCTGCAAAGCAAGATGCATGCTCTTTCCAAAATGACCCCCAAATCTGACTAGGGGTGTCTTTGTAACCTGGAGCTATATGGTATAAAAATTGTTTTCTCATCTAGGATTGACGTGACCACTGCTTCAGTCCTTTCATTTTAAAAGTCTGTTTCTAATCCACATTTAGAAATTCCTACCTGTTTGAGGTAGGAAATAATTTGCTTGACCCAAGGAAAAGATAAAGAAGGGGAGAGCAATGTTATAGCAGCTCCCAGCTCTGACTCCTAGGAGAGCCTGACAGCACGCATTATGACAGTGACACTGTGCACGGAGCAGTGCCAGCATCGTCAGGGCTAATGACCCCAGAGGCAACTGCTATTAGCCAATTCACTAATTAGGGGCCTGTTTGTAGAGCTAATGGGAAGGGTAATCATTTGTTAGCTTAAGTAAAACTCTCGGGCATTCCTGACAACTGTCATCATGGAAAAGTCTGGAAGGCAATTCATCTATCCCTGTGAAATTCAAAGAAAGAATCTAGAAAGCCAGAGTCATCTTTGACAACACAAAAGTGAACATACCCTCCTTAAGGAATGTGCTGGTAGGAATTTCCTGATTTGGCTCCTAATAGATCCTTTTTAGCAGCAAATAAATATGTGTATGTACAGACGCAGGCACATTTCCACGTTTGCATTCCAGTGGTCTGATTTCTGTGGGTTCAATCCAACTTCCCTCAGACTCTGAGCCTGGGGAAACAGTAATGGCTAATGCCATTGACAGGAGAATAGTTCTGGAATCCCAACACAGAATGTAGCAATCTTATGAGACTCCGTGTGAGTGTATGAGTGAGAAAGCGTATATGTTACCATGTATATGAGCAAGCATGGGAGTCTGTGAGAGCATGTGCTAGTGTGTATATATGTATGTGTGTGTACATGAATAAGTGAATGTATGTCGGCATGTATGTGAGCAAGGATGTGAATGTGTGAGTACCTGTGTGCTAGCATGTATGTAAGTCTGAGTAGGTTTGTATGTGTATACATGCATGAGTGTGTTAGCATGTGCATGGGTGAGTGTGTTAGCATACCTGTGAGCAAGTGTCACTGAGTATATGAGAGTGTGTATTAGTATGTGTCAGCATGTATGTAAGTATGTATGAGTGCATGAATGTGTGTCGGCATGTATGTGAATAAGTGTGTGAGTAGAAAGAGGGAGTATTTGGATGCTGCAAGTAGTTTTACTTAGCTTGTGCATTAAAAAATAAAAAACAGGCAAATTTTCTAAAAGATGATTTTATTCACTCTTGTATAACTTTTTAAAAAGCACGAATTGTGACTAAAGAATATTATTGGTCTTCCTGGGGGTATTTTAGGGACAGACTAACCCAGTCTAACCTCCCCCACCCTCCCCGACCCCCCGCCCATTAATCCTAGACTAACCCAGTCTAGGATTTAGGGATTGGGCTTGCAAATGTGGGACCTGGGAGAACGAACTCTTCATAATTGTTATCACCATCAGGAGACAATTTAATCTGCCACCTGAAGCTTCCTGAACCTTTTTGCCTTGGTCCTGCTGGATGCAGGGTGCACCCCCACATGTATGACAGGAGAGGCTAAGAAGTAACAGCCCCTAAGCAGGAGAAGTACAGTGAGAGGCTGCATCTGGTTGGAGGGCAGAGCATAAATTCTGGAGGAGGCCTTAGAAACTGTGGGTCCCCCTTGTGCCCTGCTACAGATGAGGAACTGAGAGCCAGAAGGGGAGGTGACTTCTCAGGGTCATGGATACACCCACTAGACAGCACAGGTGTGAACCCAGTCTCCTGACAGTACTCCAGCCTGACATCCTGCTCACTTGGCAGTCACCCAGATGCTGACCCCATCCCACCCAGATGTTGTTCCTTTCAGAGATGGTGAAAAGTGGCTCTTCACACAGGGGGGTCCAGGCCCTCTGAGGACAGGAGCTCATAACTGTGGTTGTCACAGGTTGGCTGCTGAATTAAATGCCAGGTGGGCAGCTCTTCATGGCCAAAGCTGCTCTGCATGCCTCCCTGCGCCAGGTCTGTGTGTGCCTACTTATGGCAACCTGGTGCCACCTGGCCATGGGACACACGGGCTACTTTGCAGCTCTAGCATGGCAGCACAAAGGTCTGTGTCCACCTGAAGAGCCCAGGCCAGGCCCACAGACCTCAGGATGCTGTGCTCCCTCCCACAGGGCACTGGTCACCTTGGGGAGGGGTCCAGGGAGGAGAAGGGCCACTGCTTCTCTAGGGCCATTGCTGCAATTCAGAAGCTGGGATGGATTTACTGGCATTCCCTGGGGCTTTTCTGGGGAAGTGATTAATTTGTTGGCTAGCGTGCATTCACTCTGGAAGTGGGTCTGACTGCAGAGCTCATAACAATCACTTGGGAGCTTGCTTAAAACGCAGAGTCCATGATTCCCAGTTTGGGACGAGGCCCTAGACTCGGCATTCCATGGATTTTGAAGCAAGCACTCTATGGACTGCCCTAACCCCGGATTCTGGCACATTGGTGCCAACAGATCTGTAGGGCACCGCATCATCGAGGCTACTAAAGGGCTCTCAGGACAGGAAGGTGCAGCGAAGGCCCTGACCTGAAGCAGCTCTCCCCTCTGGACATCAGCATAGAACATCTTGCCAGGGCCTCTGTCAACCTATAAACACGCACCTCGGTGGTCCTGGGCTCTGTCTCGCTACAGGATAACACCCATATACCCAGGCTATGGCCAGAAAGCTTGGGCTTTCTGAATTCTGGCCTTGCCACTTCCCACACAACTACCTCAGGCAGGTCAGCCAGGCTGGTCCCATATCCTTATTATAAAAACAAGGTAAAAGTGTCCCCCGGTGTCAGGCAGGTGTCAGAGCTCTATGAGACAGGGTAAGTCCTATTCTTCCTGTGGTGGTGTCTGTCCTGGTCCCCCATTCCCCCAGGGGCCTATAAGCTGGTACTGACTAGATCCTTTTTCTTCTGGTCATCAGGTTGGAGCAGACTACAGAGAATGGGAGCTCTGAGAGCTCTGGAGATAGGAATGGGGTAGGGGGCAGCGAGGTTAGAACCATAAGGAGAGTGGAGCACATTAGACAAATCAACCTGAAATATTCTGGGGGACAGACTGAGGGGGGCTCCTGGTCAAAGTTCACCTAATCCTCAAGCTGCCTTGAGCCCTGAGCCAGCCATAAGGGCCACTCGGTGAGGTGCTTGTGTCCTTGTGACTAGTCCTTCTAAAAGGATCCAAACAAGTAAACCTCCACATATCAGCCTAACTAACTAACCAAGACCGAGGGAGGCTGACAACAAGACAGGGGTTCAGCTCTGAAAAAGAAAGCCAAAGTAGTAAGTGGGTCCTGAGATGGACCCAGGATGGAAATGAAAGGCACATCTGCAATATCCACTTCCATACGCAGAACCTCAATTGAGCTGGTTTAAGCATCAACTGTCTCTAGTAACTGGGAAATCCCTGGGTGACTTCACAAGGGGCAAAGGGCCTTTCCATGGGAAGGGCATATAGGAGCCCTAGTCTAGCAGGGGTGAGGCCAGGCAGGGCCTTGGGTGCTGGGTACAGATGATGGGAAGCAAATCCTCATGTTGTCTTGTGCCCTGCTCTGTGGAGATCTGCCCCATGCAGCAAGAATGGAGCCTGCTCCCTAGGACTTCCTGATGACAAGGTGGCCCAGTCTGGGCATGTGAGATGAACCAGGCAGCAGTAGAAGGTACAGTGAGGGGCAGGACTGAGTGGAAAGAGGCACACTATGGGTTGATTTTTGTCTTGCTTCCAAAGGAGACGGAGCTGTGGATGACAGAGGGGAAAGGGGATGGACAGAGGTTTGCTTCCTCAGCCCTCATTACAGCCCTTTGGGCACTGGACAGTGCCCCCTTTAACAGGGGAGAGGACTGTACCTCAGAGAGGGGACGACTGGCCAAGCTTCAACCAACAAGTGAGAAGCATGACCAGGATTTAACTCCAGTCTCTCTGCTTCAAAGCCCCCATCTTTTTCTTATTCCTAGCCACCTCCCAGAAGACAGAACAGATCCTAGCCCAAAAGTACAGAAGGTCTTTGTGGGCAGAAGGGTGACTGGTGAGGACCAAGCTCCTCTCAATACCTGCCCTTGAGAACACCAAGAGAACCTGGGATCTGGACCACCAGACTACCATTGGTGACCTTTACAGAATCCTGGAGAATGAGGAACACTGCAATACTGGAAAGGAACAGTCTTCCATTTCACGGTTTTCAAAAGGGTGTATTTCATAAAATGTAGGTGAGCCCAAATAAGATTCTAGTGTGGCCCAGTAAGAGGCTGGTTTCTGAGCACTTAGAAAATGGAGAGGTGATTAGTAGGAACAGACAAGACAATTGGAAACATATCATTCCATATTCTTTTCTCTTCCCTGTGACAGGGATCCTGGCTGGGAGACCAGGGCCATCCAGTGGCCCACCAGCCCCAGCCTTGACCTATATCCGTCTAGTGGGAAAGGAGGAATGATGCAGGCTGGATGCCCAGGAAGCTATGTTAGGAACTGGTTGTATCGCTGACCCACATAGACAAGGTGAGCTTTGAAGGAGGTCTCTACTGATCTTCTGTCTTGAGCCTTATGCAACTTACCATTTTTACCAATGACTTAGCCAAAGAGAAGACTTGGCAGTTTTATGGAAGACAGAGTTGATGGGCTGATGAAGATGTCAGATAATAGAATCCACATATCCAAATCATCAGTCTAAGGACTGGACTAAATCTACCCCAAATGAAGTTTGTTGGGGATCAACATGAGGCCCTGAACCCAATACCAGAGCATTAGGAACCATGCACGGAGATGAGCTTGCCTGAAGTTTCCGATGAATGATCAGTGAGGTGAGGCCAACAGGACAGTGGCCAATCAAGCTAATGTGGTGCCGCAGCCCAGGGGGAGTGTGCTGCGGACAGAGCCCCTATTTCTAGACCAGGGAGGTTATGGCTGCATTGCCTGTGGGCTGGTCAGCGTGCTCTGGCTCCCAGAGCCTGCTGCTAACAGGGAGCACAGGGAGTGGGGATGGAGACCAGGTGTGTGCCTTTCAGGAACTGGGCATTAGTGCAAGAAGATAACACTGTAATGTTTTACAAAGGGATGGAAAAGTGTCCTCTGAATATCTGTGGGGCTGGGATGCAGAGGAACCTTCACTGAGAACTACAAAGTCCCAAGGACAGATCTAGGAAGCACCCAGGACACAGCCCTGAGCTCCATGAGAGAGCTTCTCTAATAGGACCACAAGAGATGAAACAGAAACTTAGTAAAGACAGGCACTGGTGACTGAGCTCACCTTCATAGAGACAGTAGAACTCCCAGGGGCAAGGCTCCGCCTGTATCTGGGATTGGATTAGAGGACCCTGAGGGCCCTATGGTTTCAGGGATGCCACCAGGCAGAGTGACTCAGAACCTCATCTCATTTGTGTGTGTTGGCAGGGGCGGGGGGAGGTAAGGATGAGATGGAGGAAACAGAGGGACCGATGGTTCTGGAATACTATAGCAAGTTCATAGGAACCATGGCCCAGTGCAGACACCCTCAACTTCCTGGACACACTGGATGTTAGAGAAGGCTCTGCAGCATGGATCTCAATTCCCTTAGATCTGACTATAGCAGAAACAAAAGCCCTTTCTTATACAAAACAAAAAAACAAAAAAACAAAACAAAACAAAACAAAAAACAAAACAAAACAAAAAACCCACAAAAACAAGCAACCAATGGCTACAGGTCAAATTGGGCCTCTCAGGGTCCATTTCAGTCTGGATTGGATCTATAGCCCTGGAATGAGCATAAGTCAAGGCCAGCTGGTATACCATGTATACCATTTCTCTGAAGGTGAACCCTTCAGGGCAGGCCCTCCTGTTGGTAGGGGCAGAGACAGAGAACTGATGGCAATGGGTGGAGAGCTCAGCCACTCAGAACCTGCCATCATCCCTGCCATGAGCTTCCTTCCTAGGGCCTAGAAACTGTCAGGATCTTGAAACCTAACCATTTGAGATACCAGCCTCCACTGAACTCTAAGGTCTGTTAAAATGAGTATGCTTTTACAGAGTGCCACAGGGGAAAGAAATCTTTCTGGAACAACCACCCTGGTCCTGGAAGAACCAGATACCAGGAAATGGTATCTATCCTCTACCAGCCTCTGCCACAGTGGGTCCTGCTGGCAGCCTCTGGTGTAGTTCGGCAGAGCCCAGAGACATTGTTGGCTTGTAGAAGGAGGGCAGCGTGGTTGACAATGATCAGATCTCAGGGGAATTCTTTAGTTCAGCCACATTTTACCACTTACAATTTCTTGACCTTTTACCAGGGCTCCCTTCTTGGGCTTGATTGGCCAATGAATGTGCATGCCCAAGTGCTGCATGTCTAAGAGTGGGTCCAGGATAGGGCAAGATGGTGCTGTCACACCAAGGCCTATCCTCAAGTTAGATAGAAAGGCCTGCTTCCAACACGACTGCTCCTTCCCAGGCAGAAGTGACCATGATGAAACCCAAGCAAATGCTTTTTCTTAAGAACTGGAACAGGGGAGGCAACAGGACTAGGGAAAATAAATCTAATGACAAGAATGCTAAGCCCTAACCTCTTTACCAATTGGAAAAAAAAAAAAAAAAACAAACAGAAACACAATGATTCCTCCACTGTAATAACATTTAATCCCCAGAAGCTAATCTAAATGTAACACTAAAAAGAAAACAAAAGTGGCACAAAGGAAGAGAGCCCCAACCGGGTTATTGGGGACGTGGGCTTTACTCCCAAGGCGAGTCTGCTAATAGAGCTGGGAATGAAATGCCATTTTTGTCTTTGTCAAGGGGAGGGGATTAACAAACTGTCGTCTCTAAGTCCAGTTTCTTGAGTCATGGATCTCTGAGCAGTAAGAAAGTACAGGGCAGAGGCTGGCTGCCCCTGGAGGCTACCCTTGCCCTGGAGCCATGGCTACCATTCAGAGCCTGCCAAGTGGGGTCAGCCTGGGAGTCGGCTCTAGGAGCTTTAAACACAACAGGTTCATCATTGAGCCCACCGCCCCCATGGTCCTCAGACAGGTTCCCTTGCCCCGTTTTGCTCAGGTGCTGGGGCGACTAGGGAGCCCCTCACCTGCCTACAGCACTGTGGATGGTAAATAAACTTTCTATGTGCTCATGCTTATGTCAAGCCATGGTCAGGAACCTCCCTGCCTCCTGGCTCCTCATCCACTCCCACTGGGACACAGAGTCTCGCAGGGATGGACCAGGGCCAGGCATGGGTATCTGCATAGCCTCTTCTCGTTGCTCGGTGCTGCTCCAGTGTCAGACAGTCCATCATTGATCGGCCAGCCCGAAGTCCCAGTTACCTCTATCACAGTATCTCCTTTTATCCTCACAGCACTTTGTAGAATCATCTCATTTCATTGCTAACTGATCATCCCACTGCCCTGAGTGAGGGAACTCTCTGCAAGGCTCGCAGCTGTGCCCTGCCTGGGCTGGGCCTGCATGGGGCCCCTCGGTATGCATCTGCTGAATGGGTGAGTCATCACGGCTTGTAGTACTGCGAGGAAGCGATGGCTTCCTAAGCAGGCTTCCTGCCTCCCACCTCAACACCATTACTGTTTCATCTCCCAGAAGCTGCCAGTTATCCTTCTAAAACACAAATTGGATCATATCAATTCCTTGCTTAAAAGCTTTTTTATGGCTTGCCACTGCCTGTAGGGTGAATTCCAAATTCTTTCGTATGTATGGAAGGCCCTTTATGGCCCTTTACATCAGGACTAGCCTGCTTTTCTAGCCGCATCAGAGCAGCTCATCCCTACCCCCTTGGAATCTACTTCACACCCAATGCCAGTGCCTTACCTTCTTCTAACACCCCACGAGGAAATGACCTACTTTGAGTCTGCTCACACAGACCCTTGACAGCAGAGCCTGCATGGACCCAGCATACATGTGAATTCCCCTCTGAAGCCCTAAGGTGCTGGAGGAGTAATTGTTCCATCACCTCTGCTCCCAGGGTGCTTTTTCCATACACTGCTGTAACAGCTACCATATGTTACAGTGGGTTTCCACTCACTAAATATAGAGTGAGGGCTTATGGACCCAGGGGATACAAAGATGAATAAAACAAGGCTCCTGAGCAGCCTAGGTGGCTCAGCGGTTTAGCGCAGCCTTCAGCCCAGGGTGTGATCTTGGAGATCCGGGATCGAGTCCCACATCGGGCTCCCTGCATGGAGCCTGCTTCTCCCTCTGCCTGTGTCTCTGCCTGCCTCTCTCTCTCTCTCTCTCTCTCTCTGTGTGTGTGTGTGTGTGTCTTATGAATAAATAAATAAAATCTTAAAACAAACTGCAAGAAGTTTGTAATCGTAGAATGTGATGCTTGAACACAGAAGTGTCAAACACTGCGCCAAGTAGCACCCCAGGAAGTGTTCCAATGGGCCTGTAGGTTCCATGGGGGCACATCAGAGACACAGCTAACTGATTTGGGATGGGCAGGGGAACATGTTGGAGACACGTGCAGAGGCGGGGGCTGCTCTCTGGGGAGGTGGGCAGGCTGCAGACAGGGAGGTACGTGCACTCTTGCTGGAGGCAAAGACCACGTCTTGTCTATTATGCGCACATTGTATCCAGTACTGGCCTCAGCGGAGGCTCCACATCACCATTACCTAATCCTCTCTTTAAAGAGAAGTGATTATCCAAATTTTTATAACCAAGAAGTTATGGGCAAATTCAACTAGCCCTCCGGCCCCGACTCTCTTCTGTGGATGGTGGCCCACAGAAGCAGAGCAGGGGCTATGGAATGAGTCACTAGAAGTGGGGACGGTACCATGCCCTGGGCAAGGGTCAAGCACAAACCACTAGAAAGTCTCCTTGGGAGAAACCCGACGGCCAGCTGCCTGCCAGCCAGGGGAGGCCGACAGAACGCTGATGCAGAGGAAGTGGCCCTTCTGTTGTTTGTGGATCAGATGTAGAAGAGGGCTGGCTTATACCACATTCCGGGTATAGAGTAATACTTGTTTTTCCTTAAACATCTCCAGAGGAGGATAAAGGCTGAACAGCTTCCTTCCCTCCATTATGTTATGATCACTCACTGCAAGTCAGGAAGTCCTTCTCTAGATCTAACTTAAATTTTCAAGCTGTAGTTCAAGGCCCTAGACCTGGGACCAGTCAGTGTCTCCTCCTAAGAGGAATACAGGTACATCCTCTGGCTAGCCTTCTCTGGCCCTGCCTTTCAGCTTCTCAGCCCTTTAACCACTGTGGTCCTTCCCCTGCTCAGGGGGCCTCCCCAGCCTCTCTGCTGCAAACCTGCACATCACAGCAGGAAGTGCCGCTGCCCAGTGCTTGATGGTATATGTGACACGGAGAAGGCACAACAGAAAACCACTGGCTAATTTCTAGGTTTCCTTTGCTCAGTAACATTTCAATGTTGTTCCACATGGAACCCTTGGCTATACCTGCCAGCAAAAAGCTATGCTGTCTGCTTCAAGCTCCATCTTCCATCATCTACCGCTAATGCATCAGATGGCACATCAGCCCAAACCTATCGAGGAGCACCTGTAAGATCCCATGGCAGTGGGCCGGGCCCTCATGAAAGCAGTGATGGGGCACCTGGAAGGGAAGAAGCCCACTTTCCCCCAGATGCCTGGCCTTCCAGGAGCTGGGCTTCTGATCCTAGAGCTTCAGAATGGCCATTCTGTCTTCACCCAGAATGGCAGCTCATCTGCGCCTCACATGCTCAGTCAGGCATCACATCAGATTTCTTCTGAACAGGAGCCACAGCTAAAGGACATTTAAAAACCACAGATCCAGTCCAACAGTCTCCATCTTTGACAGAGGGGAAGTTCAAGGAAAGGGCACCAGGCAAGTTAGAGGCCAGGCCTCAATCAGAAAACAACATACACACATAATCGTGCACACACAGACACACGTACTCACATACTCAAACATATGCACACACATGGACATGCATTTACACACGTGTAGACACTCACGCTCACATATACATGCCCTCCCACATAGTCACACATGTATATACACATGTACACGTGCGTGCATACACACACAAACATGCAATCAGGAACACTGTTTCAGGGTCAGCTTTTGACTTTGTGTGGTCCCTGCCAGCTGTCAGCTTGGGATCTGGTTCCCAACTGTATTGGGAATCTACCTCTCCCTTGTCTCAAATCATCGATTCTTCTCTCGCAATGTGTCTATATTCTTACTAATCTTTAATCACACAAGCTATACATCAGTATATGTTTTTTTTTTCCACAAAAAGACAAGGCCACAGTCCCTTCTGATCCTTTTTACAATGCTGAATCCCCTTGAACTGCCCAGGGGTAACCACTATTTTCTGTTTGGAGTGTATCCTTCTGGACTTTCTTCTCTATATCCCCATAAATTGCACATACCTACAGAGAAAGTGCAGATAGAGTGCCAGCGTATATGTGTCAAGTGTGCACACACATAGTAAACCACAACCTGCTTTTTACTCTACAAGATCTCCCAAGCATCCTCTCGTGCTAGCACACACAGGTCCAGCCCGTTTTTTAACCACTGTTTGCTACTCCAGAATCAGATTATGCTTATCCACCGCCCTATTCACAGGCAGTGAGGCTACTTCTAATCTCTCACTCTTGGGAAACAGGGCTCTATGTCCCCTTGCCCATGGCTATTTGTGCACACACATGAAGGTCTCTGCAGGGCATGTCTCCAGGAGGAGGGCTGTGGAGTCCCAGTGTCTCCCCTTTTGTGGCTCCAGATCCTGACAATTGTTAAATCACTCTATGCACCGAGGACTATACCCTCTTTGGCTACCACTTCATTCTTTCTCTAAAATAAGAGTTTCTATACAGTAGTACCTACTATTTATTGAGTGCTTCTTTACCATGTGCTTAACAAATTGTTTCATGATGCCCTCAGAACAACCTTCAGAAGCAAGGAACATGTATCTCAGAGCAGTTTTGTCATCTGATGCATGCTACACATCAGGCAGAGCAGCTGGGAATTCACTCACCTGTTTGACCTTAAAGCCCTGCACTATGCCAACCACCACCTCCACCCCACTGGACATGGGGCCCTCCTGTGCATGCAGAAGCCTTCACAGAGAAGGTGGCAGACACTCAACAATTTGTTTTTAAATCCCATCCCTAAAGTCTACACAATGGGCCTCAGATCACCCATCCACCCACCCAATACAACACATGCTTGGTGAATATCTATCACAGCTAAGTCCTGGGCTGGACAGCGGGGATACAGAGAAAAATAAGATATTGGATTGATCTCTGGGGAAGAGACAAATGGTAAACAGAAAAGTTGCTTAAGTTGGATTTTGAAAAGTGAGCATACTCTGCAAGGAAAAAAGAGGAGGCATTCTGGACAGAAAATAGGATCTATAACGATAACTCAGTAGACTTTGCATTCTGAAATCAGGAACCGAGCAGAGTCAGAGACTAGAAAACTCAGCCTTTGAAGTCATCTGATACAGAGCTGGTAAATAGATTTTACTTTGAATGCCAATCCTGTTGAGAATAATTCCAGAGTGAGATTGCTGGGATCTCCTGGTGATGTGTGCTGGGGGCACAAGAAGCTGACCGCTTCCTCTCCCCAGTGAAACCACTGAGGCTCTTCAAAGGTGGCCCACACTCACTTCCAGAACCAGCCTAGGGCTTTGCCTTAGGGAGCACAACCACCCCATATCTTTTGTTTGGACTTTCCATTCCCACACGCCACACAAACACAATCTCTGTTGATGAATTCTCTCCAAGTATCTTTTGCTACAAAAGAATCAGAACTGAGACTAAATACCTACAAAAAGTCCTGGTCAGGGGACAGAAGGACACACACACACACACACACACTGAAATTACAGTACTAGTGTGGGGTAGGAGGAAGTCTGAGTCAGCTACTCAGGAGCAGCTAATCAGGAGCAGCTAATCCCCTTGTCCTGCAAATTCCTGAAAGGGAAGGCTCTAGGTAGAGCAGAAAAGAGCTAAATTCCTATAGGCCTGGGTTCAAAGGCAACTCTGCCCCGTGTGGCTTGTGTGTTGAGTACCTCTCTGGATTACCACATTGCACTGACAAACAGGCATCATCATTTTTCCTGCTTTACTGACTAGTGAACTGAGCCTGAGAGATAAGCTGACTCAGTTTCTAGGCCTGCCATGCAGGACAATAATGGCATCTGCCTCAAAAGCTCCTTGTGAAAAGGAGACCCCGGGTGCCACGTAAGTGCCTAGCACAACAGCTGCATGCGGGATTTTAAAGAAATGTATTAACTGAACTTTGACTTGTTATATGAATTATTAAATGAGTTTTGATGTGTAGCCTCTCAAAGAGCCATGCACACCACTTAAGCCACATATTGTGGTAAATTTCTGAATAGAAAATGTTCCTTTTAAAAAGTTATGTAAGATAGGGGGATCCCTAGGTGGCTCAGCGGTTTGGCGCCTGCCTTTGGCCCAGGGCATGATCCTGGGGTCCCAGGATCGAGTCCCGCGTCGGGCTCCCGGCATGGAGCCTGCTTCTCCCTCCTCCTGTGTCTCTGCCTCTCTCTCTCTCTCTGTGTCTATCATAAGTAAAAAATACATAAATAAATCTTTTAAAAAAAAGTTACGTAAGATAGGGAAGTGAGAGAGAGAACAACTGCTGAAATCAGGCGAATTTGAAAGTTATGATTGTTGGATCAATTAGGACAGAATGCTATTTTATTTGGGGTTCAAATAAATGACCATTGTTTTCATACGTAATCAATCTGTCATTAGCTCAATAAATAGAGCACCTGAGATTATCCTCTCAGGTAAACCCAACCCCTCCCCCACAGGTGGCTTAATAAGCTCCAGCTTCCCTTGGAAGGTGAACGCTACCATACAGTTCAGCCCCAGCAAGTTCCAAGTCGCCTTGTCCACAGTAATCAGGCCTCTCCGGATCAAAGTCCTTTTAGCACAATGACTCAGTTTCAGGAAACAGTTGATAACCTTCTTCCTTCAACTCAATTGTTCTAACCTCTTTGAGAGGTGGCCCTCTGTGGGGCCAAGGAGGACTCTACAAGTTTCCTGACAGGGGAGAAGTCAAGACAGGCTCTGAATGAATCCCACGGGAAGAGGACTGAAGGTTGTCATAAAAAATACATGTGACACAATAAATGCAGGATGTTCCCTGGGGTCTTAATCTCTTCCTTCAGAAAACCTGAACAATCCAGCCTGCTGTGTTGTTGGGAGGTAGAGGGGCATGTGCGTGTGTGTGTCTGTGCTTGCATACATACTTAAGAAATTCACTTCTACTCGCAAAACACAATTCTTCTAAAACAAGGGTGAATACTGGCCTCACCAATGACATTCCTCTTTAGTCTTGAATTCTCCACTGATCCTCTGATGGGCATCTTCTGAAGCCCTGCATATATGGTGGGCTTAGCAGGCCTCAGGAAAGCTTGGCAAGCCCAAGAAACGTTGGGAGGGCCCGTGCCATCAATGTCTGATGTTACTGAGTGTTTGACTGACTTTGCTCTGGTACTTTACCTGGCATGGCCATTTTCTATTTGACAAACTAATCATTCCTCAAAAGCTCAGTCTCTGCTTCCTGCTATAGTGGAGTGGCTTGGGGGAAGAACTACACTCTCCTCTGAGAAAGAAATTTTAAAAGTTGAAATTTAGGGACATCTAGGTGGCTCAGTAGTTGGGCATCTGCTTCAGCTCAGGGCATTATCCAGGGTTCAGGGACTGAGTCCTGCATCAGGCTGGCATCAGGTTCCCTGTGGGGGGCCTGCTTCTCCCTCTGTCTATGTCTCTGCCTCTTTCTCTCTGTCTCTCAAAATAAATAAAATCCTAAAAAAAAAAAAAAAAGTTGAAATTTAAAGTCTGTTTCTAGCATCTGAGGACCAAGACAAAGTAGGTCTTGAGGGCCAAGATTATGAAGTGAAAGGAACTATATAGAGAGCTAAGTATTCACTTCTGGAGTCACCTGTCCCCACTGACTTTCCTGGCAATCCTCAGTGTAGGAAGAGAGGCTGAGAGTCAGGCAAACAGCTTCAGCTAAAGGGTAGAGAAGCCTCAGGGCTTCTAGCAAACTCATAGGAGTATAGAGAGATGACATTGTTTTGGTGCTCAAGGCTGCCAAGGCAGCTAGCTAGGCCTTGAGTGACCAGGATTCTGGAGAGAAGGGAACTAAAGTACAGTGAGCCAACACTCAGTGGTTTTCCTCTTTTAAGGCGTTTGTCACATTCTTGAGCTATTCAAGGCAAGAGGCTAAGGAGCCAAGTAAAAGCCAAGTGGAAAGGCAAAGTGGAATCTCCAGAAGTCTTACAGAGCTGAGGAAGCAAACATAGAGGGGTTCTGAGCTCACCAAGAAAGGAAGTGCCCTGGAAAGCCATGTCCTAGGAAGAAGGGTAAACCAGAAGTAGCCTGAACTTTATCAAACCTGCAGCAAGCCTCCAGTAAGCTCAGTCCCTCAGGTGGCCAGGAGGAAATAAGGTGGAGCACTCTGAGGGAGAAGATACACCCAGAACCTCTGTATAATCTCTGTAAAATGCCTGGCATTCAATCAAGAATTAAGAGGCACACAAAGAAACAGGACCAAGAGGGGAAAAAAAAAAAAAAGGCAACAGAAACAGACCCTCAGATGACTTCAAAATAACTGTAACTAAGAGGTTCAAGAAAACAGATGGCAAAACCCAGAACCTCACCAGAGACTGGGAATCAAACAAACAAAACAATGGAACTTCTGGATTGACAAAAATGCAACAATTGAATAAAGAAATAGGTTTAAGAGAGACTTGACACATTAAAAGGGTTAGTGAAGTGAATGGTCAATAAAAAAATCACAGGCAACAGCATGATTAAAAGTGATGAAAAACAGAAAAAAAGGGCACAGAGACAAGTGAGACACAGTAATATATGTAACTGAAATGCCAGAAAGGAGGAAAGACAAAATAGGGCAGAGAGTTTTATTTGAAGAGATAATGGCTGAGAAATTTCTAAAAGAAAAGGACATCAACCCCCAAACATGTGAACCCCAAGCAGGAAAAAAAATGGACTCCTAGCCACATGACAGACTGCTAAAAAAAAGCCAAAGACAAAGAAAAGCTAAACATCAGAGAAAAAAAAGTAATTACCAAAAATGAGTAATAACAATATCAAGAGCCGACTTCTCCAGGGAAAAGCAGATATCAAATCAGAATGTGAAGATACTTTCAAGGAGCTCAAAGAGAGGATTGCTATATTCTTCAAAACTGAAGGTGAAATGGATTTCCAGACAATTAAAAATAGAGACTTTATAATTAGCAAAACTACACTAAAAGAACTACTATGGAAGTTCTGTTAGAAGTGATCTTAGGAAGAAACCATAAATCCACGTCAGTAACAATACACATCATCTGAATAGGACTGACCAACTGAACCTGACTGACAAACACAGAATACGACACCACTGGCAGACACCACTCTTTTCAAATATACACAGAAGGCTTACCAAACAGATCATGTGCACGGTCATAAAGCAAGGTCTCAAAATTTTAGAGGATTTACAGTACGCTCTTCAACCAGAGTTAAACTGAAAATCAATTATTCAAAAAGTAACTAGAGGGGAGCCAGCCTGGCTCAGTCAGTCGAGCATGGGATTCTTCTTTTTTTTTTTTTTTAATCTATAAACTTTATTTTTAATTTTTTTGGTAAGGTTTTGTTTTGTTTTTTTTTTTGGAGTTCAATTTGCCAACATATAGCATAACATCCAGTGCTCATCCCATCAAGTGCCCCTTCAGTGCCCATCACCCAGTCACCCCCACCCCCCGCCCACCTCCCTTTCCACCACCCTTTGTTCCCAGAGTTAGGAGTCTCTCATGTTCTGTCTCCCTTTCTGATATTCCTCACTCATTTTTTCTCCTCTTGCACTGTTGGTGGGAATGTGAACTGGTGCAGAGCATGCGATTCTTGACCTTAGGGTCAAGAGTTCAAGCCCCAGTTGGGGGTAGAGATTACTTAATAAATAAAAGTTACTTTTAAAAAAGAAGTAACTGGAATAATTACCAAATGTTTGGCAATTAAGCAATATGTCTTGAAATAACTCTTGAGTCGAAGAAAAAAATCACAATAAAAATCAGAAAAATTTTGAATTGAACTATAATGAAAACATATATCAAAACTTTAGGGTATAGCTAGGGCTGTGTTTATAGAGAAGTCAATACCTTAAATGCATATATTAGGAAAGAAAGAAAGCTGAAATGGTAGGATATGAGTGAAATCTCTTATCATGGTTACAAAGTCCTGTGTGGACTGGCTTCTGCTGACTTCTTAGAGCTTCATCCTAGTCTCTCTCTTCTCATTCATTCTTTTCTAGTCACACAGGCCTTTCAATTCCTTGAATATGCTAAATCACTTCCTATCCCCCCTCCACCCCCCCACCCCCGCCTTTGCACAGTGGAAGCTTCTCTTTGAAGCACTCTTTCCCCTTCCTTCCTCTGGCCAAAGCATCCTCATCCTGCAGGAGTCCATTTATATGTCACTTCCTTAGAAAAGCTTTCCCAAACATCTGAGTTAGGGTCCGCAGACATGTCCTTTTCAATTCAACACTCTCTTTCATGGCTCATTACTGTAATGAATCATTGTTTGGGCAATTGCTTTTTATGTAATTAATTTAAAAATATTGTTTGTCATTCTCCAAATGACAAGCTTCTTGCTGATGGGAACCGGAGCTGTCTTGTATACCATCCTATCACCAGTGCCTAGCATGGTGCCTGACAAACAGTAGACACTCTATACATGTATGTAAGTGAATAAATGAATGCATGGACATCTAGTTAGCCACCTAAATAACCATTCAGTTTACTCTAAGTTGTTAAAAGATGCTCACTGTCTTGGAAGGGAGCTATTACGGCTATCAGCAGTTGGCATTTATTTCTGTGGCATTTACGATGCAATTTATAATCATTTGCTAATCCAAGAAATCTCCCAATCAAGGATTCCGCCCTCTATCCCTGACGGTTAAGTAAAATAATTTCTAACTCTGCAGTGCTTCCTGTTTACTCTGTTTGGGCAAAGGCAATGTTTTTTTGTTTTTGTTTTTGTTTTTTAGTAAACTCTATTCAATCTGTGCCACACCACACTAAGCTGAGTGCTGTGAGAGTGATTCAAATGACTGCCATTATTAATAACGGTCACACCACCACCAACTGTTGACATCTGAGGTCTACTTTCTATGTGTTATCTCACTCAAAGCATTAGAGGAATATCAGTTGTTTTGCACATGAGGAAATCAAAGTGGTGAAGTGACTTGCCCAAGGTCACAGGACCGGCCAATAAGAGGCAGGGCAAGGTTCGATTCTAGGTCTGCCTGACTCCAGAGCCCAGGCAGGCTCCCAGGGCCATCCTGATGCCCATCTCACATTCAGAGGGGGCCCCAGAGGGACAGCAAACATGCAAAGACAAATAGAGAAGAACAGGGGCTCTGAAGCAATCTAAGCGGAGCTTGACCCCAGCCTGGGGTGTAATTATGGGCCAGGTAAGGGGCAGCTCAGTTCTCCAGCCTCAGGTCTTCATCTGTGAAATGCCAGTGATAGAAAATGAGAGCATAAAGCTGAAGTGCCTTGCAGAGCACATACATGCCATCTCCCCTTTGTCTTTAGAAGACATGAGGATGAGAAATGATGTGACAGCAAAGTCAAATTCACTAATCTAGGGGGCTGAAGGTCAGCAGTCCCTACTCTAAGGATGGTGGCCGACCTGTCAGGTGGCAACATAGCGTGGTCACTGACAGTAAAGCTACCTGGCTTCTCCCCAGAGCTTCTTCCCCACAGTGGGCTGTTCCATGATCCAGGTAAAGAGGGAGAGGGGCAACAGATCCAGCATCACTACCCCACAGAGAGATACAGGGGATACGCCCAGGCAAGGGGTTTCACTGCAGTTTTGTCCACTTCCAGGGATCACATTACTGAGTGGTTATCACCCCATAACGTCTGGGGTATGCTTCTCAACCTCTCCCTCTCACTGAGCATGATTCTGGGTATTTCTCAGCCCTGGACGAGCCAGCTGGGCCCTTGTCTGTGAGGGCAGCTGGAATAGACCTTGGGGTCTGTGCAGCTTGCAGCACTTGCTCACACTCAGAACCCCCTGTGGGATCCCAATCGGCAGATGCAAGACCTTTACAGTCTGTACCTGCCTGTTGGAAAGTTCTTTCTCTAAGTATCCTTGGATACTTAGACTTGAAATCCCAAGAAAATTGTTTGCTCTTCCCCAAAGCTGCTCTGTAGTCTATTCTAGCAGTATGGTCTCCTAGCTTCAGAGGCCCCATGCTGTACCCCAGATCTGTACTGAGTCCATCTGTCCTGCTGCCCTCCCTGTCTCCTCGCATGATTTTCAGAGCAACTGTCTTTACAAGCACTTTGTTACCTCCTAGTCACCAAACCTCCCTCTGATGATTTGTTCTTGAGGTGCCAAATACCACCCCTCACCGTTCTGCACTGTGACAGGTTTGCCTGGGGAATCACCCTGATTTATGCCTGGGAGAGAGAGGCCCTTGAGGGAGGGAACTGGTCCAGTCTGCAGAGACCACCATCACACAAAGGACCCAGAGCACAAGGCTCAGCTCTCCCTTCCATGGGCCCCACTGCAGTCCCTCTTGTGGCATCTCCATGAAGTAGGGTTCAACTGTAATGTACACACTGTATGCACCGGCCATTCCTTAATGTTCTGGCTCTGAGGCCTCCTCATAGCACAGGAGCATGACAGGGGACTGGACACTGGCACTCAGCACCATGTGACCTAAGCCAACTGTCAGTGTCCATGAGTCCCAGTCCTCCTGGGAGTAAAATGGGAGCCACCAGGAGCATGTCAGCATGCAAGAGGTACACGGCTCAGGACCAGACATATGGAGGTGCCCTCAGGCAACAGGTCACTCTGAAAACCACCTCCACAATTTGGGGGTGGGGGCAGCAGGGCAGCAGCACCCCCTTTTGTGACTCCCTCGGGAGCCTGATGGCCAATCCGTGGCCCAGCCCACAGTACATCGTGCCTGAAATAAGTCTGCCACAGGCCCACTCCCACCATGGAGCCAGGGAAGAGCTGAGTGCCCATTTGGCCCAATACAGATGACCAATGGCTGCCTCATATCCAGGGAGAGACCTAGGAGCAGATGGTTGTCTATGTTATTAGAGACATTTGAAATCAGGCAGGTGGTGGCAGGTTTCAAGCCATGTGTGGTGATTCTTACAAATACAGGTTAAGTTTACAAAAAATCATAAATTCTTACTTTATTGTACCCTCCATTTTCGAAGCTGCCTCATGGAATTGCTGTGAAGACAGTTTATACATCTCGGCATTCTATAAAGAGAAAAACAGAACTGGTTACCAAAGACTGAAATTTCCCTCTGGCTCCCTCAACCACGCTAAAAATCGACAGATGCTAATTTCTTGACCAGCATCAAAGCAGATCAGTGATTGATCCCAGTCTGGGTCTAGCTCCCACCCACCGTGGGGGCCAACAGTGGCTACAGAATCCTAGAGTAGCGAAGGATGGAAGGACATGTGGGTCCTCTGGTACAGGGGTCAGCAACCTATCACTTATAAGCAAAACCTGGCCTGCCACCTGATTTTGTAAACAAAGTTTTAGTGTAACACAGCCACACTCATGATCTGTTTATGCATTGTCAACGACTGCTTCTATGCTACAATAGCAGAGATGCATAGTTTGTTAAACAGAGACTGATATATTTAGTATCTTCAAAGAAAAAATATACTGAGACTTGATCTGATCCAACCCCTATTTTATAGGTGGACTCTGCTTCCCAGAGGGTGAAGCAGCTTGCACAAAGCCTCGCAGCAAGCAGCTGTGTCAAGACCAGAGCCCAGGTGTCTGATTCCCAGCTGGGTGTGTACTTTGCGGCTGGCCAGGATCACCATGCTCACTGCACAGTGGCTGCCTGTCCAGAGCTGCATGGCGGTTCCAAAGGCATGCACCGCCATCCTTTCTGAGCTTACCCAGTAGGTATGCACATACAGAACCAGACTGGCGTAGAGGATGGCCCGGGCTTGTGGTAAGAAAAAGCTGAGCTGAGCCCTGCGGCCATGACATGGTGACTCTGGTAAGTTACTATCCTCTATGCCTCAGGGGCCCAGAACCTACCACTCTGCACCTGTTTCCAGAAGAGACCAATATAAACACACCTGATCATCCGACCTGCCAGCATACTCCTGGTGGGGCTCCTTGAGGCACTCTGTGAAGAATGAAACCCCAGAAGACAGCCCAAGACTGAGAGTCAGACTTTCCCAGTGAGAGTGATAAGATAGCGTAGGTGCCATGTAAAGCCTGCCTACTTTTGCAGACCTGGGCTAGACCCCTCACAGATCCTGTGTGGGAGAGGTGGCTGCCCCTCTTGTACAAGTGGGTAAATGGAAGCTGTAGGAAGTTCGAGAGGCAGGTAAAGGGACCCTGAAGCCACAGAGCTGTGCCCCTGTACATGCCTGTCAGACTCCAAACCTGGCTCTCCCCACTTCACCATGCACAGAGATAGCCTGGCCCCAAAGCAACAATTTAATCCTTAGACAAAATGGAAAAGGTGGTAGGTATCCAGATCAGAGCCAAGCGGGGGAAGCACCCTACCCCCATGGCACCCCACCATCCATCTGCAAAGAAGGTAACCAAGACAGGCACAGGAAGTACCTCCCCTATGGACCTGCAGGGTATCAAAGGCAGAGTGAGTGGGAATCTAGCCCTTACTCCCATCCTAGTGCCTGCCTCAGGGAAGAGCCAAGTGGGAGGGACCACGGAAGGATGTGTACCTGAGGGAACACCTGGGGCCCATCCCAGCAGGAGCCTGGGTGCCTGAATACCGCTCTGGGCAGTGCTGGGGAGAGAGCCCAGTGCTGGGCCTTCCACGCCCCCCAACTGCTGAGTGAGCCTGGCAGTTCCTCACTTCTGAACCAGGGAGATAGCCCATGCCTCTCTCTGATGGCCATCAGGCACAGTAGATAGGAAATGTGAACACTCTCAGCACACAACAGGCTCAAAATAAATTGGGTTCTCCTCCCCCTGGCCCCCAAAGCCAGAACTGCTCTGGCTCCTACAGGTCTGTGCTGACTCCAAGCTGCCCCATGTTTTCTCTCTAGAGCCCTGATGTTCCAGCCAAGAAGATTATGATGTTGCCTCAACTAGTCTGACATTTGACCAACATTGACCGTCCTGGGTGTGGGAGTTAGGATACAGACATGGATTGGCTCAGGGCTTCTCCCACTCCATGCAGATGCTCTTCTGTGACATCCCTGATGGGGATCATTTAAACTCAGTTGACCCTTCCATCCATGGGCCCTCACACAAGACTGCATGGCCCACATTTTCATTTTCCCTGGGCATCTGTGGTCTGTGTTCTTTGGGTGACACACTTACTTCCTGGAGCTTATTTCCTCATGGTAAGACAGGGCTCCCACTCTGTCGTAGGGTGACTGAGAGAAGGAGTTGAGTGTGCCAGGCTCACAGTATCCTGTCCACTGCAGCCACGGTCATGGTACCACTTTCTGAAGCTGGCACAGGCCTTACTAAGCTCCCTCAGCCACCCCAGTCAGTTTCTGCCGCAAGACAGTCTCTTGGCTCAGGCTGCCTTCTCCTCTTTGGAGACATGTCAGGTCACTGTCTTCTAGGCCTGTAGCCTGTGAGTATTCCTTTCCAAGGTGGGGTGCTGGGACCCCTCATGCCTCTGTGCTGCCTCCACATCTCCACACACATAGTCTGGCCAGGGCAAGCTCAGCAAGCAGCTAAGTTACCTATGGACTCAGGCTGAACATGTGGTTGGTGAGATTTGTCACAGGAAATGGCCAGAGACCAAGAAGTGGTTGTGATTACCCCATTGCAGAATGACTCAGAGGAATTCCCCTTCCTGTCGCACCCACTCTCCCGGCCAAGTCATCCATGTCACCTGCCTGAGCAGACCCTGGGACCACGCACCATAGAGCGCCCCTGTGTGGTGCCCCTGTGTGGCTTCTGTGGCACACGGAGGTCCTGATCTGTGCCTGGGGAAAGCTGAGCGCACTCCTTGGGTCCAGCAGGCCTTCCTGAGGCTGCTGGAATATACTCAGACCCTCTGCCAGGAGAAGCAGGATATTCTGCAGATCTCCAGACCATATCATCCTTGCGGGCCACCCATGCTCATACAGAACCCGCTGAGTGCCAACAGATTCTAAGACAAGCTTGCCTGCCCCCCAGCCTTATGGGGCTTCCAGACAACACAACGTCACAATTACAATGGGATGTTCAGCTAACTGTCCCATGTGCTGTGGGAGCACCAGAGAGGAAAGTCTGGCAGAGACCATCAGACTGGTTTCTTGGGAGCTGGCACCTGAACCAAGGCCTAATTTTTTTATATATATTAAATGATGTTTTTGAAAAAATAATACTTACTCATGGTTTAAAAGGGCAAATGCACAAAGGGCAGAGGATAGGATATTCCTATCCAGAGACCACTGGCCAACATGGTACCAGTGCTCCCCTCCTGCACTGTGCCCTGTGAGCAAGTTCACCCACACATACCCACAGCACCACGCTGGACACAACACCACTCCTCATTTCTTCACTTCTCAGACACTTCATCCATTATACCCACTGAAGAGTATTCTATAGTAGGTTCCACGATCACAAGCAATGCTGAGATGCACATCATGGCATCCTCACCTTTGTACACGTGAGCATATCTGAAGGGTACATGCTAGTAGTCAATCTCCTGGGTCAAAGGGTATATCCACTTTTAATAAACTTAGTCTTACATGATGAGCATAAATGATCCAATAATGAGAGAGAGAGGGAGGGATCCACCTGTTAGATGCTATAGTTGTACCAGAAGCAAGGGGAGGGGCTAGAGACAAAGACAGCTCGGGAGCTGGGCATGTGGAAGCCTGGACCTCAGCCCATGGGTTTTACTTTTTTACATGAGGGAGTAGCAGGGGAGACGTGTGTTTCAGAGAACATTCTGGCAGTTGTGTGGACAATGGAGTGCAGTACCAGCAGACCACCTGGAGACGCCTGCAGCACAGTCCCACAGGGATTGGGGAGACTCGGGTGCTGTGCCTATAAGGAGCCCTGTCACCCATTTATATATGTTGCAGGGAGATCGCTCCAAATGCACTGTACTGAATCCCCACATGTCAACTGGTACCCAGTGATCGTGAACTATTATCTCTGGGTGATTTTTCCTCCCCATTAGATTCTTCAGATTCCTGATTTTGGAGTCTTTTCCTCCACCCTATAAATAGCCGCCCCTCCTCCTCCAGCTGCTCCATATGCACATCTGAAACCAGAAGACCTGATCTCCATTAATTAAATCTGCCATTAAAAATTAAATAACGTGAGTAAGAAGGTGTGAGTGTTATCTCTATGGGTTTCAAAAGTCACAGTGTTTCTTCAATTACTTCCCAGGCAGTGTTCATATTTCATACTGTCTGATTTCTCCAAGGGCCTGGATTTGCAAGATCAAAAGAGAGTGTGATGGTGAGGGGAGGCACAGTGAGAAGGCTCAGAAGGGGACGACAAGGAAACATGTCATGGGCCACAGAAGTGGTCCTGTTGCCTCCACTGTGGAGCCATGAGGAACCAGAGCAGGGCAGGGTGCAGGAATGGGAAGCCTGTACTTCCTCACTAGCTGAGCAGTGGGACGAGGTGTAGCAGTCCTGGAACAGAAGACAACAGAGGTCACTGGATGGCCTGCAAGGGGAGTGGATATCAGGCCTGAAAACCCCTGCAGGCACCATGCAGACATGCACCCGAGGAAAACGCATTCATAAGTTGTCTACTAGGTATGTGGGCCTCTGCTGGATGTCATGGGAGAGAATCTACGTGGCATTTCTGTTGGAGAGGAAAGACTGAAATAAGTTCTAAGGACCATTTCAGGAATAAGTGAGGCAGCTGGGGCAGCAAGGATGGGAATGGGCCCTGGAGTCAGCCCCTACAGTGTGTATGCCCATGGGCCAGCGTCCAGACCTCTGTGCCTGCTTCTCGTCTGTAAAATGAGAACAATAACAGAGACTCCTTCACATGGCTGTGTGGGAACTGGTATAGATGCCAATGAGATAATGCATATAAAATGCTTAGAACAGTGCCTGGCACAGAATAAATGCTCAGTAAGTGTTTTGAGAATTTAATAGCCAAGTGCTATTAACCAACAAACATATCTGGAGGAGAGATCTGAGGATAGTAAAAGAGTGAGACAGAAGTTTGCTTGAGGATGTAAAGTCCTCAAAGGGAAGGGTTCTCCCTTGTTTTGCTCACTGATTTATCCCCTAGAGCCTCCAACAGTGCCTAGTACGCAGTAAGCCCTCAGTAAGAATTTGTCACATGAGTAGAAGTAGAGGTCAGTACCACTAGGAAAGATATAAAAACACAAGTGGGACGTGGTCATGTGTTCAGTCAGTGGGGACAGGTTGCGGAGCTGCTGCCCTTGCAGGCAGCCTGCGGACACCAAGGAGAGTGTCATACAATCAAATGGGGACAGGTCACTCACAAGATTCAACAGGATCACTTGGGCCCGGTGCTGGAGCAGCGAATTCCACACAGGCTGGCCCCTTCATGCTCAAAGCAGCACTTGAGGTAGCAATGTCCACCCCCCTGCCACATGAAGCAATGTCCACCCCTCTGCCACCCTGGGGGCCAGAATCTCAAGATTCCAGCAGGACCTGAAGACAGGTCTATCAGCCTCCACCTCAGTGCCTTGGCCTTCCCTCCATGCCCCGCTGTCCCCTGGGGAGAAATTTAACAAACCAAAGGCCATGCAGGCAGGACTCAAAGCCACCATGAGGTGACATACAAAAAAATGTGAAGTGTAGGATGCTGGCTGTCCAGAGCAGGGGGAAACTGCCAGCAATATTAGTGCAGGCCATGGAAGGGCCCGGAGGTGAAGGCTCAAGAAAAATCCCAGAATCTGAGAGGAACAGTAAGGACAGGAGAACCCCATGCCAAGGTGCTGTCCACATGCCTGAGGGCCGGTCATCCAGGGAGACGTTGAGTTCACCAGCCTAATTACCAAAAGCTTATCAGAGCTCACAAGAATGCTACATTTTAAGGGGAGTGAAAAAAATTACTATATTCAGGATTTAAAGAAGCTCTGACTTGAAAATAATAAAAAACACAGAAGAAATGCATGTGTCTTTTGTGAAGAGTCAGTCAACATAAAAATCCCTAATCTCAGGACATGTGATTGGCAACACAGTTGGCAAAGGAATGGAAATTCAGTTTTGTAAATGGCTAAACAGCTGGTTCCTGGCTACTTATGAAGTCGCACAACTACATCTTTGTCTCTTTCCCTCTTCCTGGGTACTACCAGCTCCTACCCTGTTGTCTTGTGGAGAAATGACCTCTCTCCAGACTTGCTCTGGCACCTACTGTAGAGGGGGGTGTGCAGACGACAATCTTTCCCTCCGCTGCTTGCACTCAGCAACATCCATCTGAGATCCTTCCTTCCATGGTCTCCTCACCGCCAGGCCCACCATTGGAACTGTCATAGCCATTTATGGTCAGACCACACTCAAGGCCTCCCATCCTTCAGGACAGATCTATCTGGGATCCTCCCTGGGATCCCCCAAATTCCTCCCTGCATCCCATGGGACCAACCTACCTAGGATCCTCCCTCCATCACCCAGAATGCCCATAAACCTAGGGTTCCAATCTCAGCTGAACCTTCCACACAACTTGTAATTCTCCACATCAGCTATCCAGACCTTACCTTGGTACCCGCCCTGATTTCCTACTGTGGGCATATGACTGTGTCTTGACTTCAGAGACCAGTGAGGCTGCTGATGGGCACCAACAGGCACATCTCCCCCAGGACCAGACATGCCTCTGTCTCTGTCCCTGACTTTTCACCCCCAAAGAAGAGGCCCTTGTCCGTCCAGGCTTCTGGGTTCCAGCATTGGAAGATGACTCCCTCTCCCTGAGCCTGTTACATCCTGGTCCCATGGGGGAAAATGCCGACCCATCTTTCAGGGGTGTTTTGAGGGTGCAGTAAACAATGGGTACAAGCTTGCCCAGCGTGTCAGGATTCATGTGTTTCTTCCACTCATTCAACCACTATTTACTGAGTGCCTACCATTGCCCAAGCTTTGCTGTCAATCAGAGGGCACAGCAGTGAACAGGAGAGATAAAGTCCTTGCCTTCACAGAGCTAACAGTCTGGATACAGAAAGACAAGAAAATAATTCTACGCAGAAGTGCCATAAAGAGACGCAGCCAGTGAAGGGGATGAGGAGCAACAAGGTGGGGTAGGAGCTACTTTTAAAAGGTTGGTCCAGGCCCCTCTGCCAGGGTAATTTAGGGTAGATGTGAAGAAGGAAAGAAGATTCAGGGGGAGGTCCTAAGATGGGACTACAGACTACACTTGGTGTGTTCTTGGGAAGGCAGCGAGAGCGTGGCTGGAAGATGTTCAAGAGAAGAACAGATGCAGGGAGAGGACAAGTTGGCAGGGAGCCACTGGGAGGGTTTGATCAGGGGATGATGTGATCTGATTTCCACTCTGGAAGGATCACCGGCTGCCATGTTAGAGAGAGGCTACTGGGAACAGAGAGTGGAAGCAGTGCCCTTTGGGAGCTGGTGGATCATTTCCTGAAGACGTGACAAACAAAACCCCACATGGTGGTGGAGAGTCAGCCCTGTGGATGTGAGGGACGGGCTCAGGGCAGTGGTTGGAGCCTAAGCGAGGACTCCGGTAGCTTTGCTACAGAGCCTCCTCAGTAAGTCTTAGCTGAGCACTGAAATCCTCCTCTGCCCTCATCAGAGCTGCATCCCGTCAATCACAAACTCTACTCCCAGTTCCTCTTTCCCTCCATGGGGCACTCTGCTTCCCAAACACTCCTCCTCTTAAAAATCTCTTGCGCTTTCTCATTAAGTGCACCTCCTCCATTTCCTGCACCGACCACCAGCACTACCTGCTCAACATCTGGATGAGGACCTGTCAATGATCACTGCTTGCTTCCTCCTGGGGCCCCGGATCCAGCAGGCAACCAGACGCAGGAAGCTCCGCCTCCCACTTGTCTCTTGAGGCCTCTCCTCACTTCCCTTCATTCCTTACTATCTAATGAGGATGTCCTCCACCACACTGGTCCTCCTGCAGCTACTTTCACCCCTTTAGCTTATCCTCTGCACTGCTGCGGGAGCAGTCCTTAACTGTGCCTCTCAGCCGAACACTTTCCACGTCCCCTCCAGTCTGCAGAGAGGTCTCCAACTTTCCCTTTGAGACTGCCCTCCGCACCTTGGCACTGCCCTGGTGGGCTCTGCCCTTCCGCTGCGGTGACTTGTGATCTTCCAAACCGCCACCGTGCATTCTGTATGGTTTCTTCTGCAATTCTTCCCTGCTCTCCTGAGAAACTCTGAGTCCTGCTTTGTGACCCAACAGTGGTCTGCTGGGCAATGTCATTCCTCTCCCACCTCTCAGGCAAAACTGATGTTTCCCTTCTCGGTGCTCTGTACAAGGCTTTTTGGCAGCATTTCCTGCAGCATGCTGCAATCCTCTGCTAACATGCCTGTTTCCCCAACTTGGACTGGGAACCACATGAGCCTGGGGTCAGCTTTTTTACTTTATTGATCCATACTTGAAGAATGAACAAAGGTCTTGTTATTCAGTTCACTCTGGACTTTGCATGTCTACAGACTCTGCCTGCCTGATGCCTCTGCTCTACCCTCATCATCTGTGGCCTAAGATGGCCAATGATTCTCTACCTGGTTGGCCTGCAGCCCTGGGCCTAGCTTCCTGGATCTGCCTTCCTCATGGCTGCAGGAACAGTCCTGAAGCAACACCCCATTATGTTGCACCCCATCTGTGCCCTTCTCTTCCTCCACCAGGGCACCTCCATCCTGCCCTTTCAGGCACCTCTCATTCCCTGGACATATCCATGTCCTCTTTCCTAACACACATGGCTGGCTGCTATCTGAACCTTGCAAAGGTGTGCAAAACTGCTAATTAGTGTTGTGACAGTGGGTTTAGGTGAGACCCGCCTAGAAGTATTTGCATTTGTGAAAAGTTAGAGAGAAAAGATCCCTGTCACTTTCTGTTGTACTATAATGAAGAGTCTAAGGCTCAGAGCTGAGTTTTCTGGACTATGCCTCTTCTGTGTGTGTAGCTAAGCCTCCTAGCATTTCAGTTGCTTCTGGGGTGTGTGTGTAACTAGGGGTGAAAAAACAGAGCCTTAGGCATCTACATACACACAACACACACATATGCAGTGCAAAGCTCTAGATAGATGTAAAGCTGTGTTAATCAGCAATAACTGTACAGGCTTTTTAGAATTTTGATTTACACTGAATACTAAACATTAGCCACCAGACCTCTGGGTGAGTGCTGATTGTCACTTAAGAACTTCTATTTCAAAAAAAAATTTTTTTTCAAAGTATAGTTGAGCAGCAATATTATATTGGTTTCAGGTGTACAACATAGTGACTTGACATTTATATACAGTACAAGATGCTCACCATGATAATTCTAGTCACCATCTGTCACCACACAAAGTTGCTACAATATTATTGACTATATTCTCTATGCTGCACTTTCCATCCTGATCACTTACTCTGTAACTAACTGGAAGTTTGTACTTTTTACTGCCCTTCCCCTACTTTGCATCCCCGGCCCCACTCTCCTCTGGCAGCCATCAGTTCTCTGTATTTATAGTACTTTTCTCCAAGACCTATTTTTCATTGTGTGGAGCCAACATGTGTCTGGGGGAGAAGACTCACATACCTCTGGAGTCCCTGATAATTTACTAGATGACCCAGACTGGAAAGGACCAGAGCAGCACTCTCCAAAGGACACACACAAACAAGGTGCCCTATGGTTCCCTGGAAGGGCCACAGTCCCACAGGAATATGTCAGGAGTGTGCAGGGCTGACTCAGCTGTGTGGCTCCTCACAAAGCAGCTGGATGAGCTGCAGCAGAAGGGGCCAGTCAGAGGTGCAGGGTCAGCTCCTGTTTTTGAGAGTCTGAAGGGAAGATTCCACATTACAGTATAGGAAGGGACCAGAAAAAAAGAATTCAGAGGAGTGAAATTATTCAGGAAAAACTACATGGCACAAGTATGATATACAGTTAAAGGCAAAAGGATCAAAGCCCCATTTAAAGTGGTATGTGAAAAAGATGTTTTAAAAAATGTCTACAGTCTGTGGAAGGTTGGGCATCTACCCAGACCCCAGGCCTGTATGGGAAGCCCAGAGACAGACTGAGGCCAGGCCGTAGGTATTGAAGGAGAAAGGGAAGCAGAGAGCTTTAAATGGCTGCAAAATACAGAACGGCACTTAACCTAGATGGACAGAAGCCACGTGAGGGTAGACAAGGAGGGAATTCAGTGGTGTGCTTGCAGTAAACAGGACTGACAAGGTAATCTAGTGGCGTAATCACTCCATTGGCAGGATATGGAAGGAGGCAGGGCTGTCCAGCCGGGCCGTGCTGCTGCTCCAACACAAAAGCTGGGCACTCAGCCATGCCTTGGTGCTGCTGGTTAGTTGGTTTTTACACTGGCAGAAACATATCTGGCTAAGTGGCTATCTAAAGAGTTTGAAAACAAAATGCAGAGCACGGCAGGAAATTAAGAGGAATTAAAAAAAGGAACAGTAATTTTAATTCCATTTCTGTGACTTACTGGTGGAGCTGACCCTGAGTAAAATCAGAGTCTGGATATTGTGAATTGCTCATTCTCTGCAACAGAGAGTAGCAAAGAAAAACTCTCAAACACAACCCCAGGGCGGTGACCCTCCTGGGGCTGGGAATTCTGTGGGGGGAAAAATAGGTGATGGGATGATGTGGGGGCAGACTCTTTCGGGACCTAGCACATCAGGCCTTCAGGTGTAGCACATTTTGGCCACAGCAGCATTGACCAGATGTTTCCCTTATTTGTGCTGATCCCCAAAGTTCCACGTCCAGTGAACTGCAGGGGCAGGGCTCCTGTCAGGCACCGCACTCAGCACTCGTCAGAGACTCTGCTCTCCCAGCTGCAGGCTGCTACAGGCTTCTGAGAGCAGGCCTTTAATCCCTCTCCGAAGACTTCCAAGAGAAAGAAGCTCTCCCAGGTGGGCCGTGACAAGTCTGCACCCCTTGCTCTCAGCTTACCCTCCACCTGGTCAGTCTGAGGCTGCATGGCAGGATTCAGCCTTGCTAATCAGAGGGTGGCTCATGAACCAGCAGCAGTGGCAGCATCACCTGGGAGCTTATTAGGAACACAGAATACCTCAGGCCCTGCCCCAGACCTGCTCTTTAGCAAGCTCCCAGGTGTGCTGCATGTGAAGCTTGAGAAGCACAGGTGGGCCTCTTGTGGGCTTTGTGTCAATAGTATTGTTATTATTTTTTAATCGAATGTCCTTGCTTGGGTCCCGCTCTCCTTAGTTCAGCCCAGTCCTTATATGTCTCTGTGGTTTTATACCTGCAACACCAGAGACTGAATTCTCACTGGGTTTCTGAAGGTAGCTATGCTGGGGCCCTTGGCTTGGTGTTTACACTCTAGGCCAGCAATCCTCAACTCTGGCAGTACATTAGAATTACTACAGCAACTTTATTATAAGAATAAAGCCTGGGCCCATCCCCAGAAGAGTCTGATGACTGGTCTGGGGTGGCACCTAGGCATAAGCATTTTTTAAAAGATTTATTTACTTATTTGAAAGAGAGAGAGCGAGCACGTGAGAGCATGGACCTACACGCATAGGAGGGGCGGGAAGGAGCAGAGGGAGAGAGAATCCTAAAGCAGACTCCCTGCTGAGCACAGAGCCTGACACGGGACTTGATCCCAGGACCTTGGGATTATGACCTGAGCTGGTGCTTAACCGAATGAGCCACCCAGGCATCCCAGCATCAGTATTTTAAAGAAGCTCTCCCAAGGGATTCTCATGTGCCACTAAGGTTGGCAATCTCTGTTCTAAGGCCAGGGAAACCTGAGCTGAAAACATGAGATTCAAGCCTTACCAATTCTGTGCCTTAGGCATGTAACTTAACCTCTGTACTTTGGCTTCATCAACTACCAAATGAGGATGGTAACTACTTAGTAGGTCTGGTGCCTCCCTCAAAGGAATACGATAAGGATGAAGGGAGACAATGCAGGAGGAGAATGTGGTAACAATGCCTGGTGATGCAAGAAGCACTCAATAAATGTCAGTGGTTATTGGTGCCATTTCACTCTGGTGGTCTTATACGAGACACTGGCCCTTCAGGTATCATGGTGCCACTGAGTCTTCTGTTACCAGCACCCAATCCTTCCTCACATGACATGGTTTCAAATGTTTCCCAAATACTACGGGCACTCTTTGGAAAGAGCCTCAGTTGATCTATATTCCAGAATGGAATATAAATCCAAGATAAGTTTGCCTCTTTTCTCATACAGATTATACCTGCATGAACAGACTCTAGACTAGATTAGCTTTCAGGATGATTCCATTTGAGTCAATTCCTGTTGGTGGTCTCTTTGGCACTCATTCCTTTTCTCGTTCTCCCCAGTTCCCAATCTCCCTTGGGCAATGCATATAGTTTTAGGGAAGTTGACCACAACCCCAGATCTGGGGGTGGCAGTATGTGATCAAGGTCAGGCCAACCAGTGCATGCCAGTGGCTTAGCCACAGGGCTGGTGAGTGACCTAAGTTAGTCCTGTCAGAATGAGTGAAACTTGTGGCGATGCCGGGAATTCTGACATTCGGCTGGCATCTCTTGCTCTGGATGGTCAGAGGCGGAAACCCCAAGGAAGTCAGGGAGAAATGGGCAGAGTTTGTGGATGAAGCCCATCATAGAGGCTGCACTACTCTGGGTCTTCTGTTGTTATGGGTTGAGCTAGTTAGAGTCTGGCTTTATGTTTCTTGAAGCTGGAAGTATGCGTACATCATGACCACTCTGCCACTGCTAAGCTATATCAGCACCTATTCTGAGCCAAGTGCTATACTGGGAAACTTACAAACAATATCTCATTTGCCAAGGTCACAGAGGTGCTAAGCAAAATGGTCTGGAAATTAGAATCTGGTCTTTCTGAGTTTAATGTCAACAGAAACTCCCAGGTCTTTTCCATACATGTTGCTACAAAGTACTTGTGCAATATATTTCCTGGAGCCAAGTAAAAAGAGCCCAACATTTTTTTTTTTTTTTTGAGCCCAACATTTATACTGGCCAAATTCCATGTAAAAATTTAACAAACGTTCAATTTCGTGAATACAATTTGGTGACATCTTCAGTGACTGATTTACCTCTGTGTTGGTGAGGACACTGTTGGTTGCAGGTAGTAGAAAATTAGACTCAAAGTGGTCTGGACTCTAAGGGGAATTGCTGGCTTATGTAACTGTAGTCCAGTGGGGCTTTAAGTAAGAATCAAATGGCTGGACATGGTTACCAAGAACTTGGTTACCTCTACCTCTGCCTTCTTTAGGTTGGCTTTGTCCTAAGCCTGGTTCTCCTCATGGTTGCAAGGTGGCTGCTGGCAGCTTCTAGGGACCCCGTGCTTCCTTGTTGACATAGGGCTGGAAAATAGAATATCTAGTATGTGACGGAAGGGTGCTCTCACTAACGGGAAAAGCAAAGGGCAAGAAAAGACACTATGCTTTCTGAAGTCCACAGATTCCTTTGATCTGAATCAAGCATGAAGGCCAGGATGATGAGATGTGAAGATCAAGTTAGGCCAATCAGGGAACACCTTAGACTTGGCACTGAGTTCACTTCACTCAGAAATGCATGGGCTATATGGACAGGAAAGGGAGGCATCCGAATGGAAATCCAGACACTGACACCAAAAGGAAGGAAAAATAGATTTGGGGCAGCCCCAAAGAGTACATGTTTTTGCCCATCATTCAACACAGTCACTATTCATCCAAGCTTTTGTTAATGTGCATATCTGGTAAGTGGGCATTCTAGGTCTTTAAATCACTAATAAAAAGGTTGACTAAGGTGAGAATGAGGAGAACTCTCAGGGCAGATGCTGGTGTTGACCTGTTTCTTAGCAGCTTTCCAATATGGTAATCTAACCTATAACAAAGCAACCTGACCATCTTAACATGTAGCCACCTGACTCAAAACAACTTCATCAGCCCTCACCAAATGCTGCACAGAAGTACAGTTACAGAAAATCTAAGCCACTTCCACAGTCTCCTAGTTCAGATGTTCAGATGACAAGGAAACCATGTCAGCCTGAGACCCCTAGAGTATAGCCTGAGTGTTGATGATGCTTGGAGCCCTGTTTGCAAATCCAGCTGCCCACTGGACCCAAATGCCCTGTGGATCCTCAACATATACACACCCGATGTGCTACTTCCTGTTGTTTTTAAATATTTATTAAGGTGTAATTCACATAACAGAAAATTAACTATCTTCAAGTGAACATTTCAGTACACTTCTGTACAATCATAATATTGCAAACCATCATGTGTATGAACATGCACGTACATGTATTTGTTTGAGTCCCTGTTTTCAGTGCTTTGGGGTATACACCTAGGAGTAGAACTGGAGTATATGGTAATTCTGTATTTAACTTTTTGAGGAATTGCCAAACTTTTCCATAGTAGCTGAACTGTTTTGCATTCTCACCAACAATGTACAAGGGCTTCAATTTCTCCACATCATCACTAATACTATCCTCTTAAAAAAAAAAATTAGAGGGATCCCTGGGTGGTGCAGCGGTTTGGCGCCTGCCTTTGGCACAGGGCGCGATCCTGGAGACCCCGGATCGAATCCCACGTCGGGCTCCCGGTACATGGAGCCTGCTTCTCCCTCTGCCTGTGTCTCTGCCTCTCTCTCTCTCTCTGTGTGTGTGTGTGTGTGTGACTATCATAAATAAATAAAAATTTTAAAAAAATTAAGAGCCATCCTAGTGGGTGTGAGGTGGTATCTCCTTGTTTTGATTTGCATTTCCCTAATGACTAATGACACTGGACATCTTTTCATGTGCCTGCTGGCCATTTGTGACCGGCAGGTGTCCTGGCCCCTGCCTGTGACTTCTGCATCTGTATTTAATTGGGTTGTCTTTCTGTTGTTGAGTTGTGAGAGTTTCCCCAATTTCCTTTTAACTCAGTTATTCCAGGGAGAGTTGTTCTACCTTAGAAATAACAGCAAATGCCTGCTTTCTTCTCCTTCCTTTCTCCCACAGGCCCTACTTCAGGTCCTCCATGTCTCTTCCCATGACAATCATTAACAGCCTTGTATCTTTTCTCCCCATTTTCAAGTTTCTCCCACCTTCCTTCTAAATTCTATAGCACAAATTTCATCTTGTTACTACTCCTTTACTACAACACTTCCCAGCTCTTAGTGCCTTCTGGGACAAAACCTGACCATCATGGCATGGTGGCAAAACCCCCCTTGGCCTCCTTGCCAGTCTCTCAAGTCCATCTGCAGCAACTGTGCCCCATGGAATACCCACGAAGCTCAGCATTGCTCCTGTGGCTCGTATCTGGTTCTGCTCTGGCCAGTGTGGGCCCCTGCCTGGACAACAGTCCCCTCTATTCTCTGCAGGTTCCCCATCCCACCCTATCGAATCTGATTCCAATTTCATCTCCTTGGAGACGATGTCTGGACTCCTCGAGTCCATGTGAGCCGACCCTCAGTTGGTGGTCCAACAGCATCCTTTTATCATGTTCTGTAATGTCATGTATGGGGCCTGCACAGCCAGGCTGCCCTTCCTGGAAACACTGCCCCCTTGGGAGGCTCTCTCAGGATGGATGCCAACTAGAGTAAGGGTGGGCCTGTCCTAAGGGTGGAATGCTGCCTGGAGCACACAGAGAAGGTAGGCTCCTTGGGTACACCTAGGAGAAGAGTGGACAGGATGGAGCAGGAGAGAATAGAAACATACCATTAAAAAGAGGACAAATGGTCATGAGGCCAAACAAGAGGTGGTATGGTCCTGCAGAGGCCCCAGCTCCCAACACTTTCTTGCACCAAAGCTGTGGGCAGGTTGTCTGAGCAGAGGTCTTGCCTGGCAAGCACAGAGATCTCGCCTGGCAAGCACAGGTCTCGCCTGGCAAACACAGTGTCTCACCTGGCAAGCACAGTGACACACAACCTGCACAGATGTGTCACGCTGTGAGGGGAACTGTGCCCTCCCAGATTCATATATCAAAGCCCTAACCCCCCTCCCCCGCCCCGAACCTCAGAATATGACCTTATTTGGAAATAACACTATTGTGGATGTGGTGAGTTAGGATGAGGTCACACTGAAGCAACAAGCAGACCAAGCAAAGTCCCACTCGAGAGGAGCGTGTGGGCCAGGGAAGGCGGTGGCTGCCACACACACACACAAAGGCAGTCAGGCATGGCAGGGCAATGGAGAGCCAAGGTGGTGGGGGGGGCTGGCGTTGTGCCTCACGGGGCAGGGAGAGTCATCTCTGAGCAGTTCAACTGTCCTAGAGTCCTCCATGGAGAGAACACGAACAATGAAAGGTAAGAAGGGAAGAAAGGGAAAAAAACAGAACAAAAAGGAAAAGGAGAAGAGAAAAAGAAAGGAAGGTATGGGAGCCTGGTGTCCTGGGCATGGAGGACAGCAGAAGGGACACGTGGAGCAGAGCACATGGGGCTGTGCTTTCCTCTCCATGACAGGGAGGTCACCTGCGGACGACAATGCAGCTGGGGGCAGAGTCAGGGAGCCAAAGAGCAGAAGGAAGACCAATAGCGGAGGCTAGCACAAAATTCAGGTGCAAGGTACAGTGGCCACTTAGGGGCCACTTGCGGTTTTTCTTCTCCTCCTAAACTAGGAGCTTCCAGAGAACAAGGATTACGCCCAGAACAGGTAGCCATGAAGTATTTGCTAAACAAAAGACATAATTCTTTAAAGGGAGGTGGTCACAGGGAACCCAAACAGCTGTTAACAAGGTGTGCCCTAGCCATAAGTATGCCAATCTAACAAAAAGTTTGCTGGGAAGCCAGTAAATTTCTGGGCCATGTTTTAGAATCTCTTCTTTCTTTGGAAGAATTAAGGTTCAGCTGGCTGTCCTGAGTCTGAAGACCTCCGTGCACCCCCCATTCCCATCTTGAGATTTCTTTGGAAGCCCATGGTGTTGTACCTTGGCACTCTGCCTCCCACCCTCCTCCCAGGGCAACATAGGCACTGCTTCCCAAGGCACCCATGTTCCTTCTGCTTCTCTAATCCTTTTTGGCTCAGCACAGTTTCTCTCGTTTCTTCCTCAAACTTCTGAGAGATAAAACTGTCAGCAAGTCAAGTTGGGAGCTCTGCTTTTAGCTAGCAGATGCAGGGCCCATCAGTTAGGCTCTGCCTGTCTGCATCTCTGTGATCTGTGATGGCATCAGGAGGAGAATCTTATCTTAGGCAAAGTAATTGCATCCACCAGGAATAAGGAGTTTCAGAATCCACCAGGAGCGGAAATACACTGGCCTTGTTTCTGAACACTGGGTGGGATTACAACACAACTGGCCCACTGATTGTGAGTGGTGATCACAACACCATTAGCATCCTGGTGGAGGCAGAAAGCCAAAATCCTCAATCAGGTGGTCAGTGGTGCGGCAGACAGTTGTTGCTTTGCCACTCGGGATTGCTCACTCTCGTTCCTCCGAGTCTCTGCAGCTTCCCCCACTCAGCCTGGGGTCTGCAGGTGATGCTGCTGGGGCCGTGAGGGTGGCACCTCCCTGGCCACAGGGATGGGTGTGGGGAGGCCCCACACTCTCACCCCAGGGGCAATCAGGGTCACACACCTCCATCAGGGCCCGTCTGTCTCCACGCATGGGAAAGTGACCCACTCCCGTGGGTGCTGCAATGATACGGGCCTGAAGCTGGAAGGGCCATCTGGTGGAACATGAGAATAGAATGTTCTTGGGGAAGCAGAGCTGACTGGGCGTCTCACAACAGGAGGCAAGAAGTGCCTAAAGCCAGGTCTATCCCTGAGCTTTCTGGTGGTCTCCTATCCCTCTCCTTGCTCTTTAAAATTAAGCATTTAGATCATGTTTTTTAAAATTACTTGTAATGAAGAGACCTCACTGGTGAAACCTATTTTTACAAAAGGGCCTACACGAGAAGATAAGCCTCCTGCAAAAGAGTGAGCAGCCTCAAGGGCCTGTGGAGGAACCATGAAGGGCCTGCCCGTGCCGGGTGATGGAGGGGAGCTCTGCCCACACGGCACGCCACCCCAGGTCATGCTGGGGCAACAGGCTAGACCTGGGCACATAAGTGTCCTTCCACAGCTGCAGACTGCCAACTGGACACTCACTTCAGGGCGGCTGAACTGATGTGCACGATGGGCACCACATCAGACACATCCAAGAGAAGCCTGCTGGCGTGCTGAGGATGATGCAGCCATACCAACTCAAAGTCTTCTGGGAATGTGGCAATCTGGCCAGGAGTAATGCTCTGAGGGGTTAAGACACTATACAAACCTTTGCAGAGATGAGGGGGTGAGAGGCTACTCCATATTCTAAAGAACGGTCATTCTCACACTGAGGGCCTCTCTGGGGTAGCTGGGCCAGTCCTGAGAAGCATGGCAGGGAGCACCTTCCCAGTGAGATGGGTCTCCTCTTCCTGGTGGGGTGGGGGCTCTAGAGCTCTGCAGAGCCATGCTCAATGCAGGGCGTGGAGCCGGGGTGTTATTGCTGAACCCCCACACCTCTGCCATGGTCTGCTGTAGGTTCCAAGACAGTCCTTTCCGTTCTTAACTTTGAAGAGGAGTGTGGACGTGTGTGTGGGCTAAAGCTAATACAGGGACACTTTCTATGCTCATAATTACACAAATACATAACTGAGAATTGTAAAAAAAAAAAAAAATACCTGTTTAAGATCCCACACTATCCTCAAACACCTGACAACTCCAGCGGGAGAGATATGCAGCAGAGGTGAATATCTTTAGTGCAAGGTTAAGGACAGGAAATTCTAGAAGTAAAAGAAAGAATTGTACAAGAGGGGCCAGTGCAAAGGGGTGGGGAGGTACTGAGAAAGTAGCACTTAAGTGGTTCCTACCTCACAGTCAAGCATACTGCACTCCCCTGGGGCCAAAACCACTGGCTCTGGAATCAGAGGGACCTGGTTAGAGCTGCAGCCCTACTGCTTGCTGCCTGCATGACCACATATGAATAAGCAACCTGTCTGAGCTGCACCATCCTCACCAGCAAGTATAGACAATGGTACTGCCTACCTCGCAATGGGGTGTGGCAGTGAGGATTCCCTTGGGAATGCATGCCTGGCACAGTCCTTGGCACATATCTAGTGCTCATAAATTAGTAACCATGTCTGTTAACAGGTAACTTCACAGTTGTGAAGAAAAGGGACCCCCCCCCCAAAAAAAAAGGGAATCCCAGAAGGTATCAGCAAGCAGCAAAATAAGACAGACTTTAACGTTTTCTTAAATGTCCCTTCTCCTAGGGGCAGAACAGGGAGCTCCCCTTCCGAGATGGATGTCTGAAGGACAGTTGAGGGGCATGGGAGCTGGCTGGCAGCTGGGGGGACACGGAGCAGAGGGGTGCTCCATGCTGGGCTCTATAGCTCTGACACTCCTCTCCCACAGCTGACAAACTGTGGGAACTCAAGTAAAGGCAATCACTGCAAAACCAACAAAGTAGAGTAGTCTAGAGAAAGGCTTTTACAGGGTGTTCTCCAAACATATGCTATCTTTCCTGGAACCCTGTAAGTTTCTGTGTTCTCTATCCCACAGACAGAGACACAGGGTCATGGGGGTATCACCAAGGCCACAAGGCCACAATCCTACTTGGTAGAAACACCAGAATCCTGAGTGGAATCCTGAGTCCACTCAGGGTTTCTGTGCTGGAGAGCCTAAGCTGAACCTAAGACACTGGTTAGCTGGGGGAAGGGACGGGAGGGACATTTCAGGCAGAGCAAATGGCATGCCAAAGGCCCTAGGGAGACAGAGTAAAAGAAAGAACAGCTAGAGGTTCTCAAAACCAACTGCAAACGATCTCATCAAATTCTATCAGCCAGAGATGCCCGGGAACATCATCTCCTTTTTATAGAAGAGAAAACATTCAGAGATGAAGAAAGTGTCCAAGGTCACAGAGCCAGTGAGTAGAAGAGGCAAGATATAAACCCAGGTCTGTCTGACTCTTCAAACCATCAAATGGCTACACTTTCTCTCCATCAGATAACAAAGTAAAAACGCCCTGTAGTTAAAAAGCCAGTAAAGAATAAACAGGACCAAACCAGGGGGAAAAAGCAGGCCTGCTCTGCTTATGGAGATGACCTAGTTAAAAGAGGAGCACCCCTCTCCAGCACATTAACCCTTAGCACCACTGCTGTATATATCCAAGAGGAGAAAAGCACTCGAGAGTTGCTATCTGAAGCCTGCGACACTCCTGTGAAGGCAGTCTGCTCTGGCTGGCCTGCTTAGAGACGCCGAGGGGCCGAGGATTAATGGCTCCGAAGCACTGCCGGCCTCTCCTCTGCCTCTCCTCCCTGAACAGAGACAACAGCCCCGTTGGAAGGATGCGGCAGGTCAGTTCCAGGTGAGAGTGAGTGCTACTGTTCCTCCCATGTGTGCTGTGTTCCTCCAGCCCTCTTTCAGCTCCTGTCCCCATCTCCAGGACACGGCCACGCAGAGGGACTGTGCTGACCAAGCTTCTGGGGAGAGAACCATCCTAAATGGCAGCCTGGGCCACAGCAGTAGGAAGGTGCTAATAGGGACAAATATCCACCTGGATGGATATGAGGAAAGTGAGCTGGCCCAAGGGTTTATCACTAGGGAAGAAGTTTCATGTGGTGGACAGAAGCCACCAGGGAGAGATACCCACCACATGCATCAACTCTCTCTTCTGGAGTCTTCCATTCTCCTCTGTGCCACAGCTGGCTGGACTAGAACTACCATACACTAACTGGTCTGTGGCCCCTTCCAGGTCCAACTGGCACAGCCTGCCTCTCCAGAAGTAGGGGCCTAAAGGAACAGGGTTTGTACCAAATGGCCCTGAACTCCTTGCTCTAGCTAGTAGGACAAAAGGGAAGCCAATCCCCGGCCTGGTGAGTGGCGATGGCAGTCACACAGGAAGGAGTCATTAGGGTGGCTTTGGGCCACAGCGAACCAAAGCCTGGGAGAGAAACACTTGAGCTCAGAGCAAACACAGAGCAGGGCTTGTGAGAAGCGGCCAGGAAGGAGCAAACCCAGTCCAGCACAGAGGGAAGCAGAGACCCCAGACGGAGCAGCCAAGGGTCCTGCCAATTTCCTGGTTCTAGCTTGAGATAAACTCATTTTCTCAAGAAAAGCTAGGCAAATCTAACTAAAGCACTTCAACAAAGTCCCAAGTAGCAGAGACTAGAGAACACATGCCCTCCAGGGTCCAGGGGGGTAAAGCTGGAAGTTGCCTGAGGCAAGGAAAAATAAAATTGCTCTGAAATTACCTATTTTATCTTAAAAGGTAACTTGAATTTTCCATGCTATCCCATAATATCAGTGTTTGCTTTAATATAAGAATGGCATTTCTCTCTCCAAAACTTCACATAAAGTTGATATTCCAGGAAGATGTGCCCTTTCCAGTCTATAGTCCCCAGCCTTCATCCTGGCAAGGGAGTGGACAGCCCCGGGGGACACACCCATCCTGGGTGGGACCAGCTAGCTTCTGGCCTTTCGCCTGCACACTGCCAACCAGAAAACTCCCTAACGTATAAATTCCTGTTCTCAGGCACCTCTGAGGCCTGAGGTCTCACCTTCTGGCCTACCCTGAGTGAGGGTGATCACATTATTACACACACATGACCATGAGTACCCTAGGAAGGCTTTCACTCATTCCTCACATACACGACAAGGCAGGATGCCAGAGGCCAGAGGCAGCAGTGGCAGGTGGGGTCAGCGAATAGGGCAAAGGGACAAGTCTGGTGCCGACAGGAGTCACACTCTCCTGCCACCGAGCTCTGCTTCAATGCCTAACGAGACCTACGCCAAAGAACACACTGAAGGATTTCTAAGGATATGCTTGCTCTCCAAATGATGGGTGGTTTGTCCTATTAATCAAGGCAGGGGGCTTCACACAGCAATGTAACTCCTATTTCTACTGGCCCAGATGACATTTCCACTTAAATATCTTGTGAATTGAACACCAGCGTGTGCAAACGGGATGTCATATCCTCTCTCCCGCCAAAAGGGTTTGTCCTCCCGTCCTTCCCCCTGCTGCCAACAGTCCAGAATGATGGATGTAGTGAACGCTGCTGGTGAGATGCAGCCAGGCAGGAGTGGCCATTCCTATCTGTCATTCCGATACCTCCCCCCCCTTCCCGCCCCCACCAAGCTCTTCCTTCCCAACAGCTCTGGGAGGAACTTTCCCTTTCACTAACTCCCTGTGCCCTCCGGCAAGTCACCTCACCTCTCCAGGTTGTAGCAAAAGGAGGCAATTAGATCACATTGATTTGAAGGTTCTTTCCAGCTTGAAGAATCTATGATTGTAGCTATGCAATCATTAACAAGAATGAGAAAGGTTTATAGAAGCTGATGAAGAAAGAACTCTAAGATGTATTATTAAGGTGGAAAAAAGCAAGCTGCAGAACAATATAGTATGATTCCATTTGGGTAAAATATATGTTTAAATATGCATTAAGATTGATCTACAGGAGACACAGGAAAATGTGAAAGAGTGGCTACTCTCTGGCACAGGATGAGGGGCCAGCAGAAAAGGGGCGCTCAGTTCTGCTCAGTCTCAGATGTTTCCTCAGGTGTCCAGAGGATATTTATTTATTTATTTATTTTAAAGATGTTATTTATTTATTCATGAGAGACAGAGAGAGAGGCAGAGACACAGGCAGAGGGAGAAGCAGGCTCCCTGCAGGGAGCCCGACGAGGGACTTGATCCCGGGACCCCAGGACCATGCCCTGAGCTAAAGGCAGGCACTAAACCACTGAGCCACCCAGGGATCCCCTGCACAGGACTTTTAAATTAAATAAGTAAATGAGCAGAAAGCACCTACTGTTCCCCATATCTCTGTAGCCCCTTTGGACATGGGCTCATGTTGGAATGGCAGTTCCGATGTCTCACCTGCCTGGTAGCTGTGCGGCCCTGCCACATACATCTTATGGCACAACAAGTGAAAGCCCTTAGCTGGACATGCATCTTATCAAGACTATTCCAGGTTTGGCATCCCCAAAACCCATCAGCTCTTTCTGTACATTCACTGCTGCTCCCTTGGCAGTGGTGGTGGTGAGCCTGCAAAAGTCACCATCTCCTGTCCACTCACTGGCACCTGGACATCCAGGGCAGGTTCCCTCTCAACCCCCTACCAGGAATGGGTCACTTCTCCCACAGCTTTAAGGCACCTATTTGGGGGTAGCCTCTCACCCCACCCAGCCTAAGAATGAGGCTGCACAGGGTGCTGGGAGTCACCACATCTTCCCTCTGCTGAAAGAGAGTCTGATGGGTCCCTCAGTACCCCAAAAGCTGTGCTTTAAACCACTTTCCCTTAGGGGAGTTCAGTGCCTGTCCCCAGGCAGACCTCCCTGCTGGCTCTGGAGGGGCCTTCCTGGGGCAGGCTCCCCATTGACCCCACCCCTCCCAATTTGGAGCCCAGCTATCCCAGCACTGGCATTGTCTTAGTGTTTGGAATAATAAAGAACCTGCACTCATTGGATCAATGGCCCTGCTAGCAACTCCTGAGCAAGGAATGGGAACTATTAGGCATGCTTGACGTCTGCCTTGCCCTCCAAAGCATGCTGGAGCAGCTCTGCCAATGGAGGCAGCACCACCAGCCACGGGCTAGATGAGCTGAGGAATATGAATTAACTACTCAGGGCAATGAGATACCTCAATGGTGTAGTGCAGAGGGAAGAAACCTCCTTTACCCGGGGATACAAATGATTACACACTGCTCTATTCAAGGCTCAGAGATCACTCAATTACACACAAATCAGCTGAAGAGACTTGCAGGCAATAAGCTGTAGGGGGGTGGGCTGGGGGAGGGAGAAGATCTCTCCAATCAGCAGAGCAGCACCTTCCCCTAAGACAAGCAACACAGAAGCTGAAAATGTCAGGGGCGAGGAAGGGGTGCTCTGTGTGACATGGCAGGAAACGAATTCATGCGGAAGCCTCAAATCTAAGACAAACTCTGATGGCTCCTGAGGAGGGTGAAGACCAGTATCACAAAGGTTTCTAGAACTCACATCTCCTATGAAAATGAGAATGAGGGGCTGGGGTCTGGAGAAGGTAGATTACACAGAGGAGGCTAGGGGTATGAATGCCATCTTTGCCATCTCAAAGGCTGGATTTGGATAGGGACAGACCTTGTACTTCCAGAAGTAGAACCATTCAACGAATTTCCCAGGATGCCCAACATAGACAAGTTCTAATTATCAGAGCTCTCGAGCAAAGAAATGAATTATGTTCTGAAGTTGTGAACACCCTATGTTGGGAATGATCATTGGCATGCTGAGCATTCTACAGAAGAATATTCTGGACTTTCAGAGACTGGGCTGAATGACTGCTGTGGGTCAGAATCACAGCCTGGCTATGTTTTCATGGTGTTCAGGCCAGGTTTTATACTCTCTTTGTATACTGTAGTCCAACTGAAGAATGGCTGGCTCACATTGACAGACCTTCCAGGAGGGTGCAAAAACAGGGCTCCATTTTGGAGTGCAGCTTGTCCAGGCTGGCCTCTAGAAGGTTGTGATGGCAGTCCTCCAGAGAACACGTGAGCTGTGACAGGGCAGGGGGCACTGGCTGGGCACCCTGTTGCCTGGCTCAGAGCAGGGGCAGCCCAGGCCCAGGCCTCCTATGTCCAAACCATAGGCATCAGAGAATGTCTCCGGGGGTGCTCCAGCACAGCCACAAGCACAGATGCTTCCCAAATGCCCCAAGGCCTAGATTTCATGGTCCCAAGATACAGGGCAACCTAGGGACGAATGCTTGGGAGCTAGGGCAGCACTGTCACTTCCACACCCTTGGCCCCAAGTGTCCCTTCCTTTCCTGTGTATTCACAGCAGTTCAGGACAAGAGCTGAAAGCCTCTCCTTAATCCGTCTAATTCAACCCTTCAAACCTAACCACTAAATCTGATCACATTAATCTCAAACACATTTCATGTCAAGCTATCTCTCACTGCCCTCTCCCAGAGCCCCATCCAGCCAACTGCTCAAACACCTGAACTATACAAGGCCCATCTACTCTGTCCTCCTGCAGCCAGACTTGCCCTATTGGCTTCGTCTACTGACATGGCCACTGCCATATCACTCCTTCAGAGCCACAGCCCAACTGCCTCCCATCAGCCACCAAAGCCTGCTCACCAGGCCTCTCCTCTGGCTGGCCTCGCCCTGGCAGCTCTCCCACTGGGCTCTCTGCCCTGTGCACATGCAAGTTCATTTCCACCCCAGGGCCTTTTCAGTTAGCTCTTCCTTCTGTGGAAGACCATTCCCAAGTTCTGGTCCCAGGTCCACTCCCCCAGACCTTTCTATGAATGTCACCTTCTCCTCATTCAGTTCTCAGCTCAAAGGTCTCTTTCTTAGGGTAGCCTGCAAAGACCTCGCTGATTCAACACTCCCCAGCTCTTCCTAATACCACATCCCCATGGTCCTCAACTTACCAGTGCCTGACATTCTGTCTCCTGGAGAATGGGACACTGACTTTTTTATGGCTAACTCCCCAGGACCCAGAACAGTGCTTGGTAATAGCAGCTGCTAAATAAGCTAACCCCATTCCATTCTCTGTCCCCCTATCCCGGCCAAATTGCAATCCTGTTTGATACTTCCTAAAAAGCTCCTTACCTCCAACTATAATAAGCCCTTTCCCATCTCCATAGCCCTTGCCAACTCCCCAGTAACCCCCGTCCAGAGTGAGACACTACTCTTTATGGAGAGGGGTCATAGCCGTGAGATAGGTTAGGGATAGAAAAAGGCTGGCTGAAAACCACTGGTTGGAAGTACATCTGGAAAAATCAAAATGCCAAAAGAGATGTAATTTATTAAGTTATACAACACATTGTAACATCTTATAACGTGGACTTAAAAGGGTTCTCAGAAGGACAAACATTATATGGTTTCATTCATACGGGGAATATAAAAAGTAGTGAAAGGGATTATAGGGGAAAGGAGAGAAAATGAGTGGGAAATATCAGGGTAACACACATGAGAGACTCCTAACTCTGGGAAATGAACAAGGGGAAGGGGAGGTGGGCCGAGGGATGGGGTGACTGGATGATGGGCACTGAGGGGGGCACTTGACGGGATGAGCACTGGGGGTTATACTATATGTTGGCAAATCCAACTCCAACAAAAAATATACAAAAAAAGATATAGTACATAACCTCTGAAATTAGCTTTTTTTCAGTTAACATCATGCCTTCAAGTTCATGCAGGGTAGTTGCATATCAATAATTTCTTTGTTGTGGGACTGAGAAGCATCTTATGGTGTAGACTACTGCAGTCTGTTTAACCATGTACCCAATAATGGACTACTAAGTCGTTTCCAGTTTTGGCTTCTGTGAACAAAGCTGTCATGTATTTTGTTTATCTCTTTTGAGACTTTCTATTTAACTCAAGGGTTACTTAGAAGTATGCTATTTAAATTCCATGTGTTTGAAGATATCTCTCTTGTCTTTCTTTGATAGACACTAGTCTGTTTCCATTCTGATTATAAAACATACTGTATATGGTTTCCGTTCTTTTAAGTTAGTAAAGTTTGTTTTATAACTCAAGATACAAAAAAAAGGAAAAAATATAACTCAAGATACATTATTTTTTTAATAATAAATTTATTTTTTAATGGTGTTCAATTTGCCAACATACAGAATAACACCCAGTGCTCATCACGTCAAGTGCCCCCCTCAGTGCCCGTCACCCATTCCCCCCCACCCCCCACCCTCCTCCCCTTCTGCCACCCCTAGTTCGTTTCCCAGAGTTAGGAGTCTTTATGCTCTGTCTCCCTTTCTGATATTTCCTACCCATTTCTTCTCCCTTCCCTTCTATTCCCTTTCACTATTATTTACATTCCCCAAATAAATGAGAACATATAATGTTTGTCCTTCTCCGATTGACTTATTTCACTCAGCATAATACCCTCCAGTTCCACCCACGTCGAAGCAAATGGTGGGTATTTGTCATTTCTAATTGCTGAGTAATATTCCATTGTATCCATAAACCACATCTTCTTTATCCATTCATCTTTCGATGGACACCGAGGCTCCTTCCACAGTTTGGCTATTGTGGACATAGCTGCTAGAAACATCGGGGTGCAGGTGTCCCGGCGTTTCATTGCATCTGTATCTTTGGGGTAAATCCCCAGCAGTGCAATTGCTGGGTCGTAGGGCAGGTCTATTTTTAACGCTTTGAGGAACCTCCACACAGTTTTCCAGAGCAACACACACATGAGAAAATGCTCTGCATCACTTGCCATCAGGGAAATACAAATCAAAACCACAATGAGATACCACCTTACACCAGTGAGAATGGGGAAAATTAACAAGGCAGGAAACCACAAATGTTGGAGAGGATGTGGAGAAAGGGGAACCCTCTTGCACTGTTGGTGGGAATGTGAAATGGTGCAGCCACTCAAGATACATTATTAATAAAATTTCTATGAACATCTGTGTAAAGTTTTTATATGAAAATAAATTTTTTTCTTTCTCTGGGAAACAAACAAACAAACAAACAAACAAACATAAAAGGTTCTCAGAGAACATCTAACCCAGTGGCTTTCAAACTTGGACTAAGGAGCTGCAGTCCAATGGACTTTTCCTTAGAAGCCTGATACATTACAAAATTGCAGGGGCACTGCTTTGTATGCGGTGGAAGGGCGAGGGCCTCTCTCACCTCCTCTCCCCATCCTGCCACTCCGGGGGGCCTCAAGGAGCCAGTGCTATCGTGTTGTAGGTGGGCTGCTATGACCCCCTTGCAGCCCTGTAGGACCACAGTAGTCAACGAGGGAAGCCACTGCTGCTCGCAAGGGGCGAGTGCATGCCTTGGGCACTGCCCAAACTTCAGCCCTTGCTCAGCTATTAATATTTCTCCAAACTGCTGACAACTCACAGCTCCGCTGCTGGCAGCAGGGTTTCTCCCAGTCACACAGAAAAATCCACCATTTTCCAAGCAGCTGGCAAATGATTTAGGGAAGCCCCAGCAATGAGCCAAGCCCCCTCTTGGGGTCACCACAAAGTCCCTCTGGCCTGCCCTGGCTACATGGGCTGGGCAGGATACAGAAGAAACAGCAACTGTGATGAGCTGTGGCCTTGACCCAGAGTCTGCCCATGCTGTCTGTTTGCCCAGTGAACAGTCAAACCCAGGGTTGGCTGATCCAGCCACTCTGTTGGTCCCTCCTCCTGACCGGCAAACCCACACACGTGAGCGGGTCTGACCAGCAGCTCTCCCTGCACTGCCTTATTCGGACCCAGCTGGAGACTGCAGGCCAGACACCGGCCATTTGCTGCGGTTGCTGTGGCAACGGGCTCCTTCCTATAAATGACGTTCCTAACACACTCAGGGCGGCAGTCCCTCAACTGTGGAGAGGCTACTGGAAGGAGGTGCAGAAAGGCAGAGGGAAGGAACACCGTGGTGGTGGGGTGTGGAGAACCCTGCTGCAAGGGTCCCAGCCAGGAACAGATGGGAAACTGGGGTCCCAGGTGGCACACAGGTGCAGAGACAGGTGGGACAGTCACAGTCTGCTCAGGGAGACCAGCACTGCAGGACTCTGGGAGAGCTGAGCAATGAATTCCTGAACAGCCAAGGCCCAAAGCAGGTCACCTCTTCAAAGCTGGAATACAGCTGCGGCAGTGACTGGTGTCTGGGTCCTACCGTACCTCATCCTCTGAGAAGATGGAGGCAGAGCGTACTGGCTCCCTTCTCAATGACACTCCAAAAACTGGCACAGTGGCCTTTCAGACACCCTGATCCTGCCACAATGACCTCCAGGATGAAGCTCACACCCCTTTGTGCCCTCGCAGCCTTGCTCTGGGCCCCTAACTTCCCCCATCATGCCTCCTGCTCTCCAGAGCTGCTTCATGTCACTGTGCCTTGACGGGGCTAATTCCCAGACTTTCTTTACAGTTAATTCTGACAAGACGTCCTTCAGGAAGCCTTCACTGGCCTGCAGAGCCAGTCAGTAACTGGACTTTTATTTCCTCCACAGTGATGTGTGCCCCTCCATGCCATGGAATGTGCTGGTTACCAGTCCCTTGCTTCTAGAGGACAGCCAGCCCCCTGCAAGCTATGCAGCCTATTTTTCTTGTGTCCACATCAGGGTACAGAGCAGACCCAGAGCCCTGCCACGGAGCTGAGCTATCGTGCCTCCCCACGGCTGGGCACTGTGTAGTGATGAGGGGCTGACGTGTCCGCTTCCTTCCTGGGATGGAATCCCAACTGATCTAGGAGGTAACTTTCAGGCACACAGGACCAGTTTCAACTCAGGCCCTGTGCTAAGGCATTTCCCGGGGGAAAGAACACAGCCCTGCCCTGAGCAGGGCAGAACAGGCACAACTCCTGCGATGCACTTTATAGAAAGCCTACCTACTAGGTCTCCAGCACCCTGCTACATTTACCCAGTACATGAGGCTTGTCTTCTGTCCTCAGGTAAAAACCTGGGTGGCCACATGGCTTTCCTACTAACTTTCATCACTATTTGTCCTAGGCAACTGAAGTGTCTAGCCCCAGTCTTCCCCAGGGTTCTTCTACTCCCCCCTCAGCCCTGCCTAGCAGTCCTGACCCCCACTTAAACGGGAGTTCATGAAAGGAGCAAAAGCCAAGGACAACTGAGTACTGCATTGGCAAGTGTATCAACGGCCTACCTCCCAACACACACCTCCAGCAGACCCTGGCCCTGTGTCCAGCCCCTGCCAGTGTGTGCGAACGCTTCTGGCACCCCCTGTATGTCCTCCTCAGCCCCTAGGAGTCCAGAGGCTCCAGGCACCCCCTGGATGTCCTCCTCAGCCCCGAGGAGCCCAGAGGCTCTCCACATGGACTGTGGCATCCAGGGGGTCCTACTGCACACAAGAGGCACAGCTCCAAAGAAGCCTGCATGCAGCAGGGTAGGGCATGGTGGGGACAGGTCTCTGATTAATTTCAGCAATATTAATTGGAACTCAGCCATTGGCACAGTACCTGGTACAGAAGAGTAACTCAGTATCTGCTGAATGAGGAATGGTTAAGTGGATAAATACAATTAGGTGCAACAGTAGGGGAATTCTTAATTATGCCTTAGCTCGTATGTTAGATAACAGAAGGTACCAGGGGCTCCTTATCAGATAGGATTAGATTCAGCTACAGTCAACAGAATGCCTACAGGAATGCTGGCTCATGCCATGAGGAAGGCCTTTTCTATCTTACAAAGGAAGCCAGTGCTGGAACGACCCTAGTCTGTAGGGGCTTGGGCCCCTCTCCCTTCCTGCACTAGCATCCTGTGTGGCCTGTCATCACCTGAGGAAAGGCTGCTGGAGCTCTACCACAGGCAGGCAAGAAGGGAGGAGAGGAATCCAGCTGAATGGTCACAGGGCCACCCTCCGCCGCAGACAGGCTAGGACTTCTAACAGCAGCCGTCAGAATGGATCTTGGCTTGGCAAACTAGCGCTTCCTGACCAGCCTCACACTTGGTCGTGCTTAGGCAGCTTCATGCTTCTGTGCTTGTGATTTTCGTTCAGCTCCAAAGGTGCCCCAGCTTGGGGGTACCGTCAACTGCCTGGCTGCCTGTCCAGGCACCTCTAGCTAAGTGACTGGTCCAAAGTGGCCCACTGCACAGGGTATTCAGGAGGCCCCTGGCAAGCTAGTACCCTGTGGACATCACTAATGTTTTGGTCAGAGTCTAGAGTCCTTGGAAATCCAGAATATAGGACCACTGGGATTGAATGGCCAAGAGTTAGGCCTGGTTTCAGGCCTCAGTTCAGCCCATAGCAACCCAGTGAATTTTTTCTGGGAGCCATTCTGTTGGGGCCTCACACAGGGACAGCAGTAGTGAGCTAGAGCCTCTTGTATGCAGGCCGCCTTTGATCTTCTAGAACTCCCAACTGACCCTGGGACATCACCAGAACATCCACAGTGATTGGTACAAATGATGGCACTCAACTCAAGAAGACAAACAAGCAATTCCTGAGTGAAAGGAAAGATACCAGTAATGGTAGTGATAGCATTCAAATTTACCACGCATTAGGCACTCATTATGGGTTGGGTTGTTAATTCTCAGGACTATGCTGTAAGGTAGGAATTGTTAACAGACCTACTCTATAGATTGGAAAAAAAAAAAAAAAAAAAAGACCCTGACAAGAGTAAAATGCTTGCCTGAGGTTACATGGTCACAAAGAGGCATTGCCTGGATGCCATTTTAAAGCAAACAGACTGCTGCATCTGGCTGCTTCTCAGGTGGATGGTTTCCCCTTCTCTGAGGCTGATCCACATACAGCATAATGACCAGGAGTGAGTATAAGTGGATACCAAATCGGAGACTAAATACAAAGGGTTTTCGTTAAACATTACGGAGGATAAATCCTCCTCATGCTACAGAAATAAGAACTATTCTCAGACGAGTTCTAGTTGATAGCCTATTGAGCCAAAGAATGGCCAATGCAAGCAAAAAGGAAACTGTAGGGCTGATGAGGGGAGGGACTGGGGCAGGGCTGGGAGAGGGGCTGTGGCACCACTGAGTGAGACTGAATCCTGTGACAGGGGTGCTGTCCTGGGAAGAAGGGGGTGAGAGGCTCCTGAAGCCCCTGCTGGCACCTAGGTTCCAAGTGGCAGTGCAGGAAGGGTTCTAAGCGTGTGTGAGGCTGGCACACAAGTGGTACAATGGCTCTTGTTCAGTTCCTGACCTCCTTTGCCATCCAGAGCCATGGGCTCCCTATGCAAATGCCAGAAGGTGTGCTAGGCAGCAGCGAGCAGGCAGGCAGCAGAGCTCGGAGCAGAAGAGACAGGGAAAATGGAGTGAGAATGAGAATGAGTCCAGGGTGGCAAGGGGCAGGTAAAAGGGGATCTCACATACCACCATGCTCCCTGAAGGGAAATACAAAAAGTAGACTGTGGTCTCAAAACAGCCCTTGGGGGTAGAGGGTGCCGGCAGGGGGGAGGGTGGGACAGAAAAGCATGGGACTCAGTAACTGGAGAAAGGGCGCTTCTGGGGAGCAACCAGCACCCCAGAGTCTAAAAGGGCTTTCCTACCCTATCTACAAGTAGAGACCTCAAAATGTGTCTGAGGATCCCTGGGGGTGCCCTGAGATCCTCTGGGGATCCACGAGATCTTCTGGTGTGCAGCCAGATCATCTTCATATGCTTCAACTGAACAATAGATCACAACAGATTGAATACGGAAGTAGATGTGAGAATCCAGCTGCCTTTCCATTAAAACAGACATTGAGAATGGCAAAATTTTAAAAACAATGCCACACCCCTCACTAAACGTTTAAAAGCTTTTTTTCATTAAAAATGTTATGTATATTAACATGTAATAAGCAATTATTTTTAAGTGCACAAATAAACTATTTCAAAATGTGCTGTTTCAATTTTTAATATGGTTGACATTGATAGTTATCACCCATATAAACAAAAGCTCTTTGCGGTCCTCAATAATTTTTATGAGTGTAAGGAGGTCCCAAACCAAACAGCTTGAGAACTGCTGTCCTTCATATTCTTGGAACCATCCCGAGGCATGTGGGCTGGTCCTCTATTCCCACTCCACCAAGAAATGTGGGACCTGGAGACATTCAGGGCAGCACGTGAAATAGGGAGGAAGATAAAGATGATGCGGCCCTTTACATGGATTGTTTATTCTCCTTGGGGGACAGGCTGGGGCTCTGACTGCCCAGCATCCATTTCCCTGTCTCAACCCCAGTTACCACTCTGTACCAGAGACACCTGTTGCCACTGGATGTGGTCTTGGGATATTTCAACCAGGGGCCTGTGTGACCAGAGCAAGGCCGCTGACATCCCCACTGAACTCAGAACCTTGAACAAGGCACACGCCATTGGAGAGCAGCTGACATTTACCATCTCTGCCAGTGCCTCCCTCCCTGTGGCTAACTTCTTACTTTGGGACTGCCCTGGTTCTACAACATGCCCAAGTCTTGTGTTTCTCTTCCTGCTCATTCTGGGAGGCCAGGAGGTCTTTCAGCAAACTCCTTCTTGCGTGTGTCAGCCAGTCTGCCTTAGCTGTATAACCACTACCCTGCTGGCTGCCCCCTCATACTCTGCGCCCAGCCCAGCATTCACCATCTCGAACCATCCAACATGCCACGCTGCCTCATGCTTCCATGCTTCTGCATCCTCTGGGCCTGACATGCAGACTTCTCTGCCCAGCCCCCTTTGAGCCAAAGCCAACACACCCTCCACATTACCCTCCTGGGCTCCTACCACAGCCTCCACCTCACACCTCATGTTACCTGTAAGACTTAGTACTCCTGGCAGGGGCACTGCTGGATCTCCTTGATACCCCTTAGTGTAGCATGGATGTCCAATAAATGTTTGCTTCTAAATGGCTACACACCCTAAGCACTGAATCTTCCAGACAAACAAGCTCAGGCGCTGCCTCTTTCAGGAAGGGTTCTGGACACCGCCTCCTGTGGGCTACCTTGTGACCTCCTACTGACTGTGGCTGCCCTCCTCACGTGCTGTTGCAATCATCTGTTCATCTCTCCCCACAGGTGGTGAACTTGAGGGCAGTGCCCAGGGCTTACTCATGGCGACTTACTCCCATCGCAGCACCTGGCCCTGTGCCTGGAAGCACAAAGGCTGCTGAGCTCAGGTGATCTGTAGAATCATCCTATCCCCTTGAGCCAGGGGCTGGGGAGCATGGATGCTGCAGCTTCTGCACCTACTGCCAAGTGGGTATAACACAGCTCCTAACAGAGTTAGGGGGGCTCCACCTGCTTGGAAGTTGGTAGGTGTGTAGGCAGGCAAGTAGGACCACAAACACCTTTCCCGAGCCTCCAAAGGACCAAGCTGCATGGGAACAAGTTGCAAAGCCTAGGATCACCCAGCCCTCCCTCCCAGCCCCATCCAGTCTGCACATGTCTGATCATTTGCAGACCAACCAGTGATGCTCCATACAAGGACAAGCTGAGAATGCTCATTTCACTCACTTCTAAAAGAAACTACTTGAGTATGATTGATTAAAAGGCTCTGGAAGAGGCAAGATATCTCAGCAGTCCCAAAGCATAACACGGTATATCTACCAAACTGTGTGAGACAGGGGCATGCTGCCTGATTTTGAACAAGGGCACAGAACCTAACAGACTTCTTCAAAAGACTGCCCAGAAGTCCACTTGTTTGAAAGTCCAACATGACAGTGTGAGCAATCCTTGGTAACAGAGGCAGGGCTGTGATGTTTCTCCTCGGGCATACAGTTTTGTTTATTTCTAGAAAAGTCTTTTAATAAAGGAGGTTCTATTTTCAAAACAAAACAGGCCATCAGTGATGGTGTTTAAATTCAGGTGTTTTAATAAATACACTTGAAGGGTACTAGAGCAAGCTTTTAGGGAAATCAATACAATAGGCAGCTCTCCCACCCTTGACTCTGGTCGCTCGCATCTGAGCCCTTGCCTGACTGCTAGCACCACTAAGGGTGCTTCATCCTCTCACCCTTGGTTTCACTCAGAATTCAATCCCTGCCGGCCTTTCGTCCCAGGATTTCATGTCCAGAAAGCATGGCCTTTGGCTTCTTTCTTGCAATTCTCTCCTTCCCCATCTCCTGCTGACATCAGCCCTCCTAGGTTCTGACTCCCTCTCTGGGGCCTCTTCTCCCCTTTGGGCAGCCAGAAAGAACAACAATGGCAAGGCAACAATCCCTGCCTGTTCTGTGAGTGTTGTGAGGTGGCAACTTCCCTGCCACCCAAGGAGAAAATTTCTTTCCCTTTAGAGGCTGCTGGCAATGGATGAGGTGCTGCTGGGGTTTAAATCTTTATACACCACCTTCCTTATCTTTATTATCTTCACCATCTTTACGTTACTCTCTGAAATAGTCCATATCCTTTACTGTAAACAATTACATTCTGAACAAGAATTTTTATGCAAAGTATTTTTCAAACTGTGGTTCAACTGATTGTGTAATAGAGGTTTTAAAATTAATTTCCACAGAGGTGCTGGAATCTTCAAAAGAGTCTAGACCAAGATGTAGATCCCAGGGATCTTAGCAAAATGGGGCTCTCAGTTCTCTCTGCCAAGAAGTGGAGGCAGTCAAACAGTGAGGGAGCTGGGCTGGGCTGGGGTTCAAAGGAAAGAGAAGGAAATCTCAGTGCTCCCAGTACCCAGAGGTCACAGCTCTGATCAAATAACAGTTTCCCAAAGGAGCTGATGGGTTTGCCACACTGCCATGCAACAAGGTGTTCAAAACTCACTGCTGTATGATGAACCGTGTTGGCTAGGATTATTAGAAGGACTCCTGGCTCTGTCTAATCTGGAGGCTCCTCTTTCCATAAGGGGGGTGATCCTGGGGTCAGGAGCATGGAGCTGGGCCTGCAAACATGTCCCCCAGTGTCAGCTTTCCCATATTTGCCCCGTGATGGCAGCCTCCCTCATGGTCTCAGTCAGCAGGTGCTCACCAAGCAACCTGTCTAGCACACAAACCAAAGGAGGAAATGGGAAAGACAGATACACGGGCTCCCCTGGGGATCTCCACGGGGCTGGGGGTGGGGGAAGGCACATGGGCAGTGCTGTGGCCAGACTTTTGCTCCCCAAAGAACTCTGACTTCTGAGTAATCTGACTTTTCTATTCAAAATTTGGACTACAGTGGGACACAGAAATGTGGTGCTTTGTATTAAGTTTCCTAGCTCCTTGATATTTTGTGGTTCAAGACTTTTTGGTAAAGAGAAAATCAAAAAGGAAAAGAGTTGAACAAAAGGTAAAAGCTGCTCAACCACACTTTCTAATCATCCATTTCTGCACCCACCTCTTTCATGGACCCTCTGCTACCCAAAATAATTTGAAACGAATCCAATTCCTATTGTCAATTCTCAGTGAGAATCTACTAAGAGGCTGAGCCTACTTTAGTTTCTCCTTTCCTTGACACAGATGAATTTTCTTCATGGTTTGTCAACTCCTATGGATGCCAATTTCTAATTTTATTTATTTTATTTTTTTTAGATTTTATTTATTTATTCATGAGAATACACAGAGAGGAGAAAGAGACAGGCAGAGGGAGAAGCAGGCTCCATGCAGGGAGCCCGACGTGGGACCCGATCCCAGGTCCCCAGGATCAGGCCCCGGGCCGAAGACAGCGCCAAACCGCTGAGCCACCCAGGCTGCCCCCAATTTCTAATTTTAGAACAGTTGCCAAATGTTGGTAGATAGCTGGTTTGGTGGGGATAATGTAGCTCAGTGTATACATAAATTATTACCTACATTAAAAATGATTCCCTCCTTTACGGCAAAAATTACTGAGTCAATTCAATTTTAGAGGACATAAAAGTTTCTTGCTAAGTGTGTATTTACTAAAGGTTGTAAAAGACTCTCCAGGAAAGGATTCCATTTTTGCAGGATGTTACCTCATCTATAGGAGAGGGACTCCGCCTGCTATGAACACCTCTGTCTGGCAGCTCCAAAGTGCTTTTGCATAGCTCATGCCATTTCACAGACAAAACCCGAGACTAGCAGCTGGAAAGTGAGCAAGCTAGGACTCAAATCCAGGGGTGTCTTACTCGGGGCATGTGTTCTTTTCCACCAAAGCATTTCTTAAAAAACTTGATACGAAGACCAGTAACAGATTCAAATTAAGTATTTTACTTCTTTTAAAAAAGCAATGCCCAGATGAGCAAAGACATGAACTCTACTGGAAGAGAAGAGAAAATAAATCTGTAACCCATCAAAGTATATTTGCTCTCCAAGCTGTGCAAACGTAAACAGGAAATGTCACAAGTAGTGAAGAAATCTACACAGGTTTTAGCATAAGCCTAATGTTTGGGGGCTTTAAAAAGGTCTTTCTTAGAAGGTTCTATTTTCATATCCACAAATACAGCCTGACATATGTAGAGACAGCTAATGAGCAATGTCTCATAAATAAAACAGGCCTGGAGTCAGAAAACTAGAGCCCGTGGGTCATGCTGGGCCAGGTGACATTCTGTAATGTGGAAGAAGGACAGTAGGTGACAGCCACAGTCAGCACACTGGTCTGAAAGGTTCTGAAAGTGTCTTAGAAGATTCAATACATACATACACACATACGTAAAAATAAATTTTAAAAGGTTGCTTGCCTCCATGAGTAGCACACCTCCATGAGTAGCACATCCTGGTGCAGCACAGTACAATGGCCCTCAGGGAGGCAGGGAGCTGTCTGGAGGAACAGGAATGCCCCTAAGAGACAGTGGCCAGTATGATCAGATCCGGTCCTGGCTCTTCCAGAAACCCTGGGCACGTGATGTTGCCTCAAAAAGGTTCAAGTTGCTCTTGTATAAAATAGAGGTGATATCAGTTCCTTACAGGTTGCTGGGAGGAAAATAGAAGACTATTTCTTTTTTACTTCTTCTTAATTATTTGAGAGTGAACACGTGTGTGTATGAGCAGGGGGAGGGGCAGAGGCAGCAGGAGAAGGAAAGAATCCCAAGCAGAGTCTGCACTGAGTGCAGAGTCTGCTGAGGGGCTCGATCTCATAACTCCAAGATCATGACCTGAGCTGAAATCAAGAGCCAGCCAGCCAGCCAGCCATCAAGATGACTGAGCCACCCAGGCGCCCCCACAAAAAGACCATTTCTGACGTGTGTCTACAATAGTGCCCAGCAACAGTATGTGTCAAATGCATTGTAGCTATCAATAATTATCATTGCCAACAATCGATGTGTTAAAGGAAGTAATTCATTAGTATCTGAATCTATGAATTGAAGAGTTGAGGCATGGTCAAAGTTCACATCACAGTAACTCTGTGATCAAGGGCCAAGACTCACCTCTGCCAGTGGACTGTCCTCAGCACTTTGCTCTTTTTTTTTTAAAGATTTTATTTATTTATTTATGAGAGATACAGAGAGAGAGGCAGAGACACAGGTAGAGAGAGAGGCAGAGAGAGAGAGAGAGGCAGGTCCTGACGTGGGTCTCGATCCCGTGTCTCCAGGATCATACCCTGAGCCAAAGGCAGGCACCAAACCACTGAGCCACCCAGGCGTCCCAGCACTTTGCTCTTGATGAAGCACCTGCAGCACTGATTCCATCCTGACAACAGCTCTATGGGGTACTTTCATGCATGAACTCAGTGCACATGCACACCACCACCACTAACTACTACTAGCTTATAGGAGACATGGCTGAGCGGAAACCCCGGTTGAAATCTAGGGATGCTCCTCTTCCCACTCACTAACCCATACTGCGTCCTGGGTCAGGAAGGTGCATGCCATGTCATGTCCCTTCTTGCTACCATGCAGACACCATGGTGGGGAGCTCAGGGCTCTGAGGAACACAGGGACAGGGATCCCAAGGGAGGATGGGGCCCTCCTGCCCTGACAGGTACCTCCCTCCTCACAGGAGTGGGCTGGCAGCCAACTGAAGGTAGGAGGGGCACCTGGAGATGGGCAATGTGGAGAAACACCAAATACAAGTGTTTCAGAATCCACCAGCGGCTCCCTATACCATTCAGAATTAAAGCCCCCACTCCAATGCATACTCCAGTCTAGCCACACATCCACTGCTTCCCTTAGGCATCCCACAGCCATTTATAGTCGAGGCCGCCCTTCCAGAAGATGTCACACTGTCCACACCTCTCAACCTTGACATGGTCTGCTCCTCTTCCCTGGAATATCTGTGAGGTCTCTGAGCCCTCACAACCTACCTTACATACAGATGACCAACAGACTCAGGAACAGACTCTCAGCCTCAACATGAATTCCAAAAAAATGCAAATAAGATAACAGACATATTTTGCTCATGAAAGTGACAAAGATAGAAGCAGTGCTATGCAGGCCCTTCCCCACACTGCTGGGGAGGTTGGGATCGATAAAACCCTTGGGCAAATTGGCAATGTGCCTCAGCATTTTTAATGAGTGTCTCTTGTCATAAGGAAACATCATTACAGAGAGACACATATTAAAGGATTTTTACTACAGCATTGTTAATAAGAGTAAAAAACTAGTGACCATCAGCAGGAAAGTACCTACAAAGGTATCTCCAAAGAATAAAATATTATGCAGATTTTTAAAAGTATGATAGATCATTACAAATTGCCAAGGAAAGATGTCCATGATAAAACATCTGCTCGTATATATTCTAACAGTAGTTAAATATACACTTAAATATAAATAAATACAGACAGAAAGATACACAGTGAGGGAAGGGGGGGAAAAGAGGGAGGGATAGAGGGATGAGATACACAAAACAACAGATTATAAGCTGCCTCTCAAATCAAGAATCTCCTACAGGAAGCCTTCCTGGATTGCCTCAGGCTCTTTGGTGCCTCTGTCCCTGGACTCCTCTAAGAGCACTTTTCTTTTTTATTTTTTTAAAGATTTTATTTATTTATTCATAGACACACAGAGAGAGGCAGAGACACAGGCAGAGGGAGAGGGAGAGGCAGGCTCCATGCAGGGAGCCCAATGTGGGACTCGATCCCGGGTCTACCAGGATCACACCCCAGGCTGCAGGTGGCGCCAAACCGCTGCGCCACTGGGGCTGCCCTTAGAGCACTTTTCAAACTCTGTGTCACTGAGTGACACATCCAGGTCCCCATCAGACCGAGAGGCCAGCCTGAAACAAGCAGGATCTGAGTCTTATTTTTGATATCGTATCTGCAGCTCCCAACACACAGCCTGACACAGGGTAAGGGGGAGAGTGGATTGGATGGCTAAAAGGAAAAGAATTTCCTAGTGCATAGCTCTTCCCTGGGTGAGCCCTGGTCAGGCCCTGCTACCCTAGGTGAGGCACTCTTGTCAGGAGCTGGGGTGCTGGCTCTCTGCCTGGAGGCAGAACTACTTTCTCATCCAAGCCAGAAATATCTAGGCCTGCTTCACTGCTGAGTCTGAGTCCCTTGAGGCCATGCTGGTGGCCAATCAGCATGACCAATTCAGGAGGCAAGGCTGCAGATGTGAACATCTGGAGGTGCCAGGGTCCTAGGGCTTCAGCTAGTGCAGCATCCCCCTGAGGCCTGTTGCCAGAAGGCAGACCCCTGCTGGCCTAAGGCAGGCAGGCAGGGAGTGGCTGGGCGCAGAGTGTGTAGTGCATATACAAGCATCATCTTCACCCAAATACATTTGCCACCGGCCTCATAAAGTTCTCAATTCCCTTAGGCGCATGTAAAATTAGTTCAGGTACAAAACTTCACCCTTTCTGCAGAATGGCCCTGAGGGGGCGATTCAAAGGGATGGCCTTTTAAGGGGTAGGGAGGGCTCAGCACACTGAGACCCCCTCCAGTGAGGTGGGATAGGGCACAGCACTCCTATGGGGATCTCAGCAGAGATCTGCTGGATGGGGCTCTCGTTCCTCCAAGCTGTTCCCTGGGTTGTAGAGGAAAAGATCTTTCCTGACCCTGCTCCTACTTCTAAGGTGAGAATGGCACAAGGGAGTGGCAGCCTGCCCTGGGTGTCCTTCCCTTGGCATGGTCAGCCTCCTGCTCTTGAGCAGAGTCCTGACCACCATGCCTCTCTATCCTGAGTGAGATATCACAGTGTTGGTGTCTAGCCCCCTGAGTGGTTTGACTATGCTCTGCCTCCGGGATGAGTATGGGTCAGGGAGGATCTACCCTGCCACCTGCTACACCACACCATTTCTCTGGCCACCATTCTCTCCTCTGTCTCTCCAAAATAAATGGGATTATGCAATGTGGCAACTGCCTTTCTAAGAATTTTCTTCCTAGAAAGGGGGGCAGGGGGTCTGTCAACCATCACAGTGACTCTCTTCAGACTCCAGGTGCATCCTGCCTGGTACCCTTCACATGTGGGCAGTGTCTCTTTGACCATAGGGCAGTGCTGATGGTGGCTTCTCTCTTTCCTTTTTCTTCTTCTCCTTTTTAACATCCTTTTGTTTCCATTCATCCTCCTAGAAATCTTATTTCTGATATGTAGGGAGAGAGTCTGGGTGCAGGCTTACTCCTCCCATGTGATTTTATTGCATGCCTCAGAGATATTGCAGGTTCAGTTCCAGACTGATTATGACAGGAGAGTCAAAGAAATTTTTTGGCTTCCAAGGGCAATATGAAAGTTATGTTTATATTATACAGTACTCTATTAAGCATGCAACAGCATTATGTCTAAAAAAAAGTACATACCTTAATTTAAAAATACTTTATTGCTAAAAAATACTAACCTTCTAAGCTTTTGGCAACTCATCACTGAGCAGAGATCACCATGACAAATACAATAATAAAAAGGTTGAGATATTGTGAGAATTACCAAAATGTAACACAGCGACACAAAGTGAGCAAATGCTTTTGGAAAAATGGTGCCCATGGACTTGCTCAATGCAGGGTTGCCACCGATTTTTGATTGGTAAAGAACACAATATCAGCAAAGTCCAATAAAATGAGGTAGCATCTGTATTTTTAAAAGTTTCAAACCTATACAGCTTGGTGAATAGTTTCAATGCCCATGTACCCTTCAGCTAGATTCCTCACTTGCTAGGGTCCTGACATATCTACACATCTATACATTGTCTATGTCTCCATCATAGGCTCCACATACACGTTTTGGCTAAAGCTCTTTGAAAGTTAGCTGCAGCCATCATGACATTTCACCCCTAAATACTTCAGCTGCATCTCCAAAGAACAAGGATATTGATATTCTGTGTCCGTAAACACAAACAACTATCACACTTGGGACATTTCACATCTAATATAATACATTTGAGTTTCTCCAACATTCCCAAGAACATCCCCACTCCCCCAACCCAGGTTTCAGTCAAGGATCACACACTGTGTTTGGTTGATATGGCTCTTCATTCTCCTTTCATCCAAACTGGTCCCCACCCTCTCATTCATCTTTCAGGACACTGATATTTTTTAAGATTTCTGGGTTGTTCTGGAGAATGTCCTTCAATTTGGATTTGAATGACTGTATCCTCATGATTAGACCGAGGCTAACATTCTCAGTAGAGAAACAACACAGGTGATACGGTGGCCTTCTTAGCATGTCGCATTACTGGGGATAAGAAGCTAAGGTGGTGACCACTAGACTTCTCCATGGTGGAACAGGAGATATTTTCTAGAGATGGTCTCACCAATGTGTCCTGTCTGCATGCTCTGTTTATAAAGTGACTGGAAAGTCCTCCTACACTGTGGTGGGGTTGACATCCCTTCCCCAGACCACGGGTGGAACTCTGTGACTGCTTCAATCAATAACATATGTCAAATGGACATTATATGACTTTGGAGGCTAGATGGCAAAATGCCTTGCCTTCCCCCATCCTCTCTGGGGACCTAGTCACCATGCTGTGGGAAGCTGAAAACAGCCCACACTAAGAGACCACATGTGAAGTTTCTGCCAAGCTAAGGTCCCAACTGATCATCAACATCAACTGCCAGATGTATGAGTGATTCTAGCCCTCAGCTGTGCAGTCACCCTTGACCATCAAGTCACCCCCAGCCTTCACATCTTCCCAGATGAGGCCCAAGACACTGTGTAGCAGAGACAAGCAATTCCTGTGCTCTATCTGAACTTGATTCCCAGAATCCATGATCATAACAGAGTGGTTGTTTTATGCCACTAAGTTTTGAGGTGATTTTTTTACTTAGGAATATCTATCTGCAACCATATCCTTTTCCTTCTATAATTGATAAGTAATCTCAGAAGTGATGCTGTAAGACCATGTGATTACCCTATTTCTCAAGAGGCTTTTATCCAATAGTTGTAGATCAGTTCATGAATTTTGCCTGAATTATTATTAAAACAGTGGCAAAACTGATTACCATTCCTTCTATATTTATTAGTTGTGATTCTTGTAAAGGCAGTTTTCCTTATCTTCCTTTTCGTTCTAAACACTTTTATATCACTATGCACTGAGATTCTTTTTTTTTTTTTTAAGATTTTATTTATTTATTCATGAGAGACACAGAGAAAGACAGGCAGAGGGAGAAGCAGGCTCCCTGTGGGGAGCCCAATGTGGGACTCAATCCCAGGACCCTGGGACCAGACCTGAGCCAAAAGCTGATGCTCAACCCCTGAGCCACCCAGGCATCCCTAGATTCTTTTTTTTTTTTTTAAATTCAGTGTGTTATATACTCCACTTCTGTCATTACTCATTTTGTTTATTCAAACAAGGTATTCCAAATTTGGCTGTGGGACTTCTTCCAGGATAGCTCCTCTGTCCTATGTAGATTCATGTGCCCTCATTATTTTTTGAACACATCCTTACTTTGTCACAAAATAAGATGTCCCAGGCTCAACTTGTCAACCTCCTGCTCTGTTCTTGATGAGCCTGTTTTCAGGGGGCCCTGGCTCCTTTCAGTTAGAAATGGTTATTTAGAAATCAAGATCTAGGAAAACAGAGTGTTTCCTGAAGGGTCTTAATCTGAGGGGTTCCTTCAGAGCTAGGAAGAATGCATTTCTTTAAAACCATGAGTTTGTGTTGATGCCTCTAATTCCAAAGCAATACCACAGGGTTCTTCCTCTTCTCCCACTATTCCATGTTTGCAACTCCCTCTTGTCTGAGGACAGCTCTAGTTCCTCACAACATTAGTGCTCATAATGCAAGTAAAATAGTTTGGAATTGCCACATCAGTTCTACTGATGAAAACAAACCTACTATGTGAAGTTCAAAATTTCTCTTCTTAGAATACACTTCACTGAGGATGTACAAAGTACTTTATTAAAAAATTACCTAAATTTATGTGTAATTAAAAGTTTCATTCTGAGATAATTATAGATTTATAGACAGTAGAAATAATACAGAAAAATTCATGTACCCTTCTCCCAGTTCCTTCAGTGTGAATATCCTATATACTCCAGGACAGTACCTCAACCAGGAAAGTGAGACTGATATAATCCAGTAGTCTTATTCAGGTTTCACCAGCTTTATATGCACTCATCTGTGCATACTTAGTTCTATGCAATTCTATCACACATATACGTTCACGTAATAATCACCATTATTGAAATACAAGACAGTGCCACCATCTCCAGGCCGCCCCCCCCACCAATGCTCCATATTTATTATCATACTCACCCTCTTCCCCTCTAAGTCCAATCCTTTCCCTGACCCCTGAGACCATTTCCCATCTCTATAATTTAGTCATTTCAAAAATATTGTAGAAATGGAATCACACAATATTTAACCAACTGAAGTGGGCTTTTCTTTCTCAACATCATTCCCTGGAAATTCATCCAAGATTCATCTTTGTAGCAATAGTGCATTCCTTTTTATTGCCAAATAGTATTCTATGTATGGATATACCACCTTTGTTTACAACTCACCTATTGAAGAGCATTTGGGTTGTCTCCAGCTTTTGGCTATCATGAATAAAGCTTCTATGAACATACACTTTGTGTAAATGTTGTTTTTGCTTCTCTGGGATGAATGCCAAAGAATGCAATCACTGGGATTTATGTTAACTGCACACTTAGTTTTATAAGAAACTGCCAAACTATTTCCAGAGCAGTTGTACTATTTTACATTCCCACCAGCAATACATGAGTGACCTAGTTTTTCCACATCCTTTTCAGCATTTGGTGTTGTTCCTATTTTTAATTTTAGCTATCTTGATAGGTATGTGGCAATATCAAATTGTGGGTTTAATTTGCATATCTCTAGAGGCCAGTGATGCTAAATGTCTTTTCATGTGTTTATCTGCCATCTGTATATTCCCTTGGTTAATTTTCCTAACTGGATTGTTTGTTTGTATGTATTTATGTATGTATGTATTTAACTGGGGAGTTGTGTGTATGTATGTATGTATGTATGTATGTATGTATGTATGTATTTAACTGGGGAGTTGTGAAAGTTCCTTATATATTATAGATACCAGTCCCGAGTTTGATATATGGTTTGCAAATATTATCTCCTAGTCAGTAAGTTCCCCTTTCATCTTCTTTACAGAATCTTTTATAGAATAAAAGCTTTAAATTTTCATGAGGTCCATTGTATCAGTTTTTTCTTTTATGGAGCATGCTTTTGGTGGTTTTAATTTCAGTTTGCAGATATCATTAGCATATAGCAATCTGTAATGCAATTGATTTTTGTATGTTGATCTTGCATTTTGTGACCTTACTAAAGTCATTTATTCGTTCTAGGACACTTTTGTTTGTTTGTTTAGCGTTCCTTAGACTTTTCTGTGTAGATGACCATGTCAATACACACATAGGGACAGCTTCTTTTTTCCTTTCCAATTCATAAGGCTTTTAGTTTCTTTTTCTTGTCTTACTGCAGTGGCTAGTGTCTGACCAGTCGTTTAACTCCAGGCTGTGTTTAAGTAAACATGTAAGGGCAAATATCCTTCCTTGCCTTGTTCCTGATCTCAGGGAGAAGACATTTAGTACTTCATCATTACATAAGACATTAGATACAGGTTTTTTGGGACATGCTCTTTAACGAGTTAAGGTAGCTCCTTTCTATTCCTAATTTTCTGAGCGTCTTTATCATAAATGGGTATTGATTTCTGTCACACACTTCCCTGTATTAATATGATCATGTGATCTTTTTTGTTGTTCCTTAGCTTGTTGATATGGTAGATTTCATTGACTGATTTTCAAACATTGACCCAGGTTTGCATGCCTGGAATAAATCCCACTTTATATAAACATGGTGTATCTATTTAAAAAGTTGTTTTTATATATTACTAGATTTAGTTAGCAAATACTTTATTGAGGATTTTAGTGACTAAGTTCACAAGAGATGTTGGTTAGTAGTTTCCTTTTGTCTTTAACTGGTATGGTAATACTGTTTGTCAAGATAATATTAGCCTCATAAAGTAAATTCGGAAGTTTCCCTAATCTTGTATTTTTTGGAAGAGATTGTATAAAATTGGCTTTAATTCTTTAACTGATTAGTAGAAACCTCCAGAGAAACCATTTGTGCATGGAGTTTTTTCCTAGTTTCAAAATCATGAAGTCAATTTCTTCAGTGGCTACAGGACTATTCAGGTTATCAATTTCATCTTGGTTGTTTCAGTAGTTTGTGGTTTTCTAGGAATTGGCCCTTTATGCCAATGAACATAAAGTTGTATCACCTTATTCTCTTCTAATGGCCGTGGAGTCTGCAGGGATGTAACCTATCTCTCTGATATTGGTGATTTGTGACTTCTCTACTTTTGTCAATCTTCCTAGAGGTTTACTAATTTTATTAATTGTTTTATAAAAAACAGCTTTTTATTAATTCTCTCCATTGTATTTCTGTTTCAGTTATATTGATTTCTGTTCTTATCTTTATTATTTCCTTTCTTCTGTTTGCTTTGGCTTTATTTCATTCTTCTTTTTCTAGTTTCTTGAGATAAAAACTTTAATTTGCAACTGTCCCTCTTTTGTAATGTAAGCATTTACTGCTACAAATTTCCCTTTTAGCCTCCTTGAGTGGTATCCTGAAAATTCTGATATGCTAATTTCAATTCTTTAAATTTATTAAGGTTTGTTTTATGACCTCGGATATAGTCTATCTTGTTTCCATATGTGCCTGAAAAAGTATGTATTCTGTGATTGTTGGAGTAGTCTTGATTGTTTGGAGTAGTCTTTCTGTATGTTGTTGGAGTAGTCTTTCGATCCTACTGATTGGTTATATCACTTAGGAATGTTACACCCTTGATGATTTTCTGTTTGGTACTTTTATCAGTTGCTGAGAAGAGGGTGTGATGTCCTCCCAGCTATTATTTGAGACTTGTGCGTTTCTCCTTCAGCACTACAGTTTTTGCTTCATGTTAAGACTCTATTCTTCAGGGCATATACATTTAGGATCATCAAATCTTCCTGACAAATTGATCCTTTTATCTTTATATCATGTCCTTCCTTGTGTCCAGAAGTACTTTATCTGATATCAATATAGCCACTCCAGCGTTTTTTGGATTGATGTTTACATATCTTTTTTCCCCACCCTTTTACTTTCAACCTCTCTCACTGCATTTGAACTGAATTTGTAACATACAGCCGTGTGTTTGTGTGTGTCTGTGCATGTATGCATGTGTGCATGTGTGTGTATGTGTTTAGTCTGGCAACCTCTGCCTTTAAGATTATTATTGCCATGTTAAAGCTTAAGTCTACTGAAAGCTTAAGTAGTACTACAAAAGCTACTTAAAGCTTAAGTAATTGTCATGTTAAACCTTAAGTCATTTTATTATGTTTTCTGCTTATTCCCTGTTTCTCATTCTCCATTTCTCTTTTCTTGTCTTCCTGTGGGTTAAACATTTCATAGGATTCCATGTTGATTTTCTAATAGTGCTTTTGAGTATATTGCTTCATAAAATGTTCTTAGTGGTTACACTGTATATTACAATATACATATGTAACTTACCATATTCGACTGGTATCAAGACTTTACCATTTAGGGTAACTATTTATGGAAACTTTAGGTTAGAACTATTTAGGGTTTTTTTTATCCTTTCTATTTTTTAACACCTTTGCTTCGAGCATATTTTTTCTAAATATATTTGCCTCACATTAGATGGTATTATATTTTTTGTTTTAACCATCAAATATGATTTTAAAAACTCAGGAGAAAAAGGAAGATCTATTGTATTTATCCATAGTTTTGCTTTTTCCATTGTTCACTCTTTCTTGTTCATGTTCCAAAATTATCATTTGATTTCTATTTGAAGAACTTATTTTAGCCATTCTTTTTTTTTTAAGATTTTATTTTTAAGCAATCTCTAGACTCAGTGTGGGGCTTGATCTCACAACCTAGAGACCAAGAGTCACATACTCTACCAATTGACCCAGCCACTCACTTCAACCATTCTTTAAGGATAGGTTAGCTAGCAACAAACTCTAATTTTCTGTAGTCTGAGAGTATCTTTATTGCCTCTTCATTCTAAAGGATAGTTTTGCCAGGTATAGAATTCATGGTTATAGATTTTTCTCTTTCAGTATCTGAAAAATGTGCCACTTCCTTCTGGCCTCCATGGGTTTAAATGAGACTCCACTGTCATTCAAATTAGAGTTAACTTGTAAGGAATATGTTGGTTTTCTCTGATTGCTTTCAAGATTCTTTTGTCCTCAGTTTTCAGAAGTTTCATTATTATGGGTCTAGGTGTGTATTTCTTTAGACTTATCTTCTTTGGAATTTGCTCAGCTGCTTGAATCAGAGCCTTTATTGTACTTTTATGGTCTGCATGGTTCATCTGAGGCCACAGGGGCTCTTGTGATCCCTGCTAGGGTTGCTGGTAGGGACAGAAAGTGCCTCTCCAGGCTGTGGGGACAAAAAGCACTTCCTTGCCAGTCACTTGTTGCGGTGGGAATCCCTCCTGCCAGTGTCAGGCCTCCTAGTGCCTACAGGTGGTGGGAGTCTCTGACCTACAGTACACAAAGACTACTGCTCCAGCATGTGTGGCAGGATGCCTCCTGCTGGTGACAGCAGGTCATCAGTATTCCTGGGTGGGAGATAGGATTCTCTGGCCCATAGGACAAAGAGTGCTTTCCAGACCAGTACTTCTTAGCTACCTGGGGTCTCCAGGTGAAAAGAGAATCTGTGACTGGACAAATTCAGGCACCTAGGGGACTGCAGGCCAGGCTGGACAAAGAGTGCTCCCAATCTGGGCCACTTGTGGCAGGATTCCCCCTGTTGGTGCTGTTGAGCCACTGGGGTCTCTGGGTAGGAGAAGGGGGGGGGGGTCTCTGGCCCACAGGGGAAAAAAGTGCTTCCTGGGGCCACTTGTCAGCAGTGCTCCTGCTTGGTCTCCCTTGCTGGTGCCACTGGGCCTACCCAGTATGGCTGGCAGGGCTTCCTCTCAATCTGGTGAGGCAATCAGCCTATCTAGGCAATTGTTTGCCACAGGTTGGGAGCTGAAGATACTGGCCGGGGATTATTCTCTGTCAGTGGGTGGGATGGTCAGGAGGCACCCATGCTGCTATGTTGTTCTTCCAGTCCCAGGGTCCCTAGCCAGTATCCCTTCCTCTTCCTACCTTTCAGACTTCTCCTATAGTTGCCTCTCAGTTTATTTAAGGATAAGTAATTGTACTCGGTGAGAAAGAGCAAGGAGAAATGAGTCTAGCCATCTTGCCCACATGAGAAGTCCACCCAAAGTAATACTATTCTTCTGTGTGGAGTGGCAATGTCTGATACAGAGCTAGGTTCATTTATATCCGTTTGTACTAATTTTTAACACCATCGCCATTTAATTTTTGAGTAAGTAACACATTAACGTGGTTTACAAGTCAACTATACATAAAAGGCACATTCAGAGATGTCCCATTTGCTTCCTTGTCTTCCCAGCCTGTTTCCACTCACTCACTGTGGGTAACAATCTCATTAGTTTCTGGTTTATCCTTCCTGAGTTTCTTTTTAAAAACTAAGTACATTCATACATTTCTATCTTTTTTTCTTATTTCAGCAGAGGCCTGACTGTGGCCTCAGAATCTTAGTCAGCAGTTGATCACTATTCCCCAGGACTTAAAATTTTCACAATCTAGATGTTCCTCCTATCAAAAGCTTTTCAGATGCCTCCTTGATTCCATTTAAACCCATTCCCTCCATTCTGCTCACATTTCTCAATTTGTTGAGTCATTTGTCTGCTTTCCTTCTTTAAATTTTATTGATCCAGCTTTCCTCATAATTCTTATTCTCCCTTCAATCACCAACATATTTGAGTCCATCTAAAAGAAAACAAGGGTGTTTAACTTAATGGAATAAATGTATTGTTAGAGTTTGCTATAAAATGAACTCCTGTGAAGTGACTGCCATTTTCCAATGCAGTATATTCCGGTAAACTTGGGGAAAAGTGGTCACAGGGTATAATTAATACCATATTTAAAAGAGTTGCCCATGTTTTTAAGATACAACCGTTCAAAATCTTTGGGATGCAGCAAAAGCAGTCCTGAGGGGGAAATACATTGCAATACAAGCATCCATCCAAAAACTGGAAAGAACTCAAATACAAAAGCTAACCTTACACCTAAAGGAGCTAGAGAAAAAACAGCAAATAGATCCTACACCCAGCAGAAGAAGAGAGTTAATAAAGATTCGAGCAGAACTCAACGAAATCGAGACCAGAAGAACTGTGGAACAGATCAACAAAACCAGGAGTTGGTTCTTTGAAAGAATTAATAAGATAGATAAACCATTAGCCAGCCTTGTTAAAAGGAAGAGAGAAGACTCAAATTAATAAAATCATGAATGAGAAAGGAGAGGTCACTACCAACACCAAGGAAATACAAACGATTTTAAAAACATATTATGAACAGCTATACGCCAATAAATTAGGAAATCTAGAAGACATGGATGCATTTCTGGAAAGCCACAAACTACCAAAACTGGAACAGGAAGAAATAGAAAACCTGAACAGGCCAATAACCAGGGAGGAAATTGAAGCAGTCATCAGAAACCTCCCAAGACACAAAAGTCCAGGGCCAGATGGCTTCCCTGGGGAATTCTATCAAACGTTTAAAGAAGAAACCATACCTATTCTACTAAAGCTGTTTGGAAAGATAGAAAGAGATGGAGTACTTCCAAATTCGTTCTATGAGGCCAGCATCACCTTAATTCCAAAACCAGACAAAGACCCCACCAAAAAGGAGAATTACAGACCAATATCCCTGATGAACATGGATGCAAAAATTCTCAACAAGATACTAGCCAATAGGATCCAACAACGCATTAAGAAAATTATTCACCATGACCAAGTAGGATTTATCCCCGGGACACAAGGCTGGTTCAACACTCGTAAAACCATCAATGTGATTCATCATATCAGCAAGAGAAAAACCAAGAACCATATGATCCTCTCATTAGATGCAGAGAAAGCATTTGACAAAATACAGCATCCATTCCTGATCAAAACTCTTCAGAGTGTTGGGATAGAGGGAACATCCCTCAGCATCCTAAAAGCCATCTACGAAAAGCCCACAGCAAATATCATTCTCAATGGGGAAGCACTGGGGGCCTTTCCCCTAAGATCAGGAACAAGACAGGGATGTGCACTCTCATCACTGCTATTCAACATAGTACTGGAAGTCCTAGCCTCAGCAATCAGACAACAAAAAGACATTAAAGGCATTCGAATTGGCAAAGAAGAAGTCAACCTCTCCCTCTTCGCTGATGACATGATACTCTACATAGAAAACCCAAAAGCCTCCACCCCAAGATTGCTAGAACTCATACAGCAATTTGGCAGCGTGGCAGGATACAAAATCAATGCCCAGAAGTCAGTGGCATTTCTATACACTAACAATGAGACTGAAGAAAGAGAAATTAAGGAGTCAATCCCATTTACAATTGCATCCAAAAGCATAAGATACCTAGGAATAAACCTAACCAAAGAGGTAAAGGATCTATACCCTAAAAACTATAGAACACTTCTGAAAGAAATTGAGGAAGACACAAAGAGATGGAAAAATATTCCATGCTCATGGATTGGCAGAATTAATATTGTGAAAATGTCAATGTTACCCAGGGCAATTTACACGTTTAATGCAATCCCTATCAAAATACCATGGACTTTCTTCAGAGAGTTAGAACAAATTATTTTAAGATTTGTGTGGAATCAGAAAAGACCCTGAATAGCCAGGGGAATATTGAAAAAGAAAACCATAGCTGGGGGCATCACAATGCCAGATTTCAGGTTATACTACAAAGCTGTGGTCATCAAGACAGTGTGGGACTGGCACAAAAACAGACACGTAGATCAATGGAACAGAATAGAGAACCCAGATGTGGACCCTCAACTTTATGGTCAACTAATATTCGATAAAGGAGGAAAGACTCTCCACTGGAAGAAAGACAGTCTCTTCAATAGATGGTGCTGGGAAAATTGGACATCCACATGCAGAAGAATGAAACTAGACCACTCCCTTGCACCATACACAAAGACAAACTCAAAATGGATGAAAGATCTAAATGTGAGACAAGATTCCATCAAAATCCTAGAGGAGAACACAGGCAACACCCTTTTTGAACTCGGCCACAGTAACTTCTTGCAAGATACATCCACGAAGGCAAAAGAAACAAAAGCAAAAATGAACTATTGGGACTTCATCAAGATAAGAAGCTTTTGCACAGCAAAGGATACAGTCAACAAAACTAAAAGACAACCTACAGAATGGGAGAAGAGATTGGCAAATGACGTATCAGATAAAGGGCTAGTTTCCAAGATCTATAAAGAACTTATTAAACTCAACAGCAAAGAAACAAACAATCCAATCATGAAATGGGCAAAAGACATGAACAGAAATCTCACAGAGGAAGACATGGACATGGCCAACATGCACATGAGAAAATGCTCTGCATCACTTGCCATCAGGGAAATACAAATCAAAATCACAATGAGATACCACCTCACACCAGTGAGAATGGAGAAAATTAACAAGGCAGGAAACCACAAATGTTGGAGAGGATGTGGAGAAAGGGGAACCCTCTTACACTGTTGGTGGGAATGTGAACTGGTGCAGCCACTCTGGAAAACTGTGTGGAGGTTCCTCAAAGTCTTAAAAATAGACCTGCCCTACGACCCAGCAATTGCACTGCTGGGGATTTACGCCAAAGATGCAGATGCAATGAAACGCCGGGACACCTGCACCCCGATGTTTCTAGCAGCAATGTCCACAATAGCCAAACTGTGGAAGGAGCCTCAGTGTCCATCGAAAGATGAATGGATCAAGAAGATGTGGTTTATGGATACAATGGAATATTACTCAGCCAGTAGAAATGACAAATACCCACCATTTGCTTCAACATGGATTGAACTGGAGGGTATTATGCTGAGTGAAATAAGTCAATCGGAGAAGGACAAACAGTGTATGTTCTCATTCATTTGGGGAATATAAATAATAGTGAAAGGGAATAGCAGGGAAGGGAGAAGAAATGTGTGGGAAATATCAGAAAGGGAGACAGAACATAAAGACTCCTGACTCTGGGAAACGAACTAGGGGTGGTGGAAGGGGAGGAGGGTGGTGGGTGGGGGTGAATGGGTGACGGGCACTGAGGGGGGCACTTGACGTGATGAGCACTGGGTGTTATTCTGTATGTTGGCAAATTGAACACCATTAAAAAATAAATTTATTATTAAAAAAAAGATCACAGGGATCCCTGGGTGGCGCAGCGGTTTGGCGCCTGCCTTTGGCCCAGGGCGCGATCCTGGAGACCCGGGATCGAATCCCACATCGGGCTCCCGGTGCATGGAGCCTGCTTCTCCCTCCGCTTGTGTCTCTGCCTCTCTCTCTCTCTCTGTGACTATCATAAATAAATAAAAATTAAAAAAATTTATTAAAAAAAAAAAAAGATCACATAATTATGAGGGAAGTGAGATAGTTTCAATAAAACACTGCTGACAAAACATAAAATGTTAACAATTATATTTCACCATACTTCTTTAAATGTCACAAAATACAAATACCAAAAATGACAACACAACACTGTCACAGTTCTGGCAGACTAATCTGTTACCTCATATACAGTTCCCATGTATGGGCAAACATCCCCGGAGTCTTGGCAATTTAGCTGTTTCTTCTCACTAGACTCAGAAGCCTTCACATTAACTCTACTCCCAGATACCTTTGCTGCGGCTTTTGTATCATTTGAACCCACCGGGCCCTTTCCAAGCACCTCCCTCTCACGATGCCAGTCATGTGTGCTTCTGGACACTGGAGTTGGTGGAAACTTGATTAGAAAGCAGGTTTCCCTCAAAGGTGGCTGGGAGCTCTCTTTCATTTGCTCAACAGGCACACAACAAACATTTACTGAGTATCCACAAAGGAGCAGGATGCACAAGCTATTACTTAAAAGTGCCCAAACAGTGACTGGCACAGAGTAGGTATCCTGCAAGTACCATCATTCTGGGTTAGGCAAAGTCACCAGCTAATAACTAACAATCAGGAGTGAATTAGAAGATTCTATACATTCTATTACTCTATTCCTCACTGGTGTTCTCCTCAGAAGCTACTACATATCCAAAATATTTGCTGAGTCTGACCATTTTAACCGGAGACAATGACGAAATGACCAATATTCCTCCTGGGAGAAGAGCAGAAAGCACAGGATCCTATAGGTTTACGTTGTGATATTTTTATGGTTATATGGTGCATGAATTCTTTATATCCCAAGGCATTTCAAATAAAATATGGAACACTGTTTTTGAGAAGCCCTTTCACAAGCCGTTTAACATGGGTAAATAACCTGGCTGCCCTGTGCCTGAGTTTAAAATCTGGGATCATAGGCTTCTACTAACACTGAAACACTTCAAAACTGATTCTGGCTTATTTAAACCTGCATAAAGCATGATGCCATCAAGAGGCTTCACTGCAAGCCCTGGAGGCCTTTAAATACTATAAAAACTGGAATGCTTTCCCTGTGTCATCACTGGCGCTCTCGATGTCTGAGGGAAGGGTCTGATGTGGCTTTTAGATACAGTCTGAGCCATGTGCCTACACTGTCCCCTAATATGTCCACAGGTGTTTAGTGAAGGGTCTGAGTTGCAATGATGAGAAGGTCGGAAGCCCTTCCCTCCAAAGGGCTGGCTCCCTGTGGGGAAAAGGCCATCAGGCTCCCTCAGAACCAGTACTAGGGTGGGAGGAACTGTTTCACAGAGTACCCTACTCCTCCCCTTTTCTTCTGCTCTAGATTCTGGATAATTGGAGCTGTGGTGTGTAAGAATCACTTCCTGACCAGGGGCTCAAATTAGGGCAAGAGATGGACCAATGTCAGACTGCAGTGGCCAACAGAGGGGCTAGGGAACACTGCGCTCTGCCATGAGTATCCAGAGAGGCTTCCTGGAGCAGGAAATGGTTGAGTTGTCTTAAAGAGGATACAGGAACCAACCAGATGGAATACAGGACATGTGGGGGAAGCATGCTGCAAAAAGGCCCAAGAAGGAGCACTGAGTATAGCCCAAAGCTCCTGCAGGCCAGTTTTGCTGGTGGGAGAGCATGAGTGGGGCTGTGGGAACTGTGAGCAGATGGCAGCCCAGGGCCCAATGCCTGGGACTGTGGAGTTCAAACCCTAAGGAGAGGTGGGGATCATTACTTTGAGCAGGGGATTGACAGGATCAATAAGAAATCTGGACTCTGGGGACTGCCACTAAAAGCAAGGAGAACTTTAGGGATGAATGCTCTCACAATGTGTTAGTGGGGCTCTCATAATGAGGACAGTTTTTAACTATTTAGGAAGCATAGGAATGGGCTAAATTTGGAAAATCCAGAGTCCAGCAGACCTCACATTTCCCAGTGTGGAGGGTGAGGGGGCCCCTTGCTGCATACTCCCAGGGGAGGGTGGCAGTGTGTGAAGACATGTGCCCCGAGGGGATAGTGAGCCCTAAACACGGAAGCGCTGCCACATGTGGCCTTGGGCAGTTCTCAGACCCCTGCATGGCCCACCCTGTACTCTTGGCACCCACCCTGCATGAGCTCTGTGCCCTTTGGCTCTGTGAGGTTTTCCTTCTGAATCAATGACCCACTTTTGTTCCTAAGGCTTCTTTCAGGTTCAACTTGACTGTGAGCACTCTCACCGATCTGAGTATAGGAACAAAGCTGCAGTTACTCACTATACCTATGGCAAGTGCTAATGTCAACTAAAGAGCTTAATTCCACAGGCTGCCTTGAGAGGAACAGGACAGAGCAGCCATGAGCTGCTAGGACAAACACTTCACAAGTGCAGGACGTGGCATCAAAGGGTCTAGAGAGGACAGTCTGGCACACAACAGGCAGGGTAACATGGCTGCTTCTGCTTGGCTGGGGCCATTTCCACTTCTGAAGGCACATCTTCCTACCCTTTAAAAAGATAAACAAATCACAGATTGAACAGTGGAGGCCAGACTAAAGATTCTGGAATCAGCTGACCCTCCATGTAAAGCCCACTTCCATCATTTATGAGGCTGTGTGGTCTCATACAAACTACTCATAGTCCTCCAGGTCCTGAATCATCACTGATCTGATGGGAATGACTGCATCCCCTTATAAAGCCTCAGATGAAGGGCCTGGTTCTTAGGCACTTGACAAAGAGCTTTGTATGGCATGGGAAAGCTGGTGCAGGAGGGCAACAAGGTCATGGCTCTCTGGGAGAAGCCATCCCACCCATTTAGTGGTGATGGCTGCCAGGGAGTGCAGAGCCAGCAAAGCAGGATGGACAGCTGAGGTCTTATCATCGCACTCCAGCCAGACCCAGCCCTGCAGATTAGGTTCCTCTGGCTGACCAACTTGAACTAGTGCTCAGTTGAACTGGCATCTTGCACCCCGAATCAATAGCAATAGTCAGGATGGGAACTGAGTGCACAGGAGGTCTCTCTGACCTCAGACAATGAAGTATTCCTTCCTCAGCACTCACTCTGCCAACACCACTGGTGATATCAGTGAGGCATGCAGTGAAAAATGGACCTGAAAGAAGGAACAGATGCAGCAAGGCAGGGAGAGAAAGGGAAAAAGACAAACCTTGTACTTAATGCACTTGAGCAATCACTAGGTTTTGTTCTGGCGACGCGGGAAGAGCAAGCAGCACTGTGGCCTTGTACCGTTTCCAGCACGGTTTCTCATCCAGAGATGACATGGCTTAGGTAGCCTCTATGCAATCTCTCAATAGAGACATGCTGCAGCCTAAAACACTTTGCAACGCACAATGTTTCCATGTGCTGGGAAATGGGGGTACACAGAAGTGCTCATATGGCCGTGGCTTTTTATGACTAGTTGCATCCAGGCAAGCGGCAAGAAGAGCTGACTCGGTATTATAGACTTCTGTCACTCCTCTCCAGAAGGAGAGATAGCAGGCCCAACCAAAAAAATACATGCCCAACCTGACAAACACGCTAAGATGTGACTTTAGAACAAAGGAAGGAAGAACCAAGGCTAGGACTGCGTGGGAAATTAGCAGTACCTTTCCTCAGGCACACTACTGCCCAGGGAAAGAGTCAGTGGTGATAGGGGCAGCATCTCAGGGCTGTCTCATCTGGCACCTAGGCTTTAGAAGACAGGGATGAAGACTTGGGCTCTCCAAAGAAACAAGGTGCTGGACCTAAGTCTAGCCTCCAGGGAGTAGGTGTTGTGTGATCTCAGAGTTCCTAACCGCTCAGGAAATGGAAAGTCTAAACCTGGGAGTGCCTGGGGTCCTTGCACTGGAATAAAGATTCTAATGAATTCCAGGCATTAAAACAGCATTTCTCCAATAGTGGTCTAGGAAGCACCCATGTTAGCATCACCTGTATGTGCTCCTTAACGTGTTGGAGCTGCAGGCCCCACCTGGTCTATGACTCCCCAGGTACCTTGGGTGACCATGAGGCCCACAATGTTGTTCTACGACGGGGTCTCCCGGCTCAGCACTGTCAACATAATTCCTTGTTGTGGGGTCGTCCTGAGCACTATAGGGTGGTTAGCAGCATCTCTGACCTCTACCCCCTAGTGCCAATAGCACCCTGCCCCAGTCATGACAGGCAATAGGTCTAGACATCACCAAATATCCTCTGGATGCCAAAATCACCCCTGTCACAAAGCATTCCTCTATTAGAAAAGGAAGCTAATGAGGGATAGGAGCCTTTGAAAACTCATTTCTGAGAAATACAATCATAAATTATCTCAATAAGGGAGAAAGGGAAGGAGAGCTGTCCTCAGGGCCAACACATCTAAAGATCATGACATGCCCCTGTTTGTTACTCCTTCGAGAGGCATGTCAGATTTCCTGGGGAGGGAGGGCAGGGAGTGCAAGAGTGTAGAGGGGATTCCTGCCATGTGTATGTGGGAGTGGGAGCCCTGGGAGACCCTGATCTATGGGGTCACCACATCTCGCAGGTCAGGGAGGGCACAGGATCCACTAGGAACACTAAGGAATGGCCCAGGCTGCAAGAACAAGGTCTGGAAAGCTAAGGCCCAGGCAAACTGAGACATCTGGAAAATATTAAGGACAAAAAAAGGGCTTTTAAAATTGGATCAGGAGCTATAGGAACAAGAAGGGATAGGCCCATATTGGGGTGAAAGGTGTTCAGTTAATAGATGACAGAGAGAAAGAACTATAAACTCCCATTTTCTATCAAGGAGAACAATCTTCAGACTGAAAAGGGTAAATCAAACACTGATATGAGGGAATTGAAACGTGAGACGGAGAAGAGATTGTGAGAGAACATCTAGTCACACTAAATGAATTCAAATCTCCTGATCAGATGAATCACATCTCAGCTCTGAATTAACGTACAGAAGAGACACGCTCGTTGCTGGCAATCTCAAGAACTCAGAGAAAATGAGAAGATGCCTGAGACGAGACAACGTCCAATTTAGCAAAGGGGAGAAAAGGTGGATTTTTGCAAATGACAGATTGGTGAGCTAGACACAGATCCCTGAGAGAATTCTATGGTCTAAGTATTTGGAAATGGAAGTCACGGCCATCAGAAGGAAGCCCAGGCTGGTAGGAAACAAGACATCCAGACACAGTGCTTTTGTCATAAAGTCATTACATTGCCTAGAACGATGGAGACACCACCCAAAGTGATGGGGGACACTGTCTAGGAGTGATGGGACACTGCCTACAGTGACAGAGATACTCACTGTCCAGAGTGATGGGGACATTATCCAGAGTGATGGGGTCACTGCCTACCGTGATGGAGATACTCACTGTCCAGAGTGATGGGGACACTGCCTAGAGTGTAGGGGCATATGGACCAGAGTGAAAGAGACACTGTCCAGAGTGACAGGGACACCACCCAGTGTGAATGGGGCCACTGCCTAGAGTGTAGGGACAGATGGACCAGAGCGACAGGAACACTGTCCAGAGCGATAGGCACACCACCCAGAGTGATGCGGACACTGCCCAAAGTGATGGGGCCACTGCCTAGAATGTATGGACAGATGGAACAGAGTGACAGAGACACTGCCCAGAGTAACAGGGACACCACCCAGTGTGATGGGGCCACTGCCTAGAGTGTAGGGACAGATGGACCAGAGTGATAGAGACACTGCCCAGAGTAACAGGGACACCACCCAGTGTGATGGGGCCACTGCCTAGAGTGTAGGGACAGATGGACCAGAGTGATAGAGACACTGCCCAGAATGATACACACACCACCCAGACTGATGGGGACACTGCCCACAGTGTAGGGACACCACCCAGACTGATGGGGACACTGCCCAGAGTGATGGAGACACTGCCCACAGTGTAGGGACACCACCCAGACTGATGGGGACACTGCCCACAGTGAATTCTACTCAGTGAGATTCTGCCCCATGCTATACCTGTGGGAGGACCAAATGTAGAAGGGACCTGGAATAGCACTCCCATTCTTCAAAGTCTGAAGAGTGAGGACAGATGGCTGACCACAGAGTGTGACACCTTCCTTCTGACTCAGCATCGTTATCCATGACTTAAGGGAAGGAGTGGCAGCACACTGATCAGATCTGCTGATGACATGAGGTTCAGAGGGAGACCCAATATATTGGATGGGTAACAGGATCTAAATACATCTCAAAAGCTAAGGACAGACTTGTCCACTCAATAGGATGAACATTAACAGGGATAGGGTTAAGGTTCTGTCCCTGGGTCCCAAACCTGCAGCCATATGCATGCAGAACAAGGCAGTGTGTAGAGAGCCCCACAGCACGCACAAAGCCCAAGGGAGCTGAGCCCAAGTGAGACAGCCAAAAGCAGCTCAGACAGTGCTTCCAGGGGTAATGTTCCTCTGGGAGGGTCTGTGGGGGTGACAGCTCAGTCCTATCCCACCCCTATCCCTAGCGCTTTCGTATGCTGGCTTCAGTTCCAGGGCTCATAGGGACAGGGACATGCTAAAACTGACCAAAAGAACGGTTAGATTGCCCCCACCACCACCAATGTGAGGAAAGCCTGAGAGAACCAGGGTGACAGCTTCACTGAGGAAGGACAGGAGGGAGGCTAGTCCTCACCTCTCTGGCATACCACACAGGTTCATCCTATTTGGCTCTGTGACAGCTGCTACTCCAGAGGGTGTGAACAGAACCAGGGGGTTGTAGTTACATGCAGGACACTTGAGCTGACTCCAAAATGATGAACAACTCCAGCTGTCCATTAACAGCATGGATCATCTGAGAAGGAGGGGGCACGGCTAACATCTACGCACGGTATGACAGGCACATTCACGAGTCGTCTCATTCAGTCCTTAGCAACAATCCAATAAGGTTGTTCCTCATTCCCTGAAGAATGAGGAACCCAGGCTCACAGAAGTCAACTGATTTGCCTGAGGTCACATAGTTAGCAAGAGCTGAGGTAAGCAGTCAGACCCCAGGGTGAACCCCAATCCCATGCTTTTCCAACTTGCAGTGTCCAGTCAGGGGCTAACTTAATCAGCAGCTGGGGAAACAAATAGGAGAACATCCTATGTCAGGTAAGAGTCCCTCCAGGCTAGAAAATCAATAGTGATTATAGTGCATAAATGAGCCTTCTTAAAGCAATGAACATGATCACTTAATTAGTAATGAAAAAGTACAAATTCAAAAGACCAATTTTTGCCCATTAAATTAACAAACTTAAAAACCAATGAAAATGGGGAAGGGCAAGCTTTAAGTTTACCACCTAATAAGAAAACAAAAACTCAGGGACACCTGGGTGGCTCAGTCAGTTGAGCATTTGCCTTCAGCTCAGGTCACGATCTCAGGTCCTGGGGATCGAGCCCCACATCTGCTCCACAGGGAGTCTGCTTCTCCCTCTGCCCCTCCCTCTGCTCATGCTCCCTCGCTCCCTCTCTCTCTCTCAAAATTTATTTAAAATCTTTAAAAAAAAGAAAACAAAAAAATCATATGAAGAGGCAGTTCTCAAAAGAAGAACTACAAGAGAAGGTGCTTGGCCATATTAATAATTAAAGAAATGTAAACATTTTAGAGGTTGATAAAAGGCTGTGATGGTATATGTGTGTGTGTGGGGGGGACTCTCAAATCATTTTGTTGATATATATTTCTGAAGAGAAATTTGGATGTCTACATTAAATTTAATTGTGAAAAGAACCCCAAATGTCCATTAACAGGAAAATGGTTACATAAATAATGGTTAAATACATAAATAATGCTGATCCCTGCCATGTGGGTAGATCTGATGGACAAAGAGAAGTGATATGCAAAGTTGTCTAAGATGTATTATTAGGTGCAGGAGGCAAGTTAGCAAAGAATAAACTAAGGACCCCAACTGTAAAAACCAAACCAGGTCTGTGTTCTTCACAGAAATAAGGCTGACAATCCCAGGGGATGGTTAGAAGCACATTTACCAGGGTTCTTTGGAGAGTTGGGACCACAATTTGCATGCTTTCATAGTGCTTGGACTTCTCACAAATATCCATTACGTTTGTAATTAATTTTAAAAAGAAAGAGGAAAACAGCCCATGTTGCTGAAGGAAGGGAGGGTGGTGTCATTATATACTGCAAACGGGAGTGCACCCTGCTACTACCCCCACTGTATGGCAGTCTAGCAAGATGTAATCCCAAGCCTGAAGGATGGACAGTCGATGGCCTAGCAACTACAATTCTAAATAGTTTTCCTAAGAAAAAAGCTGAATTCAGGCAGCTTAAAGGATAAGCTTTTTTTTTTCTAATAGGAAAAGCCTAGAGCAACATAACAATGCAGTGATAGGAAAGAGTAGATTATGGAAGAGTAGATTATGGGACATTCATAATAAGGAGTAGTACATAACTAATTAAGTGTAGAAACAGATTTGATGGGGAAATGGTTCATTATAGATTTGAGTTTTAAAATGACTCCTAAAGAACATCATGGTTATGTTCTCATTTTTGCAAATACAGCCAGGGTGAAGGGTAGTGATCTCCTCCTCCACAGAGTCAAAAATCCATATATGATTTTCAACTACCCCAAAATTTAACTACTAGTAGCCTACTGTTGACCAGAAGTCTTACCAGCAACACGGATAGTCGATCAATACATATTTTGTATGTTATATGTTATATACTCACAATAAAGCTAAGGAAAAGATAATGTTGAGAAAATCATTAAGAAAATACATTTACAGTACTGTATAGTAAAAAATCTGTGTATTAGGGGACCCATGAAGTTCAAACCCATATTGTTCAAGGGTCAACCGTATTATAACATGGCCAATATAACCGTAACAGAAACAGGTTTTGGCAGTGTCCACCAAGAGGCTAATGATCGTTACTTCTCTAGCTGGGGGGTCTGACTTGGTAAATCTGATTTTATCCTTTGGGCTTATCTGAAAATTCTGGTTTTTCTACTGTCAACATGTGCTACTTAAGAAATGATATAAGCAGGGCACCTAGTTGGCTCAGTGGGTTAAGCACCTGACTGTAGATTTCACCTCAGGTCCTGATCTTAAGGTCATGAGACTGAGCCTTGTGTCAGGCCCTGTGCTGGGCTTGGAGCCTGCTTAAGATCCCCCCACCCCTCTGTCTTTCTCTCTCTATCTCTCGCCCTCTGCCCCACCCCACTCTCAAAAGAGAGAGAGAGAGAGAGAGAAGTATGAGGGAATGCTGCCCCACAGCTGGATAAGGGTGCCAAGCACCAAGGCAGGATTTTTATAATGGACAGGTATGGCTTCCCTACCAGCACCAAGCACAGGGGTGGCTCAAAGGGTTATACTCCAAGAACCACCTCCACCAACTTCCATGCACCTAAGTCCAAAGTGCTGCTGACTTCTCCGGGCTGTCATCTGTTCTGAGCTGCCATGTTAGGCATCTATGTCTCTCAGGCACTGAGTTTGCTCTGGGGACAATACAGTGAGCTAGGTTAGGTGGCAGCCCTGTACAGAAGGAGCAGCAGGAAATGATAAAGAAGGTCTCTGGGGTGATCCTAATGTCATGAGAAAGGCCACATGGCCAGAGAGCATGCCAGGCTCAGGAATCCCAGCTTTCTTCTGAATGCCTCAAGGAGTCATTGATGGGCTTTAGAAATGTTCCTTCTGCAACAAGGAGATACCAGATCACAGGTGGAGGGTCTGGTTAAAAGGACACCAGTGGAGAGATGATGGTTTCAGTTCAACACAGAGATGACCAAGGGGTGACCATTGTGGCAAGAGAACAAAGGAAGAACAGGAGCTATTAGCTTGGTAACAGGATAGGACCGGGTCATCAGGGCAGTGGGAACAGCAGAGCGCCAACAGGGAGAGATCAAAGGGTAACCCCAGATTTGTCTGCAGCATCCCACCATCATCATGGCCAAGGGCTGAAGGAAAGGCCCAAAGGAATTCCCTCGGTCAAACTGAGCTGATCAAAGCTGGAAAAAGATGAGTAGAGAAGGAAAGGAAAGGAAAGTGAGAGGCCAAAGAGTGTCTATTTAATTGGAATTATTTGTTTAACTGGGTCTTTTCCAGCAGGGATAGGTGGTAACCTGCATACATGATGGACAGGCACTTCTGCTCTTCAATCCATAAGGACCTATTTAGGAGACTAAATTTGCTGGGAGAAAACCAACAGACAATAACCACATCACAGGAAGTGCTGCATGCAGCATTAACATGCAGCTGCTGCCAGGCACAGTGCAGAAACCACTTCAGGAGGAGATACTGAGCTTAAAAGGACCCTAGCAACAGTAATGGAGGGAGTGACATAAATCTGCAGCCATGAACAGCAATTTAACCACTGAGGTTAGCCCTCTCCCCACATGATCATTTCACCTCCTAATGAAGTAGGCGGTTGGTTCTTCCCTTCTCTGGATCAGGTTCTACACCACGAAGGAGAAAGATGGGAATATAAACCTAAGGAGTTTTTGCAACAAGTCACTGGCATAAAAGAGGGGATAGGGTCTATTCTGAGTGACAAAAGACTTAGTCTTAAAAGACTAAGAACTTGGACAGCCCGGGTGGCTCAGCGGTTTAGCGCCACCTTCAGCCCAGGGCGTGATCCTGGAGACCCAGTATCGAGTCCCATGTCAAGCTCCCTACATAGAGCTGCTTCTCTCTCTGCCTGTGTCTCTGCCTCTCTCTCTGTCTCTCATGAATAAATAAAATATTTTTTTAAAAAAGACTAAGAACCGGGATCCCTGGGTGGCGCAGTGGTTTGGCGCTTGCCTTTGGCCCAGGGCGTGATCCTGGAGACCCGGGATCGAATCCCACATCAGGCTCCCGGTGCATGGAGCCTGCTTCTCCCTCTGCCTATGTCTCTGCCTCTCTCTCTCTCTCTCTGTGACTATCATAAATAAATAAAAAATTAAAAAAAAAAAAGACTAAGAACCAATTATAATGTGGCAACTCCAGTGGATCCTGACTTACACCAGCAACACACACACACACACACACACACACACACACCCCACTGGGAAAAGGTATTTTTGGGGAAATCAATGTTAATTCTCTGAAGCAAGATAACAATATTGTAGTTATATAAGAAAATGTCCATACTTTTCAAAAACACATACTGAAGTATGTAGAGGGAAATGTCATGGTCACTGAGATTTGCTTCAAAGCAAAGAACAAAGAGAAAAATAAATAAATATGAGAAAATGTGGCAAAATTGTTAAGTTTGGGGGACAGGGACAGAGAGGTTCATTATAGTATTTTAGTCCTCTGCTTAGTGTAAATTCCATCATAGATCTTAGATCTTTTGTTTTAAAGTTTATTTATTTGAGAGACAGAGAGAGAGTGCATGCATGAGTGTGAGCAGGGGGGAGGGGCGAGGGAGAAAATCCCAAGCCAACTCCTCACTGAGTGCGGAACCTGACATGGGGCTGGATCTCACAACCCTGAGACCTTGACCTGAGCTGAAACCAAGAGTTGGAAGCTTAAGCAACTGAGCCACCCAGGCACCTCCACTGTAGATCATTTCAATGCAATTTCAAACAGTACTCTGAGCGGCGGACGGATGAACAATCAATCCCTGCATTTAGCCTGCCTGGGCCCATGGACAGCAAACGGACTGCTATGATCCCAAATCCTTCATGTGACAACTGCTGCCAGTTTCAAAGCCTGTTTCTTTGCCTATACAATGGGAATGGTAACAGTTCCTACCTCGTGGGACTGTTTTGCAAATGTGATGAATGAGAACACGTGATGCACTTGGGATACACCTGGCACTTTGACAACAACAATTCAAACAAGATCAGTTGCCATTTTATCAGTCAGCTTCCTGGGTCACTGTGTAGGTCAAAAGGAGGCAATTCAGATGAGGTGTTTGGCTAGTGCTTTGCATATGGGGGAATACTCAGCAAATGTTAGCTACTGAGCACCAAGAAAACCAGCTTCAGAGACAGAGAGTTTATTAGCAATACTCTTATCAATTCATTTAATTCTCAATACTATCCTGCAAGATAAGAACTACTATTCCTGTTTTACAGACATGGATTCAGAAGACTTGTCTAAATCTTGGACCTGGAGTAGAATGGCTGTGAAACCTTGCACCATACCTTAACCTCTCTGAGCATCCTTATTTTCCTTTATGATAAACAGCACCCCCCAAACCTAAGTGACATAACTCAGGCACTGTACATAGCAAAGAGGAGTCGTGCAGCCTGTTCAGCAGGGCCCTGGCACAGACATCTATCCCAGGGAAGCCTGACCTCAAGGCCCAGGAAAGCCACAGCCTCTCCACATGTCCCACAGAGTAGTCTCTGCTCCCCCCTCACCTCAGAGGTTACTATGAGATAAAAGAGAGAACTTCTGAGAAGATGGGACCTGTAGCAAACAGACCAGAAGTAGCGTACAGAGTAGATGCAGGGAATGCAGGACCATGAGGCAGTGGCAGTGGAGGTGACAGGGGTGGGGGGTGGAGGTGGTGGCGGGACCCAAGATTCGAAAGCATCTACCTCCAGAGCCTGTGGTTAACCCTTACTCTTACCCTACGGTGGAAAAACTGTAAGACTCATGGACACAGCTGCAAGGAACCTGAGTCCTAGTTATACTATTAATTAGCTATGTGACCTCTGGGGACAATAGGAACAACAGCAGTTATATTATTAGATCTGGCTGGTAGCAGTAATAGCAGGTACTAAGATATATATTACAATGGACTAGGTCCTATGTCATGTCCTTTATTATCTTGAAAATGTAATTACTACTGTCCCCATTGTAAAGATGAAAACTCCCAAGGCTCCAGGGCTTAAGTGACTTGATCTTGCCTATAAAGCCAGCAGGTGGTAAAGTTGTAATTCAAACCCAGGTCCCTTTAGATCTAAAAACCCAGTGCTTGCAGCCATACAAGTGATTCTCAAACCACTTAGCTGCCTTGGGGCCCTTTTCTTATCTGTGAAAATAATTGGGTTGGATCAATGGTTCTCTATTTCTTTGTTTCCTCATCAAAAGAACTGGGTCCTACCAGCACAGGTACAAAAAGCCCATTCTCTCTAAGAAAGGCTGTCCTAAACCTCTAAGTAGTATGTTCTTTCACTTATCACTTACAGTACCCTGTTAAGAACACACAAAATGGCCATTTTTATGCTGCTACCATTATGAAGAAGCAGTACTGGTTGGGTTACAGGTGTGTGGGTGTCCTTCTCTAGCCACTAGGGAAGAACGTCTGGACTCAACAATCTTCACAAGTCCTTTGGGCTCAGAGCAGTTGCTCAGCAGGTAAAGAACTGCTCCTCACAATGATCAGTGGTGGGCTCCTTCCCAAACAGGCCACTTTCTTGCCACATTGCTTTCAGGTCACTGTTATCTGTTCCCTCCTCTGAATACTCTGGCAGCTTCTCTCTGGGGGGCATGTCACACTGGGAATACTTGCCATGCCTCAGTCTTGCATCCTAAGTGGTGAGCCTCTCTCTGGCTCTCTGGTACCGATGTCAAGCCTGCTCCCCACCAAGCAGGAAAAGCAAGTTTCCACCAAGCAAGTCTCCCCACACTCAGGAAAAATGCCTGTGGTTAGCAGTTCCTCTAATAAGACATACTGCTCACTCAACACTGAGCTGGAAGTCACTCCACCTCTGGAGCCACAAGGCCATTCCTCTAAGAACACTCCTCTGGGGTGAAGGTAGCCCTTCCTGTTGCATGCCTTCTGACCCCCGTTGGGACCCATCTTCCACTGGACCCATCAGGGACACATTACGAATTCTCCTCCCATAAATACGAGAGAGTCACTCCCTCTTAAGTCAGTAATGTTCTCCCTTTGATGAAAGTTCTTGAAAGAATGGTCTACACCCGTTTCCTCCACTTCTCTCATTCACTGCGGCCCTAACTCCACACACAACTCAGCTTTGTTCTACATGGCAATACTGGAAAGGCTCTCTCAGGATAACTTACATGTCCTTCAAGAGGCAATTAAGGGGCCTCTCCTCTAGCCCTCCGTGGCCTGTAGCATTTGGCATTGTTAACCACATTCTCTGGAACTTTTCTTCCTGAGCCGATTTGGGAGGCAGCGTGGCGTGGTGGGAAGAGCAGAGACTTCAGAGCTCTGACTTCATCCATCAGCTACATGGTTTCTGGCAGCTCATTTAACCTGATTCCCAGTTTCTTCATTTGTAAAATGTATAACATAATCTACCTTGCAGGGTTGCTGCAAGGATTAGCAATAATTTATGTAAAAGAGCCTGGGACATAGCAGATGCTCATAACATCATGGTGGCTGTCATCTTGAGGGACACAGAACTCCATGTCTGACACTTTCAGTTATCTGTTGGCCATCTCTACCTTGTATGTGCAGGTCTAGAATTAAACTCACAACCTTCCCCAAGTGTCGTGGCTTACTTGAATTTTTTTCTTTCTCCTTAATGGCACCATTATTCTTCTGGATATTCAAGTGCAACTCTTTCTCCAGCTGACAGCTCTTCGAGAACTCCCAACATTATCCCAAAGGAAGGCTAACTGGTTAGCCAGTCATCTGGGGTCCTTCATGATGTGATCCCAATCTATTTTTATAGCTTCCCAACCCACCGCCAATGGTCACATGGAAGCACCTGGGTGGGGGTCTCTGTCCCAAATCCCTACATTCTTCATGTCCTGCTCTGTGGGCTGCCCGCTCCATACTGCTCATTCTCCAAACACAGCTTCCACCAAGAAGCTTTCCTCCCTCTCCCGGAACCCCCACTGCGTCACTGTTTCCTGCTTGCGCATACATACTTTCTTTATTCTTGCAAACATCTACTGGGCACCTATTCTGTACCAGACACTGCATCCCCAGCCCTTGGTGATGAATCACCCTCAATGAATCAGACCAGGGAGGACTCTGAGCTTCCAGGCCTTTATAGTCTGGAAGGAGAAACAGTCACAGATGCCAACAGCCACACAATAGCATAGTGAGTGCTAGAACACACAAGGGGCACAGGGCCTAGGGAAGTGCAGAGAGAGAGAGAGAGAGAGAGAGAGGTAGCTGAAATGGCTGGTACCTAAAGGCAGATCTGCCTTCCTCAGCTATATCCGACTTTGTATCAAGTAGAACATGCTAACAGAAAAGTTCAAAACCTCTCAGCATGGCTTGATGAATTCTCATCACTGAACCCACCTGTGTAACTAGCACCCACATCAAGAAAGGGAGTTTTACCCCGCCCTACAAGCCCCCACCCCCCACATATTCTCTTCCTCATTACTTCCCCCAATGGTAGCAATTATCCCACTTCCTAACACCACAGATCAGTTCCACTGTGTTCAAACTTCATGTAATACAACATCCATGCAATGTATATGTATTCTATGGCTGGCCCTTCTGTGTGGTGTTCTGTTGATGTGAGTCACCAATATTGCTGCCTGTGGCCACAACCAGTTCATTCTCATGCCCGACTGGGCCTCCACAGTAACGACTACTGTGATTTATCTATTCCCCTGTTGACAGTTGGGGTGATTGTGAATGATCCTGCAGGGAACATTCTACAGTTTTTGTTTGGTTTTTCAGTGAACCTATGGACACATTTCTGTTGGGCACAGAATTGCCAAGTCATAGGGTAAGCCTGTGTTCAGTTTTAACAGACAATGGGTAATAGTTTTCTATGGTGGCTTCACCAATTTACCTCCCTGCCAGCAGTATGGAGGGCCTGGGCTAACCACAGCCTTGCCAGCACCTGGCAGTGTCCACTATTCCCACATCACCCATTCTACTGAGTACATATGGTGCTGCCTTATGGCTGCAACTATATTTCCTCGACATGTGTGAGGCCAGGCCCTTTCCATGTGTTCCTGACCAGTGGGCTACCTTCTCTTTGTAAAGCAGAATCCTCCACATTTAACTCCTCTTCCTTTGCGTCATAGAGCAGCTCCTATTTTCCTGAACAGACTCCGACTGACACCCCCAGGGACACCAGGCAGGGGGCTGTTTAGTGCTGTCACTGAGAAAGCTGCAGGCTTGGCAGGATCACATGACAGTTGTTCCTTAAAAAAAGAAAGCCAGAGTAGAAGCAAAGAGAAAAAAACAAGAAAAGGGCTGACTGTTCACATATCAATGTTGGGATGGCATATGCATCCAACAGGGGCAGGAACAGACATTTACATTCTGGGGGAAAGAGCCTGAGATCCAGGAAGAACACACATATTTCTCAGGTTCTCCCTTTCTCCCTGCCTCCAGTCTGTGAAGCTACACCCCCAAAATGCACTCCTCACGTTGTAGTTGCTGAGTTTGAGAAAAGTGAGACCATTTTTACAGGGCTGGCAGGTCTGCTGGCAGGAAGCTGGCACTCAGGCATCCTCCTACCTGGGATCCCATTCCTCACATCTCCTTCCCCTCCCAAACTGTGCTGTGAATTCCCTGAGGTAGGAATCACAACTGTCAGAACCATCTCTGTGCACTTAGCAGAATTAAATGAATTTGGAATTAATAAATGGCTATGCATTTATTAAAGAAAAGGAAAAGGATGGAAATGACATGAAACTGAAAACTCCTACATCAGATACTCATACACTAATGACCACTCATCCTCCAAAGGACTGGTAGGTTAGTCTTAAAATTCCTGTTTCAAAGATAAGACAGCTGAAGCTTTGGAACTTAAACTATTTGTTCAGGATCAGAAGGCTGGTAAATTATCGAGGGCTGGCCTAGGACTCTATGACTGGCTTGTTCCCCACCACCTCCCTGACCTGGCCCCATGGCTGAGGGCAGAAGACACACTCTTGGCCAGCCAGAGTGGTCAGCTTAATGGCTGCTGGGTTCAGAACCAGCTGGCCCCCAGGCTACCACCATAAGACAGAAGACGTGCTGGTTCAGGCGGGGCACAAGTCACCCTTAGCGGAAAGATAACTGAATCCAGGGGGAGCGCTGGAGAGGCCCACTCCCAGTTCTTTTGTTTCCTACAGGAAAACACAAAGGGCAGCTGAGCAAAGACTCTGGGAGGCCAGTGAGGATGGCAAAAGGTTCAGCAGCCACAGCTCTGACAGTCAAGGTGGTAGACAGCTTCACCTTCTGGACCCTACGCCCAACATACTGAAATGGAAGATGGCGCTGTTCTCTAACACTGAGAAACACCCAGTTGTGAGCACACATGGTTTCCATATTGCTTTGCACAGAGCCCTCTTCTACCCCTCTGCATACTGAATGACAGACAGACACTATGGCAGGCATCCAAGAAAAGCCCCGTGAAGCCTGGAGTGGAGGTTTCCACATCCCAGAGAGCAATCCGACCACTAATGATAATATCCATCTCAGCACACATACATCTGTGCACGTATACACACATTCACCCATTAAACCAAACCTGAAGCATTAGGACTTGAAAGAGGATTGCCAATAACCACTGTACACTACAGAGAGGAGCTAGCACTTGCCAGGCACCTGCACATGCCAACACCTTCCAGGCATCACCTCCTCTAATGACCCCATCATCACCTCAGGGTGCTGACCCCATCATACCCCCATTTTGTAGACAAGGAAACTGAGACATGAGGAGGGACAGCATGGCTGCAGAAGGCAGTGATACATTGCTGCATGCGGGCCCAGGCCCACTGTGAACACATGCTGCCCCTGCTTCACAGCCTGTGTCAACACCACATCTGGGATTTGCTTCCAGGTGCCATAAGACCCTCACTAGGCCCTAGTGCCCCCAGCAGCTCACTGCTCTCTGTGATGAAAGGAAAAACACTCATTTAGATCTTGCAGTGTGGGCATGAGGAACAATTACTCAGAAAGATTATAAAGCATAGGAGCCTTACAAAATATGATTTCCACACTCAAGAATAATCATCTAGGGAATAAATACTGTGGTACAAAGGGGTCAAGATGTCTCCTTCCCTTGAAAATGAGTCTGGATTCTGCACAGGATTTCCCTGCCGATCACAATGGGCCAGCACTCGGAAACCGTGTCCTACAAGCAGAAGGGCAGCAGGGTTCCAGCTGAGAGGCTGGTGCACAAAGCATGGCACTTCCTCAATCCCAGGCCTCTGTGTTCCCCATTCCAACCTTTTCTGGCCCCTGGCCACACTCCCAACTATTTTGGGTGGTCAAGGATGATTCAGCAGCTGTTCCAAGTTTCCCCCTAAACAGGTTTCCACCATCAATTTCTAAACTTAAGAGGAAATGGGGGAAAAAAAAGAAAAGAAAAGAGCCTGCTGATTGGAAGGCCCTTAAGCTGTGTGTACAGAAGCTGAAAATGTCAAGGTCTGAGAGTATTCAACAAATGAAAGCAGAATTATATAAAAGCAACAGCTAATAAAAAAGATTGTCGGATGCTGTGTTCTTCATCTTCTCAGCCATTACGGGAATAAAATTATCCACGGAGAAGATGGAAAATCTTTCTCAAGACTGGTGCAATTAAGCCTTAGAACTGTGCCTCTTTACGCCCCCTCTCCAGTGCCCCTTTTACCCCATGACCCCCACCCCTGTCTGCCTCACCAATCTCTAGTTCCTGGGATTTGGGAGGTGCTTTCCTTTTGTATATTATCACCAGCAAAATGCTAGTATTTCAGAGCCAGACAGGTGATCATGTTTTTGCACCTCCTTCTGGAAGCATTCAGTAACTTCACAATCATGTGAAGTTAAAATGAGGAAAACCTCATTTTAGAAAAATATGCCCACATCTGCATATGTAAGGAGTTTGGCTTCCCTGTAGGATGAGCGAACAAGCGAGTGGGGAAGAACAGATGAGAAGGAAGGGTTCATCCAGGAGAATTTCCTTTCCTTCAGCAAAGCAGAAAACAGGGCTGAAGGGGGAGAATTACAGTAGGGATGAGAAAAGAGAGTGACAAGGGGAAAACAGATTCAAGACAGGAAAAATGCTGGAAGGCTGCTGCCCTTCACCCCAAGCAGACACATACACACATGCTTCTAGGAGCCAAACCCAGAGAAAGAAATGCAAGAGAAGCGCAGCAGGAGACCACAGAATTGCACACATAACAACACACACACACAAAATCTGCGCTTATGAACATATGGGCAACCATGATAATTAAGAGCTATGGCTGGTGGAATGTTTTTACCCTTTTCCAGGGTCTCAAATCATAATCCTTGGCATTACAGCTACAGTCAAACCTGGGCAGGAGGCCGTCCCAGGAAACCCCTCCTTGTTAAGGCCCCCTCCGTCAGTGGCTCAGGGGGTCCCACTGGCCTTCCGGACTACGCTGCAACCGGCGGTGCTGTGCACTCACATCAGAATTCTGGATGTCCCCTAAACATCCTGCAGGAGGCAGGCAGGAGGCAGACAGGAGCATCCCCAGAGCGAGGGGGAGCATCCCTCTTGTCCCCAACAGCCTGGAAATCCAGAAATCCACATTTCCGCCAGCCTCCAGTGTGCCATGCCACAGGAGAAAACCCCTATGGAAATCAAGCCCCTCAAGCAAACTGTCAATTTCAAAGCTCCAAAAGCATGACAAATGATTCTCGAAGATTTGCCTGCAATAAGCTGATGGCTCAGGTTGCCTGGCATGCTGTCTCAGGCAGGAGGAAGAACAATATTTTTAAACCTCCCAGCCATCTCCTTCCACAGTTTAAGCCATTTCTTTGAAAAATCTGTCATGATCAACAAATTAACCACCCCCCCAAAAAAGTAAGCAAGTTACCAAATGAATTTTCAAGAGTCGTAGGTGTTAACAAAAAAAAGTAACAATGAGACGTCTTTGAATCTCATTCATTTCAAAGGCTTATCCCTAGAAAAGTAGGGAGTGTGTAGCCACGGTGCACTTTGATCTGCCCAACTCCCGGAAGAAAATCAGTAATACAACTTTAATATATTTGTGCAGCAGGACTTCACGTTATTATTATTTTTATCCAATGCAGCTTAACTAAAGTAAGAAAGGTAGGCTAGGTCTCAGCACCGCCCTGTGGTGAAAGTGAATTTTTTCTAAAACTGAACTATAGCACAGCCAGCAGCATTCACAAAAGGCGGGCAAATTAAAAACCAATTATCTCTGTGAATACAATTTATGGAAAGGGCAAGGGTGTGGTGCTCGCCACAAACAGGAGGGCAGGTCCACAGGGGGCTGGCTGCTGGGGTGAACAGGGAACTGGGAGTGCAGGCTCCTCTCTCCCCTACAGCCACAGCCACGAAGGACTCTGGTTCCAAAGGCAGCTGACACAAGCCTTACCTTCTTCTCAAGGCGCCCCAGCTGCTCCTTGTAGAAGGTGTCACGGCGGCTCAGCTCTGCCTCCCGGCTCTCCAGCTCCCTGGCCTAGTGGGGAGAGAACAAAGCTCGAATTAGCCAGCAGCAGCTGGGCTGAGCTGTGGGGAGGAACAGGGGGGGAGAGGGGGCACGGGGGCTCTGTTCACAGAGACATCGGCCATGCAAGCAGCAGTGACCAGGAGCCGCAAACCTATGTTAGGCCAGGTCACGTATGTACCGTGAGGTGTTTAGTCTTCACCAGAGAACCTCAAGCTGCACAGCTGCTAGAGTCATTTCACAGAAGACCGGTGATGTCTACCAAGTGCTTCCTATGTGCCAAGTACTGGCCCAAGTGCTTCCCACAGACTTTCTCACTTGAACCTCACAATACCCCTAAAAGGTAGACAGGATTATTATGATGTCCTTGTAGGAGAAGAAATGGAGAGGCTATGTAACTGTCCCGGCTCACAGCTGTGAGGGAGGAACTGGGATTTGAACCCCAGCAGGTGCAGGGCCAGACTGCAGAGCTGCACGGCCTCACGGCCACACAGCCCAGAAGGACCAGAACTGTTCCTTGGCCACAGAGTCCTCACCCCTGGCACCAGACCGTGCCACTGACTCACACATGAGCCCCCGGAGGCAGGGATGCTAGAATATCCTTCTTCTGGCAAGGCAAACTCCCTGCTCCAGGGGTCAGGGATCCAAAAGGTAAGCGGTGTCAGAAGCCCAGAACCCTCGAGCTGGAGAGGACGGCTGCTCCCTCACCTACCTGAAGGGGAACAGACTGGCTGGTGCACGTGGCTGAGGACCCTGCCTCAAGGTTACAGTTTGGCCAAGGGGCTTGTTTGGCTAACCAGGGCAAGCAACCTGGAGCCAGCACACCTGGGCTTGAAACTGCCCCACCCTTAACTAGCTCGGTGACTGTTCCAGCTCACTCAGGTACAATAGACAAGCCTGCAGCAGAAGTGCCTGCCCACACGCTGTGTGCAAGGTTAGGGAAACCCCTGCAGAAAAGGGGGGGTGGGGATCACAGCAGGTTGCATCACCAAGGGATACCTGCATCACAGCCGTGTCCTCTTGTCTGGGACATCCACGGTCCTGGAGCCTCTCAGGACCTCTGTGGGATAAGGACCCAGGGCCTGCCCCCACCCAGGATCTGAGACCCCCAGAGGGCTGGCTCAGAGAAGCAATGCAATCTGATTGCTGTCTGCCCCCTGCAAGGGCCTCATTTCAGGCTCCTGTGTCACTAAATTATCATGACCCTAAGAGCACAGAGCTAGTCAACAATGTAAGTCTCAGTGACTCCAAGTCCTGAGCTGCTTCCTTCAAACCACACTATGGTGTCAGCACATGGGTTTGAACTGTTCAAAAAGACTGAGCAGGAGAAGGATCAATGTTCTGAAAGCCCATTTCCTTGGCAATGCTACTGCCTTGACATGAAAACTTTATAAAGCCCAGCAGGGGCCAGTGATGAGGAGCCAAGCGCAGAGTGGTGACAGCCCGTGGGAAAGGCTTGGACCCCTGGGTTGACTGGCCCATAAGCTTAAGCAATTTGCTCTCCTTTTCCTGGGCATGTCCGCTTACCTGCAGAATGGAGAAGAGAGCAGAAACTTGGCTCCTGAGACTGCTGCAGAATATCTAAACATGCCAAGAAGGCTTCTGGAATGCCTTTGGAATGCCAACACTTCAGGAAAGCTAAATACAAACAGTGATACTGAATGCTGGGGATTTCTCACAGGATTTTTCAAAGCATGATGCCGAGGCAGTGTCCCAGGAATGGGCGCATGGCTAATCTGTGCTGGGCCCTCCGCAGCCATCTGGGCCCTAACCATCAGCAGTCCCTGATACAATCAGAGGAGAAGCTGGTCTGACAATGAAGCAGACAGTACAGGAATACCTCCCAGGGCTCCAGACTTGCCATTTTCTGGCCAAGAGTCCCAGCCAACCGTAAAGCTGACATCTGAAAGCAAAATTGCCATGAGGCTCTTCTGCTGCCATTCACTTGAGGCCAGTGGGGCAGTAGATGAGGAGGTTCTTCCAAGCGTCTGTCTGTCCTCCCTCCTGCCGACACATCAGGATGCTTCCTCTGGGCAGTGGCTCCAGGAACAGTCAGCTCATGGTTCCCGGGCCTGTGCCAGCATGGACATCTATTGCAGAAATGGGATGGAGAGCTAAGGCTCCAGGCAAAGCTCCCTAACCACTGACACTTCCTCAGGCCACAGAGAGACTATTCACACACAAGAAGAAATGCTAAGAATATGGAGGTCTCCTTTTATAGCCATGTCAATTTGTAACACCACTAAGCTAATGCCAAGTAAGGAAGTGATTAACTGTTTAGAGAGCTATGAGTCTGTTTCACCCACCGCAACGGAAGTTCTGTGAGAGGAAGGCCTGGTTTGCCTCAGCACATCCCCAAAGGCATAGCCTCCATCACAGCAAGCCAGCAAGGTGGCAGGCTCATTGCCTCCACCTCACCTACTAACAGGCACCACCTACCTGCTCTGTTCATCTCTGAGATTTATAATGAAATCCAGTGAGTAACAATGGACAGGAGGTAACACATGAAAAGGGGTTGTGGCAAATGAATGTGATACAAACACTTGGCTGTCAATGCCCGGCTGGGTGCAAGGACTCCAGGACACTATTATGATGAATGGAAGGTGGGCCTCAGACAACACTGGCCACTCTGCATAGCTGCCACGGTCCAATACGTGCCTCCCAGCACTCACAAGAGGCCACTCACAGCAGCACCTCGCAGCATGACCATGGAATTAAGGAGGCACAGGCAGGTTTCAGTGACTGATCCAGTAATTTATCAGAACATTGTTGAGTGCCTACCATATGACAGACACTATCGCAAAGGGGTTGCAGATACAAAAGGGAAATGAGAAAGAGTTTCTGTTCTCATGGAACTTAGATCCCAGTAGGAGAGACAAATGTGTGTGTAGAAAAATAAGATAATTTTAGAGAGGGATGTGTGCTGGGGAGGCCACGGGCAGAATAACTTGTGGGGTAGCGGGTTGTTATTTTCTCTAAGGAGATTACCAAGTCAGTCTTCTGGGAAAAAAATACTGAGTAAAGTATGCTGTCTCCAATACAAAGGCAAAATATCACCATTAAGAAGATCTACTTGGTGGATTATACTCTTTGAATGGGGAATGAAAAGAATCTTCAGTGATTTAGTCAAGGACTTCCTCCAGTCAAGAGAGCACAGTGAGTTCATACTTTGATGCATCTTCCCAGCTCTAAACACATAGCAAGAACAGATAAAATGTAAGAACAGGAGAGCAAAAAGACATGGGTAGGTTCAAAAACAAGATTAAAATGCCCAACAGAACAGGAATGTAAAACAGTAGGTGAGGCTGGAGCCACAGACCTGCTGGGCTCTGGGTCTGGAGTCAGCAGAGGCAGCTGGAACAAAGCCTGCTCTACAGAGCAGGGGAACTGGAGTCGGGCTTGCCACGCAGAACCTAGGGCTCCCCAGAATAAGAAGCTGATGTAAAACATTCCTGAAGGGCTGAGGTTCAGCCCAGAGGCCAAAGCTCCAGTCCACTCAGCCCCAGGCCACAAATGAATCAAGCTGCCCTGCTCAGGTCCCAGCTCTGCAGCACCACTAGTACTATCATGGAGAGGGGCCTCAGAAGGCCACAATAACACCTGTCTCTGAATTTGGGTGGCAGGTGTAGACCACTAGAAAAATACTAGGCAGGGAGAAACAAAATTGATAGAGAAAGCAAAGCAAAATAAGACAAAAATCAAAATGATTTGAAAACTCAAAACGGGCCTGCAAACCAAATCCCAAATATGTGAATAAATGTGATGCTTAGAAAAGCTACCAAAAAAATCAGCAACTGGAATATGAATTCACTCCTGAAGAAATTAATTTTATGGGACATCATGACAAAGGATTTTAAAAACTTTTTATTATGTAAAAATTTAAGCATAAGACATAATAATTTAATAAAATGTCAGACAGCCATCACTAAACTTCAAAATTTATAAGCTAAAGGAAATCCTGTTTCACCTATATTCCCCACCCCCTCCCTACCTGAAATTTCTTACAGCAGATCATCTGTACATACTTCAATATATTTCTCTAAAAGATAAGGACGTTTATTTTCCAAAACCAAACTATAGTCCCATTGCATACTCCTCCATATTAATTAATTCCTTAACATCATCAAATAGTCAGCCAGTGTTTAAATTTCCAATTGATAAGAATTTTAAAAGTGAATGTTAAAGGATATCAAAAGATACATGAACTCCTGGTTTAAAAGAAGGAATTACAAACCTGGAACAGATAAACCCCCAAACAGGTAAATATTATAAATGTAAATTTCTCCAAAATAAAAAAATAAAATGGTTAAGACAAACCCTAAATTAGGGCAGTAAGGCAGAAATTAGCAAATTAGAAAGTAGTACAGAAATATGATCCAGAATGTTGCAGCAGGAGATGAAGATAAAATGTATGAAAGAGGAACTGAAAAACTTGGAACTCCAACTGACAGACTCCAACCAGCATCTAAGAACTACCTCAGAAGAAGAGCTGAATGGGATGGCAAAGAGGAGGCAGGGGAGGAAGAGAAGGGAGGGAAAAGAGAGGAAGGAGGAAGAGGACTATTAAAGCAAAAGGCAAAGGTGGGTGGGGGAGAGGAGGGTAAAATGAGGTGGGGGAAGGGAACAAGATGTAGCAATGAGGAGAAAGTGGGGGGGGGGTTGAAGGAGATGAGGGGAAGAGGAGAAGAGGATATAAATAGAAAATCCCAAATAAAATTATAGGAATAAGTAAGTCAGCTGACTTACTTATATATATCACAATATATATGTGGTAGATAGCCTCTGAGATGGTCCCCAATGATGCTGTCCTGATAATCCTGTCTTTGTGTGATGCCCTACCCTTGAGTGTGGGCTGCACCTAGTGACAAACTTTTTGGGGTGGAGGGCAGAGGGAGAGAGAGAATCTTAAGCAGGCTCTATGCCCAGCACAAGCTGACCACCTGACCTGGGGCTCTGTCTCACAACCCCTGTGATCACGACCTGAGCCGAAATCAAAGTGACACTCAACCAACTGAGCCACTCAGGCGCCCCCTAGTGACAAACTTCTAATGAATAGAATATGGCAAAAAAGGGATAGAATGTCACTTTACAATTGCAAGAACAGTGATTTCTGTCTTGCTCACACTAAAGAAGGAAGCTTCCATATTGTGAGCTGCCCTATGGAGACATCCAAACAGTAAAGAACTGAGGGAGACCTCCAGCCAACAGTCAGTGAGGAACTAAATCCTGCCAACAGCTGCACAATGGAGCATGGAAACAAGAGCTGCCCTAACCTGAACCCTCAGATGAGACTGTAGCCCTGAGACAGAGACACCCAGGTAAGCTGTGCCCAGATCCCCAATCTACAGACATTGTGAGGGAGTAAATGTTTATTGTTTTTCATTGTTTTAAACCACTAAAGTTTGTAACTTCTCATTTAGGAATAGATAATAAATACAAAACATGAACTGATTAATCTCACCCTTAAAAGAAAATGATTCTCACTTTGGATGAAAGAAAGAAAAAGAAAATCTAACTATATGCCATTATAAAACACCCAAGCCCCCAGACTAATGATCTCATAGAAAAGAAAAACCTTCACTGGACATATATAATGCAGTGTCTAATGTTTTGTGTACACAAAAGGTTAAGCACTCAATCAAAAATGTAAACACATACACACACACATGCACACAAATAATGACCTACCATAAAGAGAAATACTCAATGCAGTCAGATGCAACAATGGTCCAGATGTTACAAGTAACACAGAGGGACTTTGTGAAGTAACTATGACTAATATGTTAAAGAATCTAGTAGAGAAAGGTAGACAAGATATGTGAACAGAAGAATTTCTACAGGGAGATGGGCACTCTCTGGCTTCCATTATTTATGATAAGAAATAAACTATTAATATTATTGAGGATCTCTTGCATGTGACGGATTGCTTCTATCCTGTTACTTTCAAGCTTCTCTCTTTGACTTTGGCATTCGACAGTTTGATTATGATGATCTAATTGTGAATCTCTTTGAGATTTCCTAGTGCACAGCCCCACCCATTCATCTGGCCTTCTAGATTCCCAAGAATATGTTGGAGCTTTTCAAAGCTTGAACATCTTGTTATCTAGCTTTTTTTTTTTTCAAATGCTGTTGGTATTTTGATAGCAATTGCATTAAATATGTAGACTGCTTTGGGTAGTGTGGACATTTTTTTTAATTTTTTTTTTTTTTTTATTTATGATAGTCAGAGAGAGAGAGAGAGGCAGAGACATAGGCAGAGGGAGAAGCAGGCTCCATGCACCGGGAGCCTGATGTGGGATTCGATCCCCGGTCTCCAGGATCGCGCCCTGGGCCGAAGGCAGGCGCCAAACCGCTGCACCACCCAGGGATCCCTAGTGTGGACATTTTAACAATATTTATTCTCCCAATCCAGGAGCATGGAATATCTTTACATTTGTTTGTATCATTTTCAATTTCTTTCATCAGTGTTTTATAGTTTTCAGAGTATAGATTTTTTCCCCCTTTTTGGTTAAGTTTATACCTAGATATTTTATTATTTTTGGTGCAATTTTAAATGGAGCTGTTTTCTTAATTTCTCTTTCTGCTGCTTCATTATTAGTTAATAGAAACACAGATTTCTATATATTGATTTTGTATCCTGTGACCTTACTGAATTTATTTATCAGTTCTAGCAGTTTTCTGGCAGAGTCTTTAGGACTTTCTATGTGGAATGTCATCTGCAAACAGTGAACGTTTTACTTCTTTACCAATTTGGATGCCTTTTATTTCCTTTACTTGTCTGATAGCTGCAGCTAGGACTTCCTATGTTAAATAAAAGTGGTGACAATGGACATCCTTGTCTTGTTCTTCATCTTAAAGTAAAAGTTCTCAGCTTTTTACCATTGAGTATGATCTTAGCTGTGGGTAGTTTTTCTTTTTTTAAGCTTTTGGGTTGCCCTATTTGCCCAAATTGTTATGCACCTCCTTAAGCAGCCATGGTGTTCAACAATTGCCTCTGGTTGTTTTTGAAAAATGCCTCCTAGGAAAAGGATGTTTCTGCTGGATAACCTCTGAGTCATGTCAAATAACAACAGCCTTGCAAGTAGATTCTTCCAGAAACCACCAGACGGGAAAAATAATGACAACTCTCTAGGCATGGGGCTTTAAAGAACTTCAATCCTTCTCTGCTCCATCCAGTGGTTGCCAGGCTGCTGTTTTTACCATGACTGTGGCTGTTGGTTTTCAAAGTTACTGCTTAGTTGGGGGAAAGAAGAATGAGAATAAGACTATTTAAAATCCCATGAAGATAACTGTTCTTACTGAGATTCATCATTTTTCTTGAACAAATGCTCCTGGATTGCTGTAAGCTTTGGTTAATTTTCAGAGTTCTGTAAAAAAAAAAAAAAAAAAAATTGACTCTGAGCATTTTCATTGTTTTTATGGAAGGAAGAATATTCAGAGGTCCTTATTCCACCATTTTCACCAACACTATACAAATCTATAAAATACAACCAAATGGAAATGCTAAAAATGAATTTCTAACATAGTATAGCATGAAATCATGGGTTTATTAGAAGACTGAACAGAGCAGAAGAATCAGTGAGTTTAGAAACAAGTCATTAGAAATTATACAAATTGAAACACAAAGAGATAAAGCATGAAAAATAAAATTGAACAGGGCACTCAAGATCTACAGGACAATATCAAATGGTATAGTGTATATTTAATTGGAGTCCTAGTAAGAAAAGAGGAAAATGGGGCAAAAGAATGAAGAGAAAAAGGCCAAGAACTTCCAAAGTTAATTAAAGACTACAAATACAAGATCTGAGAAGCTCAGAAAAACCTCAAGTAGAATGCTTTTGTAAAGTTCTTAAATAATTCCTGAAGTAATGGACTTTTTGAATAGTCTTAAGTTTGAAAAAACAAGTAATTTCTAGAGCAACCTCTAAAAAAGTAACAAAAGAGGTCACAAATACAGAGTCAACTGGGTGGATAAAATGGAATTCTTAAAATATACTGATTCATCTTTACCCTCTCCCTCAAAAAACCTACATGAAAATAGCAATGGAGGAATAAAACAGAACAAACAGAAATCAAACATCAGGATGGCAGATTTAAATTCAGTCATATCAATAACCATATTAAACAAACAGATTTAACACCCTCTATTAATTTCCTATTTGTGATTGTAAGAAATTACCAAAAACTTAGTGGCTTAATACACATCTATTCTCTACGTTTCTAGAGATCAGAAGTATCATACGAGTCTTACTTGGCTAAAATCATGGAGTTGGCAGGACTGTATCTTTCTGGATGCTCTAGGAAAGAATCTATTTCCTTGCCTTTCCAGGTTCTAGAGGCTGCCCCATTTCTTGACTCATGACCCCATGTTACCCTGACCTCTGCTACCATCATCACACCTCCTTCTCTGAATCTCCTACATTCCTTTTTCTTTGATAAAGGCCCTTGAGATTACATTGAACCCATCTGGGTAATATAAGATAATATCTCATCATATATCCTTATCTTAGTCACATCTGCAAAGTCCTTTTTACCATGCAAAGGAACATATTCATAGGTTTTGGAAATTAAGAGGGATCTTTGGAGGGATACTGTTCTGCCTACCATACTGACCAGTGAAAGGCAAAACCCTAACTATATGTTATTTAAAAAAAAAAAAACATCTCATGGGGCACCTGGGTGGCTCAGTGGTTGAGCGTCTGCCTTTGGCTTATGTTGTGATCTCGGGGTCCTGGGATCGAACCTCACATCAGGTTCCCCACGTGGAGCCTGCTTCTTCCTCTGCCTATGTCTCTGCCTCTCTCTCTGTGTCTCTCATGAATAAATAAAATCTTATTTTTTTAAATATTTTATTTATTTATTCATGAGAAGACACAGAGAGGCAGATAGAGGCAGAGACACAGGCAGAGGGAGAAGCAGGCTTCAAGCCGGGAGCCTGACGTGGGACTCGATCCTGGGTCTCCAGGATCATACCCTGGGCTGAAGGCGGCACTAAACCGCTGAGCCACCAGGGCGGCCCGAATAAATAAAATCTTAAAAAAAAAAAAAAAAACTTAAATATTAAGACACAAAGAGGTTTCAAAAAAGAATGGGAAAAAGATATATCATGCAAACACTAAGTACAAGAAAGCTGATGTAGTTATAATATTAAATAAGGGAGCATTCAAAAAGATATTACCAGATATAAAGAGGAACAGTTCATAATCAAAGGAGACAATTATTCAAGAAAAAAATAACAATTATAAATGTGTATCTAATAACAAAACTCTCAAACATAAAAATTTGACAGACTAAAGAATATAAACAAACCCATGGTTAAAGACTTTAACATCCCTCTCTTAAAATATTGATAGAACCAGATGATTTATCAACAAAGATAAGAACGACATGAATAATATTATCATCCAACATGACCTAATTGACATTATAGAATACTTGCAACAACTGTAGATACACACATTCTTCCTAAGTGGACATAGACCTTATTTTGGGCTACAAGAAATTTAAACAGATGAAATAAAACAAAGTATCCACTATGATCACAAAATTATTAAATTAGAAATTAAGAACAGCAAGATCCCCAGAAGAATCCTCAAATGTTTAGAAATTAAACCTATTACTCAAGAATCCATGACTCCTAACCAGGAGGAAATTTAGTCCTTTTCTTTAGACTTGGAAATGACAGAGATGATTGAATTAGCATAGGACTCCAAAATAGCTATGATAAATACTTTCAAGGATTTAAAGGAAAATGTGAACATAATGAGATAAGTGGGAACTATTAAAAAGAACCCAAGAGACATTTGTGAGCTGAAATGTAAAATCCTATAAAGGCTGAAAAACTGAATACTACCTCAGTGACCAATGCAACAATTTCAGTATCAACTAGTAACACATATATAATTGGATACCTGCGGAAAGGAGAAGGGGAGAAGGAAAGTATCTGAATATTTGAAGAACAATGAATGAAAAATTTCTGAATGAGTTAAAAACTATAAACTTACAGATCCATTAAGTTTATCTTATTTTTTTTTTAAGATTTTATTTATTTATTCATGAAACACAGAGAGACAGAGAGAGAGGCAGAGACACAGGCAGAGCAAGAAGCAGGCTCCACACAGGGAGCCTGACATGGGACTTGATCCTAGGTCTCCAAGATCACACCATGGGCTGAAGGCAGCACTAAACCACTGAGCCACTCGGGCTGCCCTCCATTAAGTTCAATTACCAAAATAACCAATAAATACAATGTGATAAATGCTTTAATAGAAATGTGTGAACTGTACACCTGTGATAAGCTTAATATAATTTCCCCGTTATTTACAAAATAAAGCAAATTTTTTAAAAACCTTACCTCAAATAATTTTGCTGCCCAGATGACTTCACACTGATTAGTTAATTCTATCAAATATTTAAGGAAGAAATCATACCATTTCTAAACTCTTCTAGCAATAGAAGAGGAGGAACACTGTCCATTTTATGAGACTATTAAATTATAACAGCAAACCAAACAAGGGCATTACAAGAAAAGAAATTTACAGATCAGCATTACTTAAGAAAAGAGATGTAAAAATCTTTAACCAAAATATAATTAGCAAATCAATGCCATTGATATGTAAAAAAAAATAATATCCCATGCTCAACCAGGATGTATGCCAGGAGTCCAAGGTTCCTTTAACATGTAAAAATCAATCAACATACTCACCACATTAACAAAAGGAGGAAAATCATGTGGTCATTTCAAATAGACTCAGGAAAAGCATTTGACAAAATAAATACCATTTATGAAAAAAACTTTGAATACACCAGTAACAGAAGGAAATTTCCTTAGCTTGATGAAGAGGCATGTATACAAAACCTAGAGATCATCATACTTATTGGTGAAATACTGAACACTTTTCCTCTAATATTGCAAAGAAGTTAATATAGACTTAGAAGATTTGAATACTAAGATTAACAAGATTGATCTAATAAACTTGAATATTTATATTCTTTTTAGAGTTGAGTGGAACACTTGTAAAAATCATCCTTCTAAAGACACACACACACACCACAAAAATAAATTAACAACATACAGACCACTTCTCTGATGAAATTATAATTACAAATCAATAATAAAAGACAGTTAAAAATGGGTTTAGTAATATGCCTTCCTAAATATAACTCATAGGCTAAGCAAAAATAACAATAGAAATTTCAAAATTAAAAAATTAAAGTTCTACATTTAAAACAAAAAGTGGGACATAGCTAATAAAGTATCTGAGAGGTAAGTTGATAGCCTTAAGTGCCTTCTTTAAAAAAAAAAAAAACTGAGACAAAAAATTTATTATTTCATGTATGAATAAAATGACTCAGATTAAGTGACTTGCTCCAGGTCACCCAGATGCAGGGTGATGAACATGGGTTTTCTGACTCCCAGTTCACCAACCACACAACATTTTGGGACCACATCCTCTCTTCCTGAACTGTGTGTTTTAATAATGTCAAATCACTGGCTGATCATCAAATTGGATGCTTCTAAGATCATGTATTAAAACAGTGCTTCTCAAATATTGAAAGCACACATGACTCACCTCTGATTTTGATAAAGATTCTGAATTACAGGTCTGAGATGAGCCCAATATTACACATTTCTACTAAGCTCCTAGGTCATGTTACTTTGAGTAACAAGGTACTACTAGATCACACCTGTAATAAGATAAATGATGATTATAATGGCACCTCAAAGATGTTCCAAGATCCATGATGGGTCTAAATTATGTACCACACCCCTCCTTTAAATTAATGATAATGTACTCTAATTCTAAAAGATGATCTAAGATAGTGGTTTAGGGGGCTGGCTTCAGAGGTAGAAAGAAACTAGACTTGAATACTAGATCCACTACTTCCTACCTAGTGACTTTGGTCCAGTCGGAACTTATCTAAATAAAATGGAGTTTCCCAACCTGTACAATGGGGAGATTAGCACCATCTACATCCCATGAGGCTGCTGTGAAGTCAAATGAGATTATGCACATAAAGCATTAAATGCAGTATACTGGTACACCATAGTTAAAAATAATAATAAATGGCAACCAAGAATGATTAGCATGACAGTAAAAGCGTTCTTATTAAATATCTAATCAAAAAAGAAAACACACCTCCCACTATTATAGATAACAGTTTTTTCATGTAAAAGGTAAATCTCAAAGACAAATATAATTTTGAGATGATCTGAGATAATCTGCACCTGAATTGATACCAAGGTGCTCTGAGATGTTATATGTCAACTTCCTGCTCACCTAAGCCACACATCAATGTTCCTTTTCCCTCATTAGTCCTGAATGTCTTCCTTCTTCATATGTCTATCTACAGTACCTGTCTTCCTTCTAAAAAATGGTTTTGGATTTTTCTATTGATACATATTTCACATACCATAAAACTCACCCTTCTAAAATCTACAATTCCATGGTTTTCAGTATATTCACTAGGCTGTGCAAACATCACCACTATCTAATTCCAAAACATTTTATCACCCCAGAAAACTCCATTTCCATTAGCAATCTTTCCCCATTTCCTCCATTCTCAGCTCCTAAATGTCCATCAATTGATGAATGGATTTTTAAAATGTGGTATATCCACACAATGGAATATTACTCAGGCATAAAATGATCAAAGTGCTGATATGTATAATAATATGAATTTTGAAAACTTTAAACCAATGAAAGAAGCCAGACACAAAAAGCCACATATTACATGAGTCCATTTTTATGAAATATCCAGAGTAGGCACATCCACAGACATAGAAAGCAGATTAGTGGCTCCCCAGGGCTCTGGGGAGGGGAGAATGTGGACTGACTAGTCACTCAGGAGTACAAGGTTTCTTCAAGGGATGATGAAAATGTTCTAAGCTTAGTTTGTGGTGATGGTTGCACAGCTCAGTGAATATACTAAAAACCACTGAATTGTGTATTTTAAGTGACTGATATTATGGTATATGAGTTATATATTAATAAAGATGCTAAAAATACAGAGGATTGGGCAGCCCTAGTGGCTCAGAGGTTTAGCACCGCCTTCAGCCCAGGGTGTGATCCTGGAGACCCAGGATCAAGTCCCACGTTGGGCTCCCTGCATGGAGCCTGCTTCTCCCTCTACCTGTGTCTCTGCCTCTATCTCTCTGTGTGTCTCTCGTGAATAAATAAATAAAATCTTTAAAATACAGAGGATCACAAAAAAAAAAACAATTATACTGAAATAAAGTTATCAAAATATTAAGAAAAAAAATCCTGAGGTCAGAAGACCAGTTTGAAGCTGATGCAGTAATCAGATGATGAGGACCTCAATGGAGACAGGTCATGGTGGGAAAGAGGACCCAACAGGAGACTGACTGATGAAATGCGAGGGAGGAGGAGGGAAACACGGCCCCTCCCTCAGGTTGCTGACCTGAAAATGGGAACCCCTACCTATATGGTGAAGATAGATACGACAACACACCTTGTATTTACATGTGTCATCTGTACATAGCTATGCATGTTTACATAGCCGCTACGGTATCTAGCACATTGATGTGCTTACATAAACTGCCAAGTCTCACCAGATGCCAACATGAGATGTGTATATACTTGTGTATGTATAGAGGTATGTTCCAAGACAAATTGTGTGTCTGCTTGTCTGTTTACTATCTTGTACCCCTTCTAGACTGTAAGTTCTTGGAGGCTGTGGGGGCTATGCTGCATTTACTGCTTTACCCCCAGTGTCATGCAGGAAATATTTGCTAAAAAAATAAAACAAAGGATAGTGGGAAGTTGATTTGGGGAAGGGAGAGATACTAACCTTTTTTAAAAAATGATTTTATTTATTTCTTTGAAAAAGAGTACATGAGTGGAGGGGGGGCAGGGGCAGAGGGAGAAGCAGACTTCCTGCTGAGCAGAGAGCCCAATGGAGGGCTCAATCCCAGGACCCTGAGATCATGACCTGAGCCAAAGGTAGGCACTTAACTGACTGAGCCATCCAGGCATTCCAAGAGATGCTAACCTTTAAGAATATACAGTACAGTGGGATGGTTAAGAGCCTTGGGTTCAAATTCTGACTCTAATAATTATTTGCCAAGAGGCAGCAGATGGGATGCTTGATCTGTCTGAACCCAGGTAGCTTCACAGGGTTGCCATAAGAGCTTGTTGCAATGTTGCCCTGATGTAGGGGTCCCAGGAATGCCTGTGTGTATCTGCTCTGGGTCTGAAGGAGAAACTTTCCCCAAAGAATCCAGCCCGGCCTTCCTTCCACAACCTAGCATATACAGGTGCACACTGTTCCACAAGCTCAGCACGGTTCAGGAGATGGGCTGCAGCTCACCATAGCAAGGCAGAACTGTAGGCATTGCTTCATTACTATCCCATGGCTCCCAGCCAGGCCAGAGCCCAGGAGGAGAATGGGCAGGGTCAGAGCTGCAGAGGCGCTGCTCACTCCAGAACCACGTCCAAGCTCCCAAGAGTCCGTGAGAAGGCCGGAAAGGCCACTTCTCTGGGATTACCATTCTCATGTTTGGAAACCACCTATTATGCCAGAAAAGAGATGGCAACACAGCAATGCACCATGGAGAGGGAGTGCTCAAAGCCACGTTTGTTCCTCATTACTCAATGCACATTTTCTAAGAGTCACTGATGCCTCACAGAAAACTTTGAAAAAACATTCTATTACAAGACCATCTGCCAAAATATCATAGGCTCTCTCTTGCAGCCCCCATTTCCTTTTATTACCAGGAAGAGCTGCATGAAAATGGTCTCATTCTGAAGGCTGGTGTCTGCTCAGGTTGCTTCTTTCCCAAACTCAACTCACAGGCTGCAGTGCTGAGACCCCGGTCTCTCCATCTCTAGCATGGTCATGGTGTCCACACCCGGAGAACAAGAGAACAGAGGATTAAGGTATGACAGATCATAGGACAGATGGCTTCTGAGGCAACCAAAGCTTGCTGACTCCATATAGCTCAAGTAAGGAAAGAACAAGACCATAGGGGAGGGGACAGTGGAAAATGCTTGATGCCAATTAACTCTGTACATGACATGTTTGATCTAGTAAGTACCACAAGCTCTGCAGCCTTACTTCCTCCTAGAGACACCTACATATCGTGTAAAAAGTACAATCTTGGTTATAACAAAAAGAAGGATCAGAGAAGTCTCATGAAACAAGCAGGGACAAATCAATAAAAGCAGCAGTGAGCATTTATTAACAGTTAATAAATAATTACTTAAGTGCTCCTTTAATTTACACAACAGCAAGTAAGGTAGAGAACTATTATTAAACCCACTTACAAGGAAAGAAAAATGAGGCACAGAGTAATCAGGTTACCCATCAGTACATGGGAGAGCTAAAATATGAAAGTAAATGGGCCTCATCTCCCAGAGTAATAAAGTCCTACCTGGTATAATCTTTCCAAGCAAGCCTGTCTTAAGATATCCCAGTATCACCTCTGCATTCTAATAGAGTCCTAGGGCACAGGAATGGTAAGGCTTGGAAACCGATACACAATTCTCTTATACACAATTACCCCCTTTGATACAAAATTCCCTTTAGTGGTGGAGTGGCAAGAGAAGGGGGTGGGCAGGAGGAAGCCCACTTCTGCACAGAGCAACAATGAACCACATGGCACCCTTCTACATGGTGAATGCCCCCAAACAACTGGCCAATCTCCTTTGGTTGGCCAAGGGGCCCTCCTGTCCTGGTCTTATCATTCAGCATTGCATTGGAGCACTCATATGTCCCTCTCAGGGATCATGAACCCCCTGAGGACAGCAAACTTTCATCTCCATATCTGAAGCTTTGAACTCAGTTAGGGTCACCAAGCATTTGCTGAATGGCTGGAAGAACCAGTCAAAAAAGGAAAGTCAAGCTAGTGGCCCAGGAACTGCAAGATCCTATTTTATTGAGTTAGGTAGTTTTGGTTTGGTCTGGTTGTAACTAAACCTGCCACCAGTATTTACAAAATTGGAAACTTTACATAAAAAACATTTTGACTTTCACAGGAAAAAATAGGAAATTGGGCGTCAGCCAAGTGTGTGGATGAAAGCTTCTGCTGTGGACAGGACCACTGACTTCCGTGGCCACACCTGCCACAGCCATCCTCTGTGACAGAGGATTCCCTGGAGCAAGCAGTGGAGCCCTTGGTCTCAGTAGCCCACCTGGTGCAGCCAACACCTCCCACCTCACAGATAACGTCTCCTGGCTCAGATGTTCTGCATAATCCCTGCTATGGCCTTTGCCTCTCCCCGAAAAGATCCCTTTTGTTTGTTCAGTCAGCCAGCCACAAGAATGTCCTAAGATGCTCACATAGCCAGATGATTCTCAGAGTGAATACTCTCATGAATGACACGCAACATGGGAATAGACGGATGAACACTAACAAGTTAATGTTATCCCGGATGCCGATGAAGGACTATGAGAACAAACAGTCTGGCAATTGGGTGACGACCAAGTAACAGAGTGACCACACATGGCCCCTCTGAGAGGTGACAACTGAGCTGAGAGCCAAACGACAGAGAAGGAGGCCCACAAAGATCCTGGGGCAGCTCCTTTCCAAAAGAGAAGACACACATGTGAAGGCTCCTATATAGGAATGAATGCAACACGCTCGAGGCATGGGAAGAACAGAACAGACAACAGGACACACAGACTGGAGGAGCAGTGGGTACGGGGAGAAAGCCAGAACAAGGCTGCCTGTGCAGGGCCTGGCAGGCCGTGCCAAGGAGTACACACTGTCTTCAAGGAACAGTGGGGAGTCACTGGAGAATTTTAAGCAGGAGAGTGATATAATCTTATTTATTTATTTATTTTTAAAATCCAGTTCATAAAAGCCAAACTGGAAGGCTGCTGCCCAAGAGGATGGCCTGATTATCTCTCTCCCCGCACCGTGCACTTGCAAGCGCAGGCACACAAAATATTAACTGTGGTTATGACAGCTGTATGCTACACAAAGGCGGCAAGGAGAAACCTTTATAGAGGAAATAATATGCAATTTTCTAGCTGAACACCTTTTAAAAAGTAATGATGGAGAATAAAATGTGAGCGAGGCAGGGCTGTCTTCTAGCACAGGGTAACAACATGCCACCTGAAATAAGCAAGAGTCGGGCTAGGCGAGCTTACCCTTGTATCAAAATCCATAGGCTGAAAAGACAGAGATGGGGGAGGGAGAAGGGGAGTCAGGATTCAACTCCGCTGCCTGCTGCTTCTCACTGTACTATAAATACTAGGAGTTCAGAGACGCTGCTCACCCGTGACATGAGACTGAACTATGGCTACTTGCAGAGAACAAGGCTTGATCTACATCCCCTGCTCCAGGTCACAGGGAATACACATACTAAGCATAGGCAGCCTTGCTCACAACTGTGGACTCCCCCACACCCAGAGGCTTCTTGAGCAATCCTTTCCAACCTGATGTGAATCTCAACCCTAGGATCAGGTGTGCTAAGGGGTTAGAAAGTATTCTGCAGAGGGCTATGAGGTGAATGAGTCTGAGAAGCAGCCTCTCGCTAGCAGCGAGACCTGTGGCTCAGGTGCAATCCTCAGCTTGGAACTGTGGCAGTGGGCAGTCAGCAATGCTTCCTGCCTCCCAGTGAGATCATGGGCTCTGTGCCACACTGTCCTCCCTCCATTGTAGGCACCTAGACTTGGACTAAAAAAACATCAAGTACACAGAATAACCATCCTGGAGCCAGTGTGAGGCTCACAGGGCTATGAGTCTGCTCCCCTGGCACTGCCCAGAGGCAGAGGTACAGAAGATGGCGGAAATCACGCTGATGACAAGTTATCGTCTGGGCTGTGGGAGCCGTTCAGAAGTCTGCTCCAACTCTGTGGGTCCATCTACAATCTCTGCCTGGGCTACCTCTGGCGATAAGGATATGAGAAACTGAGTAACACTCACCATTCCTCGAGCTGGTCTCGGCCACCTGGAAAAGCCTGCTCATTCCCCACAGTAGCACCAACCCTTCCACAGACACTCTAGACTTTCCTTTGGCATTCCAAAGAAATACCTCTTTTTCTCTACTGCGCCTGCCAGCCAGGCAGAAGCTTCGAGGGCCTGCCCACACGCTCTATTGTTTGACCGTCCAAGCCCCAGCCGACTCTTCTTCAGCACCCTCTAAAATTGCACCTTAGGGTCCTGGAGTCAGGGGAAGGTGCTGCCCAATTTCTAAGTGGAGCCAGATATGTGCACTCATCAGGGGCGGGTACCTTACTCAGGCTCCCACAGTCACTGTCCCACGAATCTGAACATTGAGGAAATGACACAGATTAGAGTGACTGATAAAACACATAGTGACAGCAGCTGGAACAGCCTGGAAGCCCCCACCCTGGCCCCACACCTCACACCCACCAGCAAGCCCCCAGCATCCCTCCCATGACTTCCCCCTTTGTTTATGATAGCCTGAGCTGGTTTCTATGGCTGCGGTCAAGGTCCTAACTGACTTCTATTCTCTTCCCATCCAAACAACTGTTTCTCCCATTGCACTTAGATATATTTTATAATTACTCTAATTACTGTTGCACTAAGTGATCCATAGCTATTGACCACCCTACAAATATAGGAGCTTCATGAGAGAAGCCTTGAGTCACTTCTGCTTGTCCAGCATGGTATCTGACCAGAGACAGAGAAGAAAGTATGTGAACTGGACTTATAGTTTCAAGTCAACAAAAGCATAACCTAGGCTACCTAAAATAATGCAATGATCTTCAGGAATCTTTTTAGGAGGTTACATATTTACTCTCCAGCAAATACCTCATCACCATTACTGCGGCTACCTACTAAGTGGATGCTGCATACGAGCCCTGTCAAACTCACACAGCCATGAGATGGCAGTGCTAGGGTTTAAATTCAGGTTCCTGTGCTTATGAAGTCCCCATTCTTCCCACCTCCCCACAATGCTTCTCAATAGGTCTTTATTAAAGAATAGGACAGGCAATGTGAATTCTTCCAACAAAGCTACTGCTGTTCAAAATACTGTTTAGAAACTCTTTGCATAATTAACATATTGATGCATATCTTTAATCATGGCAAGTCTTCGATCTTTAAGAAGATTCTGAGTTTCTGGAAATAGAAGGTTTCTATATCTGGGCCAGAGAAGGAGGCAGGGTATACTGATGGGGAGCAGATCCAGCCACAGAATACATGGAGTGCACTCAACCCCAGAAAGAAATGGACTTCCTCATGTGGCTCCTTAACTAGCAAGTCCTAGGAGTGAACACAGGGTTCCAACTCTGCTTAGAGCTGGAAGGGATGTCTGTGAATGTGAGCATACATGTGTGCATGTATACATTTACATGCATGTGTACACATGTGTGAGACCAACTGCTGATTACTTCCCATTCTACCTACAGCTACACCCTGGGGAAACTGTGTCACTGTCAGCCCTGTCTGTCCTACAAAGCTTTAGGAGGTAGGAAACATTCAGCACAATAGGAGGGCTTGGATCCACAAACTGCCTGACCCAAAGTGATGACCAGGAAGGCAAAATGCTACCAGGAAGATTCTCCTCACCCTCCCCAGATCAGCAGACCTTGGCTATGTGGAATCTCCTCTCACATGGTCCCTCTTTCCTCTGAGGGTCACTGTGGTGGCCCTAACTCAGCTGATGGTGATCATTCCTGGTCCCACACCAGCCTCCACCCTCTGCCTCCTCATGGGGTCAGGCCACCAGAACATCTTCCTTGAGGCCATTCCCAAGGATGCCACAAAGTAGGAAGAGTAAGTAAAGCACACTGAAATATGAGAATGGCAACAATTCCAAGAACCAAAAGACTCTCCAAAACATCCTGTGTCTTCCTCTTGAAAAAGGCAAGAAAGAACACTGCCTTTCCTTTATAAGGAGGCTCTGAGGACTTCCCAGCTCAGAGTCCTAGATGCTCAAACAGCAAGCAAGCAGCATGCATTTGCAGGAAGGATCCTGCTGGCTTTTATGTATATTCCACAAATACTCAGAAGCAGCTACGAGATGACTGGCACTGAGCTGGTGTGGATATGAGGAAGACAGAGCAGAGGGCCTGCACACAGGCAATCGGTAGCTGCTGCCACAAGGACATGAACCCTGGCCTTCAAGTATGGTCTCTTCGTTGTTGCTGGATGAGGCTAACAAAGAACAAGAAAAGATGGCATGTGTTTGGAGAGAGAAACAGACAGGAGATGGTCACTCAAGTGCCTACAGTGAACCACCAGACACATCAGGTGCATCATTGATACTCTGAGCCAGAGACCTATTTTGAAATCCCAACTCTGAACCTTACTATGTGATGGACCTTGAGAAAGTCACCTCGCCTCTCCATGCCTCAGTTTCTCTATCTACACTATGGTGAGGATTAACAAAATCATCTGTGAAAAGTAGGCACATGATAATTACCAATAATCCCAAGAAGTCCCTTTGTTATCTTCTTTCATCAACACCTGCTGGCCACATGTTTTATACACCTTTGAAAACCATTTATCATACTTTTTTATCACTTTCTGCAGGGAGGACCCAAACAAGGACAGCTCCAACACACACACACAGTGAGTCCCTTACAGCCCACAGCCAGCCTATCATGTGCTCAGGTCTCATCCCACTTCAATAGCATGCTCCATCCAGACAGTAAACAGTCTTCTCCTTTCAGGTGGGAGGGTGAGGTGGTACAGATATCTTAATTTTTCCTTCCTTAGGATTGGGAAAAAGACTCTCACCTTCCTTATGGAGATTCAGAGTGAGTTTGAAATGTACCTGCTGAGCACAATCGGCTTCTCAGCCCTGGTAGACAGGGCACATGTGCTGACCCAACAGGAAATGTGCACATCTCTCACAGTGCTAGAAGCCCACCCGGCGCAGGCCACCTACAGCCCTAAAGGACTTCTCTGCTGACCTCAGTGTGTCCTGCTGGGCCCGGCTCTGTACAACATGTCAGGAGGACTGCGATAAACCAGGCAAGGCCACTGCCCACCACTTAAGTTGGGGAGACAGAAACATGATGAACTGCAGCACAGCACTCAAAGTATTATCATGGAGGTATGTGAAGAGGAGAGATCACCCAACTCTACCTTAGAAGGGTCAAGACAATTCAGAGAGGAGGCAAGAGTGTAGCTGAAGACAGAGTCCAACAGACAGAGAAGCAGGCCAAATATATGCCACACAGCACAAAAGCAGGCATGGGCACATGAAAGAACTGTCATGTGAGCAAGGGTGCCGCTTGGCTGGAGCCCAGACAAGAGTGAGGAGGAGTGATGGGGAATAGAGCTAGTAGAGACTGGCAAGTCCAGAGCCCAAAGGGCCCCAGATGCTACGGAAAGGATCTCGGTTGTGGAGAGGAACTAAGGAGTTGTAATGAGGTGTATCCCTACTCTAGATGGCCTCTCCTCAAGGTCCCATGTCAGGTAGTGCTATGAGGAGACTGCAGAGGGAGGGCACAGGGTCAAAAGGCCATGCAGATGATTTGTGGTTTAGACAAGAGGATGAGGCCAGAAATCACACTGTGGTTGGAACAAGGCTTCCTTTGAAGAGAGATTAGGGGAGAGGAGAATGTGTCTATACCAAAGAGAAGCAAGAGCAGTTGGTGAGAAGCATGGTGAGTTCCATTCTGAACGAGCTGTGTGTATGCGGTCTCCAGTGAGAGGCATCCAGGAGCCAGCTGGGTGTGTGGGTTGGCCAAGACCTCAGCCAGCAACATAGGGGAGGGGGCCTGGCCTTCAGTATACAGGCAGCACGGAAGCTGCAGCACGGAGAGCCCATGGCTGGGGCAGACCCTTGGAGGGACCAAAGGCACTGAGAAGGTGCAACATCCACAGCCCTTCTTCCAATCTTCACACCCTAGTGGCGTCACTGGTCTGTGACACAGGCAGTGCGATGAAAACTGGCACAAACAGGAGGAGTTCCACCCCCGACACCATGAGCCTACTAGGCCACCTATCCTGCAGAAAACGAATGATAACTCTTGGACAAGATATAAAAAGTAACTGTCTGAAACCCTGGAGAAGAGCCACACACAAGCAGGAGTTCAAGGAGAGGCAGCACATAGGAGGAGGAAATGGTACTGAGAGATCACTGTTTTTAATGGGTTTTACCTAAGAGCAGCTCCCACTTGGTGCCATCTCGGGAGCCTAGGAATAGAGGAGGAAAGCAGAAATCTGAGTTCCAGAGAGTGAAGGAAGATAGGCCAGGAGGAGACACCCAAATCTTGCATATAAGTTCTGCCCACTTCTCTGGGTAACTCCTGAACTACACACATGTGAGGCAAAACTGCCATAGGCAGTAAAAACGGTCACCAGGAGACACAGCAGCTTTAACACCAACATTAGAGAAGGAGATGCACTGAATCTGTGATGTGCAGCTCCACTTCAAGAAGCTTACTTTAAACCCAAAGTAAGTAGAAGAAAGGAAATCATATAAATAGGAGTGTGAATCGATGAAATAGAAAGCAAAAAGTAGAAGAAAATCAACAAAGTCAAAAGTTGTTTTTTTTGGAAAGATCAACGAAATTGATGAGTCCCTAGCTAGACTGATCAAGACACAAAGGAGAACACAATCAATCTCTGGAAGGAAAGAGGGGATATGGCTGACAGGTACATTTGCGGGGGGCTCAGAAGACAGAGGGGAAATCATTGGGTAAGGCTTCTTGGGGAGCCTCTCCTGCCAGCCAGGCAAGGCCCGGACTGGAGGGGCTACAGCAGACATGAACATGGTTCTGACTGTCCACATCCTCTCCCAGACAGAACTTCCCCTCTTCTTGCCAAAGAGAACATGTGATTCAGGTAAGAACAATCCTGAGCAGAAGCACCTACAGAGTGGAGGTTAGGATGGTAGGATCCTGTCCCATCCACCAGGATGGGCCTGCTACACAGGAGTCTCTGCTTCCCAAACCCCCAGCAGCCTCTATCCAGGCCTGATTCCCCAGCTGCCCACCAGTATCCTTCTAACACCCACACTTCAAGTTGGGTAGAACCATTATCTATGGTTTCCAAACAAAGAATCCTAGTTGATATCAGGGGCTCAGGCACCCCAAGTTAGGACAAATGGCAGGTATGTGGAGGACACCACAGCCAGTGGAAAGGGACAAGCAACTTTTACAGGGAGAAAGGCACCAGAGGCTGTGCCAGTGTAGTGAGGACCTGTACCCAAACTTCACACCAGCCCCTTCCCCTTGAACCCAGCAGGGACCAAGAGCTGAGGCCTCCAGAGGTGATCAGGCCTAAGCTCTTGGTATAGCTGAGAAATTACCAGGGGGGAGGCATCAGCAATAAGAATTCCCTTGGGGAAGAGAGTCATCAAGATGCTCTAGGATAGAGAAGCTTCCTGGCAATCCAAGTGTTTCTCCGATGAAGGAGAATTCAGTGAGAGAGAAGGAGAAGGAAGCAGCTCTGTCTCTGGACCTGATACCTTAAGCTTCTCCCTTGTCCTGGCTTCTCAGTCCACCTTGGGAATTGGCGTACCTCCATGTAAGCCAACACGCATGGACTGAACTGTGGCTCCTGCCCAGCTCTACAGCTCAGTAGCTACTGCTGCTGCCCATGGGGAGTGAGGCTGTGAGCTCAGCCCAGCACACCAGACAGGAGACCCCAAATTCACACACTGCCGTGCTGAGTGGTCAGGAAGCTTTGCCAACTTATCTAATTAACTCGCCTATCTATCAGGGGCTGGAGGCAAAAGGTGTTCTCCCTCTTTAGCTGACTTAAGAGGAAAGGAGGCAGTGTCTTAATGAGTGACTTACTGGGGCACAGGAAAGGGGAAGGCAGACTCGATTCCTAGTTCAGCATTCTCCTCACCTTTTCCTGCCATTCATTCCATCGCCATGCCGTAAGTATGTACTCTGTGCCAGACCCCAAAGTATAAAACACATTCCCTGCTTTCAAGCTCACAGTTTAGCTAATAAGAATGGCAGATAAATAGCTAATTGCTCATTCATTCAATTTCATTCACCAGATAGGCAGAGTGTAACAAAAAGTTCAAATCCAGCCTCGGGTACTGGTTGTATAATCTCAGGCAAGTTACATAACCTATCAGAGCTTAGACTGTCCTGGGTGGAACTTGGGGTGGGAAGTGGGGGCTGCTAACTCCCACTGGTGGTGCTGCTGCTGGGTTCAGTGAGATGATGGACACCTGGCACACAGCAGGTGCTCGACATTTGTTCCCTTCTTCTATTCCTTCTAGATCAAAGCCTTAAATACTCTTTGCAGAGGCTCCTCCATTTTCTTTCCTCCATCTGTGAGCCAAGGGACAACAAGTACTGTGAGCAGCATACAGTAGGTCTTCAACAGGTAAGCTTGCTATTATTACCATCCCTAACATCTACTGAGTATACCTGAGGTATCAGGCACTGGACTACCCCTTGGAGTCAGAGGATAAAAGTCTTCCAACAAAAGTTCCCAAGTACTTATTGGGCCTATCATGTGCCAGTCACACTTGGTGCAAAGTTAGGGAAGAAGGGGCTTTGAGCAGGAATGTAAATACATGAATGATGATGCTGCTAACTAAGCCCAGACAGTAAAGAAAGAATAAGCCTTTATCCCAGCAAGGTCAGAGGGGCATGGGGTGGGGTATTACAGAGAATAGGCCAACCTCTGAGTTTTAGGGACCCATGAGCATCTCAAAGGAGAGGTCAAGTGGAGTACTGGTTATGTTGGCTAGAGCTGAGGGAAGTCATCTGTTTACATGGGACAAATGAAACCCCGGGGAAGACATGACATTTTCAGGGAAACCACAAAGGCTGAAAAGAGAAGAGGCTGGGGGTCCAACTTTTAAGGTGGGAAGGAGAGGAGGACCGTAGCAGAGGAGACAAAAGGACAAGTGACGAAGAGTGGTGAAAATCCCAGATGAGAGTGACATCTTCCTCAGGGGAAAGGGAGGGATCCTCAAAGTCCATACCCAAGGAAAGCCTTCCTTCAGCCTGGCTCCACTCTGGGTCAGTCCTCACACCGAAGCAAAACTCATCTCAAAACACAAATCTGATCATGTTTTTTCCCTGCATAAAAGCCTTCAGTCTCATCTGGTTCCTCTATTTCTCCCACATCTCCTGGGACACTGTATCCTCTTCCCCATTGGTTCCTTCCTCCTAACACCTGTTAACCCCACTTACCGTTCAAGTCTCATTGCCTCTGGGAAACCTTCCCTAATCCCTGAAGTCCAGGTGTCCTTCCCATGGAGCACCAAGAACTACCGGCTTCTCTCACCAAGGCAGTCACCGGCTGGATCCTGTCCTACCACTTCTGCAAAAACTGGCCCCAGGGTGGGAGTGGAGCTGTACCCACACCCTGGAAGAGGCCTTCCTAGTGGATTGCTATTGTCAATGGTGACAGACGTCTGTTTAGGAGTCAGAAGACATGGTTCTGAGTCTCTATTTTTTATTTACCAGATATAAGGCCCTGGATAAATGACAAGCTATCTCTCTGGGTCTCAGTTTCCCTACCTAAACCCAAGTTATAAGGATGCCTTCTTCATATCATCATTATGAAGACACAATTTTGTTTTTAAATATTCTATTTATTTATTCATGAGAGACACAGAGAGAGATAGAGAGAGGCAGAGACATAGGCAGAAAGAGAAGCAGGCTCCATGCAGGGAGCCTGATGTGGGATTCAATCCCGGAGACCCGGGATCATGCCCTGGGCTGAAGGCAGCGCTAAACCGCTGAGCCACCTGGGCTGCCCTGAAGGTACAATTTTTAATACATATAGAAAACCTGTGCTCGCTTCGGCAGCACATATACTAAAATTGGAACGATACAGAGAAGATTAGCATGGCCCCTGCGCAAGGATGACACGCAAATTCGTGAAGCGTTCCATATTTTTAGATACAACCGTTCAAAATCTTTGGGATGCAGCAAAAGCAGTCCTGAGGGGGAAATACATCGCAATACAAGCATACATTCAAAAACTGGAAAGATCTCAAATTCAAAAGCTCACCTTACACATAAAGGAACTAGAGAAAAAGCAACAAATAGACCCCACCCCCAGCAGAAGAAGAGAGTTAATTAAAATTCGAGCAGAACTCAATGATATCGAGACCAAAAGAACTGTGGAACAGATCAACAGAACCAGGAGTTGGTTCTTTGAAAGAATTAATAAGATAGATAAACCATTAGCCAACCTTATTAAAAAGAAGAGAGAGAAGACTCAAATTAATAAAATCATGAATGAGAAAGGGGACATCACTACCAACACCAAGGAAATACAAACGATTTTAAAAACATATTATGAACAGCTGTACGCCAATAAATTAGGAAATCTAGAAGAAATGGACGCATTCCTGGAAAGCCACAAACTACCAAAACTGGAGCAGGAAGAAATAGAAAACCTGAACAGGCCAATAACCAGGGAGGAAATTGAAGCAGTCATCAAAAACCTCCCAAGACACAAGAGTCCAGGGCCAGATGGCTTCCCAGGGGAATTCTATCAAACGTTTAAAGAAGAAATCATACCTATTCTACTAAAGCTGTTTGGAAAGATAGAAAGAGATGGAGTACTTCCAAATTCGTTCTATGAGGCCAGCATCACCTTAATTCCAAAACCAGACAAAGACCCCACCAAAAAGGAGAATTACAGACCAATATCCCTGATGAACATGGATGCAAAAATTCTCAACAAGATACTAGCTAATAGGATCCAACAACACATTAAGAAAATTATTCACCATGACCAAGTAGGATTTATCCCTGGGACACAAGGCTGGTTCAACACTCGTAAAACCATCAATGTGATTCATCATATCAGCAAGAGAAAAACCAAGAACCATATGATACTCTCATTAGATGCAGAGAAAGCATTTGACAAAATACAGCATCCATTCCTGATCAAAACCCTTCAGAGTGTTGGGATAGAGGGAACTTTCCTCGACATCTTAAAAGCCATCTACGAAAAGCCCACAGCAAATATCATTCTCAATGGGGAAGCACTGGGAGCCTTTCCCCTAAGATCAGGAACAAGACAGGGATGTCCACTCTCACCACTGCTGTTCAACATAGTTCTGGAAGTCCTCGCCTCAGCAATCAGACAACAAAAAGACATTAAAGGCATTCAAATTGGCAAAGAAGAAGTCAAACTCTCCCTCTTCGCCGATGACATGATACTCTACATAGAAAACCCAAAAGCCTCCACCCCCAGATTGCTAGAACTCATACAGCAATTTGGTAGCGTGGCAGGATACAAAATCAATGCCCAGAAATCAATGGCATTTCTATACACTAACAATGAGACTGAAGAAAGAGAAATTAAGGAGTCAATCCCATTTACAATTGCACCCAAAAGCATAAGATACTTAGGAATAAACCTAACCAAAGAGGTAAAAGATCTATACCCTAAAAACTATAGAACACTTCTGAAAGAAATTGAGGAAGACACAAAGAGATGGAAAAATATTCCATGCTCATGGATTGGCAGAATTAATATTGTAAAAATGTCAATGTTACCCAGGGCAATTTATACGTTTAATGCAATCCCTATCAAAATACCATGGACTTTCTTCAGAGAGTTAGAACAAATTATTTTAAGATTTGTGTGGAATCAGAAAAGACCCCGAATAGCCAGGGGAATTTTAAAAAAGAAAACCTTAGCTGGGGGCATCACAATGCCAGATTTCAGGTTGTATTACAAAGCTGTGGTCATCAAGACAGTGTGGTACTGGCACAAAAACAGACACATAGATCAATGGAACAGAATAGAGAACCCAGAAGTGGACCCTGAAATGTACGGCCATCTAATATTCGATAAAGGAGGAAAGACTATCCATTGGAAGAAAGACAGTCTCTTCAATAAATGGTGCTGGGAAAATTGGACATCCACATGCAGAAGAATGAAACTGGACCACTCTCTTTCACCATACACAAAGACAAACTCAAAATGGATGAGAGATCTAAATGTGAGACAAGATTCCATCAAAATCCTAGAGGAGAACACAGGCAACACCCTTTTTGAACTTGGCCACAGTAACTTCTTGCAAGATACATCCACGAAGGCAAAAGAAACAAAAGCAAAAATGATCTATTGGGACTTCATCAAGATAAGAAGCTTTTGCACAGCAAAGGATACAGTCAACAAAACTAAAAGACAACCTACAGAATGGGAGAAGATATTTGCAAATGACATATCAGATAAAGGGCTAGTTTCCAAAATCTATAAAGAACTTATTAAACTCAACACCAAAGAAACAAACAATCCAATCATGAAATGGGCAAAAGACATGAAGAGAAATCTCACAGAGGAAGACATGGACATGGCCAACATGCACATGAGAAAATGCTCTGCATCACTTGCCATCAGGGAAATATAAATCAAAACCACAATGAGATACCACCTCACACCAGTGAGAATGGGGAAAATTAACAAGGCAGGAAACAACAAATGTTGGAGAGGATGCGGAGAAAAGGGAACCCTCTTACACTGTTGGTGGGAATGTGAACTGGTGCAGCCACTCTGGAAAACTGTGTGGAGGTTCCTCAAAGAGTTAAAAATAGACCTGCCCTACGACCCAGCAATTGCACTGTTGGGGATTTACCCCAAAGATTCAGATGCAATGAAACGTCGGGACACCTGCACCCCGATGTTTCTATCAGCAATGGCCACAATAGCCAAACTGTGGAAGGAGCCTCGGTGTCCATCGAAAGATGAATGGATAAAGAAGATGTGGTTTATGTATACAATGGAATATTACTCAGCAATTAGAAACGACAAATACCCACCATTTGCTTCAACGTGGATGGAACTGGAGGGTATTATGCTGAGTGAAATAAGTCAATCGGAGAAGGACAAACAGTGTATGTTCTCATTCATTTGGGGAATATGAATAATAGTGAAAGGGAATATAAAGGAAGGGAAAAGAAATGTTGGGAAATAGCAGGAAGGGAGACAGAACATAAAGACTCCTAACTCGGGGAAACGAACTAGGGGTGGTGGAAGGGGAGGAGGGCGGGTGTTGGAGGGGAATGGGTGACGGGCACTGAGGTGGACACTTGACGGGATGAGCACTGGGTGTTTTTCTGTATGTTGGTAAATTAAACACCAATAAAAGTTAATTAAAAAAAAAAAAAAAAAAAAAAGAAAACCTAAACATAATGCTATACATGTACCAAAACTCACAGAAATATATACAATAAGGATAAATTTTACTATATGTAAATTATACCTCAATAATCTTAACTGTAAAAAAATTGATTATAATTCACCACATTATGGAATAAAGGAGAAAAAAACACAGTCGTCAAGAGACTCAGAAAAGTAACTAATAAAATTCAACAGGCACTCATGATAAAAGCTCAGAAACTTAGGCAAAGAAATCTGACAAAGAATATCTATAAAAACCTATCACTAACATCACACTTAATAATGAAATATTGATCATCTGCCTCCTAAGTCCAAAATTAAGAGAACACCCACTATAATAATTTCTATTCTAAATTGTAGTAGAGGTCCAGCTTGTGCAACAGGACAAGAAAATAAATCTTTAAAAATTCCACTCTGTGGAGTGGGTAGGAAAAATGAAATTGCCGCAACACACAGACAACAAGACTGTGTAAGGAAACTACACAATTCATGATCTAATAAGTGAATTTATCAAAGCTGCAGGACACAAAGTTTTAAAATTACATAAAAATCAATTGTATTTCCATATAATAACAATAGATTAAAAATTAGTAAAATAAAATGAAAAGCAATACCATGTCCATTAGCATTCAAAAAATATATAAAGGTAGCAAAAAGATATAAAGCTAACAAAAAATATGTAAGACCACTACACAGCACAGAAATCTATAAAACACTACTGAGACAGCCCAAGCAAATAGATATATATGGGAAGGATGGGGTGGGAAGGATGGGGTGGGAAAGGCTAGGCGGGAAAGAGGAGGAAGGGGGAGGGGAAATAAAGAGAGTGTAAGACTCAGGAATGTAAATATATCAGTTCTCTCCAAATTAATCTATAGATAGATATTAATCTAACAAACTGATTCTAAAATTGATACCGAAATGCAAAGAGCCTGGAAAAGCCAAGGTAATCTTGAAAGCAGCGAAACTGGAAGAGTAATGCATGAGGTAATCAGACACACTATAGAGCAACAATAATTAACAAAGAGTTTTATTAGCACAAGAAAAGAAACACAGGCCAACTGAACTGAATGGACCCAGAAAACAGCCCTTGAATATACAGTCAACTGATTAATGACAAAAGTCCTCCTGAAATCCAGTGAGGAAAGAATGATCTTTTTAATAAATGGATATCCCTACCTGATACCTCATACAAAATTTAATTCACATTGGATCAGAGACCTAAATGAAAAAGATTTTGTTAAAAAATTGAAATATAGTACCAGTGCAATCCCTATCAAAATTTCAGCTGCCTTTTCCCTGTTGCATAAATAGAAAAATACATCCTAAAATTCATATAGAATCTCAAGGGACTCCCCCCTAAATAGTCAAAATTGTCAGGAAAAAGAACAAAACTAGAAGATTCATACCTCTTGATTTCAAAACCTACTACAAAGCTCAGTAATCAAGACAGTGTGGTACTGACATAAGGATACTCACGTAAATTAATGGAACTGAATTCAGAGTCCAGAAATAAACTCTGTATTTATAGTCCATTGATTTCAACAAGAGTATAAAGACTACACAATGAGAAAAGAGATGATGCTAGTACAAGTGGATGTCCAAATGCCAAAGAAAGAAGGTGGACTCCAACCTCACACCATGTACAAAAATTAACTCAAAAGAGATCAAGGACCTAAATTTAAGAGTTAAAACTGGGCAACCCCGGTGGCTCAGTGCTTTAGTGCTATCTTCAGCCCAGGTCCTGATCCTTGAGTCCCAGAATCGAGTCCCACGTCCGGCTCCCTGCATGGAGCCTGCTTCTCCCTCTGCCTGTGCCTGTGCCTCTCTCTCTCTCTCTCTCTCTCTCTCTCTCTCTCTCGTCTCTCATGAATAAATAAATAAAATCTTAAAAAAAAAAGTTAAAACGACAAAACCCTTAGAAGAAAAAAGCATCAGGATAAATCTTCATGACTTTGAATTTAGCAATGGATTCTTAGATATGACACCAAAAGCACAAGTAACCAAAGAAAAAAATAGATAAGCTGAACTTCATCAAAACTTAAAACTTTTGTATTTCAAAGGACATCATCAAGAAGGAGAAAACACACACACAGCATGGGTGAAAATATTTGCAAATCATTTCTCTCACAAGGTATTATATCCAGAATATATAAAGAACTCTTACAACTCAAAAATGAAGAAGGCAAATAACCCAATCCCAAAACAAATCCAGCAAAGGATTCAAATAGATATTTCTTCAAAGAACATATATGAATGGCCAATAACTACATAAAAAGATGCTCGGGGAACCTGAGGGGCATAGTTGGTTAAGTGACCAACTCTTGGTTTTGGCTCATTTCATGATCTCAGGGTCTTAGGATTATGCTTGGTGTTTGGCTCCCCGCTGCTTCAGGATTCTCTCCCTCTGATCCTTCCCCCACTTGCTGGTGCTCACATGCTCTCTCTCTCTCCCTCAAATAAATAAATAAATTTTTAAAAAAGGATGCTCGGGGATCCCTGGGTGGCGCAGCGGTTTGGCGCCTGCCTTTGGCCCAGGGCGCGATCCTGGAGACCCGGGATCGAATCCCACATCAGGCTCCCGGTACATGGAGCCTGCTTCTCCCTCCGCCTGTGTCTCTGCCTCTCTCTCTCTCTATGACTATCATAAATAAAAAATAAAAAAAAAAAATTTAAAAAAGGATGCTCAACATCACTAATCATTAGAGTAATACAAATCAAAACCACAACACCCACTAGGATAGTTATAATCAAAAGAATGGACAATAACAAGCATTGACAAGAATGTGGAGAAACTGGAACCCTCATACATTATTGGTGGGAATGTGAAATGGTGCAGCTACTTTCGAAAACAGTCTGGTAGTTTCTCAAAATATTAAAGTTAAGAGTTACCACATAAGGGAATAATTCTACTAAAAAATAGCTATACAAGACATTTGAAAGCATATGTCCAATAGAACTTATTTATGAATTTTATAAACATTATTCCTAATAACCAGATAGTGGAAACAACAATGAATGGATAAATAAAATAGTGTATAGCAGTACAATGGAATATTATTCAGCCATAAAAGAGGAATGAAGCACTGATACCTGCTACATACAATATAGATGAACTTTGAAAAGATTATCTTCAGTGAAAGAAGGCAGACCCAAAGGCCATGTATTTTATACCGCTATTTGCATTAAATGTCCAAAATAGGCAAATCCATAGATACTGAAAATAGATGTATGGTTTGCAGGGGCTGGAGGCTGGGAGGGAATAGGGAGTTACTACTAATGGGTATGGGGTATCTGGGATGGTGTGAAAATGTTCTGGAATTAGTGGTGATTATTGCGAAATTCTATGAATATACTAAATACAATGAATTGTACACCTTTTAAAAGGGTGGATTTTATGGTATGTGAATTATATCTACATAAAGCTGTTGTTTTCTAAAGTGCTTCTAGAAGAAAACAGTAGACAGTGGAAACTAGCTTCATGGCCACAGTACAGGCAAAGAAATTCTAAATAGGAAACAAAAAGCACTAAATGCAAAGAAAAGGTTGACAAAAGGGACTTAACAAAAGAGATTATTAAGAGATTGAAGAGGCAGGCCCAGACTGGGAGAAGGTATTTGGATTATGTATTTTCAACAAAGGACGCAATTCAACAGACATAATGCAAATTGATTTAAAAAAGACAATCCAAAAAAAAAAAAAAAAAAGACAATCCAAATTATTTTAAATGAGCAAAAAAAAATTTGAACCAACACTTCACAAAAAAAGATATCTAAATGGCCAATAAACATTTGGAAAGGTACTAAGCTTCAACAATCATCAGGAAATGCAAATGTTCTCTACCAGAACAGTTCAAACTCAAGCAAATGACAATTAGAAATAAGGGTGAAGGTGTGGGGTAACTGGAACCATCATGCGTTATTGGGATAAAGTAAATTGATAACAACCACTGGAGAAAACTGGCAATTCCACTTCCAGGTAAATACTCAACAGAAACAAATGCGTATGTCTACCAAAACATATGTACAAAAATATTCACAATAGTATTATTCCTAAAAGTCCCAAGCTGGAAACAACCTAAACATCCATCATGTAGGCTGACTCAATAAACCGTGGCATGTTCTGAGAATGAAATGCTACATGGCAATGGAAAAGGAAAAACTCCTGCTAGATAGAGTATGGATGAACCTCACAAACATAATGTGCAGCCAGAGAAGCCACAAAGAAAAAAACATACTGTACACCTTCATGTATACAAAGTGCAAGAACAGGCAAGCCAATTCATGATGGCAGAAGTCAAGAGAGTAGTGGTGATGTTTGGGGAGTTTAAGAGAGGCCCCAAGGGAACTTTATGTGATGCTAGAAATCATTTCTATCTCAATCCAGGTAGAGATTATACCTATGTAAAAAATGTGTCGAACTGTTAACACCTGTGCATTTATTTTTATACCTCAATTAAAAATATATTATTTTAAAAATACCTTGGCTAGCCACTGTGGCCAAGGAGGCCACAGTAAGAAGCTGGAGTGCTCATTAGAACTAATGAGGGACTCATCAGAACTTCGTTGAGGAAGGGGGAAATGGGGTGGGGACAGTACAGTTGTGGCCTCCAGCTGCATGGTTCCCTCAAGGTATGTTCATTACATCAAGAACACACAGCTAGCAAGTGGTGGAGCTGGAATTTGAACCCAGGTCTGTCTCCAAAGCTGGCTCTTTCTACTAAGCTACATTGTCTCTTGTGACAAAAGGTGGCCCAGGCAGCTGTCCAACAAAAGGCTCCTTCAGTTCACTTTTCCTCAAATTTCCCTATTAGTGGAGAATTCTCCTTCAGAGTAAGGTTCACAGTGTCCTACAAACTCCTAAATGGCACAGCCAGAATTTCAAGCTGAGTATGCTGCACTTTGGTGTTCTCTATGTCAAAATGACTTCAGGGCTGGGAAGTCCCATCTTCTCTATGCACAGACATTCAAAAGCCAAATGTTCCCTGATACACATATGGGTGGGTGTCCATGTAGACACCTGTCTGCCACAAGAGGCCTCAATCAGGTGTGGCCATTCATGATGTCACTCAATTCACAGATGCTGAGGACTAAGGAGAGAAGTTTGGCAGACTGGGAAGGTGTGGCCAGCTGGCTCCCATGCCTCAATAACAGTCAGTGCCTGGCTACAGGCTGGGGCTTGACCCGGGGACGACAGGAGTAGTCGAGCGTACTACTGCATAATGCTACACGCAAAACCTCCATTTGGGAGGGACCCAAGGGGTAGATAGGTCTTTTCCTTTTTCTTGCCAATTTTTACCCAAGCTTGAACTGCCTTCACACAATGTCCAAAATTCTGGCCATGAGGCACTCTTTGCTATTAGATGGTGAGCTACCAAGCTGCTCAGGAATATACTCTGGCTGTATACCATTCTGAGACTGATGGACTCAGAGAATGATACCATGTCCTCCTGGGTGACTATAAGAATTCAGACCTATTGTCCCTGCACCTGGGCTCAATGTACTCTTTGATAGAAAAAAAAACTTTTGGAAAAAAGCCTGAAATCAGGAGCTTACAACCTCACATTTCCATCATGACTTGGTGTAACAGGTGCTCAGAGGATACGCTGGCTTTACCAAAGGGAGGCTGGAGTCTAGCACCCATAGACTGTCCTGGTTGGGGGCAGCCAGTGTTAATGGAGGCAACTGAGAGATGCAACAGAGCTACCCGTATCACACCAGAAGCTTCAAGCTGACCTGCTCACCTGACCTTAAAAGTCCATCCTCATACCTCCCAGCCTCCCTGTGGGTCTGGTGGCAGACACAGCAGGTAGGCAGATCACGGCTCCACAGACCAGTATCTATGTCAGCAGCTTACCTCAGGCCGTCTTAGACCCGTTGGCGATGCCACGAGGACTGCTGCAGGAGGGACTGGGTTGCCACGGAGAATGGAATCAGACAAGAGGGAGACATGAGGGACACCAGGGACCAGGGTTGCTGTCTGCTGACCCCCCTACCGAGCGAAGGTTTCTGGTAATGAGGTCTGCTGCCTTTCAGGAAGAGACCTCTGCATGGAGCAGTAGGTAGCAGTGGCCAATCCGCTCAGCATCTGTGGGCAGCAGAGTTCATCTTCTTAACTACTAAAATGTGAAGGCCACCATGTTGCCATGGTGATTTGTATTAGAGAACACTGTGGCCCACACGGATAGGCCATCATTTCATATGCCTTCATTTATTTCCTTTAAAAAAAATACATTTTAATATAGAGTCAAAACCAGTGCAGGTAATAAACATAATGAAAGGCAGGCCTGCTATCTCCAAGGGGATCCGGCTACCTCCAGGAGACTGATTTAGAACTTGCGAGCAGAATGCTCATGCATTCAGCAAAGTATTTGTAGAGTACAGAGCCCTGGAGAGAGGCTGGGCCAGGCTTTGTGGGAGACAAGAGTCAAATGCAGCAAAGCACCTGTTTACTGGGAAAGAGGAGTAGCTCATCCATAATAATGATAATAAAGGTACAAAGTACCGAGTTCTACCATTAGGGCTACTGAATGCACAAGAACTCAGAGGAAGAAAAGATTCCTTACAGTTAGAAAGATCAGGGAAAGCTACATAAAAGAAAAGGAGGAGGAGAGCACACATGAACACCTCCCACTACCAAGTGCCGTTTTACAGGTCCATCTCACTCACCCTAGTGAGGCATCAGGCTGATCATGCCCCTCTCAGTGGGGAGACAGAGGTGGGATGAGGTGAACTGCCTAAAGACAAAGCTGGATAGCAGCCAAGTCAGGATCCCAGCCCAGGCTTGTCTGACTCTCCTTGCTACATTTAATGACCTCCCAGTGTCGTTTAACCTAGACCTGGGAAGTCTAGCTGCATTTCAGAGAGGAAGTGGAGTGCAGGCACTGCAGGCTGATGGCAAAGTCCAGACCACCAGAGGCAGCACAGCACAGGGCATAGAGGAAAGAGGGGTCCAGGCAGCAGAGGCAGGAAGTTCACAAATGTTCAGACACAGCCAGATCTTAGGGTATCATGTGCCCCCTGTGGAGCTAGGAGGGGCAGAGGGTTTAGCAGAGAATGAAAGCAGGGCTATGAACAGCTAAGCTGGATGGCAGCTGACCAGACCCCTGGGCTGTGTGCCCTTCAGGGCAGATCATGTGTTTGGGGCCTCACTGAAGCCAGCACTCGCAGGCACTCGGCCTTCTCAAGATGACGGCACAGATGTGAAAACGCACAGTCAGCTGACAGGGAGAGGAAGCCAGGGCCTTTTTTTGGTAACTATCAATACACTAGAAGTGGCTTTCTGACATCTGCCAGGAAAGCTTTTCATTAAAAAAAAAAAAAAAAAAGAGGAAAATCTATCTGGCAAAACCCCAAGGCACTGGATTATAAAGAAAATACAACAAAACTGCATTCCTCCTTTCTATAGGGCCCTGCTGCCTTCTAGCCTTCAGTCCTTAGACAGGCAAGGGGAGTCTGGGTGACTCAGTCGGTTAAGTGTCCGACTCTTGATTTCAGCTCATCTTATGATCTCAGGGTCCTAGGATGGAGTTCTGGCATCAGGCTCCATGCTGGGGTAGGGGATGAGAGGGAGAGTCTGCCTAAGATTTCTCTCTCTCTCCCTCTGCCCCTCACCTCTCTCTTTCTCTCAAATAAATAAAAATCTTAAGAAATAAAAGTGAAAATAAAACAAGAGAAGCAAGACCATTTTGCAGAGGTACTGAGCACAGAGGTCAGGTACCTTACTGTGTTCTGCCCATAGTAGGTGGTAGGTGATTAAGTGAGAGAAGCCTCCTCACCCTTACAAAAGGACCCACAGCAGGGCTCCTTTAAATTATCAAGTTCCCTGGTGCATTTAAAGCAAGATTCCATTCATGGTCCCACCATAATAATGACAATAAAGGTACAAAGTCTGTTTACAAAACAGAGCTCAAGAATGAGCTGAGGGAAACTCCTCTGTCCCAGCCCCTCAGGACCACACCCAGCATCTTAAGGAGCTCCCAGGTTCTAGAAGCCCAAGCCTTTCTGAAGGGAAACAAGCTTCCCTAACCAATGATAAACTGGCTGAGCTTGAAAAAGCCATCAAAGGGCACATTGCTGTAAGAAAAATATGAGCTGTGAAAAATCCAGGCGGCCACACCAACAGGCCAAAAAATGGCTCCCTGGTCAGTACAACCACCTGGATGTTGGTTGTTTAGTCACGTCCAACATGACAAAGTCTCTATGCACCTGACTCTGTGCTGGGCTCTCATCGTTCTCCCAGCAAATCTGCTTCAAGCACACAGTTTACAGTGCTGCCAGGAGAAATATCACGAATTGCAGCAGTCTTTAAGTACCTCGAGGAACATCTGTCCTGCAGGTGGATACAGACACACAGTGCTTCAAGGGAGGATGGGGCAGAGAACACGGAAGAAGAGAAGTGAAGGAAGCGATCAGAGGAGCCCACAGAAGGAAGAGGACACTTGAGCTTGATATCACAGACCTCTTCTCCTGGATCAGAGGACTGGGGAAAGCATCTTCAAAGTAGAAGTCACATTCTATGCAAAGCACAGAGGGGTAGAACTGCGGATCTTCTGTGAGTAACAAGGACTTCCGTGCCTCAGCAGAGGTACAGGTCTCTCTCTTCCTTAGAGAAAAGCTGGGCAGAGGCCAGCAGAGACCCAGCAAAGCACCTGGACTACAAGACTACAGGGCTGGGACCTGATCAAGGAAATGAAGGAGAGCCTTGCACAGTCCTGGCCAAAGAAGTGGCAACATTATATGTGTGTTTCTAATGGATAATTCCAGGCAGAGTGGAGGATGAGTCCCAAGGGAACAAGGACTACTGAGAGATCCATTAGGGGCCACGAGCCCACAGAGCAGCAGCAAGAGCCAAGACTACAGAAGTGGTCGTGCAGAGAGAAGAGCATTGACTGAAGAGCATTCATTGAAGGTTAAGTGAATGGGACTCATAATCAGAATGAGGTGAAAGAGTGGGAGGAGTCGGGACGTGAAATGGGTTTCTAGCACCTGCTGTTAACCTACCTGCAGAACATCAGCAGAGCAGACTAGGGAGACAAGACAGAGACACGTGACCTGGACGTATGGGAAAACCAGGAGCTGCTGGCACACACAGTAGAGCTGAAACCAGGGGAAGATGGGAAACACCCAGAGAGATGTCTGACTACAAATGGGATAGGTCCCTGGGGAGCAGCGATATTTAAGGGTCAGGCAGGAAATAAAACAAGGCTTTGCTGAAACCATAACCCTGCAATAAAAGGGCTTTCATCACCAAGTTGCAGTTCTCCCAGGTTTGGGTGGAATTCATAAACCCTTTCTCTCTGCATTTCAGCAGAGACAAATTCCCTTAAGGAGGAGAGAGGTGGTGACAAAGAGCTTTTAAAACAAACTCATGTCTTCCCTCTGTTCTCTTAATACAGAGATCATTTCTATATATATTTCTTTCTTACCACCTATGATTTCAGGCCAATAACTCATCCTTGAAAAATGTACTTCAATCCAGAAATACAAAATCAAGAAAAGCCACACAACAATATTCTTGATGCAATAAGCCTAGGAAAATTAGTTATGTCTAATGCTGGATTCAGAACAATCCCTTTGGGAACTCCATCCCATACCCAGCAAATGCTGGGTTGGTTCTGCATTCTTCTCCACTTACTCTCCGGTCTGGGTGAGAACTCACTAAGATCTAGCACTATCAGCTTCCCAACAGCTCCTGTAACGGATGGGCATTTTGAGGTTTACTCTAGGCAGACATCCTCCTGGCCCAAACTGAACAGGCTCTAGGCCTCCAAGGCTGGCTCAAGGGCCCAGAACCAAGCAGGCAAGAACAGGCCCATGTCAGGCCAGTCATTGGGTGTCCAGGCCGCCCTGTGCAGGTCAGGGGAGTGGGCTCTCCAGTGCACAGTCCTGGCAATATGGCCTCTTTGTTTTCAATTGCAGAACCAAAACTACAGCCTTTCTCAAAGGGTATTTGTTATGATTCAAGGAGCTAGTGGGGGTGAGAGCACACAGTGGCAGCTAACAGTTACATTTCTTTCAGTCCTTCCCCTCACTGGAGATTACAGTGCAGGGGTAACTACGATTTCCGGAAAACTCACTAAAGTAAGGTGACCATTCATATACTGTTTTTTTCAAACCACAAACTGCTCTAGCATATTTTAAAATAATAGCACATATGTAATGTGTTTTTGACATTAATTCTGAACTGTCTTTCCCAAAGCTCATATGATCCTTAATAATAATCCTATATAGGGATCCCTGGGTGGCGCAGCGGTTTGGCGCCTGCCTTTGGCCCAGGGCGCGATCCTGGAGACCCGGGATCGAATCCCACGTCGGGCTCCCGGTGCATGGAGCCTGCTTCTCCCTCCGCCTGTGCCTCTGCCTCTCTCTCTCTCTCTCTCTGTGACTATCATAAATGAATAAAAAAAATTAAAAAAAAATAATAATAATCCTATATAGTCAACAAGTAGGAATAGCATCCTTATCAGCAGGATAACAAGGCCTCAGCTCAGAAATGGCCCAAGGTAACATAGTCAGAAAAGGCAAAATGGGGATCTGAATTCAAAACTTAATGTGTTTGTTTTTTTAAATTTTAGGATGTATAGACCCACTGCTTGGTACACATAAGAAATTTCACACAAAATATCTGATCTAAAATATAGTAAAACACTGGGACACCTGCACCCCAATGTTCATAGCAGCAACGTCCACAATAGCCAAACTGTGGGAGGAGCCATGATTTCCTTCAAGAGATGAATGGGTAAAGAAGATATGGTCTATACATACAACGGAGTATTACTCAGCCATCAGAAAGGATGAATACATACCATGTACTTCGACGTGGATGGAACTGGAAGGAATTATGCTGAGTGAAATAAGTCAATCAGAGAAAGATAATCATCAAATGGTTTTACTTATATGTGGAATATACAAAATAGTGGAAGGGATTATAAGGGAAAGGAGGGAAACTGAATGGGAAAAAAGAGAGGAAGACAAACCATGAGAGACTCCTAATTCTGGCAAACAAAAGGTTGCAGAAGGGGGGGGGGAATGGGGTGACTGGGTGACGGGCACTGAGGAGGGCACCTGATGGAATGAGCACTGGGTGCTATACCAAATGTTGGCAAATTGAATTTAAATAAAATATTTTTTAAAAATTTGAGCTAATTTCTGACTTTAAATCCGTATCTTTCTATAACACCACGTTAACTCCCTAAAAAGGGATTCATACTTAAAAACTTCCATTTTTTACAAACTCAGTCGGATTTATAGTGCAGAAGTCAAGCATTACATACAGATAATCACGGTAGGTTCCAAAATGGCTTAGAATTCCTGGAGGAAGATAAGCTACAAATACCGGCACTTCTGGGATGATGAGACAAAATATACTGGACATTTAAAGGTACATATAAACATCCCAAGGTGCCAACCAACAGGCAAAGAAACCGTCTTCCAGAAAATGTAACATCAAGTTAAAGCAAGAAATGAGACAACTCCAAAGGCATAAAATAAACAGGAAAACATTCTTTAGCTATACTAAAAGCCAGAACAAGATGATCCTGCCAATTTTTAATATGAGGTTAATAAGTGATCATGTGAAAATATTTGTAATGTTTTTTTTCCTCCAAATTCAAAGTCACATGTGGACTACAGACTCCAGTCAGGCCACACACGGAAGGGGAAGAAGGGAAACTAGATCTGTGTCTCCACATTTGCATTTGGGAGCTTCAGGAAAGTGGCCAAATCCATTCCAGGAAATCTGGTGTTTCTAAGATTTCATGGAGGGCTGAGAATATGCCTGAACAACCTGGCAAAGAGCCACTGTGATGTCTATATGTACAAAGAATGTCAGGGATACAAGACTGGGGAACTGCAGGTCTATAAACTTCATTGGAGGGTTTGTGGTTTTCCCTCCTAATACTTAAACCTATGTTCTTCCCCCAAGTGCCACCAGCAGGGTGGGGCTGGAAATAAAAACACTAAGTCCATTTGCAAATACCTGAAAGGAGAACCTTTCATGTTCTGGCATGGCTACGTGAAGAGCAAGTCCTGCCAGGTTGATTAATCTTCTGGGCTAGAATAATAGGCCTGCAGGTCATAAGCCCACATGGTCTCACTCTGGCAGGAAATTAGACTTTGTCCTCTCTTACATGGTCATCAATGACAAGGGTCAACCATGAGTTAAAGTCTCTCTAAGCAAGAAGTTACATGTCTGCAGACAGCATTCAGTTCATATCAGTAAGCTGCTGCCTTCTAGGGTACAGGGATTTCATAAACTGTAATGTCTAGGAATATATCCTTGGTCCAAATTTGTCCATAGCCTCATCCTATACCTTGTTGCCAGTCCACTGGAGTACCATAGATTAAACACCTAGATAAAAATTGGGGGCAGGGGAAAGACTGGAAAAGTGAATATCTGGGTGGCTCAGTGGTTGGGCATCTGCCTTTGGCTCAGGCTCAGGGTCCTGGGATTTAGTCTCACATCGGGCTCCCTATGGGAAGCCTGCTTTTCCCTCTGCCTGTGTCTCTGCCTCTCTCTCTGTGACTCTCAGGAATAAATAATAACATCTTGAAAAGAAAAGAAAGAAAAGAAAAGAAAAGAAAAGAAAAGAAAGAGAAGAGAGAGAAGAGAAGAGAAGAGAAGAGAAGAGAAGAGAAGAGAAGAGAAGAAAACCATGCACACAGGGAAAAAAATTGAATACCAGGCCCAAACAAGTAGCCTGCAAAGCCACTTTTTGCCAAAAGACATATTCTGTTTGGTTAGCAAAATGTAAACTAATTGCCAACACTTACAAGTTGAGAGGTTTCACACAAAACTATAGAAAAATCAGATCTGTCAAAAGTAAACCGGAATTCCTATAGGGCGACAATCAGCTGAAGCTGGAGACCTCCCCTCCTCTGGGCAGAGCACGCACACTTGGTTTGTCACAGTCTACACCATTCCCTATCACTTAACATACAAGGTCAATTCCACCCAATTAATTCTGCATGCTTCCAACGGCTTTGGAATTTGTTAGCTCTTGATTAGAATTATAATACTAGGTAGAAGTTCAAGCACTGGTCACATAAAAATAAGTGAATCAATACAGAGAACTACAAATAGTTCTGAGTGAAAAATTGCAAAAGGTAGTACTCTTTTTTCCCAATGTTTCTGATTATACATTAGGGCTCTGTACTGAGTCCTTTGCTCTTCTCACACATCCCCTAGACAATGCCATCTACTCCTGATCAATTAACCGTAGGCTGCGGGCTCACGCTCTCGGACTCTAACCTAAAGGTCCTGCCCACAGGACATCTGACGTATCTGGCTGCACAGGCTTCTCTGAAGTGTCTACACCGAGCCTGGGTTCTTACCCTACCCTCCTTCACTCAATCTACCTGCACCTTGTCTTGTGTCTATAGCTCAGGAAGTGCCCACTAGTTGCTCAGTAGCTTGAGAGCATCAACACTGAGCCACCCTCTTCTTGCTTTCATCTAATCTCAAGGTGAAGCTCTATATGCACTACTGAAGTTTAAATCTGTGGCACAATTATTGTAAACATGGCATCTGACTGTTTCTCTAAATTGATTTTTGCCTTCTAATCTATAATTACTGGAAAACTCCTACTCCCATTTTTACCAAGTTTAATTTCTGGTTTTTGATTTATCCATTCAAATTTAAAATACTTCTAATTTTAATGCTAAAAAATTCATTGTAATCAAATTTTGAAATAATAATATAATAATTTGTCCCCCTTTAAAATAAAATTTTAATTTGGAACAACTATTTATTTACCCCCCAAAACTGCAAAGACAACACAGAGCTCCTGTATTCTACTTACCCAGTTTCTCCTGATTACCATGGGCCCTTTTTCCCAACTAAGAAGGTAACTTTATTATTACTATCAATTAAACTCAAGACTATTTCAGTTTAACATTTTCCCAGTATTGTCCTTTTTCTGTTCCAGAGTCCAACTCAGAATATTACAACACATTTATATGTTCTCTCCTTTTACAGTTTGTTTCTATAGGGATGCCTGAGTGGCTCAGTTGGTTGAGAGTCCGACTCTTGGTTTTGGCCCAGGGCATGATCTCAGGGTTGTGAGATTGAGTCCTGAACTGGGCGCTGCACTCTGTGCAGAGTCTGCTTGGGATTCTTTCCCTCTTCCTCTCTCTCGTTCTCTCAAATAAATAAATAAAATCTTTAAAGTTTGTTTCTATTAACATCAAATAGTACATAAAGGCTTACTGATGTCTGGCTCACCTCTCCCCATTTCCCCAGAGACAACCTAGATGATTTCAGTTTCCAGTATTTGCTTCCATGCTTCTAACTCTGCCATCTACTGACATCAGTATGAAAGATGAAAATTAAGCTCCCTTACACACCCCTCCATAGGTACCTCCCCTGTCCCACAATCCCACTGAGGGCGATCACATTTGTATAGCTCAATGTTTACTGCTCGCAGTACAACTGTGTAAGTATTATCCATAGCTAAGCAGTAATATTTCCCTTCTAATATGTAACTATATTCTCTCTGGAATTAAATGTTTATTTCTTTATGGAACTGTAAAGGTACTGTCCTGTTGTCTTGTAGCTTCCAGTGTTGCTGCTGTCTGGACACTGATTCTTAACCCTTTGTGCTTAGCCTCTTTTCTTTTCCTCTTGAGTGATTATGCAGGACAGCCCCAGTAGTGTCTAGCTGGTTAGGAGTTGGTTGGAGTGTGGTGCTGATACTAAAACAGCCTCGATGATCTCCATCTCCCAGGGTTCACACCCTTGTGATAGCAATTCCCTCCCCTTGAACGTGGGCTGGACCTACTGACTCACTTCTAACAAAGACAGTATGGTGAAAGTGATGAGATGATGCTTCTGAGATTAAGTTACAGAAGATTGTGACTTCTGTCTTGCTCATACTCTCCCTTGCTCACGCTGATGAATCAGGCTGCCATGCTGTGAGCTGCCTTGTAGATGGACCAGGATGGCAGGAAACAGGTCCTTAATCAAATGGCCCTCAAGGAACTGAACCCTGCCAACAGCCACCTGAATGAGCATGAAACTGCATCTATGCCAGTTGAGCCTGCTTAGACTGTAGCTCTAACCAATACCTTGGGAGCTGCCTTGTGACATACCAGGGCCAAATGACCCGGGTAAGCCCACTGAAACTGTGAGATCTGGTGTTGCTGTTCTAAGCTAGAGTCAGCAAACCAAAGCCCTGAAATGGCTGCATGTGTTTTGCAAATAAAGTTTTATGGGAATACAGTCATAACCACTCATTTAGGGATAATCAATGGCTGCTTTTGCGCTATAAGAGTAAAGCTGAGAGACTGCAACAGAGACCACCATATGACCCACCAGACTAAAGTTTTTAAGAAGCTTGCCACTCCCTACTCAAAGGACTAAGTTTTGGAGTGATTTGTTATACAGCAATAGAAAATATGTCCTTCTCCCTGGAAACTTTTAGGATCAGTGTTGGTTCTTTATGTTCTAAAATTTCATAAAGATGTACCCTGCTACAGATCTATTTTCAAAGCTAATGGGCTGGGAACTAATGGCCCTCTCTGGAATCTGGAAGGCTCTTGTTCCTCAGTTCTGGGAAACTTTCTGTAATCAATTCATTAATAATTTCTTCCATTTTCCCTTTCTGGTACTGCTATTATTTGGGTGTTTGACCTCCTGAACTAAGCCTCTACTTTTTCCTGATATTTCTCTCATATTTTCCATCTCTTTGTCTTATTCTTTTAACAGCTCCTATTCTGATTCTATGAATACAATATTTCCTCTTGTCTGAGGGGATCTCTTTTTAAGCTGCAAAAAAGTTTTCTCCTGCTCCCCTGCACTGTTCACTTCCTGCACACCCCCCTCCTTTCTGCTTTAGACCATGGAGACTGAGTGTATTGCTCTTATATCTATCCTGGTTTATATTCTGGTCACGGTAGAGGGCTTATCACATGCCTGAGGATCTCCTGATAGGATCCACCCCTGGGATTTAAGAATGAAGAAATAACATATTCCTGCAAGGTCTGTCTCCGTGGGAGTGGTTTGCCATTGGTAGGGTGATGCGGTCAGGATGTTTTACTGAAGAACTTCCAACTTTCAATGCTCAAGGGGCTTTTCACTTGGGCTCTTCAACTTCTCATAATGGAGTCTTTTAATCTCCTTGTCTGGGAGGTTTCTGCCCATGTTCCTGGAGTCAAGCAGGGAAAAGAACTCTTGGGCACAGAGAGAAGGACTCACCTTGTCTTTTGCATGATGTCCCATTCTCAGTGATGCCTTCTGTCCCCGCAACCCAGAGTCCTCATATTTTAATCTCACCAGGGGATAACCTGAAGATGAACTGATGGCCTTCTGCAGGCAAAGAGGGAGTGCAAATGCCAGAGCACATGGGTCAGGAGGGATCTGGATGCTTCCTGAAAGACTTCAGCCTGTCCCTGCCTGCAGCCTGCCTACACAGGAGCCTGATCCCTCCGATTTCAAGGGCTCTGGGGTTCCTCCATGTTTCTGCACTCCAGGCCTGAGTTGTAGCTATCTCTAGTCTGCTCCGCCAACTACTCACCAATCACCTACCCTTCCCAACTATTGCAATCTTGTTGCCACCGCTTTCCTCTCCTAGTGTCTTTACTCTCACTTTAACTGGGTTTGGGGAAGGCACAATGGTAGAGGGTTGCATTTAATATGCCATTTATAACAGGCAGCTCAGATACCCTCGGTTCCCACAGCCCTATAATCACTGTGTTCTACAATGCTCTTTCCTTGTTCTCTCTTTAATCGTCCATTCCTCTGCAAGCCCACTGTCATCTCTCTAGGCCAGGCTCTCAGCTCTCTGATGTACAGCCAGTTTCCTTACTTCCTTGCCCTCTCCTCTCTCCCTCCCTCCAAGCCATGCTCCAATGGTTGTTTAAAAACCAAATCAGATCATGTCACTCCAACTGTCAGCTGTGGAATTATGCTTCCCCACCCTCCCAAATGTCCTATGTGGGAGTCCTAACCCCCATCCTCAGAATACCTCAACCTTAATTGAGATCAGGGTCTTTACAGAGGTAATTAAGTTAAAATGAGGTCATTAGGGCAGGCCCCAATGCAAAATGACTAGTGTCCTTATAAAAAGGAGGAATTTGGATATGAGACAGATACACATACAAGGATAATGCCATGTGAAAATGCACAAGGAAAAGAGAGCCATGTATAAGCCAAGGAATGACTGAGGCCATGAGAAGAGAGGCTTGGAACTGACCCTTCCCTAGCACCTTCACCATGCCAATGCATGACTTCAGACTTCTAGCCTGCAGAACCATGAGATAATACATTTCTGTTGCTCTAAGTCACCTAGTTTGTGATACTTTGTTACAGCAACCTTAGAAAACCAACATGCCAACTTAAAAGAATTTTATGATTTCTCCACTGCCCTCTGAAAAGACTTTCCCTCTGGCCTGAAATTCCTGTTTCTGTCCCCTGTTTCTACCAGGCTGTTTCTCAAACTTAGGGTCTCTGTTGAGACATCAGTGAATTCTGGATCTTTCCTGACAATTCCCCCATCTCTCTCTCCAATCCAACCCCAAGAAAAATCTGCTCCTGGGCTCAGTGTACTCTGTGCCTTTCTTATTTGTAACATTTACAATACACTGCAATTTCCTGACTTTCTCATATTCTTCCCCAGTATGAAAGCTTCAGGAAAGCAAAAACATGACTTTCCTGTTGACAGCTTAACCTCAGCACACAGGAGGCACAGGAGGAACTGGGTTGGAGAATGGATAAACAAATCAATATGAGAAAGAAAATAATTCTGTCAAAAAATATTCAATATTCAAACTGTAAAGATGTCAATATTCCCTCAAATTAAATTAAACAGGCTTCTTTTTTCAACTTGAAAACAAATTCCAAAATTTAACAGAGTAAATGTAATAAGAATGGTGAAGAAAATTTAGAAAACAATGGGGCAAATTTTGTCTTATCAGATATTAAAACATATTATAAAGCCATAGTAATTAAAACAGTGGGTCTCTTAGATAATGTTAACTAAAAAAAGTTTTTTAAAAAGGAGAATAGCATGTAGAGTATGTCAACATATGTATACAAAGGGTGAAAACAAATTTTAATTTTTGCTTGGATGTGCATTTAAACACACTTCTGGAATAATACACAGACTACACAGTACTAGTAGTTACCTGTGGAGGAGGGAAAGAGCTGGGTGGGTGGGTGAAAAAGTGGGAGTAGATTTTCCATTGTCTTTTTATGAGTTTTGAATTTTCAGCCATGGGAATTTGATTTATGAAAAGAAGGTTATTTCAAATCAATAGACCAATTGACCAGGAATGCCTAAATCAGCAAATGATATTGAGACAACTGTTAATCCATGGCAGGGGGCCAGGGGTGGTAGTTAGTCACCTACTGCATGTCATGGGCTAAAATAAACTTCAGGTAAACTGTAGAGTTATAGGTTAGCAATACAATCATAAAATTATGAGAAAACTATACTCACAGAGTAAATATTTTTCTAGACATGTTTCTTAGAGAATAATCTGAAAAAATATATATACTATGACCTTAACAGTGCGTATGGCTTTGACTTTGCTATTTTAAGAATTTAACCTATAGGAAATATTAGTTAAAGGAAGCAAAGAATATAGATACATATTTTACACAGTATGGTTTTAACACTGAAAATGGGAAATAAGTTAAATGTATAATAAGAAGAAATTGGTTAAATAAATTTATGCATATCCAATAATGAATAACGTATATCCTTTTAAGTATTATGTAGAATTATAGTTATTGATATTACATATTTATCAAATTATTTTTGACACAATATTTTGTTAAATGAAAAAGACAGTTTACAAAACAGCTATAAAGGAAGACTTAAAACTTCGGTGCTAGTTTACAAGGATGTGTACGAGGATGTTATCAGTGTTCCTTCTCTCTAGATAGTGGAATTTGAGTGTTTACCTATCCACTGAGTGCAGAGACAAGATTCCTTCAGTCATTCAATACCTTTTTTTTTTTTTTTTTCACATCACCACCAAGTTCCTGGCAAAAAAAAAAAAAAGAGATCCTGAGATGACTCAAATGTAAGACTTGCCCTTCAAGGAATTTGTGTTTTAGGGAATGGGGAGAAGCAGCAACACAAAGTGGGTAGCACTAACCAGGCCTGGGGTGGGGGGGGTCAGGGACGCTTCCTGATAGAGCATACATTTAGGCTGACCCTGAAACTTGTTCTGTTAACTGTGCAAAAATTGGAACATTTCAGGATATGAGAGCAACCAGTCAAGACATAAAGTAACTTGGAATGCTTGGGAACACCACACCTTTTAGTCTGGACCCATCAGGCACTGTGGCCCACACTAAGTGCAGCCCTGCTTAAATTCCCACAAAATTCAGCATACACCTACTTGCAGAAACTGGGCAGCTCTCGTGTATGAGTATCAGAGGTCCTCCCTGACCACAAGAGTCCAGGAGACCATGTGCTGGAAACCTAACGACAAAAAGGTGATGCAGGCCTAGCCCCTACCCTCAGGAGCATGCCAAGGCTGGCACGAGGGGCCAGGAGCAGAGTATGTGAGCACTCTGTAACGGAGCTCAATGCTTTTCAGGAAACAGAGAGAGAGAACATTTGCACCCTTGTGACTGCAGCCTGCTCCAAGGAAAAGCCAGCTGGGGAAAGGGAACAGAAGGGTAGCCATTAGGAAGGGTGAAATTGGTTTCAGATCCAACTGCAGCTGATCCTTGAAAGCAAACTAAGCAACTGACAACACAGACCTCAGCAGAGCTCAAGTTCTTTACTGGAACCATTTTGAGTTGTTTTAAGAAGAGCAAGGTTTTTAACAGGCTCCAGTCTTTCCTCCTTTACCTCTAAATCAATGAAAAGAAAGAAAAGCTACCCAAGAACCAATACTTGGAAGCTCCATTTGTCATGGGATGTTGAGGTCTCTCTGGCCTGGAGGTCTTAACAACTCATCCTCGGGCACAGAGCTCAGGCCTCACCCCTCAGCACCCTCTCAAGAAGGAGGCCAGGTGAACCCTTTGCACCTTGTCATGCTGCCAAGCTGGTCTCCTGTAGAACTTCGAGCCTGTCGTTTGGTTTCCCCCCTCCTCCCAGCCCTCCATTATAATTCTGTGCTTCAAACTGTGAAGCAAAAATTACAGATATTTTTTTCAAAAAAGAGAGAAAAAAACCTTATTAAATACACATTAGCAGCACACAGCACAAGGCTTGGGAAAAGATTATTCCTCTCTTGACAACATCCCCCTTTAATGAAGAGCACAAAGTTACCCAGTCGTTTCTCTCCCTCTTCCTTCCCAAGGCAGCGACATCACCCCAGAAAACCTAAAGTAGGAGGAGGTACAACATCTTGGCTGAGCTCAGCCACCCCGAAACAGGTCTGGAGCTTCTGGTGGAGCACATGTATTCAAGTAAAGTCCAGAATGATTCCCATCCATCCTTTATCCATAGCCATCCAGGGACTGGCCGGGGTGGGGGGAAGGTGGGGGATGGCTTCCATTTTTTATTCTAAATAGTCCTGGGGATTTTTAGGACTTTTTAATGAAAATACATTACCTTTTCAAAGCAGATATCCCTTCTGTATTTGAAAAAATACATTTACGTGCTCGCTTTAGCAGCACATGCACTAAGAAAATACATTTACCAGGAAAGGTCCTAAGGTGGGCAGTCAAAAGCCACGGAAGCCCACAGAACACCACATTTTCCAGCCACAAACAAGTGGGAACAATAAACTAGAACTAGACAAATTTGGGAGATTCTCTATCTCAAACCAGAGACTCAAAGTTTTTTTGAGTATCTCATAGAAACATCAACTTCCTGGAAAATTCAATGTCACATGTGAGAGAACCATCTATTTCCATGTCTGCCAATCCTTCTCTCCCTCACCAAACACCCCTCCTTCTCTTCCCCCGCCTTCTGACCATCATCAGCAATGCTAAGGAGTGAAATAAGGGACATGAGGCCTTCCCTACCAGAACAACCCAGACTCCTTCCACGTGCCCAGGCGGATGGCCAGTGCTCCGTCCATCCAGCTCAGCAGCCCCAGAGGCCTCCTCCCTTCTGGGCCCCACAGAGCCCCAGGGTGCTCTCCACAGAGACCTGGCAGGCCAGAAAGGACTGGCATCATATATTCAGGGTGCTAAATGAGAAAAATATGCAGCCAAGAATACTCTATCCAGCTAGGATGTCATTCAAAACAGAAAGTGAAATAAAAAGCTTTCAGGACAAACAGAAACTAAAAGAATTTGTGGCCAAGACACTGACACGCTACTCCTGGCTCTCCCACCCCTGAGTGTGAGGGGTCAGATGCAGCTCATTCACCTGAGCCTCAGCCTCTGAAATACACCAGGACTTGAGCAAAGACTAAGAAAGAGATGGAGGCAGAAGTCACTGGGAGCGCAACTTTCCCAGAGCTTCCCTTGGGCTCCAGGCACTCAGGCCAAATGCCGTGGCTGCTTGCTCCTGAATGCTCAGGACTGCTGGGAGGGCCGAGGAGAGCAGGAAAAGGCAGCAGTTGTACCTGAGCCCGACGGAAGGACCCAGTCAAAAGCCTCCAGGTACGTGTATGCTACAGAGTGGGAGCCCTCTCCAAGCCCTCCTATGTCCACTGAAGGCAGTAGGATTCTGATGTTCCCGTTATTCAAACAGGATGCTGAATCCTAACCCCAGGAGCAGGCTTCTGCCAGAGGCTTTCCCTGGAATAGACTGAAGCCAGCCTCCCCGCCTACAAGCCTGCTTTACTACACACACTCCACAGCATGTCAGATGATTAAGATTCTCGTTAAGAGGAGGACTTCTCAAAAAAAAAAAAAAAAAAAAAAAAAAAAACAACAGAGGAGGACTTCTCTGAAAAATAACATAAGTCATCACTACAGAGGTTCCCCAAGAAGATGACAAAGCATTCTGTTAGGAACATGTAGGCAGTTGCCCCAAGAAGTGAGGGTAGGGGAGCTGTGAGCAGGCGATGTGCCAGAGAGAAGGGGCATGCTCTTCAGGGCCAGAGAGAGTGCCACCTGCAAACCCACACCTACCACTCACAGCTACCGTGAGGTGTCACCTAGGCTCTCACCTCAACCCTGCTTCATGCTCTTCCTCCTATCTCCATGCACACACGTATTCTCCTAGCAAGAAAGTCTTTCTTGACATGAAACAGAAAAGTAATTAAACCATCTTGACTTCCCTCAAGAAAGTTCTCTCTGCACAAAGAGGAAAGGTACTTGAAGGTCAGGAGAGGAGCAGTTAAGTCTAATGAACACCTGGCCTGGCTGTCAAAAACTTGAGAGCCCTTCTCCTGGGTTTGCCACTCACCATGTAAGGCTGAAAACCATCACTGAACCTTCCCGGGTCTGGAGTTACCTCTCCTATATGATAGCATGACACCAACCAAAAAAACACACAGAACTTTCCTTTCCAAAAAGCCAAAAAAAAAAAAAAAAAAAAAAAAATCTGAAAACACTCGATGCCTAGAATCAAGTAGGGACTTTTAAGGATTAACCATTATCCTCTGCCTCTATGTTATACTACTCCGGAAAACATTCTGAGGAGATGGGCAAATTTGATATGCCCAATTCTTAAATTAGCCAGAAAGGAAACTTCTCCAGCTTCCTACAATACAAGCTAAAAAAGAAAAAGAATAAAGATTCACTGAATGCCGAATACCTGTCAAGTGCTTCATGCAGACTTCCTTATTTAATGCTTTCACTACCAGTGCGACAGGAATTGCTAACCTCGTTTATGCCACACAAAGCAGTGGCTAAAATCAGAATACCCTGTTGTAGAAAACACATACGAGGAAATGCAGAAGTGGGGTTCACACCCAGGTCCTCCTGTGCTTTGGTAATTCATGAGTCCACCACAAGACCCTGGTGAGCAGGAAACATGGCAGATACTCACTGCGGTGGCTCACGCCAGCAACAAGCTCAGACATGCTCACATAATCAGTCTAAACTCCTGCCTCTGCAGCCCTGCCACCCTTAGCACCTAAGGACAGGCACACCTCTCTACAGCTAAAAATGACCAGAAAAATAGTTTATTTATACTACATAATTATATCATAAGTATATAATAAGGAGCAAGACCAGAAGGCCAAATGGATCAGCTGATGTGCTTATGATATGTTTTCCACATTTCAATTTAATGTAACACACACTTGCTGATGTCCAATTTCCTGAACACTGTGGTATGGACTAGATTTACAAAGATCAATAAGACAATGCCCCTGCCTTTAAGACAAAAATGGGGAAACCAAGGTGAGCACAACTAATTGAATACAAGGCTTGTTGTGAAAAGTGCAGTAGTAAAAAGAATAAAGAGCTATAAATTCTTACTAGTAATACCAGAAGACAATGGAGAAATAGTTTCAAAGTACTAAGTTAAAGTTACTTTTCCCTAGAAGCCACAGAAGTTGTATAAACTAGCTGAGAAGTGGGATCCCTGGGTGGCGCAGCGGTTTGGCGCCTGCCTTTGGCCCAGGGCGCGATCCGGAAGACCCTGGATCGAATCCCACGTCGGGCTCCCGGTGCATGGAGCCTGCTTCTTCCTCTGCCTGTGTCTCTGCCTCTCTCTCTCTCTCTCTCTCTCTCTCTGTGACTTCATAAATAAATAAAAATTAAAAAAAAAAAAAAACTAGCTGAGAAGTTAAAGACATGAAGGGATAAAGTTTATAATGTCCAAACGTTTCCTGCAAGAATTATCTGATGAAGCACTCCAGCAAAATAAGTAATAAACCCAATAAAAAATAAGAAAGACACAGGGAGATTAAAATTACAGTAATTCTTTAATACATAATATAAATGTATAGAAATAAGTTTATGTAGGTAAATTATTGTTATTTAAAAATATGGTTAAGGGATGCCTGGTGGCTCAGCGATTGAGTGTCTTCCTTCAGCTCAGGGCACGATCCCAGGGTCCTGGGATAGAGTCCTGCATCAGGCTCCCCACAGGGAGCTTGCTTCTTCCCCTCTCTCTCTTTCTCTGTCTCCCATGAATAAATAAAGAAGAAAATAAAATAAAAATATGGTTAAGAACTGAAAATCAAGGGGGAAAAACACACACAAAACACAAAAACTATTAGAATCCCAAGAAGAAAGGAAAAAAAATCTGATACAGAAAAAATATTTGCAGAAATAATGGTTTAAATTTTCTCCACAGGGCAGGCCCGGTGGCGCAGCAGTTTAGCACCGCCTGCAGCCCAGGGCATGATCCTGGAGACCCTGGATCGAGTCCCACATCAGGCTCTCTGTATGATGCCTGCTTCTCCCTCTGCCTGTGTCTCTGCCTCTCTCTCTCTCTGTCACCTCTACAAATAAATAAATAAAATCTTTAAAAAAATAAGAAAAAAATAAATTTTCTCCATAGTTAGTAAAAGAAAATCCTACAGATTCAAGAAGCCAAGTGAATGCTAAGCAAGAGAATAAATCCAATGAAAACCACTGCCAGATATATTATAATCAAATCTTTTAAGACTAAAGATGAAGAAAAAAAGTCCTGAAAGTAGCCAAACAGAACTGTTCTATTACCTATGGGAGAATGATGCAAATAACATTGGATTTCTCAACAAAAATTATAGACTCCAGAAAGAAGTGGTACAACATTTTTCAAGTACTGGAAAAAACAAAAAACTGCTATCACATAAGTCTATATCCAGTGAAAATATCTGTCAGGAATGAAGGAGAAATAAAGACTTTATCAGTGAAGGAAAATGAAAAGAATATACCCCCAGCAGATCTGTTCTAATTGTCAAAGAAAGTTCTTCATACAGAAAGGAAATAATTTTACAAGAAATAAAAAGAGAAAACAAGTGAGGGAGGAAGGGACAGAAGGAGGGAAGGAGGAACTTGGAACATCAGGAATGAAGAAGTAACAAAAAGGGTTAAGTATAATAGACAATGCTTCCTGTCTTGAGTTTTATAAATTATGTTTGATAGTTGAAAGCAAAAAATTGTAATGCTGTCTGATGTAGTTCTCAATATGTACACAGGTAATATAATATGGAAGACAACCGTATCATTAAAGGGAGACATAAATGGTGGTAAAGTTTCTGTATACCACGTGAAGTGGTAAAATATTGATACTAGGAGATAGTGGTAAGTTAAGTAGAGTAACCATAGAGCAACCATTAAAACAAACAAAAACCCTAAAAAAACAAAGATATACTTAAAAACTCTTTAGCCAACTATACTTCAATTTTAAAAACTAAATGAAATTTCAAAGGTTTAAAAAATTCTTTAGATAAATTAAAATGAAATTATAAAAATTGTTCAAGTAACCTATAGGAAGCCACAAAGGGAGAAACAGGGACAAAAAAAAAAAACAGTAGGCACAAACAGAAAACAAACAAGAAAATGGTTAACTTTTTAATTTCATTAAATATAAATGATCTAAACACACCAATTAAAAGACTGTCAGAATGGATTAAAAATGATCCAACTAAATGCTAGCCAAAAAAATTTATGTAAGTAAATTAAAAGTTAAAGTATAGCACAGATATACCACACAAATACTAATAAAAATAAAACTGGGCAGGCTATGTTAATATCAGACAAAGTAGATTTCAGAGCAAAGAACACCTTACCAGATAAAAAGTGGGACAATACATACTAATAAAAGGGTCAATTCATTAAGAAGGCATAATAATTCTAAATATATACAACCAAAAAACAGGAGCTTCAAAATACATGGAGCAGATATAAGAGTACTGAATATATAAATAGGCAATTCTAGAAATATAGTTGGGGAGTTCAACACAACTCTCTCAGAAATTGATATAGCCACTCGACAGAAAATGAGCAAGAACACAGAACACCACCACCATATACCAATGGCATATACTTTAACATAGAACACTTCACCTAACAACAACAACAAAAATTATAGTTGAGCCCTTGAACAAGGATTAGGACTGCACAGGTCCACTTACATGAGGATTTTTTTTTATAGATACAGTAAAGTGCTATACATATATTTTCTCTTTCTTGTGCTTTTCTTAATAACATTTTTTCTTTAGCATACTTTATTGTAGGAACATAGCATATAATACATATACAAAATACATGTTAGTCAACTGTCTATGTTATCAGCAAGGCCTCCAGTCAACAACAGACTATTAGTAGTTAAGTTTTGGGGGAGCCAAAAGTTATAAACAGATTTTTGATTTGCAGAGGGTTGGTAGCCACCCTTTCCATTGTTCAAGGATCACCTGTAGTTTCAAGCACACATGGAGCACTCGCCAAGACAGATCATCTCTTCGGTCGTTAAATAAAACTTAACAAATTTAAATTAATTGAAATCATAGAAAATATATTCTCTCACCACAATATATTAAGTTAAATATCAATAATGGAAAAATAATAGGGAAATCTTCAAAATTGTGAAATTAAATACAACATTTGTAAAGAAACCATGGGACAAAGGGGGGGGAGTGCAAAGAAAATTTAAAAGATACATTTTTTATACTGAACCAAATGAAAGTAAAATAACACATCAAAATACGTAGGGGGCATGGAGATATTGAAGACTTATGCATTGTGGTGAGAACATAAAATGGTACAACCATAATGGAAAACAGTTTTGCAGTTTCTCAAGGTTAAACCATAAAACTACCATGTGATCTAGCATATCCATTTCTAGGCATGTATCCAAAAGAACTGAAAGCAGGGACTCAAATAGATAATTGCACAACCACGTTAATAACAGCATTATTCACAATAGCCAAGAGGCAGAAATAACCCAAATATCCACCAACAGCTGGATGAATAAGCAAAATATGCTCTATACATATAAAGGAATATTACTCAACCTTAAAAAAGAATAAAATTCTGATACACTGTAACTTGAAAACATGCTTAGTGAAATAAGTCAGATAAAAAGGACAAATACACTATGATTCCACTTATACAAAATACCTAGTATATGTAAATTCATAGAGACAGCAAAATAGGAGTTACCAGGGCTGAAGGAAAGGAAATGGTAGCTAGTGTCAGGAGACATTGTCTCTGTTTGAGATGATGAACAAGATCTGGAGAAAGAAGACGGTAATGGTTACACAACATGGTGAATGTATTTACTACCACTGAATTGATCTTAAAGTAGTTAAAATGGTGGGGCATCTGGGTGGCTCAGTCAGTTAAGCATCTGACTTTAGCTCAGGTCATGATCTCTGGGTCCTGGGATTGAGCCCCGCTTGAGCACTGTACTCACTGGGAGTCTGCTTGACGATTCTCTCCCTCCCTCTGCCCTTCCCCCTGCTTGTGTACTCTTGTGCTCTGTCAAATAAAATCTTTTAAAAATAGTAAATTTATGTTATGTATATTTTACTATATTTATAAAAAATATGTAGGCTACAGATGAAGTAGAGATGACAGGGAAATTTCTATCATTTGTGATAGGCAACACCCAATAATTGTGGTATTCATGCCATTGTACAATGCCCTTCCCTTGCTAGACTCTGGACTAGACTGAATGACTTGCCTCTAATAAAGAGTAAACAAAAAAAGTGATGAAATGTTACTTTCTTGATTAGTTATAAAAGACAGTGACTTGCATCTTGTTCTCATTCACTCTCTCTAGCTCTTCTCTCTTGCTTGCTTTACTGAAGCAAGCTGTCATATGTTATAACTGCCTTAATGGAAAAGCCCAGGTGCCAAAAACCTGAGGGCAGCCTCTGGCTAACAGCCTATCAGGAACTGAATCCTGCATGAGTGACCTTGGAAATGGATCCCCCTTGGGTCTAGCCTTAAGATACCTTAGCCAACAGCTTGATTGCAGTCTTGTAAGAAACTCTGAAGCACAGGACCCAGCTAAGTTGCATCAAGATTCCTGACCCAAAGAAACCGAGATAATATTGTTTTAATCTATTAAATTTGGCAATAATTCATAACTAACATAGTACTAAATGCTTATACTAAAATAAAAGAACGAAAAAAAAAAAATAAATAAAATAAAATAAAATAAAAGAACGACTTCAAATCAATAATCTAGGCTCTCACATCAAGATACTAAAAAAAGAAGCCAAAGTAAAGGAAGCAAAAGGAAAGAAACAGATAAAAGTAGAAGTCAATGAAATTGAAAACAGAAAAACTATCAAGCCAAAAGCTAGTTGTCTGAAAAAATTGATAAACCTCTAGTAAAACTGACAATGGAAAGGAGGGAAGAATAAATTACCAGTATCAAGAATGAAAGAGTAGATATCACTACAGACCCCACAGACGTTAAGAAGATAAGGGAATATAGGCATACCTCCGGAATTGTGGGTTCAATTCCAGACCACCCAGTAAAGTGAACATCACAATAAAGTGAGTCAGATGAATTTTTCCCAGTGCATATAAAAATTATGTTTATACTATATAGTAGTCTATTAAGTGTACAATAGCACTATGTCTAAAAAAAAACAACATAAAATTACTTTATTGATAAAAAATGCTAACCATCATCTGAGTTTTGACTGAATTGTACTCTTTTAGATGGTAGAGGGTCTTGCCTTGATGTTGATGGATGCTGACTATGGTGGAGGTTGCTGAAGACTGGGTGGCTGTGGCAATTTCTTAAAAGAAGACAGAGAAGTTTTCCATATCAATTGACTCTTCCCTTCTCTAATGAATTCTCTGTAATGTCGTTTGACAGCATTTTACCCACAGCAGACCTTTTCTCAAAATTGGAGTCAATCTTCCCACATCCCACCACTGCTTTATCAACTAAGCTGATGTAATAATCTAAATCCTTTGCTGTTATTTCAACAATCTTCACAACATCTTTACCAGAAGCAGAATCAATCTCAAAAACCACTTTCTTTGCTTATCCATAAGAAGCAACTCCTCATCCATTCAAGTTTTATCATGTGATTGCAGCAATTCAGGCTCCAGTTCTAATTCTAGTTCTCCTGCTATTTCCACCACATTTGTAGTTACTTCACTCCTCAAAGTCATCCATGAGGGTTGGACTCAATTTCTTCCAAACTCGTGTTCATACTGATATTTTGACCTCTTCCTATGAATCACAAGTGTTCTTCATGGCATCCAGAATGCTACATCCTTCCCAGTAAGTTTTCCATTCACTTTGCCCAAATCCATTAGAGGAATCATTATCTATGGTAGCTGCAGCCTTATACAATGTATTTCTGAAATAGTAAGACAGCTTCTTTCCTTAACCCTCATGAACCACCTCTGCTACCTTCAAACTTCTCTTCTGAAGCTTCCTCACTTCTCTCAACCTTCATATACTGAAGAGACTTAAGTCCTTGTTCCAGAGTAGGCTTTGGCTTGAAGAAATATTGTGGCTGGTTTGATCTTCTATCCTCAATACGGGGATCCCTGGGTGGTGCAACGGTTTAGCGCCTGGAGACCTGGGATCGAATCCCACATCAGGCTCCCGGTGCATGGAGCCTGCTTCTCCCTCTGCCTGTGTCTCTGCCTCTCTCTCTCTCTCTCTGTGTGACTATCATAAATAAATTAAAATTTAAAAAAAATAATAAATAAATAAAATCCTCAATATTAGCAACTGAACTTAGCATATTTATGTGTAAATATACATATACATGTGTGTATATACATATATATGTATACATATACACACACACACATATCATGACCAAGTGGGGTATCAGGCTTCCTGCATGGAGCCTGCTTCTCGCTCCGCTTATGTCTCTGCTTCTCTCTCTGTGTCTCTCATGAATAAATAAATAAGATCTTAAAAAAAAAAAAGGAAGAAATAAAAAAATTTCCCTATTTGCAGATGACACAATGAAGCAGAAAAATCTAAGGAATCTACAAAACAATTCAACAATTCATCTTGCTCACGGGATACAAGGCCAGCACATAAAAATCAATCTTGTTTTTACATATTAGCAATGAACAAATGGAGATCAAAATTTAAAACACAATGCCATTTACAACTCCCTCCCCGCCACATACACACAAACCCCCACACCTGAATACACAGAATCCTAACAACCATGCACAGGATGCGTATGCTGAAAACTTCAATACACCAAAGAATATTTAAAGAGATGTACTGTGTTCATGAGTTGGAAGACCTAATATTGTAAAGATCTAACTCTCTCAAAATGATCTATAAGCTTAATGCAATTCCTATCAAAATCTCAGTAGAACTTTTTGACGACATAGACAAACTAATTCTAAAAGGTCTATGGAAGGGCAAAGGAAATCAAAGGGCCAAAACAATTCTGAAAAAGAAGAATGAAGTTGAGAGAATCACAGTATCCAATTTTAAGACATTATATAGCTAACATAATCAAGGCAGTGTAGTATTGGCAGATGAATAAACACACAGATCGACAGAATAGAATAGAATCCAGAAACGGATCCACACAAACATGGTCAAACTGACTTCTGATTAAGGTTCAAAAGCAATTCAATGGAGCCAAGATAATCTTTTTACCACTGTTAGAACAAAGGAAGGGAAACCCAAACTCAACCTCATAGCTTATAGAAAAATGAATGCAAAAGAGATTACAGACCTAAATGTAAAACATAAAACTATAAACTTTTACGAGAAAACTTAAGAGGAGAAAAATCTTCATGACCTAGAGTTAGGCAAAAGAATTCTTAAACATGACATCAAAAGCATGAACCATAAAAGAAGAAAAACTGACAAACTGGACTTCATAAGAATTTAAAATGTTTGTTCTGCAAAGACACTGGTGAGAGAATGAAGAAATGCACAGACTGCAAGGAAATATTTGCAAATCACATATCTGATAAGGAGCTGTCTTCAGGATATATAAAGGACTCTGTAATCTAAATAGTAAGAATACAAACAATCCAATCAGAAAATGGACAAAAGATTTGAACAGACACTTCATTGAAAAGGATATATAGATGCTAAATAAATAAGCACATGAAAAAACATATATGCAATATCTTTAGCTATTAGGGAAGTGCAACTCAATGCCACAATAAGACAATAAGATACCACCTCACTTCTATTAGAATGGCTAATTTATACTGACCTTCTTTACTTTAAATACTTAAGTTACTTCAAATACTTACAGTACCAAGTGTGGTGAGAATACAGAAAAACTAGATCACTCACACATTGCTGGTAGAAATAGGAAATCGTACAGCCACTCTGTAAAATGGTTTGGCAGTATCTTAGAAACACATTTACCAAATGACCCAGCAATCCCACACCTGCAGCATTTACAGTAAAGACACAAAAGTCAGGTTTATAACAAAAAACTATACCTTTATATACATAGGTGGCAGCTTTATTTGTTGCAGCCAAAAACTAGAAACAATTGCCTTTCAAACAGTGAATGGGTAAACAAGTTGCTATGCCCAGACAATGGAATACTACTTGGCAATAAAAAGGACGAAGTTATTGATGTACACAGTAATCTGGCTGGAGCTCAAGGGCATTAAACTGAGTAAAATAAAAGTCAATCTAAAAAAATGACATGCCATATGATTCCATTTACATAACTTCTCAAAATGACAAAATTATGCTCATAGAGACGAAGTGTTGCTAGATTAGGGTTGAAGGGAGTTTCTCTGGGGTTGATGGAACAATTGTTTCCTTGATTGTGGTGGTCATTAAATGAAAAAAAATATGTATATGTATACATATGTACACATATGTATACATATGTGTATATGATAAACATATGTATGATAACATTTGACAGAACTCTATGCCAAATAAGTAATATGAATAAAAAACAATGAGTGCATGTGAAAACTGATGAGATCTGCACCAGGTCTGAGGTGTAGTTAATGCACTGTACAAAGTAAATTTCCTGGCTGGGACTGCTATACTATGGCAGTGTGTCATTGGCAGAATAATTACCTGTCAAAGATGTCCACACCCTAATCCCCAGAAATATGAATGAGATGAGATTATCCTGGATTATCCAGTAGGCCCAGTGTCAGCACATAAGCCCTTAAAATTGGAGAACTTTTTCTGGCTGGTGGTAGAACAGGGAATCAGGGACTGACTAAAAGCACAAGAAGGACTGGACACCTGCTGGCAGCTTGAAGAAGGAAGAGACACATGGAAGGCATGGGAAGCAGCTGAATTCTACCAACAATCAGAATCAGCTTAGAACAAATTATTGTCCCAAAACTCCAGTGAGAACTGCAGTCCCAGGTGACACCTTGATTTCAGTCCAGTAAGACTCTGAACAGAGAACTGAGGCATCCCACCCCAGACACCTGACCCATAGAGCTGTGAGAGGGTAAGTTAATGTTGTTTTATGTCAAGAAGTGGGTGGTAATTTGTTACAACAGTAAAAGGAAACTACTACAGAGTAGTTTTCAACTAGGGTGAATAGAGGACACACTGGGTAACATCTGGAGACAATTTTATTTTTCACATCTAGGGGAGAGCTACCAACATCTAATAAGTAGAGGCCAGGGCAGCTGCTAAGTATCACATAATGTACAAGACAGCCTCCCCCCCCACACACACACAAGGAAGTAACCGGCCCCAAATGTCAATAGTTCTGAGGCTGAGAAACCTTGCACTATGGTTATAAAAGATATCATCATTGGGGAAAGGACACATGGGAATCTCTGCATGATTTTTACAACTTATTTTTTTTAAGATTTTATTTATTTATTCATGAGAGACAGAGAGAGGGAAGCAGAGGCAGAGGGAGAAGCAGGGAGCCCAATGTGGGACTCGATCCCAGGACCCTAAGATCACAACCTGAGCCAAAGGCAGATGCTTAACCAACTGAGCCACCCAGGCGCCCCTATTTTTGCAACTTGCATTGAGCTTAAAATTGTTCCAAATTTTAAATATTTTTTAAAATAAGCCTAATCACAAGAATAACAGAAGGATAAACAGCTTCTAACACTACTAGGAGTAGATAACATAAATAAATCAAGTGTTTTGGAATCTTGGGCAAATATATAAACTAAGGGGAAGGAGTGAAGAGGAAGGAAAAATTGAGAAGTATAAGCCAGAGGAAGGACAATGGCATGGCAGATGAAAGTGCCAGAAAAGACCTTTTCTCAGAATGTGGTCAACATCCCAGGGCTGAGAAGGAAATATTGAGTGAGGAGTCCAGGAGAAGAGAGCCCTTCAGATTAGAAGGCCCCTCTTCCTCAGTGAGCTGCAACACAAAGGTGTCTGCTGAGAAGGAGGGATGCCTGGGTGGGGAAACGCTGTGGAAAAGCAGCTGTGGGCAAATAAAATAGGCATCAGTGAAGGTGGAGCAGTGGTGCTGCAAGGCTGGGTGGCACACATACATGAGCATGTGCTACCATTCTGCATGGCAGCCCCTTGTGTTCTCCAGCAGCACTCCATAGTTTGGGGGCAGAGAGCACCAGCAAGGCCCTGGGCAACAGGGGCATATCTAAGGAATGCAAGAGGAGGAGCTGAGACGTGACAGGGGTCTGTCCTGGGTAGGCAAATGAAACTAGAAGAGGACTAGCACAATAGGGAAGTTTTGAGAATGCAACGAAAGTGAAGAGACAGCTCAAGAGGAAAGAGAGAGAAAAAATTGCAAACCAGATGGTGAGTCTGTGGTCAAAGAGAACTTCATTCAAGACACTGAAGAGAGAATAATTCTGGGACATGGGGTCCAAGCAGAGCCAGCAGCTTTCTAATGTCAAATGAAGATGGGGATCATTGATGAGAAAAAAGCTGTAAGGCCAGGGGCATGAAATGGATTCTTACCCAGACTGTTTGTGGCTAGCACTTCCACTGGCGATCAGAGAACGTGCAGGCAGCTTTCAAGACTTCTCTTTGTACAAGGCATGGTGTCTCCCAAAGAGAGCAAGAAAAATATGCCTGTTGGGAATCCAAAGGGAAGTCCAGGTAGACTCTCCCTTGTCTTAGTCCATTCAGGCTGCTACAACAAAAATACCATAGATACAGTGGCTTATAAACAATAGAAATTTATTTCGAAATAAGTATCAAAGCTTCAGATCAGTGAACTAGAGGCTTGGAAGTCCGATGTCAAAGTGTTAGCAGATTCAGTGTCTGAAGAGGACCTACTTCCTGACTGCACAGACAGATGATTTCTTACTGAGACCTCATGTGGCAAGGGAGCCCTCTGGGGTCCCTTTTATCAGCACTAAAACCATTCATAGGGCTCTACTCTCACGCCCTAATCACCTCCCTGAAGGTCAAGGACAGGGCTTTGTGGAGGCCTCTGCTCTATTTGCCTGCCCAGCATCCACTTCCACTGCTGGGAAGAGCAGGTGATTGGGGATGGGGAGGCATTATTCCCCCTCCCAAAGTGGACAGGCACTCTTGGCCAGTCAAAGTGCTCCACCCTCCACCAGCAAGGATGTCTTGCTCAGGATATGAAATGACAGACTGGGGAACGCTGGAGCAGTGTCCCTCCTAATGCCATGCAAGGACTGACTGACTACCCTAAGAGCACCACCAACCAGACCCTGGTTCTAGCTATCTTCTTTCAACGCCTGCTTCTTCAGATTTCTCTTTGCCCTGGTGAGCTTCCCGATATCCTTCCAATATCCTTCCAATAAAGTCATGCTCTTTTGCTGGAGTTAGCCAGAGGAAGCTTTTGTTGCTGGAACAGAACTTAATAAAAAGCAGCAGCAGACTAGAATCCAATGGCTAGACTCCCTTTCTCTACAGCATGTGACATCAGCCTGGGCCTCACCCACCATCAATGTAAAGTGATGCCAGGTGGTCTGCAGTCAGAAAGCCAGAACAGGCACTAAAATCACCAGGGAAGTGGGCATCATCCAAAGACTGGGAGATACAGGGATCCCTGGGTGGCGCAGCAGTTTAGCGCCTGCCTTTGGCCCAGGGTGCGATCCTGGAGACCCGGGATCGAATCCCACGTCGGGCTCCCAGTGCATGGAGCCTGCTTCTCCCTCTGCCTATGTCTCTGCCTCTCTCTCTCTCTCTCTCTCTCTCTCTCTCTCTCTTTCTCTGTGTGTGTGTGACTATCATAAATAAATAAAAATTAAAAAAAAAAAAAAACAAAGACTGGGAGATACAGAAAGGCCTGGCATTGTAGAAATGCAAGGGCAAGAACAGAGCACAACAAACAGGCAGCCCCTTCATTATTCAATTACTCACTTTGTAAATCGAGAATTAATGTTCACGGGTTCTGGTGAGTGACATAATTACAATTTAAAAAGGGCAATTAATCATCAGCTTGTTGTTCACTCCCTTGCTGGGAGCTGCTTGCTGCATGAACACCAGTAAAGCCACAAAAGGATTAAACTGTACACAAATGAGTATGACCACCAAATTCCAGCCTCTTTTGGCCCCCTCTCCTTGCAACTCTTCCGACTAGGCTCAGCCACACGGGATCTCTACATCTGTTTCTCATTTCTCCTGTGACATTCCTCCACACTTCCCAAGGCTCCACCTTCTGAACAGTGCCCCCTCCCCTTTGCTTCTAGTGAAAACAACAGGGCTTCCTAACTCTGTGTGCTGCAAGGGAAGAAAAAAACCTGGGGTCTCCAGCTATCAGCTTTAAGGGGCTAGAAAAGAAAGAGTGGGAGGAACAGGTTGAAAGAGAGAAGGCAGGAAGAGGGCAAGAGCAGGAGAAAGTCAGGAGGAGGAAAGCGGGTGTAGTGACACTCAACACAGGCACCAGAACACTGACACCTGGCTCTGAAAGCAGGGCAGGCCAGCATCTTCTGAGGACCACCTCTTCTGTCCACTCAAGTCATCCTTCTCCAGTCTGACCCCCTGGCTGATGCCCAGCTGCTCAATTGGACTCCAGGAATCCAGCCACGAGCCAGAGGCATTTCTGGTTTCTTCTAACAGATTAGAACAAAGAGTTCTCCCAAAAGATGCACTTCCAGGGGAAGGACCTTTAAAGGAAAAACTTCAAGGATCTAGTTCCACTGCATGAAACTTGGGACCAGAATGAGTATTTGCGTCTTGATGCTACCACTGCTTCAGGCCAAATCAGAAAGTTACTACTTCTAATTCTTGAGCTCAAAAATGGCCATGCTAGCCTGAGACTTCTGAGAGCACAGGTATTTGTCTCAGCCTCTTCCCTAGGCATCCCTGTAAAATTTCCACAGCAGACCCTGTGCATGGCCATCCTGCAGCCATTCCCACAAGGCTGCTACCTTCCCTAGTTTTGTGGGAAGTGAACGCCTCTAATCTCAGGAAAAGCAGCTCTCTCTGCCAGCGTCGGGGGAAAGCTGGGACCAACCTAAACCAACCATGGTAATCCTGTTCTCTCTTGCCAGTGATTGGTCTGAGATGCCCGTATGTCCCAGTTCTTGCCAAGGAAACGTGTGTAAGTCACTAGGCAACTGTTCTGCCTAAAAGCAGACAGACCCATGCCCTTTCCCCTTCCTCCTTGAGACATTGGTGTAGGACTCAATCCCTGTGACCACAAGGAATGCTGGTATGAGGATTCAGTATCCAGGTTGAGAATGACCAGACTAGCCCAGGTTAAGAACAACCCTCTGAGGCAAGGGAGAACTTGGCAAAGAGTAAGGAATCATTTGTGTTAAGCAGCAGGAAAAGATAATACAGGAACACTTTCTTGTATATGCATACAAGAAACCAGCAACCTCTGGACAAACATATAAGTCTTACTAGCCCAAGGCAGGGAGCCAGGTGGCCAGAGGAATAGAGCGAAGAGGATTTTTTTTTTTTTTTTTTTGTATGCCTCTTGCACTCTTTTGGCTTTTGAGTCATATCAAGATATTACCTATTCAAAAATAAAACAAAAAGTAAAAAAAAAAAATAAATGAATAGAGAAAATAAAAGGGAGGAGGAATGTTCCGTTAGGTACATCCCTAACCTTCATTATTTGAGTGCCCCCTGGTGATTTTTGCAATATCTGTGCATCACCTTATTTAATATTTTTCTTAAAAATCTCCCTTTTTTACTTACATTTGTTTTAAAAATTTATATAACTAGCAAAAATGGAAGATCATTATCACTTGTCATTAATAGAAGCTACATGTAAAAATGAATACAATGAAAACAAGACATTCTTAAATTTTAAATGGCTAGATCTCCAAGTTTGACATGCACATCCCATTTTTTTAAAAAAAGAAATATTAGTGTTACAAACATTTAAGTATCATACTTTGTTTTTCAAATAACAAAAAGTTAAAATAAAACTGAAAAAATCCTAATCCCTGTATGATTCACTTATTACAGTATTAGTGATGTGAGCTCATTGGCAAGATCTAGGAGACATTCAAGACTCAATCAGGGAGAATATTTTCTCATACTCTCATCGATCAGGCCTCTATTGCACACTCTGATTCACTCAAAAGTCCAGTATATATTACAGGCTGAGCTGGATGCTGAAGGGAATTAAAGATAAATAAGACATTAACTTTTTCTTGCCCTAAGGAGTTTATAACTTAATGGGGCAGGTAAGATAAATATATAGTAGAAGTGCTTCATACCTACATTTATCATTATGAAATCAACTATCTAACCCAGCAAAAAACTAAACACTCAGAACAACTCAATGAAGAAAGAACAGTCTTTTCAACACATGGTGCTGGGACAAATGGACATCCAGACTTCTATCAAGAATGGAGATAGACTTCTTCCTTATACCATGCACAAAAATTAACTCCAAGTACATCACAGATTTAAATGTAAGAGTAAAAACTATAAACCTCTTTGAAGAAACATAAGTGTCAAAAAAACAAACAAACAAACAAACATAAGTGTCAATATTTGGGGCTTTGGGCTGGCCAAAGCCTTCTGAGATGTGACACCAAAAGCAAAAGGAACAAAGAAAAATAGGTACACTAGACTTCATCAAAATGTAAAACTTCTGTGTTTCAAAGGATACCATTCTGTGAAAAGATGCCCATAGAAAAATTTTGCAGCTCACCACTTACATAATGCATTACTATACAGAATATTCAAAAACTTCCTAACAACTGAACAATAAAAAGACAAATAAATCAATTAAAAATGAGCCAAGGATCTGAATAGACATCTCTCCAAAGAAGATGTACAAATGGCCAATAAGCACATGAAAAGATACTCAACACCATTAGCTATTAAGAAAACACAAATCAGAGTCACGGTGAGATAGCACTTCACACCCACTAGATGTCTATACTAAAGATGACATAATAACAAGTACTGGTGAAGATGTGGAGATGTGAAATGGTACAGGCTGCTACTCTGGTAAATAATCTGGCCACTCCTCAAAAGGTTAAACACAGAATTAGCATATGATCCAATAATACCAGTCCTAAGCATATACCCAAGAGAAATGAAAACATATGTCCACAGAAGAATCTGCACATAAATGTTTACAGCATCATTACTTATAATTGCTAAAAAGTAGAAACAGCCCAAATGTCCATCAACTGACTGATAGATATGTAACATGTGGCATAACCTCACAATACTATCTGGCAATAAGAAGAAATGAAGTACTGACACATGCCATCGCACAGATAATAAACCTTGAAAACATGATGCTTGAGAAGCCAGTCACAGAAAGACCACATATTGTATGATTGCACTTAAATGACTTATCTGGGACAGGTAAATCCACAGAGACAGAAATCTCCCAGGGCCAAGAGAGAGCTGATGGAAAGCCCATTAAGATCAGCTGACACCAGATCAGAGGCCCCGCCCCGGAGCCTCCAGGCCCTGCAGACGGAGAGCCCCGGAGCTACTGCGGGAGCTGACTCCAGAGTCCCAGAGCTGCCCCGGCCACTGTGGCTTCCTCCCGGGGCCTCACGGGGTGAACAACCCCCACTGAGCCCTGCACCAGGCAGGGGCAGAGCAGCTCCCCCAAGTGCTAACACCTGAGAACCAGCACAGCAGGCCCCTCCCCCAGAAGACCAGAGAGACGGACCAATTCCAAGGGAAGTCAAGGGACTTAAAGTATACAGAATCGGAAGATACTCCCCCCGTGGTTTTTTTGTTTGTTTGTTTGTTTGTTTGTTTGTTTTTGTTTTGTTTTGTGCTTTTTTTTTCTTTCTTTCTTCTTGATTTCTGATTGCTTCCCCCACCCCACCCTTTTTTTTTCTTTTTTCTCCTTTCTTTCTCTTTCTCTTTTTCTTCTCTTTCCCCCCCCTTTTTTTTTTCTTATTTCTCTTTTTTATTTTTCTCTTTTCTTTCCTTCTCTCTCTTTTTCTCCTTTTCCCAATACAACTTGTTTTTGGCCACTCTGCACTGAGCAAAATGACTAGAAGGAAACCCTCACCTCAAGAAAAAGAATCAGGAACAGCCCTCTCTCCCACAGGGTTACAAAATCTGGATTACAATTCAATGTCAGAAAGCCAATTCAGAAGCACTATTATACAGCCACTGGTGGCTCTAGAAAAAACCATAAAGGACTCAAGAGACTTCATGACTGCAGAATTTAGATCCAATCAGGCAGAAATTAAAAATCAATTAAATGAGATGCAATCCAAGCTAGAAGTCCTAACGACGAGGGTTAACGAGGTGGAAGAACGAGTGAGTGACATAGAAGACAAGTTGATGGCAAAGAGGGAAACTGAGGAAAAAAGAGACAGGCAATTAAAAGACCATGAGGATAGATTAAGGGAAATAAATGACAGCCTGAGGAAGAAAAACCTACGTTTAATTGGGGTTCCCGAGGGCGCCGAAAGGGCCAGAGGGCCAGAATACGTATTTGAAAAAATCCTAGCTGAAAACTTTCCGAATCTGGGAAGGGAAACAGGCATTCAGATCCAGGAAATAGAGAGATCCCCCCTAAAATCAACAAAAACCGTTCAACACCTCGACATTTAATAGTGAAGCTTGCAAATTCCAAAGATAAGGAGAAGATCCTTAAAGCAGCAAGAGAAAAAAAGTCCCTGACTTTTATGGGGAGGAATATTAGGGTAACAGCAGACCTCTCCACAGAGACCTGGCAGGCCAGAAAGGGCTGGCAGGATATATTCAGGGTCCTAAATGAAAAAAACATGCAACCAAGAATACTTTATCCAGCAAGGCTTTCATTCAAAATGGAAGGAGAGATAAAGAGCTTCCAAGACAGGCAGGAACTGAAAGAATATGTGACCTCCAAACCAGCTCTGCAAGAAATTTTAAGGGGGACTCTTAAAATTCCCCTTTAAGAAGAAGTTCAGTGGAACAATCCACAAAAACAAGGACTGAATAGATATGATGACACTAAACTCATATCTATCAATAGTAACTCTGAACGTGAATGGGCTTAATGACCCCTTCAAAAGGCGCAGGGTTTCAGACTGGATAAAAAAGCAGGACCCATCTATTTGCTGTCTACAAGAGACTCATTTTAGACAGAAGGACACCTACAACCTGAAAATAAAAGGTTGGAGAACCATTTACCATTCAAATGGTCCTCAAAAGAAAGCAGGGGTTGCCATCCTTATATCAGATAAATTAAAATTTACCCCGAAGACTATAGTGAGAGATGAAGAGGGACACTATCTCATACTCAAAGGATCTATCCAACAAGAGGACTTAACAATCCTCAATATATATGCCCCAAATGTGGGAGCTGCCAAATATTTAAATCAATTAATAACCAAACTGAAGAAATACTTTGATAATAATACACTTATACTTGGTGACTTCAATCTAGCTCTCTCTATACTAGATAGGTCTTCCAAGCACAACATCTCCAAAGAAACAAGAGCTTTAAATGATACACTGGACCAGATGGATTTCACAGATATCTACAGAACTTTACATCCAAACTCAACTGAATACACATTCTTCTCAAGTGCACATGGAACTTTCTCCAGAATAGACCACATACTGGGTCACAAATCGGGTCTGAACCGATACCAAAAGATCAGGATAGTCCCCTGCATATTCTCCGACCATAATGCCTTGAAATTAGAACTCAATCACAACAAGAAGTTTGGAAGGACCACAAACACGTGGAGGTTAAGGACCATCCTGCTAAAAGATGAAAAGGTCAACCAGGAAATTAAGGAAGAATTAAAAAGATTCATGGAAACTAATGAGAATGAAGATACAACCGTTCAAAATCTTTGGGATGCAGCAAAAGCAGTCCTGAGGGGGAAATACATCGCAATACAAGCATCCATTCAAAAACTGGAAAGAACTCAAATTCAAAAGCTCACCTTACACATAAAGGAACTAGAGAAAAAGCAACAAATAGACCCCACCCCCAGCAGAAGAAGACAGTTAATTAAAATTCGAGCAGAACTCAATGATATCGAGACCAAAAGAACTGTGGAACAGATCAACAGAACCAGGAGTTGGTTCTTTGAAAGAATTAATAAGATAGATAAACCATTAGCCAACCTTATTAAAAAGAAGAGAGAAGACTCAAATTAATAAAATCATGAATGAGAAAGGAGAGATCACTACCAACACCAAGGAAATACAAACGATTTTAAAAACATATTATGAACAGCTGTACGCCAATAAATTAGGAAATCTAGAAGAAATGGACGCATTCCGGGAAAGCCACAAACTACCAAAACTGAAGCAGGAAGAAATAGAAAACCTGAACAGGCCAATAACCAGGGAGGAAATTGAAGCAGTCATCAAAAACCTCCCAAGACACAAGAGTCCAGGGCCAGATGGCTTCCCAGGGGAATTCTATCAAACGTTTAAAGAAGAAACCACACCTATTCTACTAAAGCTGTTTGGAAAGATAGAAAGAGATGGAGTACTTCCAAATTCGTTCTATGAGGCCAGCATCACCTTAATTCCAAAACCAGACAAAGACCCCACCAAAAAGGAGAATTACAGACCAATATCCCTGATGAACATGGATGCAAAAATTCTCAACAAGATACTAGCTAATAGGATCCAACAACACATTAAGAAAATTATTCACCATGACCAAGTAGGATTTATCCCTGGGACACAAGGCTGGTTCAACACTCGTAAAACCATCAATGTGATTCATCATATCAGCAAGAGAAAAACCAAGAACCATATGATACTCTCATTAGATGCAGAGAAAGCATTTGACAAAATACAGCATCCATTCCTGATCAAAACCCTTCAGAGTGTTGGGATAGAGGGAACTTTCCTCGACATCTTAAAAGCCATTTACAAAAAGCCCACAGCAAATATCATTCTCAATGGGGAAGCACTGGGAGCCCTTCCCCTAAGATCAGGAACAAGACAGGGATGTCCACTCTCACCACTGCTGTTCAACATAGTTCTGGAAGTCTTCGCCTCAGCAATCAGACAACAAAAAGACATTAAAGGCATTCAAATTGGCAAAGAAGAAGTCAAACTCTCCCTCTTCGCCGATGACATGATACTCTACATAGAAAACCCAAAAGCCTCCACCCCAAGATTGCTAGAACTCATACAGCAATTTGGTAGCGTGGCAGGATACAAAATCAATGCCCAGAAATCAATGGCATTTCTATACACTAACAATGAGACTGAAGAAAGAGAAATTAAGGAGTCAATCCCATTTACAATTGCACCCAAAAGCATAAGATACCTAGGAATAAACCTAACCAAAGAGGTAAAAGATCTATACCCTAAAAACTACAGAACACTTCTGAAAGAAATTGAGGAAGACACAAAGAGATGGAAAAATATTCCATGCTCATGGATTGGCAGAATTAATATTGTAAAAATGTCAATGTTACCCAGGGCAATTTACACGTTTAATGCAATCCCTATCAAAATACCATGGACTTTCTTCAGAGAGCTAGAACAAATTATTTTAAGATTTGTGTGGAATCAGAAAAGACCCCGAATAGCCAGGGGAATTTTAAAAAAGAAAACCATATCTGGGGGCATCACAATGCCAGATTTCAGGTTGTACTACAAAGCTGTGGTCATCAAGACAGTGTGGTACTGGCACAAAAACAGGCACATAGATCAATGGAACAGAATAGAGAACCCAGAAGTGGACCCTGAAATGTATGGTCAACTAATATTTGATAAAGGAGGAAAGACTATCCACTGGAAGAAAGACAGTCTCTTCAATAAATGGTGCTGGGAAAATTGGACATCCACATGCAGAAGAATGAAACTGGACCACTCTCTTTCACCAGACACAAAGATAAACTCAAAATGGATGAGAGATCTAAATGTGAGACAAGAGTCCATCAAAATCCTAGAGGAGAACACAGGCAACACCCTTTTTGAGCTCGGCCACAGTAACTTCTTGCAAGATACATCCAAAAAGGCAAAAGAAACAAAAGCAAAAATGAACTATTGGGACTTCATCAAGATAAGAAGCTTTTGCACAGCAAAGGATACAGTCAACAAAACTAAAAGACAACCTACAGAATGGGAGAAGATATTTGCAAATGACGTATCAGATAAAGGGCTAGTTTCCAAAATCTATAAAGAACTTATTAAACTCAACACCAAAGAAGCAAACAATCCAATCATGAAATGGGCAAAAGACATGAAGAGGAATCTCACAGAGGAAGACATGGACATGGCCAACATGCACATGAGAAAATGCTCTGCATCACTTGCCATCAGGGAAATACAAATCAAAACCACAATGAGATACCACCTCACACCAGTGAGAATGGGGAAAATTAACAAGGCAGGAAACCACAAATGTTGGAGAGGATGCGGAGAAAAGGGAACCCTCTTACACTGTTGGTGGGAATGTGAACTGGTGCAGCCACTCTGGAAAACTGTGTGGAGGTTCCTCAAAGAGTTAAAAATAGACCTGCCCTACGACCCAGCAATTGCACTGTTGGGGATTTACCCCAAAGATTCAGATGCAATGAAACGTCGGGACACCTGCACCCCGATGTTTCTATCAGCAATGGCCGCAATAGCCAAACTGTGGAAGGAGCCTCGGTGTCCATCGAAAGATGAATGGATAAAGAAGATGTGGTTTATGTATACAATGGAATATTACTCAGCAATTAGAAACGACAAATACCCACCATTTGCTTCTACGTGGATGGAACTGGAGGGTATTATGCTGAGTGAAATAAGTCAATCGGAGAAGGACAAACAGTGTATGTTCTCATTCATTTGGGGAATATAAATAATAGTGAAAGGGAATATAAAGGAAGGGAAAAGAAATGTTGGGAAATATCAGGAAGGGAGACAGAACATAAAGACTCCTAACTCGGGGAAACGAACTAAGGGTGGTGGAAGGGGAGGAGGGCGGGTGTTGGAGGGGAATGGGTGATGGGCACTGAGGTGGACACTTGACGGGATGAGCACTGGGTGTTTTTCTGTATGTTGGTAAATTGAACACCAATAAAAATTAATTAAAAAAAAAAAAAAGATCAGCTGACACCGAGCAGAGAATTTCTTTTGGGGGTAATGAAAACGTCCTAATCTTAGATTGTGGTGATGGTTGCACGACCCCGTGAACATAGGAAAAAATCACTGAATTGGACATGTGAATTATATTTCACTAAAAGAGTTAAAACGAAATAAAACAAAGTTTTTAAATTTGAAAATGGAGAAACAGCGCCATTCTTCTTGATGAACAAATGCCTTGGAAAGGAGCTCACTGTGCCTGTTGCAGGGCTGCCACACCTGACCCAAGCGCACTGAGCCCTACCACGGAAAGTGGGCTGTGGGTGTTCCCATGGAGGCAGAAGACCTGCCTCCCAGAGTCCACATCAGTACCTGCGTGTCTCCTAGAGTGTGAATACCTCTCTAGTGTTGAAGACCAGTGCTTTTCCTACAACACAGTCCCAAAACACAAGCCAATTATTTCACCTGGTGCTGAGCTACAAAGAAACAGTGATTCACCTAACATGGTAGAAAAATAATGAGTACACTGGACTCTAAAACATAACCCAGTCTTCCTTCTTAAAGGGTATATGTGGGTAGTTTGCTGTGGGTAGTTTGCTGTACAAATTGACCTGGGGTCTGGATACCCTGGAAAATGAAATGCCACTAAATAAAAGATGGATACAACCAGTTGATAAGGAAACGTTATGGGGTTCAAAGGAGAAAAGAAGAAATGACATGTTCCCAGCAGGATGGTATGGGAAGAGTAAGACTGGCTTGGAAGGTGGAGTCTGAGCTACACTGGGAGAGTGGACAAGGCCAAGACAGGTGGGATGGCACAGAGGATGTTCTCGGCAGAGGCTCAGAGAAGGGAGATAGGGAGGGACAGCAGGACCCCAAGATTGGAGGCCAGGTTTCTTAACCCAGATCTGCTGCTTTCTAGCCTAGGGCAGGATGGTTAACCTCTCTGGCCCCAGTTTCCTGATCTATAAAATGGAAGTAACACCAAATTTAATTGAATCTAAAATACCATCAACTATAAGATGAACCATTATTCCATTTTCACCAAGAAAAAGAAAATGAGTTACAAGACATCACTGAATATAAAATGCATCCCTAATTCAAAGATGTTAAAAAATGAAAAAATGCTCACCTCAAAACTAATAAAATATGGTAATGATAAATACTTACAAGGTTGATGTGAGAAATGAGTAATTATATGTAAAAGAAATGTTCTTGGTGCTGTTATCAATATTAATTGAACAAAAATTTATTAGACAAGTACCCTCAGGCCCTGTGGATAAGACACATATGGTCCAGTCCCTACATATGTTATATCTATCCAAATGGCAAGAGTAAAGAGGGATGGGTGAAGATGAGAGATGTGTATGCATTTAAGCTCCAGTCACGGGGAGTCTTGGTTTGACTGGAATATAAACTGATGTTTCATCTTACTGGACCAAATAGCAAAGGGGAGATAAGTTCTGAAGTTAAGGAAGAATCAGATGTAATTAAAATGACCCATGAAAAATGTTTACATCCCCCTATGAAGTACATATACATTTTTACATTCAATTCTGTATGACTGTACGTATGTAGTACACATACAGCACACAACACAGTGTACAGATGCAAAATACAGTGAGGGGCCATGTTGTACAAAGAAAAACTTAATGCTAAAATCATACTACTCACTGTCAGCAAGATGTTCCAACTACAAGAGGAACAGAAGAACCAAGACAAGCAGAGCACAACAGATTCAGGTTCCCCCCATACTCAGTATAGGCAACACCCATAGGCAATAGCAGCCATGCTGACCACTGAGTTCTTCTATCTCAGGTTCTTCTATCACATTGGCTCTGTGATGCTAGGTCTGGGAGCTTGTAAATCACATTTGGGCTTGGCTGGCTGGCTCCTTAAAGAGTCTTTCCAACAAGGGACACTAGAAGGAAACAGCAAGGATGGAGGAGGATTTGCTGTTCCTTCTTCCTGGGTGCCTCTTCAGTCCTTCCGGTTCTTGGCACCACCACCCCAGCAATACTTACTCCCTGGCAACACACTACCTTTGTGGCAATAGTTAATTCTAGTTTGCAGATTTTCCAAAACCTGCAGCATGGACTTCATACACCCTACCACCAGAACAAAAAGCCCAATCAAGCAGTACCTTTCTTCAAAACTCCAAGTTTCCATGGGGCCCTTCCCTTCACTGCCTGAGTTTTAATAACTGCAACTTCTCCCTTTGATTCCCCAGCCCTGCAGATAGGAGTTGCTTCCTGCAGCTGCTACCTCCATAATACTTCAGTGTTCCCATCTGACCTTTTGATAACTTAGTTAATTGTATATGTGGTTATTGGTTCTTAATAAGCTCTCTCTGTTCAAATAATTGCAGTGGTTTCTGTCTCCTGGCTGGACCATAACTACTACAGCATCAGATTACCCTTCTCTTTCCATCTTCAATTCTCTCTCTCTCTCTCTCTCTCTCTCTCTCCAAGAAGAGGTAATGCAAGAGGAAAAAAAATTAGGCCAATAAACATGAAAAATATTCAACCTCCACTTGAAACCAAAGAAACAAAAATTAATACTAGGAGACATCAATTCTGCCTATCAGATCATCAAAGATGAAAAAGGCTGATAATCCCCAGTGCTGGCTGCATGCACTCTCATACACTGTTGTTAGGAATGTAAAAACTGGTATTATTTTATGGAGAGAAGTCCAACAGTATATGTCAAAAATCTTCAAAATCTGAGTCTTAAAAAATAAGACACTGCAGAAGTAGATACATTTTTTTCTATTCCTTCTGGTAATACACCTAAAAACTCTGTACATAATACATACAAGATATATATAAGAATAACCCAAAAGAGGGTCTGACAGGGGGCCCTGGGACCCAAAGAATGACATGGCAGGGAGTTTTAGAAGGTTTCTTTTTGTCTCATATATACTGAACTGAGTGCTCAAAGACACACCAATGGGAACCCAAAAGCCCCCCCAGAAAGCTTGCTTTTTCTAGCCCAAGGACTAGGCAAGACAAAAACTTTTAGATAGTAACAAGCCTATCCAGCCTAATACCACAGAAAACACTGCAGCCCCACCCCTACTGGGGAGCCTGAACTGCTACCGTCACACCAAGATGCCCTGAACCATCCCTGGTGAGGTGATGTCAGAGAAAACCAGGTGGAAAGGAAGATCCCTGACCCCTGTCCAGCAGTAGTGAGGCCTCCCTCCTGCACTCATGTAAGTGGAGATCACTTACAGGGCACTCTAGCCAGAGTGGTGTTACCAAAGGCCTAGTGGAAAGCTGCAACTTCCAGTTCCAGGAATCTACAAGATGACACAGAACTGTATCTATACATTTTACCAATGTCAAATTTCCCAGTTTTGATATTATATTACCTTTACTTAAGATGTAACCTTTGGGAGAAACTCCATAAAGGGTACATGGGGCCACTCTCTTTGCAACTTCCTATTAATCTATAATTACTTCAAAATAAAATGTAAATGCAAAAAAGTCATGGGAAACTCTGTGGGGAGGACATATCCTATAACTTGACCTGAGGTCATTGCTACAGGTCGTTACACATTGTATTTGTCAAGGTCATCAACCTGAACACTTAGTGTGTGTAGACTCTACTGTATTTAAATTATACCTCACTAAAAATTATTTAAAGTAATAACCTGTTCAAATACATAAATCCATATCAATACCAATTACACAGAAAGTAAGTTTTTTTTTATACAGGAGAATACCAATTCATAAATGCAGCAGAAATTACAGAAATACAAAATGATGATTTTGCAACCACCTGCACATTGATTCAGACAAGAATCATCAATGGAAAGGAAAATGGCAGAGTAAGTAGCTCCAACCTCTTATCTTCCCACAGAAACATTGAAAATCAAGCAGAAACTATCAGAACCAGCTATGTGAGAACCCTGAAAAACAGCCAAAAGTTTACAGCAACCAATAGAATGTAGAATTGAAAAAAAAAAAAAAGGTAATTTGGAAACAGTAGAAAAGCTCTGTGGCATTCTTACTTGTCCTTCCCCCTCCAAGGCTCAGTAGCAGTTTCTGTTGCCAATGTGGAACCCTAATCCCCAGTTACAGAGAAAGCAGACCTTACTTGTAAATTATTGTATATGATTTTTCTAACCTGTCTGGGGGCTCCCTGAAGGACTTATGCAAGGCACATTTCTCCTGTTTTCACCTACCTCAGCACTCAGGTTAAAAGAGGGGCAAGTGCTTCTGGGGAAAATAACAACAATTCAGACAGACAACAGACCACCTGGGAAGAAAAGTTAGGGGAGATTCTTTGAAACATTAAGACATACTTTAAAAATCCACACACATATATATAGGGGGCTTCTGGCTGGCTCAGTCAATGGAGCATGTGACTCCTGAACTCAGGATTGTAGGTGCAAGTCCCATGTTGAATGTACAGATTCAAAAAAAAGAAAAAAGAAAAAAGTGGGGCACCTGGGTGGTTAGTTGGTTAAGCATCCAATTCTTGATTTGGCTTAGGTGATGGTATTATGATCATGAGATTGAGCCCTGCATCAGAATCTGCTTAAATGGGGAATCTGCTTGAGATTCTCTCTCCCGTTCCCTCTGCCCCTCCCCCCTGTTCTTGTGCTCTAAAATAAATCCACCAATCTTTAAAAATAAATAAAATAAAATCTCTTTTTTAAAATTCCATATATACAGGAACATTTGGAAAGCTACCCATAGGCCAAGGGCAAATCAGATACTCAGACAAGATTTGAGAAGACCTCAACTTTTCACTTTGTGCTGACTTCTAGGCTCAATATAAGCCTAACTGTTGAGAGGGTGCCCAGCATAAGCCAGGCTGCCAAGGACTAAGAAAGTGTCTGGATTTTTGTTTTGTTTTTCCTTATTCTCTGGTGTGTTGTTGTTTAAGCCCCTGACATTAAAATAAGTTCTTACCAAAGTATTAGCTGACAGAAACTAAAGAAATAGAGATTTCAGTTACTATATGCAACAAGGAATATAGTCTTTACAAAAATAGTTTAGAAAAATCATTAAACAGGTAGATTGCTATGGCCTTAAAAAAAATTTGGGGGGGCAGCCCGGGTGACTCAGCGATTTAGCGCCACCTTTGACCCAGGATCAAGTTACACATCGGGCTGCTTCTCCCTCTGCCTGTATCTCTATCTCTGGCCCTCTCTCTCTCTCTCTCTCTCTCTCTCTCTCTTTGTGTCTCTCATGGATAAATAAAATCTTTAAAAAGATTTTTTTAAAAAAACTATAAACCGTGGGAAAAAAAGAATCTGATTCCAGAGCTACAACAGTATTATACTCCAATGTCCTGTGTTCAACAATAACAACTAATAAAAAGGCACACAAGGATACAGTAAGCAGGAAAGCATAGGCCATTCAAAGGAACAAAACTGATAAAAATGGTCCCCAAAAAAGCCCAGACATCAGACTTACTACACAAAAATCACTTAAACATGTTCAGAGAGAGAAGGGAAAACATGGATATGTAACAAGGGAAATCAAAAGAATGATACATAAACAAAATGAGAATGCCAATAAGGAGACAGAAACAATTATAAAAGAACCAACCAAAAATTTTGGTAGCTGAAATGAAAACTCACTAGAGGGTTCAATGCAGGTCTGAGCATGCAGAAGGAAGACTCAGCAAATGTTAAGATAGGGTAACAGGAAGTATTGAGTCTAAGGAGCAGAAAGAAAAAAGGTGGAAGGAAAGAAATAGCCTTCAGGAGCTTGGGAGAACTAACACTTGCATTATGGGAGTTTCCATGGGAGAAGAGAGAATGGAGCAGAAAGAATATCCGAAAAAACAATGGCTAAGACTCCCCAAATATGATGCAAGACATAAATGTACAAATCCAAAAAGCTCAACAAACTTCAGGTAGAATAAATTTTAAAATATCCACATGATGATCAAATTATTAAAGAAAAGATATTCAAGCAGCAAAAGAGAAAGTACTTATTATATACAAGGGAGCCTCAGAAAGATTAGCTGATTATTCTCTGAAACCATGGAAGTTAGAAGACAATAGGAAGACACATATAAAGTATTGGAAAACAACTTTCAACCAGGAATTCCATACCCTGCAAAACTGTCCTTCAAAAATGAAAGAGAAATTAAGACATGCCTACACAAACAAAATCTAAACCTGTTCATTATCACTACACTTGCCCCACAAGAAATACTACAAGGAATCCTTCAGGTTGAAATGAAAAACACCTAGAGAGTAACTTAAAGCTGTATTAAGAAATAAAGATCTCGGGGATCCCTGGGTGGCTCAGTGGTTTAGCGCCTGCCTTTGGCCCAGGGCGCAATCCTGGAGTCCCAGGATCGAGTCCCATGTCGGGCTCCCAGCATGGAGCCTGCTTCTCCCTCCTCCGGTGTCTCTGCCTCTCTCTCTCTCTCTCTATGTGGAAAGGGAAAGGGCAAGGGAAAGGGAAAGGAAAAAGGATTTATTCCCTACATGATTTAAAAGACAAATGCATAAAAAATAATTATAAGTTTGTTACTGGGCATAAATTAAAATATAAAAATATAATTTGGGAAAGCCATAACATAAATAGGGAGACAAAGTTGTATAAGACAAGTGCTTTTTAACTTTTCATTGTAATTAAACATATATAATATAAAATTTACCATTTTACCAGTTTTAAGTGTATAGTGGCATTAACTACATTTAAAATATTGTATAACCATCACCCTATCCATTTCCAGAACTTTTTCATCATCCTAAAGAAAAGTTCCTATCAATTAAACAGTTAACTCCTTCTGCCTGTCCTCCAGGCCTGGTAACCCTCTATTCTACTTTCTGTCTCTATAAATTAGGAGCAGAGTTTTTTTACACTACTGAATTTAAGTTGGTATCAATTCAATTAGATTGTTATAAATTTAGGATGCTAAATGCAATCTCCATGGCAACCACAAAGAAAAAATCTAAAGAATATACACAAAAAGAAATGAAACGGGAATCAAACTGGTTCACTACATAAAAAATCAAGTAAACAAAAAAGAAGGCATTAATGGGGGAAAATGAGGGTCAAAATGAACTATAAAGCATATGGAAGACAAAGAGCAAAATGGCAGGATTAGTTCTTCCTTCTCAGTAATTAAACGTAAATGTACACTCCAATCAAAAGGCAGAGACTAGCAGAAGAGATGAAGGCCATGATCCAACTATATGCTATCAACAAGAGAACTACTTTAAGTCCAAGACACATGGGTTGAAATTGAAAGATATTACACCCAGAAAAGTTGGATGGCCATAATAATGTCAGGAATAAACAGACTTTTAGTCAAAAATAGTCACAAGGAACAAATATGAGCATATTGATAAAAGAGTCAATTCATCAAGAAGAAATAGCAATTATAACATATATACATCAAATAGAGCCCCAAAGTATATGAAGCAAACATTGACAGAATAAAAGAGAGAAATACGCTGTCCTACAATAAGAGTCAGAGACTTCAATGCCTCACTTTCAATAGTGAATAAAACATTTAGACAGCATATCAATAAGAAAATAGAGGGCTTGAACAATGCTATAAACCAATTAGTCCTAACAGAACACTCGTAGAACAGAACTCTCTACCATAGACTGTATGTTAGGGCCACAAAACAAGTCTCAAGAAATTTTAAAAAATTGAAATCAGAGAAAGCATCTTCTCTAACCACAATGGAATGAAGCCAGAAATCAATAAGAAAAGGAAAACTTAAAAAAAAAAAAAAAAAAGAAAAGGAAAACTTAAAAATGTACAAATATGTGGAAAATAAACAATATAATCTTAACCTACAGATCAAAGAAAAAAACAGAAGCGAAATTACAAAATGCCTCAATATGGATGAAAATGAAAATAACACACCAAAATGTATAAAATGCAGTAAAGGTAGTGCTTCAAGAGAAATTTGTAATATAAATGCTTACATCTAAAAAAGAATATCTCAAATCAACAACCTAAGTTTATACACCTTGAGGAATTAGAAATAGAAGAGCAAACCAAAGTTGGCAAAGGGAAGGAGATAGTAAAGACTAGAAAATGGAGGAAAACAAAATAAAGAAAAAATCATAGATCATGAGTTAAACCAAAAGTTGGTTCTTTGAAAAGATTTTAAAAGTTGACAAACCTTTAGATAGACAAAGGGGAAAAAGTAGATACAAATAACTAAAAATGAGAAATGAAACTGGGGCTAAGTCTACAAAAATAAAAAGAATGTAAGAAAGTATTATAAACAATTATATGCCAACAAATTGGATAACCCAGAAGAAATGTACACAATTCTAGAAACACACAAATTGCTTAAACTGACTCAAAAATAAATAGAAAATCTCAAAGAACTATCATAAGTAAAGAGACTGAATCAGTAATCAAAAACCTCCCAACAAAGAAAAGTCCAGAACCAGATGGCTTCACTGGTAAATTCAACCAAACATATAAAGGTTTAATAGCAATCCTTTTTAAACTAATTCAAAAAGTGCAGAGGAGGGAACACTTCTTAACTCATTCTGTAAGATCAGCATGACATCAACAAGAAAAAAGCCAGATAATGACATCACAAGAAAAAAAAAAACACTATAGGCCATTACCTCTTATGAATAATAGCAAACCAAACCCAATATCATAGTATAAGGATTCTTATACTATGACCTATTGGATTTATACCAGGAATGCAAGACCAGTTCAACATGAGAAAATCAACCAATATATTACATCACATCAAAAGAATGAAGGGGGGAGGAACACGATCATCCCAATTAATGCAGAAAAGACAGGAATCTGTTAAAATCCAATGCCTTTTCATAATAAAAACTCTCAGAAAAATAAAAATAAAAGGAGACTTCTCACCATGATAAAGGCCATATGTAAAAAACCCACAGCTAATACCATGGTCAACTAGTGAAAGATCAAAAGCTTTCCCCCTAAAATCAGAAACAAAGTAAGAGTGCCCACTGTTACCACTGCTGTTCAAAATTGTAACTGTTAAGTTCTGGCCAGATCAACTAGGTAAGAAACAGAAATAGAAGGAATCCAGATTAGAAAGGAAGAAAACCATCTATTTGCAGATAACATGACTGTTTATATAGAAAATTCCAAATAATCCACAGGAAAGCTATTTAATAATTAATTAAGCTCAGCAAAGTTGCAGGGCACAACATCAACACTCAAACATCAGTCACAATTCTGTATACCAGCAATGAACAACCCAAAAGAAAATTAAGAAAGCAATTTCATTTATAATAGCATCTAAAAGAGTAAGTACCTAGGAATAAATTTAGGAAAGATATGAAAGACTTGTACATTGAAAACTATGAAACATCACTGAAATTAATGGAAAATGGACCTCAATAAATGGAAAACACTTCATGTTTATGGACTGGAAAAATATTGTTACCAGTGCTAACAGTACTTGAGTTTAAGAGCATCCTTCTAAAATTCATGTCCACCAAAACTTCAGAACATGGACTTACTGGGAAATGGGGCCTTTGCAGATGTAATTAGTTAAAATGAAGTCATATTGGATAAAGGTGGGTCCTAATCCAATATGACTGGTGTCCTTACAAAAGGAGAAAAATACAGACATAGAGACAGAGACGCAGAGGGAAGAACGTCATGTGAAGACAGAGGCAGAGGTTGAAGTTATACAGCTTCAAGCTGAGGAGCACCAAGGATTTTCCACCAAACACCAGAAATAAGAGAAAAGCACAGAACAGCTTCTTCCCTAGAGCTTTCAGATATAGCATGGCCCTAACATACCTTGCTTTCTGGTTCTGTAAGCCATCCTAGTTTGTGGTACTTTGTTTACAGCAGCCTTAGGAAACTAATAAACTACTCAAAGCAATCCATAGATTCAATATTCTATCAAAATTTCAACATCTTTTTTTTTCCTACTGGAGTCATCAATCCTCAAATTCATATGGAATTGCAGATGGTGAGGCAAACAGCCAAAACTACTCTGCAAAAGAAGGACAAAAATCACACTTCATTATTTCAAAACCTACCACAAAGCTACAGTCATCAAAACAGTGTGGTATAGGCATAAGGATAGATATAGACCAATGGAATAGAACTGAGAGTCCAGAAATAAACCCATATATGTATGGCCAACTAATTTTTGGGTGTTTTTTTTTTTTAATCTTTGAATGTCTTTATTTCATCCTCACTCTTGAACGTGGCCAACTGATTTTGAACAAAGGTAGTAAGACCATTCAATGGGGAAAGGATAATCCCTTCAGCTGATGGTGCTGGTACAGGTGCAAAAGATGGAGTTAAACTCCTACTTAGACCATATAAAAAATTAATTCAGGGATCCCTGGGTGGCGCAGCGGTTTAGCGCCTGCCTTTGGCCCAGGGCGTGATCCTGGAGACCTGGGATCGAATCCCACGTCGGGCTCCCGGTGCATGGAGCCTGCTTCTCCCTCTGCCTATGTCTCTGCCTCTCTCTCTCTGTGACTATCATAAATAAATAAAAGATTTAAAAAAAAATTAATTCAAAATTAATCAAGGACCTAAGTATAAGAGCTAAAACCATAAAACTCTTAGAAGAAAACAAGAGGTAAATCTTAGTTACCTGTTAATTGGAAATAGGTAAGTTGGACCACTGAAATGAAAAACTTCGTGCATCAAAGGACATTATCAAGAGAGTGAATATACAACCTACAGAATGGAAAAAAACATCTGCAAATCACATATATGGTAAGGAACTTGTGTGCAGACTATATAAAGAACTCTTATAAGCCAGTAATAAAAAGACAAATGACCCAACTGAAACATGGGCAAAGAATATAAAAGACATTTCTCCAAAGAAGATATATAAGTGCCCAAGAAGTACATGAAGAGATACGCAACATCACTAGCTATTAGAGAAAAAGGCAGAACAAAATCCACTTCACACCTATTAGGATGGCTATTAAAAAAAAAAAAAACATAACAAAAGAAAAAGATGAAAAAGAATAAATGTTGGCAAGGAAGTGGAGAAACTGGAACTCTCAGACACTGCTGGTAAGAGCAAAAAATGGCACAGCTACTTTGTTTTGTTTTTTAAAGATTTTATTTATTTATTCATGATAGACATAGAGCGAGAGAGGCAGAGATACAGGCAGAGGGAGAAGAATCAGGCTCCATGCCAGGAGCCTGACACGGGACTCGATCCCGGGACTCCAGGATTGCACCCTGGGCCAAAGGCAGGTGCCAAACAGCTGAGCCACCCAGAGATCCCCGGCACAGCTACTTTGAAAACAGTATAACAGTTCCTCAAAATACTAAAAATAAAATCTCCATATGATCACACCCAAAAGAACTGAAAGCAGGAACTTGAACAGTATTTGCAGCACATTCATACTCACAGCAGCATTATTCACAACAGCCAAAAGAGCGAAGCAACCTATGTCCATCAACAGATGCATGGATACACAAATGTGTTCTAGACATACAATGGGATATTATTTCTTAAAAAAAAAATAAGGAAATTCTGACACACTACAACATGACTGACCCTGGAAGACATCATACTAAGTGAAATCAGTCAGCCATAGGAAGATAAGTACTATATAATTCCACATATATGCGGTCCCCAGAGTAGCCAAATTCATGGAGACAGAAAAGTAGAATGATAGTGTGTAGTGGGTACAGAGTTTCTGTGTGAAATGATACATAGTGGTGATGGTTGCACAACACTCTGAATAATCTTAATGCCACTAAACTATACACTGGTTAAACTATACAATACAAATATTGTATATAAAATATATAATATTTTATACATCAAATAGTAAACTATACTATACAAAATTCGTATTTGATGAAATGAAGTATAATTTTAACCCTCATTTTGCCTTTTTCATAACATGCCTACTAATTTTTTTAAATTATATATGTGGCCTGCATTATTCTCCCATTAGGCAATTCTGACCACAAAGAAAACCCATCAAATTATTTAACATAGGGACTTCATAAGAAATATTATCTAATTAAAATCTAAAATGATTAGAAAAAAATAAGAGAAAGATAGCTAAAATAAATCTTAACTATATGGGAATAAACAGCTTTGAAGATAGCCATGGACTTAAAGAGGAAACCCAAACCAGAAAATTAAACGAGCAAAAACAAAACAAAACGTATGAACAATTTATGCCAAAACCTACGAGACATAGAATATGTTCTGTTACCTTCAATGCTTCATTATTAAGAAAATGCTAACAGAAAGGAACTTAATGTTTACCTAAGGAAAATTAGAAAAATAACTATAAAATAAACCAAAAGACAAGACTGACCATTATTAATAAAAAGCAAGCTGGCATTAATGAAATAGAAAAAAAAATAGTAAAAAAAAAAAAAAGCAATTCCCAAAATTATTTCTTTGAGAAAACCAATAAAAAAAAATACTACACATCAAATATACATCAACTATACAATGGTTAAAATGGCCATTTTTATGCTATATATATTTTACCACAATAAAACAATGATGAAAAACCATAAAGACTGTTACGAATGGAATGAGTAGAAAATTACTGGATGAGAAACTTTGGAAACAGGATGTTCCACTCCATCTGAAAGCATTACCCTGCAGATTACTTATTAATCTCAGAGGGGAAAAGGTACTTGTAAACCAGAGAAATCTGGTATACACCACCCTAACCAAGTAAACAAATCTAATGTTACCAATTAGACAAGGTGACATCCTGCATCTCCAGATATGGAACACTCAGAAGAACACAAGCATGTATGTAATCATCTTGACCAAAACACTGAACCAGAGTCCCATCACGGGGAAATGATCAGACACACACAAGCTGAGGAACATTTCACAAAACCACTGGCTTGGACCCTTCAACAGTGTCAACATCCTAAAAAGACTACACAATGCCTGGGCAACTGCTCTATGAGGACACTGGAGAGATGCAGAATCCTTGATTGGGCCCTGGGTTTTTCAAAGACGCCTATCAAGGATGTAATTGAGCCATCCAGGAAAACAGAAGATGGCCCACATATAAGACATAGTCTCTGAATGTTCTACCTTAGTTAGGGATGAAATGTTCTTGTTCTTAGGAGATGAGACACGTGCTAAAGTGCAGGGATAAGATGATAACACCTGTGAGTAACTCAAGCGACTCACTGGCGGTGACACTGGCCCATAACCCTGTGGTTTGGCAGGCAGGGAGAATCACTGTGAAAGAGTAATAAGGCTGACCAGCAGCTCATGGAAACTCCACAAATGGGCAGGCAGGCAGAGATCGGAGTCCCTAGAAGAAGCAGGTTGAGAGGAGGAGACAGGGATGCCAGAGGGCCAGCAGGAAGGTCTAGCCATTCTAGGGAGCTATTAGAAGGAAACAGCGAAGAATGAACTGTTCAATAGAGCACAGAGTAAGATGATGGATCCCAGAGCACAAAAGTCAAGACTGACTCGAGAGGCGCTCGCTGCTTATCCTTCACTGGCAATCAATCAGAAGGGAAGGAGCTTAACTTACAACATAAGTATACAGTTTAGACAGATGGAAGGACTTTCTGAAAGAACATATTCAGTCACCTAACAGAGGAGAAGGTTTACAGGGTAGTTTCAAAGCAGTCCCTCCTATAGGGCGCCTGCCAGAGGATGGTCTTGCTGGCCCCCTCCATCCTCCTCCCACACTTCAGGGACTCACTGCACATCCCTCCTTGCTCAAACACATACTTGAGCTGTGGCTTGGGAATTAAAGCCAGGTGTCAAAAATGAGTCAGCAATGAACTGGCTGCAGAGAGATACAAAACCCATGTTTTGAGTTAAAGAGAAAAAAGTCAACCACTTAGAGCAATTCCACATTCATCCCATGAGATCCCCTTTACAGAGACCTCCATTCTCCCAAGTCATTTCCTCATAAGCAGCAACCAATTCACCCTCTACTGTGCCTACTTTCAGACTGAATGGTCAACAAGACATAGTGTAACATGCTCTGATTTGCTCTGAGAAATGAGATGTAGTTCAACACCACTGTGATTTGTAATGCCATTTACATAATTAAACATACAGACAAGTGGCATGAGGAGGTGGATACAGTTAATGGAGTTACAGAAGAGCTAAAAATAGCAGACAGCTACAGGCTGGAGGGGACACTGGGGGTGGCACCTGCTGATGGGCACTGATGGCCATGAAAAGATTGTCAATTCGCCAAGGGTGTCTTTTCTATTTAGCTGAGGCCTTTTAATCAAGATTTTTAAAGCTCCCCATGGACATGGAGCAGCTGGTGGTGGCCTGTTTTACAGATGACAAACTTAAGGTTATCAACAGGGCCACAGAGGGCTTATGGGATTCCAGCTCGAAAACTTACTGGCAACCTGCAATCCTCTCAAAAGACTAGAGTAGGTTTATCCAAACTCGAGTTTGGAACCCCATGGGCCTTTGGACTCCCTTCAGCCTTCAGATCTGTATTGTTCAAAACACATGATGTCTTCTTTCTCCTCCAGCTTCTTCCTCCTCTTTTTAAAAGCCTGAACAGTTTCTGGCATTTAAAAATTCCCATAAAGTCCCATATCTCTAGCTGAGCACCCCTGGGCCCCCACACAGAGCCAGCAGGGCCATATGAGCCCCACAATGCCCCAGTCCTCACCATTCCCTGTTGTTTATGTTGCCAAATCTCACTTGCTTCTGGGCCTGCTTGGCTGTGGAAGGCATTTCCCTGTATAACTTTTGATCTAGGGGGCAGCCTGGGTGGCTCAGCGGTTTAGCGCTGCCTTTGACCGGGATCGAGTCCCATGTCAGGCTCCCTGCATGGAGCCTGCTTCTCCCTCTGCCTGGGTCTCTGCCTCTCTCTCTCTCTCTCTCTCTCTCTCTCTCACTTTGTGTCTCTCATGAATAAATAAATAAAATCTTAAAAAAAATAACTTTTGATCTAAACCTTTCTTAAAACTGGCTCAGGGTGCCTGGGTGGCTCAGTCAGTTAAGCACCTGCCTTCCGCTTGTCCTGGGTTCGGCCCCAGAAGCATCGGGCTCCCTGCTTCTCCCTCTCCCATTCCCCTCTCATCTAGCCTGTTCCATTCGTGGTGTTTCTCCCAAGATATCTCTGTGCTGTGTGACAGCAACATTTCCTATTTGATCTCCAAGAAATACTTCTGGCTCTGGTCTGAGTTTGGTGAAGGACCCTGTGTTCACTCTCTCCACTTTCCCAATGAGCTGTATACATCATAAACAAGGCAGCCCTGGCCTTCCAAGGTGCAGAAGCCTTTCACCTTTGAGACTATCCTTGCAGAGAAATACATTCCTACTTCGTTTTTATCCCCTGCTCACTACCACCTCATACCTGCTTTACTAATTTTAAAGATCTTTCCCTGGATCTTCTCCAGATAGGTTACATCTTTTTTTCTTGAGGCAATGTCCCCAAGCACTACCTATAGTTTTATGAAGGAAAACATAAATATATGATTTTTAAAGACTTTATTCCATGTGGAAACACACAGAAAGAGGTAGAAATGCATAATACCACCACTAGTCAGTTTACAGGTGTATAAGATACAAACCAAACACATGTAACATGATTCTTGCCTTCATTAACATGATATACACAGATTCCAGACAAAGTTAACTAAACCAAGAAGTTACGACTTGTAGAGAGGACCAGGGAGGCACACAGGAAGGATGCCGCACACCAAGTGAGTGAGCACCTGCTGCTTGCCTAGTATGCCACTGGGGTGCTCCACCCTATCCAACACTGCCCTTGGCCTACTGGATCACTTGGTGGCTTCCGAAGTCCCACCCACCTCACCTCCTACAGCTCTCCCCCACTCATGTGCATCAGCCTTCCTGGTCTCCATGCTCCTCCTCAGATTTGCCAAAGAAGCTCTACCTCCCCACTCGCTGTCCCTTCCACCAAGAGAACTCTTGCCCTAGATAAGTCTCATGGATCACTTCCTTACTTCTCTGCTCAAATGTCACCTCCCTATATATAAGAGAGTGCACCCAAAGGGGCCCCTTTAGGGGTGAAAAAATTTTTTGGAACTAGGCAGAGGTAATGGTTGCACAATAAAGCGAACATACAAAATGCCAGTGAATTAATGCTTTAAGATTTTGTGTTATGTGAATTTCATCTTGACAGCAAAGAAGAAAGCACAACTACCCTCACATTCTGTCCTCAGAAAACAAGCCTTGTTTTTCTTCATGATACTGATCATTTGACTTATTATCTGTTTACTGTGTGTCTCTCTGTATTTATATCCTATACACCTAAAATTCAAGCACAAACAGTGAGAACTTGCTTCGTCCACATCATATCCCAGTGCCTGGCACAGGCCACGGTGTACAGAAAGCACTGGACAGGTATTTGTTGAGTGAATAGGCAGATGAATGATTACTCAGTTAGTCCTTGTACCCTGTGGGGTGGCTGGGTATAACAGATGAGGAAACAGAAGCCTCCCCGGCCCTCCAGCCTATGGTGTGGGTGTAACAGCGTAGAGGGAGAGAAGTTTTCAGAAGGGATGCAACCCTGGAAAACCACTGAGACACAAATTCCACTTCCCCACTGACCCACATGCATAAGTCAGGGTGGAAAACCCTCTAGGGCCCAGGGGGTTGTGAGGAAGAGGTTAAAGCAGATGCCACCCTCACTCAGGATGCCAGGTGCTTCAAACAGCCTGTGGCTCTCCCAGCCATTCTTTGGGAGACAAAGGAGAAGTGTTTTAATAATGTTCATCTTTCTTCTTTTACAAAAACTATCGATTCTCAATAGTGGGCGTATTTAACAGAATCACCCAAGAGGCTCCTACTATCTCTATTTCCTCTCTCCACCTCCCTCCGCCCCAGATTCTCATGCATAATGGGGGTGGAGATAAGGCAGAGGGGTGGCCACCTGGGGAAGCTCTGCCCCACAGCACAAGTCTGGAGGTCTGTCCTGTGCAGCAGCTGTAATTTTCATCTGGCTCTCCAGCATCAGTAGAGACCACCTACTGTGACCAGGGGCTCACATTCTAGCTCTGCTGCTGGGCTTTGGGTAAGTGAGTGAAACTCCCATGCCTCAGAGTCATCTGCAAACCAGGGCTGAGACTGTCCCTACTTAGCAGGGGCATTGTAAGGGCGACTGAGAAATTACATGCAGAGCACCTAGGCCAGGACCAGGCATGAGGAGTGGCTGTATTTACACACACAGGCGTGGGGGTGCACATGCACAGAGACATACTACAGCATCTTTAACACCTAAGCATTTCACGATAATAAGGTACAAGTAATACTTGTTCCCATTTCATAAATTTAATGACAACAAATTTTTATACAATGAATTTCTGAATAAAAGGAACGACCAGTATTCTTTTTTTAGACTAATGGAATGTTCCATTTTTTTTTCAAGCCACACAAATATATCTGCATTTAATGAGATAGTTGTGCCTACCTGTCAGGCCTAAATAATCGGGCTGCCAAAAAAAGAGCTACAGTGACTCAAATACAGATATATTGCAGAATCCCTGAGGAGCTCAGCACAACTACTAGATTTCATGAAATGGTGTGAAAGACACTTCCTGATGCCATGCTGTGCAGCAGAGCCTCAGAGATGACCCCCTGGCCAGTGCTATCAACCCAGAGCCCAAGACAGATGCTCAGGGACTTTAGACACAGGCACTAGTTCGGGCCCTTAGACAGGCCAGCTAGGCTCATCTGAGCCCCAGGTCCCCCATACAGCCACGACGCTGAGCGAGACAGACTCGGCACCTGCTCTGTTTCCAGCTCTGATGATCTATAATTGTGTACCTCCCTCCCTCCTGAAGACAGAGCGGCTGCATGCCAGCCAGAACAGACCCTGTGGAGAGCTGTAAGAAGCATTTATACTCAGCTCTAGCTTCTTTTAACCCTCTCCCTCCTCAGGTTCTCTCCGGGTTCCATTTATGTACCTTGTGCCTTCTTTGGCTCTCCCTGGAACCAGGGCAGCTGGCTTGCTTTTCTCCAGGCTATTCTTCTCCATCTACCTGAGGGGCCCTGATTCTCTCTGCAGTCTCCTTTCCCCCAGATTCTAGAATGTGACCACTCACTTCCTCGCTGAGGTAATGACCCAGGAAAACACAGCAGTCTCACTTCCTCCTTGTGGCCATCTCCTGGTCTGCCATCAGCTTCTTAATCTGGGGACCCTTCCAAGGGACAGCCACAAAGGCCAAAGGGCTGAAGAAGCCTATCTTCATCTCCAGGTCTCCTAAATGCATCCTTACAGAAAAGGTGGAGGATGGACTCTATGGTGGCTAAAAACAAAAATGATCCCTAAGGAGAAAGACATCAGGGTTCCTAGCAGCAGTTACACAGGCAAAAATCAATCTCTCCTGAAAACCAATTAGGGTGAGCACAGAGGATTTTCACTTTGGCAGCTGAGCTGCTGAAAGCCACCTTCTTCTGAGAGCAAACGTCAGAAAGCTTGCTCCTAGACAGGCCAGCCTTCTCTCCCCAGCTCCCTGCTCGCCACAGCCAGTACCTTACACAGAGCTCAGCTGAGAGAGGTGCACCTGGGTGTACTGGCACTGACATTCACAGGGAGGTGTGACCCCTCCCCACAGACTGAGTATCTGGCCTCAGAGCTGAAGGAAAGGCTGTGCTGACCACAAGCCAGCTCACTGAGGACCCAGTGCATGTGAAGCACTGGGCGAGGCACACTGAGTGCGTTTACACTCTACCCTTGCAATGACCCTGTCCCTAATCACAGATGGAGAAACTGGTGCCTAGAGATACTTAACCAAGGCCATACAACTTAAGTAGCACAGATAAGGTTTTTTTGGATGTTTCTGCTACTCACTACCTCCCTCTGAAGGCACTCCAGACTCCAATCCAAAAGAACTGGAGCCATATCTACTGCAACTATTTGATGGATTAACACGGTACAGGTTCCTTGCTTTATCTACCTGTATGCCCAGACCAGGCTCACAGGGCTCTCTGTGCTGCTGAGAACTCTTTAAAGAAGCACATAGATAATCCTAGTAAGAACCCCCACCCCACCAACTCTTTCTGGAATCTGTACCCCACCTTCCAAGCAGTATTTTCCTAATAAAGGCTCAAGACAGGCCATATCTGTCCTCCTCATCCCTGCTGGTAAAACAGTCCTTAAGAGCTTCTCCAGGCTGCCCTATCTCAAATCTCTCAGGTGGCACCAACTTCCAGTGGGGCTTGGCACGTGCGTGCTGCAGCACTCAATACCCGCTGCCACCCAGACAGACTCACGCTGGAGCGCTACAGTCCACAGAGCAGAAAGAACAAAGCCTATGGCCCCTCACTTCACCCACCACTGTGGAAAGGCAGCCAATGAAGGCTCTGGGCAGTGTGCCTGTATGCCAGAGAGAAGCTAGGGGAGGCAGGGGGTGGCAGTGATAAAAAGATGAGGTGGAAAAGAGGGGCAGGACCATGAGGATCTGAAAGAAGAATGCCAAGGCCCCAGTAAGGCTAAGACAACTCAGCAAGCTCTTCTAGATGCTGTTTCCACCCAGGCTCTTCCAGTGTTTATGCAGGACTCCACGCCAGTGTCAGCCTGGGCTAGTGCTCTGCAAGCCGGAGCTACAGGAGGCATGCAGGCGGGCTGCAGCATGCTCACTAGAATATCACCAGGATGATGTGCACCAGGCCAAGACTCCCTGCCTACCCCTCCTCTGCCACCTTCAGGAGGCAAAAGGATGGCACAGCTCTTGCTGCCCGCACCTTGGCTTCTCAGCAAAAACGAGCAAGAAAGTCCATTTAGATGCCTACTGGGGGTTCCTTAAACCCAACAAGCTATTTACCACGCAAAGTTCAAGTCACCACTATGTTAGCTCATTTTTCTGTGTCTCTTCTCCAGGCCTTGAAATATCTCCCTGGCTGTCAAAACCATGGCAGTCCATCCACCCATAGCAAAGTCAGAATCTGCTTGTTTTGCAAAAGGGAGCCAAGGAAAAGGCACATGAGGGTGCCACCAGCTCCTAAGGAAGCGCTTTTAGAAGGAGTCCTACTGTCTCTCCTCCCATCTGCCAGCTAGGGAAGAAGACCACAGACCCGGCTCTTAATTTGGCCTTGACCTCAGGTATTTGGCAAGGAAAGGCAATGGCACTTACTAGCTCTGGGAACAAAGGAACCTGTGGATGAGGAGTGAACGCTCAGGCCTGGCCCAGCCCAGCATAAAACCCCAACATTTCTCATTCTTCATCTAATCCCAACTGTGCCTCCTTTACATTTCTCTGGATCTAAGTCAAGCTATCAGCAACTTTCTGGATGAAGAATAGAACACTGTAGGAAGAGAGGGGAGCTCTCCCCGAGGCGGCCCCACTGAAGGGGCTGGATGGCAGGATGATGTGTCCCTACTAGCCAACCCCATCCAGTGATCTGCACCAGTCCCAGGGCAGCCACAACAAAGGAAGGCCTCAGACCACAAAAACAAAAACCTGGGTCCCCCCAACAAAAGGTGAAGGGGCAATGGGAGACTGGGCCCAGAATAATAGGCCTTTCTAGCCTTCTCAGCTAGATCCCAGCCCTCAAATGGAGCATGTCAGGGGAAGGGACATGCCCACCCCCGCCTGCCTACAAAGGCCTGCTCCAAACCCCAGTCCTACAGGCTGACGAGTGGCCCAGGACTGCCACCTAGTGGGCCAACACGCAGGGATTCCAGAATGACGACCTCCATTTCATTCACAAAGCGCAGCAGGATCCTAACTGTGGTAACTAGCGACACCATTCCCACGGGACCCGTATCAGGATGAGTCAGAAGGAGTTGGCTGGGGTTCTTCTCAGAGCCTCCTTCCCAACCTTCCTAAACCCCAGGGCCTGCCCCCAGGGAGTGCAGAAAATGCAGTGCCCCAGGCAGGGACACAGGAGAGGCCAACCCCTGCCCCCAAACACAAACCTGATGAACTCCTTAGAACAGAAAATCTTTTACGTGGCCATCAAATGAGTAAGTGCTACTGGGCATTACAAAGTATCCCTGAGTGGGGAGAGCAAGGGGCCTTGGAGAGGAGGGCCTGCTACATGGCAGAGGGTGGTGAGTGAGATTCCAACGTCACGAGTTGAGGGGACAGGCACTGAGGCATGCCAAGCCGCCCTCTAAGCACTTTTCCTACACCACCTCAAGAAGCTTTCACAACAATGTGGCAACCAGGCACAGCCATCATCCCCTTCACAGAAGGGACATGGAGAGATTAAATGACGTTACCCAGGAACACAGCTGGGAAACAGGAGCTGATCCCACATAACCTGGCTCCTCGAGCCATGCTGTGCCACGACTCCTAATCCAACTGCTGGACACAACCACAAACTGAACATTCTCCACCTGAAAATCCTGAAACCCCAGCTTTCTTCTGGCCAGAGCCCAGCAAAGGAGGAGAATCCCGCAACTCTAGGGGAGCGGAGGCAAGGATCAAGTTAGCACAACACAAGCCAATTCTCCTTAAGGAGAAAAAGCAGCTGTGTTCAAAGCAGCGCTATCAGAGTCAGGAGGAAAACACCAGCCCCCAAGCAGCCCTGTAAGACCAGACAAAAGATAAAACAAGCATTCCCTTCCTCCAGTCCTGTGGTGACTCCAGGGAAAACCAGAGGGCAAGAAAGATGAGAATGCCCTCTGCTGTTATCTCACTCTCCCATCCTTCCAGAGCCTCTGGAGGTCAAGAAGGTCATGCTGGGGTCAGCAGAGAGAACCAACTGCCTCTGGTCAGCTGCGTCTTCCTTTCGAGGAGGGCAAAGCCTGGGCCCATTACTGTGCCACCTCGGAGTCCCTGGAGGAATTTCAGAGATTCCTCATTAGCATAGGAGAGCTGCCTGCCCACCTGTTAGAAGAACTTTCTGCTTATGGTGACAGATGGGACAGTGCTAATGGGCTGGCTTTAACTGGGATGCAAGGAAGTTCAGGCTCATTGCAAAGGGAATTAGCATTAAAGGTGGGTGGGTCTGCTCAATCAGAGGAGGGCTTGGGAAGAAGGTGGGGGAACTCACTCAGGGACCTCACATTCCAGAGGTGGCCATGTTCAAGCAGGGCCAGACCCAACAGCGAGTCTTAGGCACCAGCAGCCAGGCTGGTTTAGACTCTACCTCAGTCCTCCTCCTCATCTTGCTCCACAACTTCCAGGTGGGAGTCCCCAGCCCTGAAGGACTTCTAACTCCATTTGATCTGCTGGAAAACACCATCCCTCTGTGAGGTCTGGCCAGGGCCCAACTGTGAACAGATGGCCAGCAAAGAGCTGTGTGCCCTGCCACATTCAGCATCCTGATGGATTATCTTCAAAACAACAGCGATACATGTCTGAGGTCTCAGCAGAAGCCCCTCAGGCCAGCTTCCTGGAAGGCTAGCTGACCACTAGGAAGAAGAAAGCAAAGACAGCTCAACTCTGATGTATTAGGTCCCCTTACTCCTTAGAAATACGTCCCTTGACTTTCTGGGCTGAGCTGTACCTTCTCTATAGCCTTTTACTGCTCCACGTGGATGACTGAGCAGTTTCCACAAGTCAAAATATTTTACAAATGACTGTACGAAGCATAGGTTGGGAAAGACCTTTCCGCTTTGGACATTCTCTCTTGGAGGTATCTGAAGGCCTTAGGAGAGATACGTCCAACCAGCACCCAGATATGCAAAGCCCTCGACAGAGATCAGGCCAAAGGCAGACATGGAGGGAGTCTTTGAGGGAGAATGAGGAGGCCACAGATAACAGTGGCAGATCTCCACTGTCCCCCAACAACCATTCTTCTCTTCCTCTAGGCTAGTAGTGTTTCAGCGGGGCTCCCAGCTAGACTATATTTCCTAGGCAACCAGCAGCTAGGCGCAGCCATGTGACTGCTTTCTGACAATAAGATATGTCCAGAAACAGCATCCAGGTCTTGCCCTTAAGTAGGCATGTGCCCGCTCGGCCCCTTCACTTTCCCATGGGCTGGGAAGCACAAGAACCCGAGGAAGCACCTCGAACCCATAGGTGCTGAGGCTGGCGGAGCCCCCACCAGCTGGGGACCATCCACACACCTCTAGACTGTTACTGGAGGAGGAATAAACGTATTTGGGGGCTTGTTACAGCAGCTCAGTCTCTGCCCTGACATTAGGACCACCTGCAGACAGCACATCCACCTAGGAAGGGATAAAGGCAGGGGGGGGCAGAAAAAATGCATTCCTCTAGGCATCCCCTTGTCAGCAAAGGGCACCTCAAACCAGAAGCTCAAGAAATCAGACCTGACACCTTATTCTTCTTCATCCACATACCTCAATTGCCACTTCTTTGTGCAATTCTCCCCAGCAGCTTTCAGCCACTGTCCTGATCTCTGTCCTTTGTCTAGATCACTATGACCTCACACAGGACTCCTGGGTGGCTTCCTGCTGATCTCCTGCCCCTGTCCTCACCTACTCTAAGCACACTTGTGAGAACTTCCAGAGGCTCCCTCCTGTCTCTGACCTAAATTTCCCACCATGCCTACAGGACCCTTCACCATCACCCCACCTCCTGCTCCTCTGCCTCCCTGAACTCCCTCCCACCCCAGGCCCTTGACATGCACCTCGCTCTGAGCACAGTGTCCTTCTCCTTGTCCTTTTTCATTTCTCTAGGTCTTTGCTCAGAGGTCTGCTCCTCAGAGAAGACTCTGCAGACTTCCATGCAAATTAAATTAGGTCCCTACTGGTTCTCTCTCTCTAAATACCTTGTTCTTTAGCAGCATCACACTTCTCTCTGTTTGTAGTTCAATATTTCTTCATTGAATGTCTTTCTCTCCAACTGGACTGTAGGCTCCACCAGGGCCTCAACTGTGTCACGGCTGACCCAACCCAGCACAGGCAACAGCACCCAGTGAATGTGTATTGAGTGGACAGACAGAGCTTGCAGAAAGGGAGGCAGAGAGGTTAACAGAAGTAAAAGTTTAAAGGCAGGGGTGCTCTTCAGCATCCAATACCCCATGGAGCAAACATAAAGAAAGTCATTTGATTTCTTGGAAAAAAGACATAGTTTCTGAGAACAATATACTCAAGGAAAGTGAAGACCAAATCATAATGAGTTGGAGAAGCAAGATTACGATTTTACTGCTGGTTTCAAAACAAGATAATAAAGGAAAGGGAGAGCAAGGCCGCACCCAGAGGGGCTGCTGGGAAGAGGTGCTGGTTTCAGATACGGAGGAACTGAGCATGGAGAGCGGGAATGGAAGGAACCAGAGCAAGCTCCAAGGGGACAGGAGGATGAGGCCCAGGCCACAGATAGTAAGGCCCCTTGTAAGAGGATGGGGAAGAGAAGGTGGTGAGGCAGGGACAGAGAAAGCTGAGTTGGGCCAAACAGGTGAGTGGGTCAGTGCCTGGGACAGGTGCAGTGCAGAACACCCCAGCAGCCACCTGGAAAGGGCAAAAGGGGGATGAGCCAGCAGCAGTGAGGACCCTCAGCCCAGTGCAGGACTTCCAGGGGCAGCCCCAGACTCAGAGAAGCATGTGGAGGGGTGTACCCACAGCTACAGTCTGGCAAGCAGGGCATGGAGGAAGGACACGAGGATAAAGGGAAGGAGGTATTGGCTGTAAGTAGTGTCAGTACCAACCCTTCACGGCAGGGAGATGGGGGTGAAGACAAGGGGCAGCCAAGAATAGGTTCCAGGAAAAACAGGGGGCGGGGTAGTTAAGAAGCAGGTGTCTTATGTAGGACACACCAACAGAACAAAAGAGAGAAAGAAGATTGAGACACATGATCTGGAAACTGGCAGCAAATCATGCTTTTTAGCCTTAGGCCACAAGAAAATGTTAAGGTAAGATTTTTATTGTGGACCTACTACAATGCAGACATTTTCCTAGATGCTAAACCATTATCTCATCTAAACTCCACACAAAGCCTGTGAGAGCCTCCATTTTACAGCTGGGGAAACTAAAGGTGAACAAAGCTCTTCCACACAGTAAGCAGCGGAGAGTTTCTCTTACACTGCCTACAAGACCACCTCAATGACATGCCAACCCCGACACACCACGCCTGGCCACATCAAGACCCTGGGCTTCTGAGTGAGTCATTTTTCTCCAGGATTTCAGATGTCAATCAGGAAAACTGATGCGTCAGTAGCAGCTCTTAAGAAAAAATAAGGAGAGGAGATAAAGGGGAGAAAAAAAGACTCTAAAAGCTGAGAGCATCTCAGAAGAGAAGCCAATAGTCCCAGTGGCCCCATGCAGCCATAAAGAGGCTTCCCCAGGAATTAAGGCCAAAGGGAAAAACTCAGGCCAAACTACCCAGGCTGCAAAGAAGACTCCTTGGTCCCACCTTATGTCCCCCACCCCCGCCAAGGCTGCTCCTAGTAGTGCCAGCAGAGCTTGTCTCAAGCAGCAGTGGATTAAAAACAAAAACCTGAGGTGGCAGAGCCCACTCCTCTGGAGCAAAGATTAAGGAAGCACTGCAGAGAATCAAGAAGGGGAAAAGCAAAAAAAGAAAAAAAGAAGAAGAAGGAAGAAGGAAGAAGGAAGAAGGAGGAGGAGGAGAAGGAGAAGAGGAGAAGAAGAAGAAGAAGAAGAAAAAGAAGAAGAAGAAGAAGAAGAAGAAGAAGAAGAAGAAGAAGAAGAAGAAGAAGAAGAAGAAGAAGAAGAAGAAAGAAGAAAGAAAGAAAGAAAGAAAGAAAGAAAGAAAGAAAGAAAGAAAAAAGAAGAAGAAAGAGAAGAAGAAAGAAAGCCTGCCACACACCCAGCTGCTGAGAGTTAACAGTGTTACTCATTTCTCATCAAAAACCTCTCAGGAAGAGGTTAAGCACACAATAGGCTATCGAAGGCGCCAGCCTGGGTGGCTGCTTGAAATTCCACACATGTGCCAAGGCAATGTATTTCTATTAATGCCCAGTGTGTGTCAGCGTGAAGATAAGGTGCCAACATCGTGTCCGAGCAGTCAACTAGAGAATGGGCCCCATGTTCAACATTGTCTGACACTCGGGAGCCCCAAGAACAGACAGAGGCTCTTTAGCCGATCTAGCCGATCCTGCTCTGCATGCTCTAGCATACCTCCCGTGGTGGCCGAAAACAGTGCAGGTGCAGAGGCAAGAGAGGAGACTACTGAGGTGGCGGCAGTGGGGGGTGGGGGAGACAACGTGCTAGGGCGTCAGGGAGCACTGTTGGCCTCACAGGAAGAGACCAAGGGCACAAGAGTGCACAGAACCAGCAGGACTAACGGGAATGGGTACTGAGGGAGGCAGCCCTGCCTGCACTGTGCGAGCCTGCTGGGGGGACGAGGGGAGGGGGGCAAAGAGCACACCAGACCCCTCCTCCTTCCTCGTAGGGTCAGCCCAGGGGCCCCAGAGCTGTGTGGCTGGGCACACATAGTACAAAGGCCTTGTACCAGGAGCTGCTCTGCTTGGCAGGCACTCCCCCTTAGCCGCCCTCACCAACCACCCCAGTCCTAGCAGAGAACAGGGCCTCCAGAGAAAGCCTGCGGGAACTCTGTGAGGCAGGAGGAAGTGCCGCCAAGAGTGGAGGTGCGCTGGCTTCCCTAAGAATGCCTGCAAGTGGGCTCCTCCCCTCAGCCTCCCAGGAGCCCAGGGCTCACTAAAACACTCCAGACTACCAGAAGCTCAAACTAACCTGGGGAGACTAGTGAAAATGCCTGGTGGGATGTGGAAGGTGTGCTTTAGAATAAAGGAGTGCAAGTCTGGAGGAGCGCAGCAAGTACTTCCGACAGATGATTGCCCGCTCTGGTGAGGAAGGCCAGAAAGTCAGCACCCAGGGATCGCTATGCCACCTGTCCTCTGTAGCATCCCTGCTCTGCAACCATGGAGTCAGCCCCTACTCCACCCTTAGTCAGCTGCTGAAATTCTCTTCCCCTGCAGGCAAAGTCAAGAATATATGGACTGCCTTCCGCCTACCAGCTGGCGTGCTGGGTACTTGGCCTCCATCATATCACTAAAGCATCCTTACAACTCTTGATGTTTGCCATTCAACACACGAGGAAACTGAGGCTTGTGGAGGTTATGGGAAATGTCTAAGATCACAGTGGGAGTACTTTGTGAATTTGTGTCCAGGTCTAACAAGTACAGAAGCAGTGCTCCTTCTACACGGCCATGTGAGAAAACATGCCACTTAGCACCTGACCAGCATTCAGCTCCTTCTTTAAAAACAAACCTGATTTTGGGGGGCAGTCAGGTGCCCAGCTAAAATTGCTCACTATCCCAGTTTCACTCTTAGCCAGAGGTAATGCCATGAAATAGTTGTGTTGGTGAGACTCCCTGAAGACAGTGTCCCTCCTACAGAAAATAAAACCTGAGTAGGCAAAGGCTTTTGGGCCTTCCCTCTTCCTGCCTGGAAAACGAAGAGATATCTGGAGGCACAGTAGCCATCCTGAGGCCATGAGGAGAGCTGCACTGAGAACAGTGGATCAAAAAGAAAGGAGGTCAATGGATCTCTCCTGATGTCCTGAGCCACCGGTCCCGCCTGAGCTGTCTGCCACAGACTTATTCATAAAATAAACACACCTCCACTGTTTAAGCCACTGCCACCTGGGCTTCTGTTATAGCCCAAACTGCTCCTGATTGGTGCACATGCTGCTCTGTCCAAGAGCACTCACCTGTAGCCCTGACATATGAGATGGGGATCTCCCTCAGCCACTGAGTAGACACAAGATTAAGGGGAAAATGTCCGAGACTTTTCTCCTGTCCTACTTGCTGATGTCTGTCAGCCAAGTAATCCCTTTTCAATTCTTTACCTTGTCAGTCGCCAGCAGTGGTATCTACCCAAAGGGACAAACACAATCTACTTAATTGAAAAATCTAAAACTTTTTTTTTTTTTTCAGAAAAAAGGAAAGGGAAAACGGTAGCTCCCCAAAGACTATGTGAATAAACCACATAAACAGACTTAAAATAAACCATGACCCTCCCCTCTCCACAGCCCTACCGGCATCCTAGAGGCATGCATGGAAGTAGGCAGGCACCAGCCCAATCTCACTCAAGCAGGACAGAAAAAGAAAACATACTGCTGCCAAGATCAATCAGGGATGGAGGGCCCGCCCCACTCAATCCACAGGCATGAAGCAAGCAGCAGGGGTGGCAGGCACTACTTCTAAGAAGAGGAATGGAATGGGTACCGAGCAGGCACAAACAGCATGTAATGCTGCTGAGCACCACCATCCCTGATGGCCTGCGTCCTCTCAGAGGCCAGGGTGCCAGCATATGCTCTCTGACTCCATCACCAGTTCCGAAGTCAGGTTTCCCTACAATTTTAGGCTTACCAAGTACACAAGACCTGCTCAAAACACAAAAGCCCTACACTCTCAGCCAGGTCCTGATCTTTTCATAAGACACAAAGCAGTAGGTCAGTAAGTTGCCACCTGCTGTGGTGATGCACGTCAGATGGCTCAGGTCGCCACCCCACGACCACACCCCTGCTGCTGAGTTATTCCAAGGAAGTCTGTGGCTCAGACCCCTTGGGACCCATCAGGCACACAGAGGCCAAGGAGCCTAGCTGAGGTCGGCAGCAGAGTCCCTCAAGAGGCTTAAGAGAAAAAGCTTCTTTCACAATTCTCTCTAGATCCCAGCCCCAGCTGTCAGCCTCTTTAGCTTATCCCTGGTGCTGAGACATTTTCGTAGACATGCGATCTGCTAATTAGAAGCAATGACACCAGGAATGGAACCGTAATCAGCCATTTGCCTAACAAAGTTAGCAGCTAATGAGGATTTCCAGCTTCTGTCAGCACACAGCAGAGGTCACCTGAGCTGTGCACCAGAGCCAGGAAGGGACAACTAAAGGCATCTGCAGATCCGTGAAACGGTGAAGAGGAGGAAGCTGCACAAAATCCTAATCAACCCAGGCTGTGAAACCCACTTGGAATTCCAACTTCTTAAATAAGAGAACTAAATGCACATCTTTCACTACCCCAAAGTGTGGGGATCTCCCTTCCTACAGGAGGGCCATTCTGGAACAGATTCTGAAATCCCTGCATTTTCATCTGAGAAGTCCACAGAGCAACAGCTTTCTTTAGAGAGAAGGAGTCCACACATCTTCCACCTTCTACTAATATTCAAACAGCTAGAGACTGCTGCTTACCACCTTCTTGCTCAGCTGGCACTGCCCCAGTGACTTTGTCCAGACGAGCCCCCCAGACCCTGTGGCACCTCTCCATCCCACCTCACTACACATGCCCTCACCCTAGTCCTCCATCTCCTCACTGCCAGGGTAACCCCCATCTTCCTGGTGGTTCAAAATGTGTAAAACAGCTGAGGAGAAAAACAGGACTTTTGCACCTCAAGGACATCATCACCATGTATCTAATGAGGTGGAGAGGAAACAGGAGCCTAACAAGCTTCCCAGGGGCAATGCCAGGAGCTCAACCCTCAGGTCTATTGGGCTCACTGGGGGGCATCACCCAGGGACCTGGAAGCAGCTAGACCGTAGTCGCCCTCCCATGCATGGGCCAACGAGTAAGTCTAAATGCCTTGATAAGATTTTTCTACTCCTGCCACATGCCTCAAATATCACACGGGCTACTGCTATGAGGAACTAGGGCTCTGCTCTCACACAGCACACATTATTGCCTGGAGTCTGACGGGTGCCACCTATCACTCATGTCCTGGAGCTGGCACTGCCCCCTCTGGCAACAGCTTCTTACCACCTGCCCCCCCCCCAAAATGCCACACCCAGCTCGTCTGACCTTTCTTCCTAGGGCATGGTACCAGTAGAGATTTCCTGCTTTCCTCTGAGGCCAAGAAGTCTGGCAAAGGCATATATATAGGTAGTGAGCCACATCGAGGCCAGAATCCCTCAGACACTCGGTACACGTTTCAAACAGCACAGCCTCTGCCCTCGAGTACTGCAGGGAACCACATCACCAGTGGGAACACTGCACATCCCTCAGGGCCCAAACAGTGAAAGGGGCAGAACCACTGTGGATACCTGGCTCCCAACATCAGTCCAGGAGCCAGCCTTGGGCCTACTGTACCGGCATCAGGTGGGGGCTATTCAAAATACAGATTCCAGGGTCACAGAGACAAAGTCCAATACAGCTGTTTCTGGCCTAAGATCCAATTTTGTGTATCTGTGCCAAGTTCCCAGGTGATCCTGACACAGAGCAGGCAGAGAGATGAACCAAGAGCTAAGTGCCACAGGTGAATAGCTACCATGGACAAGGCTGAATGGGAGGGCCCTCAATACCATGCTACACAGGTGGAAAGCCCCAAGCCATCTGCCCACAAACAAGGTGATTCTGTGAGCACCCCACCACCACCACCACCTCCACATTACTGCAGCCTGTCTCTCCAGAGGGCTGGGCAGGAGCCTGCAGGACCGATTTGTTCTAGGAATCAGTTCACATTGACCCCATGTCATGAGTCCATCGATGGAAGCAGAGAAGAGGAGAAGTTATAACTTGCCCAACAATGCACAACCCTGTCAACGCCCATTTCTACCCCAGGAAGGAAACAGCACAGAGGAGTGAAGGAACCTCAGTGATGGGCTCATCTGGGCATAGTTCTGTCAGCTTCTAGCCCTATTCCTGGAGCTCCTGGGTGCCAGGCATTTCACACCAACAGCCTCATGGGTCGATCCTCACAACCATTCACAAGCATCATGATCCAGACCTAATGCGCTAGGGGCCCTCCCTGGACTTGGGTGCCAGGCTCTTAGTCCCTGTCTGTTTTTTATGCCCTCCCCTACCCCCAGGTTGTATAAAATATATGAAAAATAAAACCAAAGTTTCTTTTATGGTGTGTAATCAATTAAAAATAAGGTTGAACCATTTTTCATACAAGCCTATCTTGTTTTCCTAGCTCTAAAAATTATCCTACCATATGGCTGTAAGGCCAGATAATTTTAACTTCAACCTTAATAAGGAAAGTAGGAACCCAGGAGGCCTCAGTACCCCTTCCAAATAATTATTCCAATTCTCTAAGAAACTGAATGTACTCACCCTTGCTCTTTGAGTAAATGTGGCTGTAAAAGAGGCGTGGCGGTGGTCAGCTGCGTGGAATGTCCTTTGCACCTTGTCCACCTTGTAGAAGGTCTGGCCCAATACAACACTAGCCATATGCGCCCGGGCATTCAGAGAGGAGCAAAATCACTCATTTTACTTTGCCTTCTCATCTCCCCTGGGGTGTGAAGCGTACTTTAAAGTGTTAACAACCAAAGGAAAGTGTGAAATAAATGTGGCATCGGTTATAAGCCTCCTTACCTATATTGTTTGAAAGCGGCAGGAAAAGTGACTGAGATCCCCTCCATGGACCCCTGATTTACAGGTGCACAGGGCCAGTGGACACCTGAAAGCCCAGCAGAAGACAGAGAGAAGCCCATGGTACGCCAGGGGTTATACTGAGCACCACCCGGCAGCTGCCTGCAGCTAAAAAAGCTGCAAAGAAGCACCCCCAGGACAAAGTCTGATGGGAAAGCAAAGCAGCACAGATAAACCCTGCAGTGCTCAGATCCCAAGCCCACTGAAAAGAAGGTATGGGTCCTACCTTCACAGAGTATGAGCCAACCCTGCTCAAGTATAGACTAGATTTACCCAGCCTCCCACACTAATGGCCTGTCAAAAGAAGAAGATGGCCAGTTCTGGGCATAAGCGCTATTCTCCTCAGCCTCTACTGTTCTTCTACACATGATCTCCAGTATCAATAAAAAATTACAAGGTAGGGGCGTCTCGGCAGCTCAGGCCAGTTAAGTGTCTGCCTTCGGCTTATGATCCCAGAGTCCTGAGTTTGAGTTCCACGTTAGGCTATCCACTCAGCAGGGAGCCTGTTACTCCCCCTGCCCCTCCCCCCTAGCTCATGCTCACTCCTGCATGTGCTCTCTCTCAAAAGTAAATAAATAAAATCTTTTTTAAAAATTACAAGGCACATAAAGCTGTAGGAAAATGGAACCCACTATCAAAAGAGTAAATAATCAACTGAACCAAACTCAGAGATGACCCAGATATTGGAATTATCAGAGACTTCAGACAATTATGATAAATAGGTTTAGAGGATCCACAGGAAAAGGTGGACAAATGATAGGAAATTACAGTAGAAAAATGGAAACCCTAAAAAAAATGCTAAATGTAAAAAAGAATGAGGAATTAAAGTAGAAGTTCATGACTCTTCCCCAACTGCCCACTGGGCTGTCTCCAGAAAAGTCCTCATTTTACCCTCAGAAGACTGAGGCAATCAGGTACCACGGTGCCGTGAAACTTCTCACAGGAATAAACACCACTGAGAAACTAGGATCCCTGCCAGCTCCACTCCCTCCCCCATCCCCAGCTGCTGAAGCATCTGGTAATTCAGAGACCCAAACAATTACAATCTCTGGACCTGTTATCTAGTCCAGGGGTTAGCAAACTACAGCTTACCAGTCAAATCCAACCTATCACCTCTTTTGGTATGGCCTCTGAGCGAAGAATGTGTTTTTACATTTTTTCAGAGCTGTAAAAACAACAACAAAGGATGTGTGACAGAGACCATATGTGGCCTACAAAATCTAAAATATTTACTATCTGGCTCTTTACAGAGAAAGTTTGTCAACCCCTGATCTAATCTAGAAAAGAAAAAAAAAACAGTAAAGTTTTGAGAAGCAAAGAAAGAGGCTATGGATGGCAGACCCATTTTGGGTTTTTCTTTTCTGGTTATGGCTTTTACCAACCATCTAGGTGCTGACAAATCCATCTCCACAGGAATTCAAGGTCTTGGTCTGTAGCTCAAATTGGAGGAGGCATAAGGACAAGGCCATCAGAGTCTCAGGTCACTAATATTCTAAAACAGCCATGCCAAGCAGCTGGCCCCAGGGGTCAGGCCTCCTCATTGCATGTCAAGCAGAGAACTCCCAGACCCCACAGGTGAGCAACCAGTCCCACCGTCTGCCTTCTTCCAGGCAAGTTAAACCCCAAGTCTGTAAGCCTCTGATCAGGACTCGTGTAAACTAGTTGTCTCCAAGATATCATTATAGTAAAAGGCTGTTTTGTTTTGTTTTTGTTTTTTTTTTAAAGATTTTATTTATTTGTTCACAAAAGACACACAGAGAGATAGAGGCAGAGACACAGGCAGAGGAAGAAGCAGGCTCCATGCAGGGAGCCTGACGTGGGACTCAATCCCGTCTCCAGGATCACACCCTGGGCTGAAGGCGGCGCTAAACCGCTGAGCTACCAGGGCCGCCCGGCTGTTTTGTTTTGTTTTGCTTTGTTTTAGAAGCAGAGTGTGTCAGGCACACTGTAAATTGCTATCCAGAGAGCACTGATGTGGGTATATGCTTCCACCTGTTCACAACAGGGCACTGCAAGGAGGCCTCCAGAGGCTGAACGAGGACTCCTGTGCAGACGTCTCCAGGGGCACCTGGGTGGCTGAGCCCGTGAAGCCTCTGACTTGGGCTCAGGCCGTGATCTCAGGGTCCTGGGATCCAGCCCCACTTGGGGCTCTCCACTCAGTGGGAAGTCTGCTTCTCCTTCTCCCTCTGCCCACTCATTCCTGCTCACTTGCTCTCTCTATATGTATTTCTCTCTCTCAAATAAATAAAGTCCTTAAAAAAAAGTCTCCAAAGTAGGAGACTCTGCCCCACGCCCCTCCTCCACTGGAGCTCTGGCTAGCTATGATTCCCTAGCCATCAGTGCACATCTATAATTTGCTGACTGCTACCTAGAAGTCCACAATGATCACACCACAGTTCCTCTCCTTGAGGAGCTTATAATCTGAAGAACGAGACTTATGAAGGTAAGAGGGGAGAGGTAGGAAGAAAGGCTAGAGCTGTAACCTATCTCACTCAGGATTTCAGAAAATTACAACTCTAAAACTTCCAAACCTATCACTTTCCTTAAATACTGACCACAGACTTCATAGAGCTAAGGTGGCAGCTTCTAGAGGGTCAGCACATTGAAAAGAAGGTGCAGGAGATCAAACCTCCCCTGCAGACTGGAGAGTGGAGCAGGACAGCCACTTTGATTGGGTGAGTCCTCAGGTCAGGTGGACACATCCAGGAGAGGGACTCGCTTACAGTGTCTAGCTGGTGGCAGGATTTGGCCCCCACTTCACCTGCCATTTTAGACCTTTCACCATGGCTACTGTCTGCTAAAAGAAAAGGTCTCTCTTCTTGTGTGTCTCTTTTGAGGAGTGAGAAAACCCTCCCTGGAAGGTCGCCATCAGACTTGCAGAATTTCATCCCAGGCCCACACCTGCCTGCCATACCCCACCCTCAGCAGAAGGCAGCCAAGCAGCTTGACCCCATGCGCCCTTGGCCTCTGCTCCTTCACCAGAAATATCCTTTCCCAGCCTTCTCCCCCTGGTGAGCCCCTCCTCAGTCTTCAAGAACCAGGCCATGGGTCACTTCCCCTCAGGAGACTTTCCTACCCTGCCAAGAAGGGGCTGTTGTCACTGCCTCCTTCCTCCTTGAGTGCCTTCCTTTCCCTTTGGTCTGAGACTGTAACACTATCCAGTCACTTCTGAGAATACTTACCTTCTCTAACGAACAGAGCTCCTCAAGGACAGAAGCTATTTCTCATTTATTTCCATTTATCAAGAAATGAACCCAGTGCCTACCATAACAGGCATGCAAAGAATATATAGAGAAAATAATAAAATAATTGCTCACCAAAAAAAATAAAATAAATGGAAATTTTTGCTTTCTGTCAGGTGTACTGCAATCTCATACCTGATGTGTCAGGAGTCCCAATAGGCAAGGTCATAAATCTCATTCTCCCCGAAAATGAAGCTCTGCCCATCAGAAGACTCAGCCCCAGAAACCGCTCTGTTCTTTCTCGTTTCTCTCCAGAACATCTGGGACTCCAAACGTCCTCCCCCAACTCAGAGGAAAGCATACGTCACTCCCACAGGCTCCACTGGCACCCAGGGCCTTCACCCCAATTACATCTGGGGCTGTATCAGGTTACAAGCAACAGGGAATACACATAAACATACTCAAAAAACAGCCCACTACTGCACTAGATAGGAAATGGCAACACTTCTGTCATCAGAAGCAGGTTATAAAAATTACTACCTTTCCTTGTCATTAGCTTTATTAACTTTGTCCAATAACGAGCTGAATCATTCCCTCATGCAGAATAGGGTTAGAAAATCAATACTGTCAAAGAGAGGGCAGAAGAGCACATTAAATATCAAACCGCACTCCGCACACTTGGGGAAAGGTCCCCCAGAAACGGCTACAGGTGCACAGGTGCAGGCCCAGACAGAGACGGCACCAAGGAGAGGCGGGCAGCTTCGTCTGCCTCGGGGTCCCACCTGGTTCCAGGGTTAGGACAATGTGCTGTGATCCCAAATACTAGGGCCTCAAGTGCCCTGCCCAGCAGGCTCCTTCAATTCATACCTACAGAAGGCTCCGATGAGGAAAGAAAGTTCCCTACGCTTGTGTTCGGGTCCTTTCTCCACTCTTTTCCTTTTATTTAAATCCTCCAAAGTACACATACTTTTGAAATTATCTCCACTAAAGGGTCCTGCCAGCCACAGCACCCCAAGTGGAAGGGATCTAGGTGAGTGCCTCATGCCCCCCGTGGACTTACAGAAGGGCCTGGTGCTGGCTTCCCTTCTCCTCCGTTCGCACTCACTGGTTGAAGCCTTTGAAACCAGGCTCATGGGTCTCTTGCATCTGCTACCACACTGAGTAACAGAAACCAACTCTGGCTAACTCAAGCAAAGGAGAGCTGACACAGGTCATCAGCAGATGATTCAATCCTCAAGAAGGCAGAAGGACCAGACGGAAACCGATGGGCACTGTGGAGGTGTGGGAGACAGCAAGATAGCCTCACTGGATGAAGATCCTGATGAGCAGGCCTCAGCTACAGTGCACTGTTCCACCCTGGCCTCCTCACTCACTCAGAACCAAAGTCCCCAGAAAGAGGGTTTAGACTAGCTGCCCTTGGGCCCTGGTTATGCTGTGGCAGGGAGAAAGAAAAGATGGCTTCCATAAAGGAAGATGGGCACTGGGATTGCAATTCCACCAACACAACACACAACAGGAGACAGGTAAGTTCCCAAAAGGAAACATGACACTGACCACATGGACAGGTGGATGCTGAACAGGCAAAAAATGGGAACACCCAGAAAAGTAGTTAATCAACATATTCAAAATGAAGGAGTCACTTACTTCACTGTTCCCTAGGAACTCAGGTTCAGAAGAGCATTATCCATCAAGAAATTGGGGAGGTAGGGTGGGATCAAATCAAGATGTATTTTCTTTACTCGAAAGTTACGCTTTGTTAAAAAAAAAAAAAGAAGAAGAAAACCCACACAGCTGTTGTGAAGGTCATTTAAGCCCCTTCCTCCTGTAAATGTTCACCTCCAAGAATAGTCTTGAGGAGGCAGGACCCAGCCTTCTCCTTCACAGGCGGAAGAAGGGAAGCTGTGAATTCCCTTTCATTGTAATTAACACGTTCCAGGTGAGAAGGAAGAAATACCACACCTGTAGGCTGCAATTTTCCACGGTAGGCAACTATCCCAGGTGGCCAGTTTGGTTTGCTCATAGCATATTGATTAACCCTTCACCTCCGGGGCCCTTTCAACTTGGTTGTCAGTCTCCCAGCAGAGGGGTGACAACCACCTGCCCCGCAGAGACTAACTGCCAGAGTCCCTAAAACCACATCCTTACCCGAGTTTCTCTCTGCACCAACGGTCTTTTCACCAGGATGCCACAGGGTTCTAAAAACACCAGTCAGATCCACATCATCATCATCCTCATGAACTCCAGTGACTCATCCGTGGTTTCAGAGTCACCATGGGCTATTTTGTGGGTCAAGTCTGCAAGGTGTCAGAGGTCTTCTATAAGGCTTCACACCTCGCTCCCCTCTCTCGCTGTGTCCTCTCACCACCTCCATACCCACCTATCTCCCAGCAGTGGCACCCTCAGCCTCGGGGCCCTATATCACTCAAGGCTGGGGTCAAAGCCATGTCTTCCATCAGCAGCTGACACCACTGCCTTTGCATCCTCAAGTACATCTTTGCCTCCATTTCATGTTTACTGAAACCGATGTGGGCTTTTTCTAAGTTTCTGGTTTAAGTCTGTCTTCCCCACTACAGTGAAAATTTCCCAAGGGCAAGGCTACACCAGTTCTATTTCCCAGAGAGCCTAGTTCAACCAGCATTTCTTATGTGCCTACCGAAGCTTCCAACACGCAAAGGACTTCCTCCTGGCCACCACCCAGGGCACAGTCCCAAGTGGTAATTCACCTCATCTCCAACTTCCTTCTGTGGAGCACAGGGTACACCAGGCCACCTACATAAGGCCCAGGGCTGCTGCTCATCTCCCAGCCCCTGGCCTCTGAGGCAGATGATAGTAGATGTTGCTGCAGACATTCTTCCCACCCCCATTTCTTGCTTTGATACCATGATTTATAGTAAGACCTAAATATTTAGTCTTTTATCTACTGTTCCTGGCACAGAGCTCCTAAAATTCTTGTAATTTCCTAAGTGATGAGAGAGATAAAGGTTTCTTTTTTACGTTAATAATATGACTTCTGGACTGCACCTAAGGATGAGGACTAGTTACCAAAGGAGCCAACCCCATGATTACAGGGTTGGAAGGCTCAGTCCTACCCCTGAGCTCCAGGGAGAGGAAAGGGACTGGAGGCTGAGTTCAATCACCAATGACCAATGATTTAATCAGTCATGCCTAGGTAATGAAGCCTCACCCCAGTTTCATTCCAAAACAACTGGATCTGAAGAGCTTCCAGGTTGGTGAACACACAGATGTTGTGGGGGCATGGCACACAGGACAGGGGAGCTCCATAACCTTTCCCCGTAGACCCTGCTCTATGTATCTCACCCATCTGGCTATTCCTGAGGTAAGTCCTTCTATAATCCTTTTAGTAAGTTTCTCTGAGTTCCATGAGCCACTCTAGCAAATCAGTCAAATGAGGGGATCATGGGAACCTCTAATTAACAACCGTCAGCCAAAAGCACAGGGGAAGACCTGGTCTTTGAATAGTGCCTGACGTGCAGGGAGGGGGCAATCATGTGCCCCATAGAGTCTGAGGACTGAGCTGATGACACCCCACTGGTGTCAGAGAATTTCTTGGACATGTGGGGGTCTTCCCACATGAAAATGGACTTGGGAGAACCATTACCATCAGTCCTCATTCTATCTGGATGCCCACTCCCCCCCCCCACCCAAGTGTGACCAGAGAAGAGTCCTAGCTCCAGTCAGTGAGGCCCTCTCTGCTCCCTTTGTGGAGGACTGGCTGAGCCATGGGGACCTGGTGTAGTTCAGGCCAGTGTGAGGTCAGAGGCCTTCTGCCAGGAGCTCATGGGAAAGTTCTCTCTTTTTTTTTTTTTAAATTTTTATTTATTTATGACAGTCACAGAGAGAGAGAGAGAGAGAGAGAGAGAGAGAGAGAGGCAGAGACATAGGCAGAGGGAGAAGCAGGCTCCATGCACCGGGAGCCCGACGTGGGATTCGATCCCAGGTCTCCAGGATCGTGCCCTGGGCCAAAGGCAGGCGCTAAACCGCTGCGCCACCCAGGGATCCCAGTTCTCTCTTCTCCTGATGGGTACATCTCCATCCACGTAAGACCTGGCAGGGTGTGGGGCAGCTATCATCGAACTGAGGAAATGTCTGGCCTGAGGACACACTGGCACACTGAAGATGGCAGAGTAGCAGGAGAACGGGAGTCCATGACGATGCTGGTGAACTGCTGAATTAGTCAACCCTGGCACATTCTAGACTTCTAGTATTGTGACATAATGCCTTCACTCGCAGCAGAAAGAATCCTAACTAATAGTGTCCGATCAATTAAACATATTAATAACAATAACAGCAATAACAGTGCACTTTTATAATCCACCAGGCACATGCTAAGCCCAGGACAGTTATGACCTCGCTTAATCCCTTGGGCCATCCTATGTGCAAACATCATGATCCCCAAGGCTCATAGACACTGGAGAATGGGCCCAAGCAAGAAAGCAGGGAGCTAGGACTTATATCCAGGCTGCCTACCTTTAAAAAACTGGGCTCTCCATCTCATTATTGCATGCCCTCAAGCCACTAGTGCTCTCCCTTCACAGCCTCCTGGCACACATACTGCTTACAACTGTGACTTTTCAGACAGAGGGACCAGACTGCTGAATGTATAAACCTAGCACTCCCGAGACTGAAAATACCAGCCAGAGGCAACAAAGCAAGTCAACGGCAGAGTTGGGGCTAGAAGAACTCAAGCCCCTGGTCCCCTGAAAGATACCCTTTCCACAGAGGTGAAACCAGGCCCCAGGGCTTCAGACAGATCAGGCTCTGGGGCCTGACCTCTGCCTCCCAGTGCTGCGGAAGCACAAAAGGCCAGCTCAGGGAGATGTGTACTCACCAGCTGGGCTGACTTCCGCTTCTCCTGGTCAACGCTGCCCTCTCCCCGCTGCAGGGATGCACTCCTGTGCTTTGTGGCTGCCTCTCTTTCCCTTGTCACCACCTGGAACAGTTCATCCTGGACCTTGGCCTGCTCCTGTTTATACCTGTGCCAGAAAAAAGATGGACGGAAGCAGATGCAGATGGCCTGACTGGCAGAACGTGGCCAAGACAAGGTTTGCATGTTCACTCCGCTGGCAGGGGATGGGGATCTGTGGGCCAAGAGATCTCTGAGGCCAGTGGGAGAGATCAGGCATGAGTGATATCCCCAGGGCAAGGGGGTAGAGTGACATATTCTCACCAGGACAATACGGATTAGGAACAAGGAGACCTGACCACCAGATGAGCAATCAGCCATATGGCAAATGAGACATTCTCGGGGCACAGGTGCAATCCTGGGCCAGCCACTCCTACACAGCGGACAGGCAAGGTGGGAAGCCCACTTCTTCTGCCTCCATTTGAAAGCATGAACAGTTCAGATGATGGCAGTCTTGTTTGGAACGTTTAACTCTTCATCCTGAATGTATTCCTACCATCTGACCTATTTCTGGGCATTCTGCCTAGCAAAATAATCCTGAAGACAGAAAAAGGTTGTTAGTACCAAGATGCTCTTACAAGAATTATTTACAATGATGTACAAAAACACGAACAACTTACATGTCCAACATCAAGGTCAAGTTAAAGGACATACGGTACAATTGAGCAATGGTATATGACATCATCATTAGACCAATATATTCTTAGATTTGTCAATAGGCTAAATCTAAAAAAATGAGAACCAATAAACAATACTAATAAAAGAGTTTATAAAGCCAGTTTGACAAATGAAATATAACTGTAAAATTATGTGAAAATTAGAAGATTTAAAATTATATGTAACTTTGAAAAAATAATCCTAAACTAGGTGTAAGAAGACATTTGAAAGAAATACTCAAAATATTAACAGGGGTTATTCTGAATCTATGGCTGATTTTTTCATTTTATATATTTCCTAAGTCTTTCATTAGCATGTGTTAGTTGAACATTTTAAAAATATTTAGAAGTACAAAAAAAAAATGGTTCAGGTTAGTTATTCTTGGAGAAGCCTCTTAGGATCAGAGAGGAGAAATGTGGATTTAGAATCTATGTGGATCTTAGAATGTGGATTTCAATCCATGACTATGGAACAGACCCAGCTCAGCTGACCTAATTGAGAGAGCCACTCAACAGTGGCTGACATTGGGCCCCCTAAGCCACTGCACTATGTCCTCTGTTACAGAAGCCAGTGTCCTAAAGGGTAAAGGAAAAAAAATAAATTAAAAAAAATTAAAAAGGGTATAGAGGAAGCCAGTCAATGACAACTACAGTGAACATTCACTGAGAACTCCCGGGTGCTAGGCTTAGTGCTTCGTATGCAGTAACATGTTTATTCAGGACAACACTCCCATCAAAGAGGTACTCCATTTATGCCCTTCTCCAGGAACCAGAGAAATGTAATGATTTTTCTGGGGTCACATAACTAGTGCAGGGCACAATCAGAAAACACATCTGCATTCCGAGGGCCTCTGTGCCTCAGGGGAGGGGACCCAGACCCCTTACTGAGCTCTTAAGAGGTGTAGCCAGCTCTCTGTGGGTGTGGCCCGTGCCAATGGGAAGTCACCAACACCCTGTAGCCAAGTCATCTAGGCAACCAGTTAGAATTATGGGGGCTCTGTTTCTTCTTCCTGTCTCTAAAAATATGCCTGTATGCATACACAGGCACAGAAGGTCCAGCCACTCAGCTACTTACTCTTAACTTTTTTTTTTTTTTAATGTGATACTCCTAGATTTTTAAAGTGAATTTTGGGAGGAAAAGGACAACTGGGTGATGGGCATTAAGGAGGGCACTTGATGTAATGAGCACTGGGTGTTGTATTGCAACTGATGAATCACTAAACTCGATCTCTGAAACTAATACTCTACTCTATGTTAATTAATTGAATTTAAATAAAATTTAAAAAATAAAGGAAAAAAATTAAAGTGAATTTTTAAGAACATCAGCAATCAACCCTCTCAGGTCACTTTTGGTATTCCTTCATTTTTAAACTAGGATCCGTGCCACCTATATCATAGGGTTCTTGTGCAATCTAAGTTAAGACAAACCTTTGGGCCTTCAGGCAAGGGGGAGGTATCTGGTGAGGAGAGAGTGTTTAGTCAGAACACAGGGCCAGAGGTGAGTGGACACTCGGGCTTACCTCTTAAGGAAATCCTCCTCCACCCCTGAGGACTTCTGGCCACCACTATACTCAGACCTGGGCACTCTGGAGTCTACAAAGGAATGAAAAGAAAAGGCCAGTCAGCAGCAGCCTAGGATCCATGAAGGCATGGCGGTCACCCAGGAAAGGGCTTAAGAGCGTACATCCCTGGATGGATGTGCCCCACAGACAGACACAGAACACATCTTTGATCCAGCCGGTCTGGAGAGGTGCAGCCCAAAGGCCCATCTGCTTCCTCATCCTGCACCAGGACAGTTCACTGTGTAGGGCAGGCAGCAGGCACAGCCACTTGAGTGCAGTGCTACCAATCCATCACTCCTCACTCTACAATCACCTGGAATCTAGGTCATCTCCCAAACACAAGCCTCAAAAGGCTGAGCATACCCACTGCTCTGCTTCATGCTCAAAGGACAGCCTCCAGGGTCTCTGTTTTAGGGGGGTTTGGTGGGGGTGTTTCCCTTAGTAGCCCACTCTACAGATTTCTAACCCTGAAAGTGGCAAACACCACATATTAATGGAAACTTAGCTATCAGTTGATCTGCATCACCTCTAATGTTACTGGGCTCTTAAGTTGTTATAAGGGTTCCCTTTTGATGGCCATGAACTCAGTGATTTTTGAGCAAACCCAGTCTACTCTAGTCTCTCCACCACTTGGTGACACTGAAGATTTTGCTACTCCCCTCTCCCCACAGCCTTTCAGCCAAACCACAACACTTTCCATGGCCTTGGCCAAACATCCTACCCCTCCATCACAGGTTTCTAAAGTAGCAGTGCCTAGAACTGCGCAAAAATAATGCAGAAGAACCAGGCTCTGTGAGACAGTATGTGAGGATTTGCTATTCCACTGCCAAGACCTTTTAAAGCACATTGAACTCAAAGGCTCCAGAACTCAACCCTTCAGGAAGGCACTTCCAAATGCAATCATCTATGTCTCAGGTTTTCAGACTACCTCTCACAGAAGGATGGGCACAGCAGTGCTCTGCCTGGCTAGGAGGGCATACCTAAGTGTTCCTGGGTAACACACCGGGTTCTCAAATGGGAATAAAAAAATAGTAAACCATCGCTGAGTTTTTACTTTGAGATATGCCCCCTGTTTTTATATGTTTACTTAAAACAGCTTTATTGAGATGTAATTTATCATATTTACTTTACCTTTTCCAACAATTTTCTTTTTTCATAGCTACGAAAGTAACGTAGAAAATGTGGCACTAATCCACACTCCCACCTTGTGTGTAGGATCCTGCCCATTTCCCTTCCCCCTGGTAACACTCATTAATGTGTGTCTTTCACTATTAGCAAAGTGGAAAATCTCATCACAGGTTAATGACCATTCATATGCATTTTCTATTGAGTTGTCAAAGATCTTTAAGAACTCTCTATATTAGGACTGCTAATACCCTGTCATGTTATAGTCCCCTAGTTTATCATTCATTCTTCATTTATTTTTTTCTAAATTGTCTAATTTATTATAGTTAGATTTCCCACTTTTCTTCTTAATTTAGGGTTTCTTCAGTTGATGGAGTGCTTAGAAAGTCTACATGTTTTACCCTTATGTACTATTATTGTACTCTTATGGCTTCAATTCTTACATTTAAATCTTTTCTTTCCTCTGACATTTATTTTGAGGTACGATGTGACATACGGATTTAATTTTAACTTTTTCTAATCTTGTTTCATCACTAAAATAAAAGCAAACACCAATTTTAAGAGTAAAAATATCTTAAAATTAGTCAACTTACAACAGCCCATTTATGCTGACTATTCTCCAGCACTCAGAAACTCAAATTCACAATCACTTAAACAGAAAAATAGTTATAACCACACCCAAATGACAAATGAACCACCATTCCTGCTCCTTAAACTGCTGAAACTTAACCAAAACTGAAACCAATTTTTCTTTCATCTCCCGAAGCTAAAGCTGACATATGCATGACAGATTTTGGCTTTATTTGCTTATTTCATCACTTTCTCCCTCTCACCAGTTAATTCAATTTATTCAAGTGCACTGGGTTAAGTGAGAGCCCTCTTCAACCCCCCTTCTTGTCAGTTGCTAGAGATACTGTGGGGAACCACCCCTCTTTTTAAAAGACAAGAGCATCTTATGAGGGTTCAAGAATCTCATTTGCCCCTTCACTGATCGATAGTCAAAAAGATCTCAGGGTGGGTCCAAACCCAGGTACCCATTGGTTGTGATACTCAGGAAGCCCTGGGGCAGACAATACAGTGGCAAGCTGGTAGAAGGCCTGGCTGGAGTTCCAGCCTTAAGGATGCATGCAGAGGTCTCTGGCCTCTGTAGAGGTCTGTAGCCTGGGCCCTGAGCAGCACCTCAAGAGCTCTCCTTTTCTTATACTCTGTATTCCAGAGATAGCAAATCATTCCTAGGGCCCCATATAGGCCAGACTATGCCACACCTCTGGGGACTGTACTTATGCTGTTCACCAAGCCTGAATTGCTCATCTACCATTGCTCTATCTTTCAAAATCCAGTTTAACCATCATTTCCTCTTGAAGCCCCTCCCTAAAATAATGAGTCACTCCTCTGTGCTACCCTAGCCATAGGCATGCTTCTAGTGTTGCTTCATCATGATACACATAACCTACAGGGTTATACATCTGGCTCCTTAACTAGAGCTGTGTGTACCATGAGGGAGGCATCCCTGTCTATGCATCGCTGTACACGATGCATAGGCACTTGTCCTGATCCCAGACCAGCAGATAGTAAATGCTGACTGGACAGGATACAACTTCTGCCTTCTACAGTCTTACAACCTAATAAGGAAGATTGGCAGAAAAGACAAGCTGTGGTTGATAGACAAAAGACCCAGATTCTTATAAACAAGTATTTATTGGCTAGAATAGCAGCTGCTCCAAGGACTATCCTTATTTGTAATATCTTAAAATATCTTATATCCTTTTTAAAATTATTTCATTAGGGGGATCCCTGGGTGGCTCAGCGGTTTGGCGCCTGTCTTTGGCCCAGGGCGTGATCCTGGGGTCCCGGGATCGAGTCCCGCGTTGGGCTCCTGGCATGGAGCCTGTTTCTCCCTCCTCCTGTGTCTCTGCCTCTCTCTCTCTCATAAATCAATCAATCAATCAATCAATAAGTAAATATTTTTAAAAATAAAATAAAACAAAATTGTTTCATTCCTTTATGTTTGCTGAAAGTCGCTGTTTGGAGAAAAGCACAAATTTCTTAATTTGTCATGGACCCCACAGAGAAGGGAACAAATGAAACTCTGAGCCCGGCATGGGTGCAAAAAGGAACCCCTGAAAGGTACGGGGTGGCAGGCCTTGCTAGAAGCTCACGGTGAACTGTCCCAGAAGCCAGGTCAGGATCACTTGATGTGAGGGCTCAGTTAAAGGTGCTGAGGTCAATGTCAAGTCATCAACTCAATTCCCCCAGGCTGGTCCAATTCACATAAATCCCTAATACTCTGGGAACCATACCAAACAGTAATGACAATGTGTCTCTTAGGGATCCTTAACAGCAACTTCTTACCTGAGTTACCAAGCCCTTTTACTTCATTTGTTACATACTGAGAAACTCAAACAGTCTGGCCCCAGTCACAAGTAGGCACTCTGACTAAATGTGGCTCTTTCATCATAGCAGACAGTGTCTATCACACAGGAAAGCCACACTCTCCTGAAAAGCAGTTATCAGAAAGGAGGTGCTTACATCACCCAGAAACAAACAGAAGCCACATTAGCTGTCAAATCTGTTCTGACAGGAAGGCTGTTTGTCATTCCTTTCACACCCCATTCCCACCCTCCACAGACTCCCTGCCATCTACCATACCTTTCTCTGGGCCTTTAGAGTTGCCAAATGTAGAAGATGGAGGGGCAGGAGGGGGAGCTGACTGCCCAGCTTTGCAAGGCTGGCTGGAATCCTTCATGCGGTTAACCACATTTTCAGACAGCTAAGGGAAGAATTGAGGGATGGGAAGAGAAGGACGGGGAAAAAGTTATATCACAGAAACCTCTAGAAATGAAGATACCCCTTTATCCATGACCCCGGTTGACAGAGCACATCACTTTCTCCAGACAAACTTCAACCATATAATTCCACTTAAAAGCCTCTCAAAGTGGCCCAATACCTAGCAGATTAGTGCCAAAGCCCTGTGTGGATTCAAGGTCGACCACAGCATGTCCCCACTGGCCCTCCAGCTGTTTCCTGCTGCTGCCCGCACATACCCTACACTCCACGGAATCACTTTCTTCACCTCCTCTGCATCCATTATGCTGTTCCTCAGCCAAGAACCACTAGCAGACATCCACCCCCAGGACATCCACCTGTTTAAAGCTTCCCCTTCATTTAAGAGTATCTCAGTGTCCCTCCTCCATGTGATCTTTCCTGACAGTACCCATCATAATACATGTGTCTCTTAGGGAAGTGTCATACATCCTACTGGCCTCATCCTAAAAAATCTGCAAATACCTTAAGGGCTGGGGCAACCTCCTCTCCGTATATTCCCAGCACCACACACAGGGTAGACATCACAACACTGCTTGACTCATTCCAACACAGTTCTCCCTAATGAAGACTGGGTAACCAACACTTTCATTCATTTCAGAGGAAGGGAAATAGGCATGAGGGTGTCATAAAACAGTTTACTGAAATGAAATAGCAAGCTAGGGATAAATCCAGAGTAAAACCCTTAAAAGTTCACTTCAGTAAATATTTATTAAGTATCTAATATGTGTAAGACATCATAAAGCACAGTGGAGGGGAAAACGTTAAAAATGACTTTAAGACAAAAGCCAGGATCAGCAACTCCACTTTCAGGTATCCTACCGAGAAAAGTGCTCCCACATATACACAGCAGAAATGGAATAGCAAGAAAAAAGGAAAAAACATTAATATGCAACAATAAGGAACTGGCTGAAGAAATGATGGTGTACACCTTCTATAAAATATTATGTAGCCATTAAGAAAGGATGAGGTAAAACGTGTACAACTGACATGGAGGGATGTATGGGATTTCCTCATGATTTTTTTAAAGTCATAGAATCCTTTATCTAGCTCAATTTTGTGAAAAGAGATATGCAATTTTAAAAATGCAGACAAACACAAATAAATATGTCAGTATTGTGCATGTGTACATTCACAAATGTGAACGTGCATCTGAATTTTCACATATATGCATATACACAGATATATGTATCTGGTCAGAAGCCAACATCTCTGCGGCTACATAGGAAACACAATAGTTATGTCGTCCTAGAAGTGGGATCCAAAGCAGCTGGGGCAGGACTTTCACTTTGGCACTTCTGTGTTTTAACTGTTTACCATGAACATTTTTTAGCAACAAAAGATTATAATAACAACTGCGTCCCTCTAGTACTTCAAATAAATGCAAATCAAATAGCTAATTAGTGATATAGGACAGGAGAACACCAAGCATACACTGCAGTGGAAGGGAACTGGGAATTCAAAAATAAACCTATATATCTCAACTGATTGACAAGGTATTGGTACAGCTGGATTTTGATATGCAAAAGAAGGAAGTTGAACAGCTACCTCACACCATATACAAAAGTTAACTCAAGAAGGATCAGAGACTTAAACGTAGGAGCTAAAACAACATAAGGGTAAATAAAAGAAAATATAGAGGTCAGTCTTTATGACCTTGGCTTTGACAGTGCATTTGTAAATACGACACCAAAAGCACAAGCAACCAAAGAAAAATAGATATTTTGGACTTCCATCCAAATTAAAAAGTTTTATGTACCAAACGATATAATTATAATAAAGCAAGTGAAAAGGCAACCTACAAAATGGTAGAAAATATCTGCAATATTTATATGACAATATATTGTCATACACGTGACAAGGGATATGTATTTAGAATATATGAAGAATCCCCACAATTCAATAATACAAAGAAAAATAACTCAATTTTTAAAATGAACAAAAAAATATCTGAACAGATATTTCTCTGAGAAAGATATACAAATGGCCAATAGGCAAATGAAAAGATGCTCAATAACATCATTTATTAGAGAAACGCAAATTCAAACAATGAGATACCACTTCATACCCACTAGGAAGGCTATAATCAAAAGTCAGAAAACAGTATGGAAGCTCCTCAAGAAGTTAAAATAGAACTCCCCTATGACTCAGCAATTGCATTCCTAGGTATTTGCCCCAATGTAGAGATCCGAAGTGGCACCTGCACCCCAATGTTCATAGCAGCAGTGTCCACAATAGCCAAACTGTGAAAAAAGCCCAGATGTCCATCAACAGATGATGGATAAAGATGTGGTATATAAATACAACGGAATGTTACTCAGCCATCAGAAAGGATGAAATCTTACCATTTATGTCAACATGGATGGAACTGGAGGGTATTATGCTGAGCAAAATAAATGAATCAAAGAAAGACAATTATCATATGGTTTCATTCATATGTGGAATATAAGAAAGAGCACAGAGGATCATAGAGGAAAGGAGGGAAAAATCAGAGAGGGAGAGACTCTTAACTATAGGAAACAAACTGAGGGTTGCTGGAGGGAAGGTGGATGGGGGAAATGGAGTAACTGGGTGATGGGCATTAAGGAGGGCATATGATATGATGGGCATTGGGTGTTATATGCAACTAATGAATTATTATTGAACTCTACACAGCAACTAACAATGTACTATAAATTATAAAGTTTAATTTTAGTTTAAATTTTTAAAAAAATCAGATAGTAACAAGTGTTGACAAGGATATGGAGAAATCAGAACCCCCATACATTGCAGATAGCAATATAAAGTTCCACAGCAATGTGGAAACAGTCTGGAAGTCCCTCAAAAGGTTGAGTAGAGAGTTACCATTTGATCTAACAATTCCACTCCCAGATATCAACTCAGAAGAAATGAAAATACATATCCACACAAAAATTTGTACATGAATGCTCCTATCAGCATTATCCATAATAGCCAAAAAGTGTGAAGAACCCAAATGTTCATCAGCTGATGAATGAATAAGTAAAATTTGGTCTATCTGCACAATGGAACATTATTTGGCTGTAAAAAAAGAATGAAATACTGATACATGCTACCAAATGAATGAACCTGAAGCCATCATGCTAAGGGAAATAAGCCAGCCACAAAAGGCAACATGTTGTATGACTCCACTTACTTGAAATGTCCAAAATAGGCAAACTTTTAAAGATAAAAAGTAGATTGGTGATTGCCCTGGGCTTGGTTAAAATGTTCTAAAAATTATTGTGATGATAACTACACATACCTGTGAAAATTCTAAAAATCACTGAATTATATGCTTTAAATAGCTAATTTGTATGGTTTGTGAATCGTATCTCAAAAAACTGCTACAAATAAAAAGAGAACCAAAGACAAAAATGAATAATCTAGATAGGATGTTACTCAGCAAAAACAGGATATCCCAAGAAAGGTACGCCTGTGTGGGTTCCTAAGGGTGAGAGCATGATTCAACAGAACAGATGCTACAGTGTATTGGGGAACAGGGGGCATCTCACACAGTGTAGGGCAGGGCACAGAGAAAAGAGGCACAAACAATCAGAGACCAGTGTGCACGCAGCTGGAAGTTTATTTTGGAAGGTGTGGGTTGTAAAGGTGGACTTAGATGAAGCCAGTACTTAGAGAAGCTTCAAAGTCAAGCAGAAAGGCTCCAACAATTGCAGGGCATTGCTGAAAGTTTCAGAACCAGGAAAAAATATATACTGTGTTCTTAGAGGATGATCAGCAGTGCTATAAGAGAGCACATGGAGTGGGAAGCAGGACCTCAGTCACGAAGTGACAAGGGCCTGTGGCATCAGCAGGCCTCAGTAAAGAACAAAGCAGAGTGCAAAGAAAAAGGAGTTGTGACGGGCACCTCATGGCTCAGTTAAGCATCTGCCTTCAGCTCAAGTCATAGCCCCGGGGTCCTGGACCTGGAACTGAGCCCCATGTCTACGTCAGGCTCTCTGCTCAGCAGGGAATCTGCTTCTCCCTCTGCCTCTGCCCCTCCCTCTCCACCCATGCTGTTTCTCACTTTCTCTCTCTCTCAAATAAATAAATAAAATCTTAAATGTATATATATATATTTTTGATCTGTAGTTAGTGGGAAAATATGAGAATGCCAGGAAAGGGAAATCTAGAAGAGACTATCTTGAAAAAGCAGCAAATGAGCTGGAATGTAAATATGAAATCTCAGATGAAAACAGGGAGAGAGCCCCAACCATCCATTGGCTCACTCCTCTATTAGGGCTGCAATAACTAAGACCTGAAATAAGTTAGAAAGCGGAGGGGTAGCTCTACAGCGCAGCACACCCATTTCTTGCTCAAATTAGCCACACAGAGGGCCAACGTGGGATACCACGCTGGGTGTAAGGTGATAGCATGGCTGACGTGGAATGTTCTGCAGGCAGGCGGCGCACACAACCCACAACTGTGGGCACTCAACAGTGAACACAGGCTGCAGGAAAAGATTTGGGTGTCCCAATGGTGTACTGGAACCAGAAGAGCTGATTTTTCAATTTCCAGGAATTCTGCAAGCTGGTTGACTTCAGACAGCAGCTTGAAATTGGCCATGATGGAGAGCATTTCCACCACAGAAACTGGGAAATAACTATACATCAGGGCCCTTTCTTGGGCAGAGATCTGGGTGTTAAACTTTTACCAACACACTGTGGGGCACCGCTCCCCTTCCTCCATCTACAAGTGGATTCTATGAGACGCCCCAGTCCTCTGACGGACAGGGGATGCAGGTATATGTCCTGAGGGAAGAGAGTCCTGGGTGGTCCTGGAATCCATATGGGTATGGATGAAGCATCAATGACATGGTGTGCATGAAGGGGCAGCTGTGGCTAGTAATACCTCAATCCTCTCTGTAGGAGGAAGGGCAGGTTCCACATGACCAGGAAGAGCATGCACTGCCCACAAAGAGCCGACCACGGCAGTGCAGCGACTAGCCAGGGCACCGTAACTACAATCCATTCTCCTTCATCAAGTATCTGCTTAGTAAGCATCCACTGTGTGACAGCAATGTTTGAGAAACCGTAGGTGAAAAGAAACAGCGACAAAACGGCAGTGAAAGAGACACGGTCCCTGTTTCATAGAGCTTACATTCTCATGGGAAGTGAGACAATAAACAAGTAAACAATTTTGCATCTTATTTCATCCAACCTAAGACACCACCAATTGTAAATCACACTGTGATTTTCATATAACCCAAAGAAAAAGACACCAATGAAATTAATTTTCCACCTATTATACAATATCCTATTCCAGAGATATTAAAACATGTGTCTTAAAGATCAGTGAAGCATGTTAGGTGACAAGTTCTAGGAAAGATTAAAATACAGAACTGCAGGGAGGGGGGGGGGGTGGTTCAGGAAGCCACAGGCACTGGGAAAGGCCCCTTAGAGGTGAGAACACTAATATTAATACTTCCACCCCAAATGAGGAGGTCCTGACCACACCTACATGTTGAGATCCCGGAGAAAATTATCTAGCCCCAAGCAGAGGCACCGAGTAAATGCAAAGCCTCTGAGAAGAATGGAGTCTGGAACATCCAAGTGCCTAACAGAAGGCCAGTGTGTGAGAAGGAGGATGGGACCAGACGACCAGGCTAAGGAGGCAGGCAAAGGCAAGACCACAAGCCCTGGCAGACCAGTATTAAGAAGCCAAAATTTGATCCAAAGACCCAGGAAACTATGAGGGGTTCTACACAGGTGAGTCAGAGGCTCTGATATCCTCAGCCCAGCCTGGGGGCATCCATTAAACCGCACTACTTGGTGAGTGAGGGGTTAAGGAAAACATTGGCAAGCTTCTTGCTGGCAGTAGAAGATTTGTAATATTTTTTAATGTTGCTACAAAATACAGCAAGTAATATTTTAATCAACAAATATACATATACACACAGTCGTCATGTGAGAATAAACACCATCTGGGCAATGCTCCCTATACCAACAGAACCAGAATGGGGGCCTCCGGAGCCAGATGGGTCTGGGAGCTCGGTGCCAAAGGCCCACTGGTCACTGTGCCATGAGAGGCAGCTAGACAGGGTCCTCTGTGGTCAAGAGACAGAGGGCCACATCCACAGCAGTGCCGGGAAGAGGAGCACTACCTGTGCTCCGCTGTGTGGCCTGGACTCAGTTCTTTGGCTTCTCTGAGCATCATGTCTCTCACCTACAAAATGAGGGCCTCTGGAAGCTGGACTGATTACAATCTATGGCTCAGGAGCTCAATGCTTTGGAGTCAGGCAGTTCTGGGTTTGAATTCCAACTAAGCCACTCACTAACTACATGACCTTGGGTGGGGGACTTCATATCCGTAAATCAGTTTCATCATCTGTGAGATGGAAATAATTAATGGTCCAGACTGTGGGGCTGTGGCGAGGATTAAACTGAACAATCCACACAAAGCAGTCGGCACGAAGTCAACCACCAATATCAGCTATTACAGGAAACAGCAAAGTGGTTTACAAATACTAATTATCACCCATACAAGGCACATACTGGGTGTGCAAAAATGCACAAACTTAATCAATAACAATAATGATGGTTAACAGCTGCCATGTACTATACACTGAGTAGTCCATGTGCAGCTCTGTGACCTTGAGCAGGCTTCTTCCCTCTTCTTCCATAATCGGCACAAAATTAAATTGAGCATATTCTTTTTAAAGCACTCACCATTCTGACAGTGAGTGGCTCAAACCTGAACCTGCGCTCAGCCTAGAGTGCCATGGGGACTGCAAGGAGGGGGCCTTGTCCTGCCTCCACTGCGGCACAGGTGCCTGATGCCTCCCCGAGTCTCCAGTGACAACCTCCTCCCCTCTCCAGCCCACCACCCTCCACCAGCTCTATGGTAGTGGGTGGACAGCCATAGACAGCCAAGTCAGACCTCTGTCGAGGGCATGCATGGACAGAGACTTCATAACTTCCATAGTAGCAAACATGGCTGGGAAACCAGGCCCCACCTCCTACTGATCATCACCCCATGATGGCAACCAAACGCTTCCCTTACCCAAAAGCACTGAATTTATAGGCAAGTTCCCAAAGAGGGGGCAAGAGGTCTGTGAGTTAAGTCATGCGGCCACCTCACAACTAGAAAGCTGGGGAGCAGGGTGCTGCTTCACAGAACACACATGGGTATTCCCCATTTCCGATGGAAGAATGATACCAGGAGTGAGTATTGTTCTGCGGCCACAATATACCGGAGCAGATCAGAGTCACAAGAACTACAAGTCATGATGCCTACTAATACCAACCGTGACATGCAGCCAGCACTCACTCTGCACAGACCACCTCTTTAATACTCAAAGTTTAATGCCTACTTTCCAGTTGAGGAAACCAAGGCACAAAGTAGTTAAAGCACTCACCCCCTATCAGGAAGTTCCCAGGGTGCAAGCTCCACCACACAGCAGGATGCCAGGCTCCTGAACCACTCTGTTGGTGGGCTGTGGAAGCAAAGGGATGCTGACCCTGACAAAAGCAGGGAAAAGGAACTCAGAGGCAGGAGGTCCTCCCCCCACCCCAAAAGGACAACTACCACAAAAGCAATGAAAGGCAGAGGAGCCAGGATTGCTAAGCCACAGAACGTTAGTCAGTCACAAAAGGGCAACTTCCTGCATTTTCCTGACGACCCTGTCTGAAGCCAGAATCCTGCCATCACTCCTTCTCTCCTTTCCTCAGCCTCATTTCTCCTAACTTGCTAGACACAGAACATAACGCACCTGTGACTACCCGCTTGCCATCATCCCACCAGAACACAAGCTCCATGGGACTGTTTTGCCCTTGCTGTATCTCTAGTGCCTAGCAAGTGCCAGGCACACTGGACATGCTCAAATATCTGTTAAACACATGAACTAGGAACGCCTGGGAGGTTCAGCGGTTGAGCATCTGCCTTCGGCCCAGGGTGTGATCCCAGGGTCCCGGGATCGACTCCCACATCGTGCTCCCTGCATGGAGCCTACTTCTCCCTCTGCTTAGGTCTCTGCCTCTGTGTCTCTCATGAATAAATGATTAAAATCTTAAAAAAAAAACCACACACATGAACTAAAGAAATATTTATTAAAGGCCCAGGTCCATAACACTAAGCTACTACAACAGAGTATGTCAAGATATAAAGGCCAAGAACTCTGTGCTCCAAGAGCTATGGTCAGATGGGGGCCCAGTAGGGCGAAGGCCCAGAGCTGCCAAGCCATCAGGCGACAGAAGTTGAGTTTGCACGCCCAGGAGCTCTCCAGAAGGAACCTAAGTGTCAGTGGGAAGGGAGGCAGCCTGAGATGGGCCTGAACAGATGACCACAGACAGGGCTAGGAGTCGAGGGGTGTTCTGGAAAGGAAGGACACACAGAAGGCACAGAGGGAGAAGTCTGAGGTTCGGCATGACCGAGGGCAGTTCCATGAAGGGAGTAAGACATGCAGGGCTGGCAGGCTCCACCCAGTGAGGGCCTTGAATGACAAGATAAGGAAAATGGAATTTTTTTTCAGCAATCAACTGGGAGCCGCTGATGCTTTCCAGGCAGGGCCTCAGTCACAATCTCCTCTTCATATAGAATACCCTGGCAAAGCAGCAAGAAGGGCTGAGGTGACAAAGAGCTAGAGCCAGGGTCGCTGCCACAAACAGTGCACATGAGGAGCAAGAGGGCTAGGAAGTGTAATCTCTGTAGGAGTTGGGGCAGTGTGGGTGTGGGGGTTGCAAAAGACTCCACACAAGTGAAGTAACCAGAGATCTGGCATCTGAATGAACAGGGCAAGTGAAAAAAGCAATTTACAAAGTGGTATATGCACTATGTTCTCATTTGGGCTATAAAAAGGAAGAGTGTGCTTGTATATGGAGGCTTGGAAAAAGCCTGAAAGGATTCATGAGAAATTATGAACATTTGGAATTTAAAAATAAGATGCATTTTGCAAGAAGTCTTAAAGGAAAAACAAGGGAAAGATGACAGCAAGACCCAGGCCCAGCTCACTGGAGAGGGAGGCACCCTCGCAGAGCAGAGAACCACTCTGTAATTGTGTGTGCCTCATTTGAAATCCATTCAGGGAGCTCTGTCCCCCAGGCAAATCAACACACTACACAGGATGCTGCAAAGAGGTTGCCTGTGGAGAAAGGAATGAGGGAATCCCTGGCATCAGTGCCCAGAGAGGGGATAGAATGCTCTCCTACTCCAGAATGGGGAAACAAAGCTCAGCCGGGGCAGAGGAACTCAGATGGAGGAGTGGGGATGGAGCTCCTGTTCAGAGATAACGTCATGTACAGCCTACCTAATATCCACTGAGCAAGTTCCATGGGCTTGCTAGACCCCGGGCTAAACGTACTTCCACTTTACAGATGAAGAAATTGGAGTCAGGGAGGTGAAACAACCCACCGAAGATCAAAGGAAGTCTTAAATGCCTGGGCCAAGACACGGATCCCAACCCTGGGCACCTAACAGTGATACTTGCACGAGTGAAGGCAGTAATACAGATCCACTCTGATGTGGCAAGTAACCATGTCCTCAGAATGGCCAATTCAAGAAAAATAAAACTGATGATACTTTATTGAGCCCTCAGGTAGGGTGAGGGGGAGCACATATGGACTCACAAAACAGCTTACTTAAATTAAGAGAATGGCAATGTGAAAATTAGCACTTTTTTAGTCTTAACATGTTACTCATCGAGACACATGTAAGAAGTAGCTTCCTAAGCATTACTCTTTACATTAGCAAATGCTTTGATGTTCACCAAATGAGTTCACAGCCCCAGCTCCCTTTCAGGCAGGAGAGGCGACATCCTCCTCAAGTAAAGATGGAGAAGGTATGGTGCAGAGAAGCAGCTCGCCCAAGGTTTTATTGTGAGTCCGCAGCAACCAGGCCTGCACAGCCATGGCCAAGACCATTCGGGACAACACTGAGGATCCGCTGGGTGCCAGGAGATAACCTGCAGTTCACCACCCTGTCCAAGCTGGGCCTAAGGCTTCTCCAGTCAGGCTAGGCACCTGAGGCAGTTTCCAGTAGAATGAGCTTGCAGGAAAGTCAGGTCTGTCAGAGGCTCCTGATGCCTTAGACACCCCAATCCCTGTGGAGGCATTGCCCAATCTTGTGGTTCTAAAAAGATTCCTCTCCTTGCCTAAAGCTGTTGCCTTGGAGATTTCGTTCACTAGTCTTTCAGCTTTCTATGAGCTGAAATTAGATCCACCGGCTGCTCACCACAGATTTAAATCCCAGAATGTCAGAACAAGAAGAGCCCTTGGAGACCTCCTACACCAAGCATGGCAAATACAAATGTCCACAGGCATGAGGCAAGTGACAAAATTAATAGAATGGGCCTGGTAGGGGAAAAAAAAAAAGTGCAAGGACAACATGGTGGGGACAGTGATGAGAGTCTAGGCCCCCTGAAGAGGGCAGCTACCTTGCACCTCCAGGAAAGTATCACCATATGGGAATGTGGACTAGACTTCCAGTTTTTCCCCCAAAGAGCTAAAAATTGGATTTACGTAAAGCCTCCAAGTTTCAAATGTTGGCAATCAATTCAGATCAATTAATACCACAAAGTTTCTGGACTTGTGGTTTGGAGTAAGAAAAACCAGCTCTGGGCTAGGTACTGGGGACAGAAAAACAAACAGATAGGACCTCCTACTCACAGGGCAGCAAGGGAGGAAGCAAGGAAGAGATTAGCTCTGCCCAAGCAGTAAGTACTGGGAAGTGAGCACCAAGTCCTCAAGACCCAGGACAGGGACAATCCAGAGTGAGTGAGTGACATCACTGAGGGTGACTTTCAGAAGCTAACACCTGAATAGGACCTGAGGATGACAAGGAATTTGGCCAGTCACAGGAAGAGAAAATAGTGCAAAGAACAGAACCACAGGCACAGAAGCACGAAGCAGTTCCGAGTGCAGCAGGAGCAGGTGTCTTCCCAGCCGACATGGGCAATGAAAGGCAGCAAGTAGCCCCCTTACACACAGGGCACATAAGCCAGGCCCCAGAATGTGCCTTTAACCCAAGGGAGTGACATAATTAGCTTTAACTCTGCACAATCACCGATGCACCCAGCTGGTAAGGGTGACTGCCTCAGAAGGCAAGTCAGATGAAACAAGTTGGAAGGGAGATGAACTTTTTCCCTATGTGCCTCCTTTGGAACTGCCTGAATTTTATTACCATTTGCCTGAAACCTGTTCAAAAGTAAAATTTATGGGTTTTTTTATTACCCTGCTAGCACTAGGAGGTATAGATTGGTGGGAGGCAAGTCTTTTGGGAAAAGAAACAATTTATCAGATGGTCAAGGGAAGATGGAATGGACCAGAAAAAGATAAAGGGTAAGCAAGGATAAAGAGAGGCAAAAACAAAGAAATAGAAGGGAAAATGCAAGATCTGTCATTAAATGTAGAGGAAAAAAAGGAACATGGGACCCAGTTTTCTGGCTGAGGGACTGGCTGGCTAGAGCCATCTGTAGCATAAGAAATAAGTGATTCTGAGGGAAGCAGAGGGGATGCAGATATATTCCAGTGGGTATAGTGAATTACACGCACCCATGGGATATGCAATGGGACACCTCTGGGTTAGATATTTAGAATCCAAAAGTCAACAGCTCACGAATGAGAATGAAAGAGAATGGCCACAGCCAGGTGCAGAAGGGAGAGGGCTCAACTAGGAAACATTCTGAAGTCTCCACCAGCGGCAGGGAAACAGTAAAGCCAGCAGGTTTGATCTGGAAACCAGAGCTGCTGCAGAAGAGCGTGCAGTGACCCCCCACCAAGAGGTGGGAAAGGTAGACTGGAAACCTGAAGAATCAAAGATGCTTCTGGTGAAGTATCTACCTCCCAAATGAGGGAACTGACCCAAGATGAACTTAGTAAGAGTTAGCATTAACAACTATCCTTATATTTACATGACTTTATAGGTTTCACTTTTACAGAGAAAGATCTTCAACACCATATTGTGACACAGTTAGGGAGCATTAACAGGATGGGATTTCATCTTACACACGAGTTATAGTCAAACATCAGAAAAAAAATGTAAGGTAGAAATCACCCTAACTCTTATACCATTTAAATGTCATTACTATCCACTATAGTACTATCAAGAGAAAATTTAAAGGATGTTCAAAAAACCCTTGATAGTTGCTAAATCTGCCCCTAAACTATAGCATGGTTGTATGCACAGCCCTTTACTGTCCTCAAACGCAGTGAGTTTGGGAACCCCTGAGCCAGATGAATAGAGGGCACTAAAGAAATGTCCACACACAGGTACCCGAGTCTTCATCTCGGGATACTTTAAGATGATCCTCTACTCCTCAGCAGCCGAAGGTGGAAAGGTAGAGAAACTTAAAGTGCTCTGCTTCCCTGCAGAATTGGCTCCACTTTGTTTCCTGGTATCTCTCACCATGTGTCGGATATAATGTTTCGGAAATATCAAAAAGAACAACATCAAAAAAAAAAAAAGAAGAAGAAGGACAACAACAACAACAACACCTGGGACAGCACCTCACCCAAGGAATGGCACACAATGTGTGACAGCAATGCTTGCTGGACCTGACATCCAGATCCACACACCATTCACAGGAAAGTGTAAGGAAGTTGGTCATTCATTTCCTGACTTTCCAAATTGGCAATTCCTATGGTGGCCCCATTAACTACAATTCCCCCATATAGTTAGCCAGATAGAGTGCTAAAGCTGGGGATGTCTGGGGAGGACTTATGATTCAACTCCTTCAAGGCACCTATGCTGAACAGGTCCACCTTGCATATAAGGAGAGAGACTTACTGGTTTGAGTGTCAGAGTCCAAGGTCAGGACTTTGAGACACTTTGCTCACCAGCTGCTTCTAAGCAATCAACTAAGATAAAGAGTGTAATATAAAGATTTATTTACTTGTAAGAGTGAGAGAGAGAGAGAACATGCATGCAGGAATGGAGGGAAGAGCAGACGGAGAGAATATTTCAAGCAGACTCCATGCCAAGAATGGAGTCCAAGGTAGGGCTTGATATCACAACACATGAGATCATGACCTGATCCAAAACAGAGTCAGACACCCAATCAACAGAGCCACCTGGGAATCCCATGAAGGATATGACATAAAACAATATGATAAGGAGCATCAACATTCATGTTGAGACTCAAGAAGCCTATCACTGTGCAATACCAATGTGAAAAGGAAGTTTGCTGCATACAACTAGGATAAGTTTGTATTAAAGCTTGGAAATATAACAAGCAGAAGAATAAAATTCTCATGTGCAAATGTCAAAGATCATAGTTAGGCAAAAGAAGGATCATCAGTTCATTAATCCAAGCATGTAATCTAACACACACGTATTAATGAGCCAGACTCTGAAATATAGTTTTTGCACTCCAAGAAACTACAAACAAAAAACAGAATATAGTAACAGAGAGGAAGACATAATTGAGAATATTAAAAGATAAAATCATCAACCTTATAAAAGGCAACTAAGAAAACCTTACAGCTAACATACTTAATAGTGGAACTCTGAATGTTTTCTATCTAAGGTCAGGAGCAAGGCAAAGGCATCACTGTCACCACCTCTATTCAATACTGTACTGAAGGTTCTAGGCAATGCAATAAAGGAAGAAAATCAAAGAAAGGGCATCCAGACTAGAAAGGAAGAAGGAAAATTTTCCTTATTTGCAGTCACCACAATCCTACCTATATAAAAATCACAAGGAATCCACAGGAAAATACTACTAAATATGTGACTTCAGCAAGGTTGCAGGATACAGGATCAAAACACAAAAATCAATTATATTTCTACATACTAGAAATGAAGACTTCAAAAATTAAATTAGGAAAAAAAATTAAATTAGGAAAATGATTACAGTCATAATAGCATCAAAAAGAATAAAATACTTAAAAATAAATTTAGGAAAAAAATGTAAGACTGCTCACTGAAAGTATAAAACACTGCTGAAACAAGTTTTTAAAAGATATAAATAGATTTCATATTCATAGATCAGAGGACTTCATTTTGCTAAAACAACAATTCCCCCCAAGTTAATCTACAAATTCAATACAAACCCCATCAAAATCCTCGTATGCTTTTTTTTTTTCACAGAAGTTGCCAACTGATCCTAAAATGTATATGGAAATGCAAAGAATTCAGAACATCCAAAACAATCTTAATAAAAAACAAACAACAAAAAAACCTGGTAGTTTTGTATTTCTCAGTTTTTTTTTTAATTTTTTTTTTTTAATTTATTTATGATAGTCACAGAGAGAGAGAGAGAGAGGCAGAGACACAGGCAGAGGGAGAAGCAGGCTCCATGCACCGGGAGCCCAACGTGGGATTCGATCCCGGGTCTCCAGGATCGCGCCCTGGGCCAAAGGCAGGCGCCAAACCGCTGCGCCACCCAGGGATCCCATATTTCTCAGTTTTGAAACTTACTACTAAGCTACAATAATGACAGTGTTGTATTAGCATAAAGATAGACATATAGCATACAGATTAACGGAACTGTCAACATAATTGAAAGTCCAGAAATAAATCCTTATGTTTACGGTCAACTGATATTCACAAAGGTCCCAAGTTAATTCAATGGGGAAAGGGCAGTCTTTTCAACTAGTTTGAAATAGTTTGAAAATAAATAAAGTTTTAAAATTTTAGACTTTTCATGCAAAAAAAGATGGATTTAGATCAAGATTCGATGAATTATAATGCTTGAACCAAATCTAACCCCACACTTGATTTTATAAGTAAAGTTTTATTAGAACATAGTCACACCCATTTGTTTATATACTGACTGTGGCTACCAGGACAGAGTTGAGCAGCAGTGAGAAAACCGTCTGGTCAGCAAAGTAGAAAGTATTTACCAACCAATCATTTACAGAAAAACTTTGCTAACCCCTGATTTAAAGCCTTACCTCCTAACATGTATAAAAATTAACTCAAAATGTATCATAGAACTAAACATAAAAGCCAAAACTACAAAGCTCTTAGGAAAAAATATAGGAAAAAAGATCCATAACCCTGGGTTAGGCAAAGATTTCTGAGCTATGACACCAAAAGGACAATTAATAAAATGATAAATTAAACTTCATCAAAATTACGAATGTTTGCACTTCAAAGACACCATTAAGAAAATGAAAAGACAAACCATATATTGGGAGAAAATATTTACAATGTATAATATGATAAAGGACCTGTATCCAGCAAAAGAAATCTTATAACTCAATAATAAAAAGACAACCCTAGGAAAAGTGGCAAAAGATTCAAATACATATTTCACCAAAGAAAATATATGGATGGCAAATAAGGCCATGAAAAGATGTTCAACATGATTAGATACTTGGGAAATAGAAATTCAAATCACAATGAAATACCATTTCCCACCCATACGAATGGCTATAATTAAAAAGATAAACAATAACAAGTGTTGGTGAGGATATGAAGAAAATGGAACCCTCATCTATTGCCAGTAGGAATGTAAAATAGTAGAACCACTTTAGAAAATAGTTTGACAGTTTCTTGAAAAGTTAAACCTAACAACTCACCAAGTTCGTAAAGTGAATGACCCAGCAATTCTACCCTTAGGTATCTATCCAAGAAAAAGGAAAACATATGTACACACACACGCATACACACACAGGAAAGAAGCTTGTATACAAGTGTTCACAGCAACATTATTCCTAACAGTGAAGACCCGGAAACAATTCAAATGTCCATAAACTCATGACTGGATAAACAAAATGTAGCACAGCCTGGCAATGAAACACTACTCACCCATAAAAAGGCACAAACTACTGATAACATGCTATATCAACAAGCCAACATCAAAAACATTATGCTAAGTGAAAGAAGCCAGACATAAAAGATGCAGGAGTGCATTTATATGAAATGTCCAGAAAAAAACAAATTTATAGCAACAGAAGGATTAGTGGTTACCTGGGGCTGGGTGTGGGAGTGGGGAGTGACTGCAAATAGGCACAAAGGGTCTTTTTAGGTATTGTGAACAAATGTTTTAAAATCCAATTGTGGTGGGACACCGGGGCGGCTCAGTGGTTGAGCATCCACCTTTGACTCAGGTCGTGATCCCGGGGTCCTGGGATGGAGTCCTGCATCAGGTTCCCCAGGAGTAGCCAGCTTCTCTCTCTGCCTGTGTCTCTGTCTCCCTCTGCGTCTCTCATGAATAAATAAAATATTTTTTTAAAAAAATCCAATTGTGGGGATCCCTGGGTGGCGCAGCGGTTTGGCGCCTGCCTTTGGCCCAGGGCGCGATCCTGGAGACCCGGGATCGAATCCCACGTTGGGCTCCTGGGGCATGGAGCCTGCTTCTCCCTCTGCCTGTGTCTCTGCCTCTCTCTCTCTCTCTGTGACTATCATAAATAAATAAAAAATTAAAAAAAAAAATTTAAAAAAAAATCCAATTGTGGTGACAGTTTCTCAACTCTAAATTTCTAAAAATCAAAAGGTTGAATTTTACGTGTAAAAGACATCTCAAAAACGCTATTAAAAAAAAAAAAGAGGGACAGTGAGAACCTGCGTGGTTCAGTGGTTGAGTGTCTGCCTTCAGCTCAGGGCATGATCCTGGGATCCAAGATAAGAGTCCCCACATTGGGCTCCCTGCGGGGAGCCTGCTTCTCCCACTGCCTGTGTCTCTGTCTCTCATGAATAAATAAATAAATCTTTTTTAAAAAAATAAATAAAAAGAAAAATCTCCATCACTGAATAATCTTTCCAAAGCGCCACTCCTAATTATAGACTTGCAATGTTGCCTCCAAGGAAACATATAGACAGCCTTCCCCGGCACTCAGAGTCCATCACCTGTTCAGCCTCAACATCCCAACCCCAGTGTGGCTGCCAAGTACATGGCCTGTGGAGCTGGAATGTCTAGCCTCCAGCTCTACCACTAACCAGCTGTGACCTTGGGTTACTTCACCTCCTTGAACCTGTGTCCTGAGATCTTCCCTATCCCCTGGAAGGGGAGAACAGCTCACAAGGTCAGCGAGGGGAAGGTCTGAGCTAGTGCTCAGAAAAACACAGCTCAGCCCACACTTCTCATGGCTGACTCTGGTGCATCTTCAGTGTCCCCTCCTCAGGGTGGCAGTGTCTGCCATCCCACCTCCAACGGGGAGTCCCCGTTACTTTGCACACTTTTGTTTCCTTCAGCACACTTGCAGTGCTTTTTTATTCTTTTGACTTTTTCTTCCTTTTAGTCTGTTCCTGCTACTGGGCTGAGGTTTCCATGAGGGCGAGGATCTTGTGCTTCATCCCTTAGTGTCTCTGCAAGGCAGGCCCAGTACCTAACAATGTGTTCGTATTTATTGAGGTGACAGGTTAAGTGGTGGCTAGTGGGGCAGTGCTCAGGCATAGGGCTTCTCTGGCAATGGCATGTTTGTGGACTATTTCTTGTGCATCTTTCTACATCCTCCTTGGTCCTCCCCTAAAGCAGTGGTCCAAACTTGCCTCATGGAAAACAATGGATAATGGTAAATGTGATGTAGCCCTGAGAGTGTAATGAGCCTGGGGACATAAGGATCATGCAGCAGGCCAGCAAGTGACTTGGAAAGAATGGCAGGCAGCTGAGCAGTTGGAAGGGGAAAAGGCTGGAGTACAGTGAGTCTACATGTTGAAAAGCAACCAACTTTATCTGCATTACCAAATATGGCTGTTTAGATGGGGCAAAGAGGAAAAGTAGGCACACACAGGACATTATGACCATGCATGCACCTTCTCTCATTGGAGGATGAGGTTAAATAGACTGGATAAAATGAAATCTTTATGTATTTCACACATGCTTGCTCTGAAAACTGCAGTTGAATATAATTGCAGCATTTTGCATTAATTAAATTTCTTTTACCTTCCTTGGAATTAGGGCTTGAACTCAATATGTAAATTTATGCAAATAAATTGCAAAGTAGCAAGGCCCTAGAACTGATTCTTAAGGAAACTAGAGCACTTTCCAAGATCAGGGCCTGGGGATTAAATATGAGTGTCTTTAAGAATATTTAACTTTCTCTGAAGAACCTGGGGCAGATACTCTTCTCTGGCATCTACCTTCTATTAAAGTAACTTCTCATTTGGCTCATCTAACGATCTCTACTGATTTTTACTTGCCTGCTTAAGGAGAAGGTGGACTCCCCAACCCTCAAGTAACTCTGCTAGTAGAAAAAACCCCTACACCAAACACTTCATTACCATCACTTCCTTTTTCAAATCTCCCTCCCCAAAACCAGGCACACAAGTGCAAGGAAGGAGGAGAGGAAGGAGAGGAAGGAGCTCTCATAGTATGGGGCCATATTCTGGGCAAGTCATTCTTCTCTCTGATGAATCTGCCCAGCATTCAGTCACCAAAGCTCCCTTCAGCTTCAACAGTCTCTGGGAGAAAACAAATGGGGTACCAGTACTGTCAGAACAGGCAGAGGCTGTGACACACAATTTTCAGGCTGCCTTGCCTAGTACTTAGGAAAGGAGCCTGGAGTAGTGAGAAAAGGCTGTTTCTTGCACTCAAAAGATCTGGACTCAAGTCCCATCAGCCAATCCCATCAGGTAACGCCCTGAACAAATTCTTTAACAGCTCTAAGCCTGACTCTCCATCTTTAACAAGAACTTCTACTTTGCAGAATTGTTAAGGGCACTAGAAACAAAATGTAGTAGTCTGATATGATGGCCCCCAAAATGATCTTCTGTCAACTCAGAGGAACTCACCTTCAAAAGGACCCCGTTGAATCTCAGGAGACCCTGACTGACCTAACCCTCCAAACTTCCCAAACACTGGATACCAGGTGACAAAGGTGAGAGCCCCCAAACAGAGCCAAGGGTGTTCTTCTAAATTCCAGTTCAGGCTCCTACTTCTCAACTTTCAAACATGGGCCATCTGCTCCCCATTTTGTCTTCTCTGGAGCCAGGTCAAGACTAGATAACATCTAGCAAGCACCCACGGTGCTAAGCACTAGACTAGACTAAGAACAGAGGCCATCACGAAACACAAGCATTTCTAAACACTTCCATATACACCTTCATCTTATCCTAGGCAGTACCTAGGATCATACAGCCTCCCCTAATTTTCTTAAAAATGTGGTCATTGAGACTCAAAAGAGAAGTTGTTCACCCAAGGCCACATAGCTAATAAGCATCTGCCCGGAAGTCAGACCTCCTGATGTCTTTTTCTAAGCTACTCTCTAATTAATTCGCCTATACTCAGCTCTGCATTTTGTTTGGACTTGGTCGCTGTTTCACTGGGCTTATCCATTTAGCCACCCAACAATCATTTACCAACCACAGAGTGCCAGGCACAAGGGCGTGAAGGGCAGCATTCAATCAACAGGCCCCGCTGGGGCCTGGGGTTGGCCTGCTTCAACCGCAGCCCTTCCTCTTGTTGACCTGGGCTGAGTTACCTCATCTCTCGGCGTCTAATTTGTCCTTAGTCTACAAAATGGGCAGACAGTGTTGTACCTCTCTCACCGGGCTGTTGAACGGTGAACGAGAGGTTGCCTGTGAAGGACTCTGGAACCCACGGCCCCCACTAAGCACTCCAACGTGAGCCGCTTTTGGACTTCTCCTAGGTTCTGGAGATGGAGTCTTGACTCAGAAATGAAGCTGAGCCTCAAGGAGCTTACACGTGTTGGGAAACGCAATAAACAATCAGGTTTCCAAGGTGACGCCTACTAGGAAAAACAATGCAACGGTGACGGTGACGAGCGAGGGGGCTACTTTGGATGGCGGCAGGGCTGGTCGCCGAAGAGTGCTCAGATGATCCTCCCCCGCCAACCAGAGGCGGACCCAGGAAAGGCTGGGGGAGTAAAAACCGCCAACGCAGAGGTGACCGCTGGGAGCCCACCAGGCCCGACCAGGCCACCTCGCAGGCGGAAGGCGGGTGGGCGCGGGGCGCGGGGGCGAGGGGCGGCCACGCGCGGCGCCTCGTCGGGCCCAGGCAGGTGGTTACTCCTCGTCTGGAACGCACCAGGCCTCCGCGGGGCGGGCGTGAGGGGAGCAAGGGGGCTCGTGATCGGATTCACATTTAACTGCTCCCGGGCCGCGGCGTCCTGGCCTGGAGGCGTCTGGGCACAGAGCTGCAGCGCGGAGAGCCAGGTCCGCCCCAGGGCAACGGCAGCCGACGGGGCCGCCCGCTCCCGCTCCCGCTCCCGCTCCCGCTCTCGGCCTCGGCCGGCGGGGGTGCGGCGGCGGCCCCGGGCAGCCCCCGACCCTCGGGCCCCGCCTCCAAGGCGGACGCACGGACGCGCACGGACGCTCGCCGCCGCGGCGCCGGGAGGGTCGACGAGCGAGGCGCGCCCGCCCGCTCCCGGCCCGACCCTCCCCGCAGGCCGGCCGCGCCCTCCACGCCCACCCGGCCCCGGCCGCGCTCGCTCTTCGCGCCGGCCGGCGGCCCGCTCACCCGGATGCCCTGCAGCACCCGGACCCGCTCCTCCTCGTCCATCCCGAAGGACACCCTGCGGGCCTCGCAGCTCTCGGTGCTCCCCATGGCAGGAGGAGGGCGGGCGGGCGGGCGGCCGCGCGACCCGGCTCCAGAGCAACCGGGCGGACGCCGGGCTGCGGCTCCCTGCGCGCCCCGCGCTGCCCGGGACTCGGCGTGCGGCACAAGCCAGCAAGACCCCGTCCTATTGGCCGCCGCTGCCAGCTCAGCCAATCCTGCGGCGCGTGCCTGAGGGGCATTGTGGGGCTTGTAGTCTGGACCGCCTGGGCCGCCCGTCGGATGCCCAGGGACCCCGCGGAGGCGTGGCGCCCGAGCGGTGGGAAGGGGAGGCGTGTCGGGGCGCAGCAGGCAGGGGAAGATCGCCCTTGAAGCAGAGCCAGGGGCGATGTTGAAAGGCCGGGAGCCCCCCGAGGAGTTGAGCCAGCCAGGCGAGGGCGACCTTGGTTCATTCAGCAAACTCCTTTTGAGCAGCGCTTACCGAGACGCAGCAAGCATTGAACCAGCCGTGGGCAACAACGAGACGTCCTGCCTTCGTGAGATTCAGACCTAATGGAAGGAACAAATGAAAAGACAAACAAGCAAGCACATAAACAAGCTTACTAACCACTGTGATAAGTGCCAGAAATGGAAAAGACTATCACAATGCCCCGTGAGAAACTAATAGGAGGGGGTCTCTAATGTGACAGACCAGAGCAACCTCTCTGAGAAAAAAGGATTTGAATTGAGACAGAAGGATAAGTAGGAGTTAGCCAGGAGAAGATGAGGGAAGCACTTGGCTGGGAACCAACCAGTGCAAAGGCCCTGAGACAGGGAAGACCTTGCCACATTTAAGAAATAGAGGGCTTAGCCACAGGACTGAGAAGTGCAAGGGAGCAGAAGAAAGCCAGAGGCAAGAAGGTGAGGGGAGCAGGAACGTCTCACATCACTAGGGCCTTATAGGCAGGTCAGAGTTTTATTCTATTTTTTTTTTAAGATTTTATTTATTCATGAAAGACACACACAGAGAGAGGCAGAGACACAGGCAGAGGGAGAAGCAGGCTCCATGCAGGGAGCGCGATGCAGGACTCAATCCTGGGACTACAGGATCACGCCCTAGGCCAAAGGCAGACGCTAAACCGCTGAGCCACCCAGGCGTCCCCAGAGTTTTATTCTAAGTACCCTGTTAAGACGGTGAATGCTCATAAGCATTGAGGAAACATTAGTCAGGGAGCATACATGTCATGCATTGAGGGCAGTGTATCAAGCACTGTGTTTATGCTTACACAGGATCATATGTGTAGTGGAGGAACACAAATGATTGTGATTTATAGCCATAGTGACATTGAATGAAGCCTCCTTTTGTTCAACCAAGTTGCTAAATGGCTTTGATTTACAAAGTGGGCCTGGAGCTGAGTTTGAAATCTTGAACTGAGAAACCCTAAGTTGCTACCTGAAATAGCAAGAGTCATTTGGAGCTGCTTTTGGGAACCTGGAAAAGAAGGAGTGAGGAGGAGAGAGTGAATGAGAGAGACCAATGAGAATTAGGAAGCCAATGAACATTCCAGAGGTAGGGCCAGAGGATTTTTATGAACAAGGATTTCTGCTAATTCCATTCAAAATACTTTGATTTGTAAATCTCTCTCCTTCCTTTCTGTCCTCCATTTCTTCCATATAAGCAGAGCGGGAGAAGGTGATTCTGGCTCAAGTGGCTTATTGGAAGGTGCCTCAAGAGAAAGAACGTAAGAGAACAGGATGAAGTGGGGTCAAAGCTGGAGACTGGCTTCCGCCTAATGCTAGGCAGGGCTGGGTGGGGGCAAGGCTCTGGAGAACAAATTAAATCCAGAATTAGCCTCATCCTACAACAAGGGGACAGGCCTTCTGTCCCCCATGTCAGTCAATTATTGGCAGCCCAGCACAATTCCCCAGTGAAGGGGGCATCTGTGAGTTGTCAATAGCCACAACCACAGACACTGGGGGATGGCCCCACCAGCTGGTAAAAAAAAAACCTGGGTGGGGAACTTTAAGCATCCACTACATGCTCCACATATTTTTGAAGGTCTCCCAAACACTCAAACTCCTATGGCTGTGGAGGGAGGCTTGTGAAAAGTTGAGAAAGGAATGGATTTCACTTCTGGGTCAGATGATGAAATAACACACTGAACTGATTCTGCAAAATGAGAGTCAGAACCACATGCCTGAGCTTGAGACTGTATGTGGCCTCCCCCGCCACCACTGTGTGCAACATCCCAGGAGAGAATCAGAATTGCACAAGACCTGGAGTGGGGGTTATGGTGTCAGCAGCCAAGCTTAAGTCTCATGACAACCCAATAAGTTCTGTACTCCTTTTTCACAGTTGAGAAAACTGACAAGCAAATGGGGGAAGATAACATGACATTATAATTCAAAGTAGGATGAGAGTTTGAATAAAGACAATAGCACTGGGATGCAAAGGAAAAGAAGGGAGGGGTGATTTATATTTTTTGAAGGCTTTCTTGGTGCCCGGTTCTATGACAGGAGCACCTTGTGGGCGGTTAATCCAGGATTAATTCATCTAGTCCTGGAAATCATCCAGAGAGAGTTACTGCCCCACTGTGAGGCTCAAGAAAGTGAAGCTCTGCGGGTGGGGGGCGGGGGGGGGAGGTATTTTAACAGGCCCACTAGATGCTGCTCAGTACCCACCCTATCCTTCCTTACAACAGAGGCCCAATTTCTTTCTGTGCAACAATGTGCCTGGTTAGAAAAATTTGCCCCGCACTGGCCAAACTTTGAAAAATCTGAGCTTTATAACAATTTGACAATTTGAGCTTATAACAATTTGAACTTAAATCCAACAGTCCATGTGTTAAAAGGCAGGGGCAGGGGAAAGCTTTACAAAAAGAATGCCAGCAAATCAATATAAGATTTAAAAATCACCATTTTGCAAGCCTCAGTAAATTAACTGAATCAGGCAAAACTCATCAATGGATACTAACACCATTGAGTGAAAGTGGTTGGAGAACAAGATACTCAGGTAACCTGCAAGTTTCACCAGAGATTTCTTAATTATTACAAAGGGAAAGCTGTATCACAATGATGAGACCTGGGAGTCACTGCCTTAACCATCTGGTCACATTTAGCATACCAAGAGGAGGACAACCTGACTTCATGTCTGTCCCCATGTGATGCAATAAGGAACACACAAAGATCCTGTGGGGTATTGTTGTCAAAAATGTGTGACCTGAATCTAATCGCAAGAAAACAATAATCAAGCAAATCCACGATGTGAAACCTCTTGCAAAACAACTGTCCTGGACTCTTCCAAAAGGTCCACATCACGAAAAACAAAACAAAGAAAAGGTAGCTTAAAAGAGATGAAAGAAGCAGAACAATGAACTGCATCTGAGAATCTTGATGAGATCCTGGATAAAAATGACAAAAGTGAAAACGACAGCAAAGACACGGTAAAAAAGGGAACGTGGTATGATTGGGAAAGTTTTAGATATGGAACAAGGTCCTAGGTGATATTATCAAATTAATGCTTATTTTCTTGTTCTTGGGAGATGCATGCTGAAGTGTTTGGGGGTGGAGTGTCATATTTATGCAACTTGCATTCAAATGTTTAAGAAAAAAATTCATGATAGGTGAATCCAGGTGAAATATGTATTAGAGTCCATTATATTATTCTTTCACACTTTCTATGATTTGAATTTTTCAGGATAATAAGTAAGAAGGAAAGAAAATTAAATTCTGCACTTGGGAAAAAATACTTCCCTCCTCAGGCTTTCTTGACTGTGACTTCATCTGGAGATGACCCTGTGATCTCACTCTAGCCAAGGAGGCACTTGAGCAATGTGGTACCTGGAGAACAGCACAGGGCCCGAGGAGAGCAGTGAGATATGATCATGTGAGATGAGTACAAGGTTGAAGTCTGCCTCTAACTAGACCTTTGCCCCAGCCATGTTATTGAGTACCTTTGCACTAAGTTTTCTGATAGATATGAGTGATGAGGAACATTGCACAGAATGCTTACCCAGAGCTCAGCCTTTAGTGAGTTAAGTCAGTGATAGCAATTTGTATCGAAAGATTTTGGTTTTGGAATTAATGCCTTGACAGCTAGTGTAGAGGGTGTGTTGGAGAGGGTCTTGTGTGAGCTAGCTTCTCTTAGATTGGGTTCTCCAGAGGCAAACAAGAGGAAGGGCAGGGCTGGTAGAGTAGAAAAGTAGGAGAAGTAATTTGCTTTGTCCATGTTAAAAGCCAAAAGGAAGTTTTTTCCATAAGCTCAGGAAAAAAGACAAGGATGTCTGCTTTCATCACTTCTACTCAGTATAGCACTGGAGGTTCTAACCAAGGCAAAAAGATATGAAAATGAAATAAAAGTCATCTATATTGGAAAAGAAGTATCTCTATTTGCAGACGACATGGTCTTATATATAGAAATTCCTAAGGAATACACACACATACACACACTCAACAGAGCTAATAAGCAAGTTCAGCAAGGTTGAATAGAAGGTCAATATACGAAAATCAGTTCTATTTCTAAACACTCACAATGAACAATCCAAAAATGAAATTAAGAAGATTTCACTTATGATAGCATCAAAAAGAATAAAACACTTAGCAATAAATTTAACCAAAGAAGTGCAAAACTTGTACCCTGAGAACTATAAAACATTGTTATCTGGGAAAGGGAATGGAAATTGACAGGATAACAAAATTTAAGGGTATTGGCTACATGACATATACATTTATCAAGACTCATCAAGCTGTAAACTTAACACCTAGGCATTTTATAACATATAAATTATACCTCAATAAAAGTCTAAAATATTTTGGGAGAGTTAACACCATAATGTTCCACGTCTCATCTGCGCAAAATGTAGGTGTGCGGGACTCGGCAATCCTGACTATCAGAGGCTCCACTATGCTTTAACCACGCCAGTCTGGAACACTGGCTTCTTTGGTCAACTCAGCAGGGCTTTAGTCAACTTAGCAAGGCAAGATCGGGCCTTATTTACGACTCAAAAGCAAAGAAACCAAATAACCCAATTTAAAAATGGGCAAAGGACCTCTTCTCCAAGGAAGATATAGAAAAGGTCAACAGATACATGAAAAGAATCTCAACATCACTAGTCGTTAAGGAAATGCAAATCTAAACCACAATGAGATATTACCTCATGGCCATCACCCAAAAGACAAGCAGTTAACAAATGCTGGTGAGGATGCTGAGAAGGGGAACCCATGTGCACTGTGGGTGGGAATATAAATAGGTTCAGCCGCTATAGAAAATAGTATGGAGAATTTTCAAAAAATTAAAAATAGAATTACCATATGATCCAGCATTTCCACTTTTTTTTCCTAATTCTTTATTTAAATTGAATTTAGTTAACATATACTGTACTATTGGTTTCAGGGGTAGAATTTAGTGATCCATCATTTGCGTATAACACCCATCATTTGCCCCCCTTAGTACCCATCACCCAGTTACCCCATCCCCTCACCCATCTCCCCTCCAGTAACCCTCAGTTTGTTTCCTAGAGTCAAACATCTTTTATGGTTTGCCTCTGTCTCTATTTTCATCTTATTTTATTTTTCCTTCCCTTCCCCTATGTTCGTCTGTTTAGTTTCTTAAATTCCACATGAGTGAAATCATATGATATTTGTCTTCCTCTGACTGACTTATTTTGCTTAGCATAATACCCTCTAGTTCCATCCACATCGTTGCAAATGGCAAGATTTCATTCTTTTGATGGCTGAATAATATTTCATTATATATTTATATATATACCTTCATTTTATATATATTTATATATAGGCATATATATAAATATATATATACCTTTCTTCATCTATATATATGTTTGTGTATATATATGTGTATATATATGTATGTGTGTATATATATATATATATACACGTATGAACAGCCTTATTCTTTATTCATTCACCTGTGGTTGGACATCTGGGCTCTTTCCATAGTTTTGCTATTTTGGACATTGCTGCTATAAACATTGGAGTGCAGGTGCCACTTCGAGTCACTATGTTTGTATCCTTTGGATAAACACCTAGTAGAGCAATTGCTGGGTCGTAGGGCAGGTCTATTTTTAACTTCTTGAGGAACCTCCATACTGTTTTCCAGAGCGGCTGCACCAGTTTGCATTCCTACCAACAGCATAAGAAGGTTCCCCTCTCTCTGCATCCTTGCCAACATCTGTTGTTCCCCAACTTGTTAATTTTAGCCATTCTGACCAGTGTGAGGTGGTATCTCATTGCGGTTTTGATTTGTATTTCCCTAATGCCGAGTGATGTTGAGCATTTTTCCATGGGTCTGTTGGCCAAATATGCCTTCTTTGGCAAAATGTCTGTTCCTGTCTTCTGCCTATTTCTTAACTAGATTTTTTGGGTTTGGGATGTTGAGTTTGATAAATTCTTTATAGATTTTGGATACCAGCTCTTTATCTGATAAGACATATCTTCTCCCATTCTGTAGGTTGCCTTTTAGTTTTGTTGACGGTTTCCTTTGCTGTGCAAAAGCTTTTTATCTTGATGAACTCCCAATAGGTCATTTTTGCTTTTTTTTTCTCTTACCTTGGAGACGTGTCTAGCAAGAAGTCGCTGCAGCTGAGGTCAAAGAGGTCAGCATTTCCACTTCTAGGAATATACCCAAAGGTAATGAAAACACTAACTTGAAAAAGTATCTGCAGCAATATTTACTATAGCCAAGAGATGAAAACAATCTAGGTGTCCATCATCAGATGAATAGGTAAAGAAGTCATAGTATATGTATATATGTGTATATATATATATATATACACACACACACACACACAATGGAATATTATTCAGCCATTAAAAATGGGAAAATCCTACCATTTACAACAACATGGATGGAACTTGAAGGTATTATGCTAAGTACAAAAAGTCAAAGAAAGACAAATTCTGTATGTTCTCACTTATAGGGAGAATCTTTAAAAAAAAAAAAACTCATAGAAAAAGAGATCAGAGTTGTGGTCAGCAGAGATGGAGGGTGGAGGAGAGGGGATTGGAGAAGGTGGTGAAAACCTACAAACTTCCAGTTTTAAAATAAATAAGTCCCAAGGATGTCATTTACAGTGTGATGCCTACAGCTAACATTACTATATGGCACAGGAAAGTCTTTCAGAGAGTAAACCCTAAGAGTTCTCATCACAAGGAGAAATTTTTTCTTTTATTTTTCTTTCTTTCCTTATTATTGTAACTGTATGAGAAAATGGATGTTAGCCGAACCTATTATGGTAATTATTTCACAATGTATGTTAAACCATCATGCTCTATGCCTTCAACTTCTGTAGCCACATATGTCAATTATTTCTCAATGAGACTGGGGAAAAAAAGAAAAAAAAGAGTGGGCCTCAGAGACTGGAGAAGTGGACCACTGCTTTCCCTGCCTCGGTGACTCCTCACTTTCATTCACATCCCACTGGCCACTCAGGCACGTGGGCCCCTTCAGACCTGTGAGGGCTTGGGAAGTGCTGTCTTCTCTGAGGTGGAGGATGGAGAGAGTGCTCTGTAAGCACAGCTGATGAATGAACACCATGTTGGTCACTTAGTGTTTTCTGGGAAGGTCCACGTAAGAGAAATGACTGATAATAAGTGACCAATTTCAGATGCTAAAATACCATACTGAGACAAAATCACACAGCCCATTTTGTGAATAGGTGGATCATAGTAACAGTGTACATCTGCTGCGGTACAGTAACCATATTCCGTAGATTGTCTGCCTTAAGAAGGTGTTTCCTGGGTGCTGAAATGATCACTCAGCGATGCTGACATGTATATACCTTTGAAGGCAAGTTGTTTTGGCTGCTCTTCTTTCTTCATTTCCTGGGGTCTGGGGCTGAAGTTTGGAAATCGCTGATGAAGAACGGAGCCCCAGTGAGAAAGGAGTGGGAGTTAAGGAGGCTCACACGCAGGCCTGAAGGAGGTGTTCCCCAGAGGACTGGGCAGCCCCACGGTCCGGGAGCCACCAGGAGGACTCATTGAAGGAGCAGGGTGCTACTGGTGGGGCAGCACCTCCCAGATTTCTGTGACTCTTTGCCTTTCTGAACCTCAGGCTTCTTATGCATGACTTGAGCCCCTCATACCCCCCTCATACCCACCATCCCCTCCCCCATAGGTCTGAAGAATGAGAAGCACCTGGATTTGGTGGCATGTGTACCACGGAGCCTGTTCAGGCTGGCTGCTGAGGACTTGGTTGAGAAGATTTTGAGCTAGGTGGGTTTTGAGAGGTGGAGGTAGGAGTAGGGGCAGGGCCAGCTTGGTTCAAGGAGGTAGGGTGGTTTGGCATGAAGGAAGGGGAAATGAGGGACATCCTATAGGAAATCTGGGGAAGGTGGTTATGGTTTAGAGTGGCAGATGAATAGATTTTGGTCTGTGCTATGTGATAGAACCCTCTCCTCCATCTCTGTGTAATCTTCAATAAGAGGTTTGCCTTGGTCATTAGTGCTTTTCAACTAGATTAGGTAGTTTTAGGCAAAAGTGTTTAGGTCTGGCTCCAAGCAGACTAGATGGACCTCCCCCAGATTCACCCTGGAACCATTATTAAGAATGCATCTCTTAGGGATCCCTGGGTGGCGCAGCGCGTTTGGCGCCTGCCTTTGGCCCAGGACGCGATCCTGGAGACCCGGGATCGAATCCCACGTCGGGCTCCCGGTGCATGGAGCCTGCTTCTCCCTCTGCCTGTGTCTCTGCCTCTCTCTCTGTGTGTGTGTGACTATCATAAATAAATAAAAATTAAAAAAAAAAAAGAATGCATCTCTTAGAGAATGGTTGGCCAATGGTGGACATAGGGAAGAATGTGACAGTGCCCAGAGAATAGGACATGGTGGGGAAAGTTTGGTTGAATCACGAGGATGGAAGCCTGAGTGCCAAGTATATAGTTCAACCCTTGAGGCCGTGGTCAGTAGAGAACTCTTGATTTTTGGAGCTGGGGAGGGATCTGATCCGAGCTGTGCTTCCGGAAGCTCTCTTTGACCCCAGAATGAAGGATGTCTTTGGAGTAGCCCTGGAAATGGTTGATGATGAGGCCCCTCCCTGAAATACAACCTGTTCAAAATACAGAGAGCACTACTCGATCTCTACTACCATCTGAATTTTGGGGAGATCTGCACCATCCTGATCCCTGCCTGACCCCTTGACAGCGTTGGTCAGGGGAAACTCCTTTTCCCAGCGCCATGTTTCCATAGGAAAGACACTCATTAGCATGACACTCTTGGTCCATCTATGATGGGTTGAATTTTGAGCAGGAATTTGGCATGTGATGCTTGTTGGTTTCGTCCTCTTCTATCTTTGTGATCGGCCTGCGTGCATGGAGCATGTGCTTCTCTGTGGGGACTTAGTAGTAAGGGTCTGGATCCACCAATGATTAAGGCTCTTCCCTCTCTCTGCTCAGCACGTGTCTGTCCCCACATGTCAAGATCTCATCAGCCTCAGTTCCAGGCATCTTCCAGCTACCACAGTTGCCTGGAAGAAGGACTCTCTCCCTCTTAGCTCAAGGGAAGTCTTTCTCAGAAGCTATTGGCAATCTTCTCCTAAAGTTGCATTGGCCAGTCATGGGTCACACCCCACTGTAAACCAGGCCCTGGCAGAGGAGATGGGATGGCCATTACTGCTTTAGCCCAGCAGGATCATTTCCTGGGCTGGACACATCACCTGCCAAAAACATAGCCCCACCCATAGCTTCATAAATATTCCTCTATTGAATCCTCTTCAAGTGCCCCATTTAAGCAGCCATCTGTTTCCTGCCAGGACTGGATTGTCATGAGGCTCCCGGGTGTACAGTGCAATGTGTGTTGTGTGGTACATCACTGTGAATGAGTGTGAGCATATTTGTGTGTGACCAGGGAAAGGAAGGGAGCAAACCCAGACAATGAAGCTGCTCCATCCATTGTTCCCAGGCCCTCACTCGCTTGGGCTTGGGTCCCCACTGGCTCTCCCAAAATCCAGGAAGCTCCTGGTGCAAAACAAAGCCTCCAGATGGAATGAATCAGCTGAAACACGTAAGTGGATCAAGCAGAAAGTCAGGATCAGCTTCCCGGCCCCAATTTACTATTCTACTTCTCTGAGTTTTCAGCTTCAGCTTCTGCCCTGGATTTAGCTGTTCAGCCCTGTGAAAGGCTGCTTAGTGAGCAGAACAGCCAGCTGGGCCAGGCAGGATCAGGCTCCCTGGAGCCTGGATTCTCTACAACCCAGCAGTCACGCTGCAGGAAGGTCACCCCCCTCCTGAGCAGAGCTGATGAGAGTGGGGAGACAAGGACCATAGATGGCCAAGGATTTCCGTGCAAAGAGAGAAGTTGACTCAACAAAGTGAGGTGGGCCACAGAACTCACAAAGGTCTCGAAAACTGCTTGGCCAGATTGCCATTTCTTTTCTAATTAGTCTCCCTTTATACATACCACACATACACACTCATACACAACTGTAATTTAAAAAGCAGGGCCAGTACCAGGTGGAGGTTGGGCTTCCTGGCCTGTTTCAAGCCCAGTCTCTGGCCCTGCTCCAGGAGGCATCTGATTGGAGCCTGGTGAGCTCCAGCATGCCACAAGCAGCTTGGGGTGTGGGCGACCAGAGCCAATCAAAAGCTCACAAAGTCTGGGCTACAGAGTGGTCTAGAGCACTGCCACGGCTCATGGATGCTGGGCAAGGCAGGTGGACTGGAGCTGGGCAAGTGCTGGGGACCAGAGCCACAGTGTGCTCAGGGACCTGCCCACTTGGACCTGCCCGTGCTGCCACTCAGGCCAGGAATGCCCCCCTTTTGCTCTTCCTCTGGTGTTACAAGGTGACCCAGTCGGGTGGAGGCCTGCAGCACAGGTGGCAAAAGAATCCAACTGAGGCAGAACAAAGAGATGGAAGTTTATTGAATACACTGAAAGGGAGCAGTGGGCAGGACAGCAAGTGATAGACTGTCTTCCAGGAAGCAGTAAGGGTATGGGGCACTATAGTTATGGGGAGGAGTGAGGAGGCATGGGTTCCTATGGAATTTTTGGGTTTTGGTACCTGTGCCAGGTTGCAAGTGGCCCATTGGTCAGCTGGGGCCTACGGCTATTCTGAGGTGGGTTGCCTAAAGAGCCTGTTTGCATTCAGCCAGCGGTCTCTGTGGGCCCTTCTACCTGACTGAGGCTCCCATTGCTCAAGCCTGTTGCCTAAAAGCAGCCTCTGCAGAAGTCAACCTCCCCAACCAGGCCACATCTTTCCACCTCACACTCCTGTATTTTATTTTCTTCCTTTCTGAAAAAAAAGATCACTGTCTGGATCTTTGTTGCTTATTTGTTTATGGTTGGTTTCTAGCCAATACTACCACACTGTTTGGGCATGCGCACGCCCGTGTCAGCACACACACACACACACACACACACACACACACACACACAAACACAAACATATACACACACACAGAGCTCCTAAGATAGAAGCTTTCGAGAAGAGGGACTGCCTCTGCTTCGTTCATCACTGAATTCCAGCACTTAGCACAGGGCCTGGCACAGGGTAGGTACTCAAGAAATCCTTGAGTGAGTGAATGAATGAATGAATGAACAAAAATGAGCTTCCCTACTGTGTGTGAGTTGCTTCACGATTAGAGAGGTGAGAAAGTGAATGATTAAGAGTAAAGATCTGTCTTTTAATCCCAGCTACCTGTGTGATCAGTAAGTGATGTCACCTCTCCATGCCACAATTTACCCATCTGTAAAACAGGGATAAGCACAGAATCTCCCTACAGGGTTGATGAGGGATTGTGTGAGTTAATACATATGATGAACACACAACGGTACCTGGCAAAGAGGAAACACTCAATTATCAGTAGTTATTATTATGCTATTCATCATCCCCAGAAACCTGCCAAAGGAGGCTCAGATAAGAGCTGTGACTTGTCTGAGGTCACACAGGTAGAAGGGGGAAGAGAGAGGATTTGAGCTGTGGTTCAAATATCTCAGAAGACATGGCCCTTTCTAGGATTGCACTTAGACTTGGCATACTACCCCTGGGAGTGTGGCCTATCTAGTCCTTAGATGTGGGATTTAGGAACTGGGATGAAGGCAGCCTGTTTATCAGCCCATGTGACAGTGGCAGTCAGGGTCTGAGGCCCAGGAAGACGTGAGGGCATGGGGAAGGGAAAGAAAGGCTGCTGCTCCAGGATGTTTGGCACCCTGCTAGCCCTGGCTACCAGCCCTGATAGGGAAGCCATCCTGGCACCCAGCCTGGGAGGAGCTGCCCTCCAGCTCCTGGCCCCTTTGGTGTTTCCTTCCATCTCTGCAGCTCAAATGCAGTCACAGAGCCATACCCCTCCCCGCCCTGGGACTCTTATAGTTCACGGTTTATGATGAATTTGTTAAAATGCACACACAAGGTTTAAGGAAGTAACAAGAGGTACAAATTGACACGATTCCTTGGAGAGCTCAGTGGTAATCCTAGTTGCCTATTTGGCAAAATGGTTTTCGAGGCTTTTGCATTAATTAGCGGGAGAGGGGCCCACCCCTGTGTCCCCAGGAGCTCTGAGCTGCCTCCTTCAGAGCAGCGTCACCTTCTCTGCATTCAAGCCTATTACTAAGTCCTGCTTAGAGCAGGGGCCACACCAGAGTGTGGCTGGGGGAGCTTTACCCTCCCTCCCAAAAATCTCTGTCACCTCTTCGCAGCCATGCTAAACAAAAGTAGAAAACTTGTGTTTGCATTGCAAACAAAGCTTCAAGACAGGCTGCTGAAAACTACCCCCCCCCCCAGGTGGCTTGCACAATTTTGTGCTTTTTTGCATCTTTGGAATTAAAATCTACATCCAATGCATGCCAGAGTCTCAAATGCTGCAGGAATTATCCATATTTACTGAGTGGCAGAGTGACTTGCAAATATAGTATCATGCAGGTGGTGATGTTGCAGTAGGGCTGGTGCCCAGAGGGCCTTGGAGCCCCCAGGGAGATAAGGAAGGGTCTTGGGAGCAATGGTCTGCAGAAGATGGAGAGGGGTTATGTTGGACAGAGTACCAGGGAGGACCAGGAGACAGTGGGACCTGAGAAAGGCATGTGAGCCAGGATGCCCAGTTGGCACCTGTCTAATCTTGCTGGGGGGACCTAGAAGTGGGAGCAAGCCTCCCACTGGACTCCTGATGCTATTTGTCACTGTCACGATAATAGCAATTCCAAAGGGTGAGGAGTGGTAAGTGTTTTTCTCCAGTGTTTCTAATGAGGAGCAGCTGAGCCGGCATGAGCTCTCCTCTCGTGCTCATCTCCACGGAGCTACCTGACCAGACAGGCCATCTCCGAGTCTTTCCTATGGAGATGGGAAGAAGTTCGGGGAATGTTTGGATGTGGTCTGGTTTAATCCTCAAACAACTTGATGTGGTAAGTATTATTATTGTTATTGTTCCCACTTCAGAGATGACAACTCTGGTCAGGAGGGAACCAAGCCGTCCACAGCACACAGCTATAATCGTGGGGACCAAGAGGAACCACCCCTTGGAGCTGGTTGGGAGGACACAGTGCCCTTTAGGAGCCCTGGGGGCAGTGGCCTCCTGATTTCACACTTGTCCGGGGAAGCAGATCCTGGCCTGGTGGTGGCTGTCCACTCCCTGGACACACCACCCACTAATGCCCTCCTCCCCACCCTTCTGATGGATCTTCATGACTAATACAAACCACACAACAATGAACCATTTCGTAGGAGTGTCCTTGTGCCCCTGTGCAAGGTTTCTAAAGAATAGATTCTTAAAAGTGGAACTGTAGGTGCAAGCCACAGATGCCACTAAGTCTGTATCAACACTTCTATCTACCACCAACGTATGAGAATGCTCGTTTCCCCACACCTTTGCCAATGCAGGTGTCACCGTTTAATTTTTGCCAGTGTGATGGAGAAAAACAGTGGTGTTTTTTTTTTGTTTGTTTTTAAGATTTATCTGTTTATTCGAGAGAGAGAGAGCATATAGGCAGAAGGGGAAGAGAGAAGGAGAGAGAGTCTCCAGCAGACTACATACTAAGCGTGGAGCCCAACACAGCGCTCAATCCTATGACCCTGAGATCACGACCAGAGCCAAAATCAAGAGTCTGACTCTTAACTCACTGTGCCACCCAGGCACACATCACTCAAATTGTTTTAATTTTGGTTACAATTCCCTAAATATTATATCTAAAGCATCTTTACATTTGTTTTTTGGTCATTGATATTTCTTTTATCTGTGAATTACTTTTTCATGTCCTCTGTCCACCTTATTTGTTTTGTTTGGGTCCTTTTATGATTGATTTATAGGAGCTCTGTCTATGCTCTAGGTGTTACTCTTTTTTTTCCAGATGTTTTAACTATTTTCTTCCAGCCTACCACTTGTCTTTTACTTTTATGCTATTTTTGACAAACTGGATTTTGTGTTCAGTCAAATCTCTAAGTCATGCCCTTTTCTGGTTTGTTGATTTTATGTATTAGAAGGGAATTATCTCCTACTAAGATTGTAAACTGTTTTGTTTTATGTTGACCTTTTAAAACCATTAATAATTTATTTTTATTATGCTATGGGATTATGCTATATAGGATTTTTTCCCACGTAGTTGGCTAATTGCTCTCCCCTTATCATTTATTCAATATTTCATTGTTTCACCACTAAAGTTGCTTTTATTTATTTTTAAAAAAGATTTACTTAATTTGAGAGAGAGAGAGAGAGAATGCATGCACATACACTGGGGGAGGGGTACTGGGAGAGGGTGAGAAAGAATCTCAAGCAGAACCCCCACTAAGCACAGACCCTGATGTGGAGCTCCATCCCATGACCCTGAGATCATGGGCTTGAGCTGAAATCAGGAGAACATTGGACTGACTGAGCCACCCAGGCACCCCACACCACTATATTTAAAAAGTCAACTTCATAGTAAACTATTTTTTCCATATGTACACAATATGTGTCTAGATTTGTCTCTGTATTCATTGGCTATTTATAAAGAATCTACCACTGATTTAATTGCTATAACTTTATAAGATATTTGGATATCTGACAAGGGAAATTATCCCTTGTTGTTTTTCTTTTTTTCAAATTTTCCTGACTACCTCTGGAAATTTTCCTTCCAAGGGAAAGAAACCATCTTATTATATGCCATTAATCATCTTACTGAGATTTTTATTGAGATGCTATTGAATTTATAGATTAATTTATGGGAGAACTGATATAACTAACTCTTATTGAAGGACATTCAGTAAACTTTGGTCACTTTCTTTATACAGTTTGTAGACATTTTTATTAAGTTTCTTTCTAGATATTTTATAGACTGTTGTTTTTAAGAATGGGTTCATTTCTCATTTCATTTTCTAATTGGTTTTTGCTAGTATGTAATTAAGCTATCGATTTTTCTGTGCTGATCTTATATCTGGCTATACTGCTTAACTCTCTTATTCGTTTGTCAATTGATTCTCTTGAGAATTTTCTAGGGAGGTGATCATTGGTCTGTACATAATCTTGGTTTTGTTCTTTTTCTCCCAATGTTAATAGCATTTTCCCCTTGTATTATAGTATTAGCTAGCATCTCCAATAAAAAGGTTGAATAGTGCAATAAGAGTAATACTGTTTCTTTTTTATTTTGTTATCAAGTATGATTACTGTAGAGTTTTAATGCCCTTTATCATATTACAAAAGAACCTAATTTGCTAGAAGCTTTGTGGGGTTTTTTTTATCATGAAAGTATGTATGTGGAATATTTTCAAAACTGTTTTTGTTCTCTATGAAAACAATTATGTGGTTTTTCTTGTACTCCAGTAAAGCAGTGTTTTAAATTGGCAGATTTTTTTCTAAAGTTTAACACAAGGGACACCTGGGTGACTCAGTGGTTGAGCACCTCCCTTCCACCCAAGGTGTGATCCTGGAGTCCTGGGATCGAGTCTCACATCGGGCTCCCTGGGTGGACCCTGCTTCTCCCTCTGCCTGTGTCTCTGCCTCCTCTGTGTCTCTCATTAATAAATAAATAAAATATTTTTTAAAAATTTAACACACACTTGAATTCCAGAGATGTCTTTTAATAGACTAATGGATTGAATTTGCTAATTTTTTAAAAATCAAGAACTCAATCAAGTTAATTTTAAAAGATAATACTACAAAAATGGTCTAATTTATTTTATTTTTTAAGATAAAAAAGAGCCACCCGAGCTGCCCCAAAATGGTCTAATTTCAAATTTAAAACAAGGAACACATTCAATTAATTAAATCATAACATTTACTTATTTTTTATATTTTTAACAATTAAGGGAGAGAAATAGAGAAGGAAAAAACATAAACACAGAAGTGAGAAAAGATACTTTTCACAGAAACACGTAGACACACACACACACACAAAAGAAACAAAACACGTAAAACTAAAGGAAAAAGAAAAGAAAGATCTAGAGATTCACAAATAAGCATATTTAGAAGAGATACATCCAGATAAGACAAAAAATAGGTAAATGGGTGCACACAGTGAGAGAGGGAGGGGTCAGGAGAAGTAAATTCAGACTAACAAGAACAAAATGACTCAGCCTGAGTGACCTTGCTGGGTAACGCTGAGCCCTCTATGTGGCCCTCCATTTTCCATCTTGTATGGGATTTTTTTTAAGGTTTTATTTATCAATGAGAGACACAGAGAGAGAGAGGCAAAGACACAAGCAGAGGGAGAAGCAGGCTGTGTGCAGGTTGCCGAACGTGGGATTTGATCCCAGGTCTCCAGCATCAGGCCCCGGTCTGAAGACGATGCTAAACCACTGAGCCACCCAGGCTGCCCTTGTATGGGATTTTATTTAGGAGTTTTGCATCTGCATTTATGACAGAGATCAGCATATACTTTGTTTTCCTAAACTGTCCTCTGTTGTCTCTTGGACCATCTATTTCATTGATCAACTGCACTGTTTTTGTTCAAATTTTATTAATTTCTTGTTTAGTGTTAATTCAATCACCCTACAGTCTAGGAATTTTAAAATTTTAAAAAGAAAATAGTTTCCTGAGTTGAAAGTTTAGTTCATTCATTGTCCATCTTTTTTTGGTTGTTTTCTAATGAATGCGTGCATGTAAGCCATACTTTTCCTTTGAGTGTCGGCTGGGCAGAAAAACACAGATTTTGTGATGGGGAGCTGCTGGTATTCAAACATAGATAGTTTGTACATTACAAATTTTTATTTTCCCTTTAATTCAAGAGCTATTAAAACGTCTTTGTTAACTTCTAATTTTATTTCATTTCAATCAGAGACCATCACCTAAATAATAGCATATTTTTAGAATTTATTAAGATTTCCTTTATGGCCTTAGATACAATTTTTCAGAATATTCCATTTGTAATTCAAAGAAAAGTATAATCTCTGTTAGTTGAGCAGAACGGTGTGTGTGTGTGTGTGTGTGTGTGTGTGTGTGTGATTAGCTCAAGCTCATTTGGCATTTTAGGTAAATTCTATGGAGAGTTTTGTCAAAATTCCCCAATCAGATGTTAGAATTTGGTTTGTTCTACTTGTAATTCTATCAGTTTTCTTCTCCAAGTATTTTGAAGCTATGCTTTAAGGACAATAAAAAAATGATCATTAGATACCCTGAAGATTGTTCCCCTTTTCAATATGCTTTTATTATAAATGCTTTGGCCTTGAATTCCATTTCATCTGAATTTAATATTACCATTTTTCTTTGTTTTATTAGCATTTTCATTCCTTCAATTTCATTTTTCCTGGATTGTTTCTTTTAGATATGTTTCCCAAGAAGAGTATACAGCTGGAGTTTATATTTTTATCCAACAAGGGTCTTTTTATTTTTCAATTAACAAGTTTAACCCAATCACATCTATTGTGATGACTGATCTTAGAGTTGTTCATTCCTTTTTGTGTGTTTGTTTTATGTGTATTATGCTTTTTAATTTTCTTTTCCCCTTTTCTTACACCTTGTTATGCCAACTGAATTTTCTTTGTTACGTTTTCTCACCTTTAAAAGACACTATCTGTAGGTGAGTTACTCCCACAAGAGGCCAAACAACAGTTCTACTTTCTTTTACTACATTGACCACTTCCTTGAATTTTTATTCCATGGTTAATTTATTTTGCTTTCCATTGAAGTATAACAGACATATGCATAACATGCCTAGATGTAAAGCATACAACTTGATTAATTTTTCCAAGGAAAACTCACTTGTGCAAATCCTATCCTGAGCAAAACACAGAACATTCCCAGTATTCACAAAGCCTTTGTGTTCTCCCATTCCTTCCCTCAGCCACAGGTAAGCCTATCACCGTAAGCCGATGTGCTCTGTTCCTCAACTTGTTATGTAACATCGCAGCATCTGTTCCTCTGTGTCTAACTCTTTTAGCCCATCATTACGCCTTTTTGACTCCACGGAAGCATAGAGCAGTGGTGGTTTCTATGACTATATCATAAGTTATCTGTTCTACTGTTGATGAACATTCGTCTGTCCCAGTTTGTGGGTGTTGCAGATAATGTTGCTATGAGCATCTTGGCACTTATCTTTTTGGTACAGAGATCTATGCATTCTTTATGTATTGTTAACCTTAAAAATAAGACCGGCTGCTATTTTACCAGCAAAAATGGGCTTATTCGGGGAAAAACAGAGCATTCCAATCTGAGCAAGCTACAGAGGTCCAAAAAATAAAGGAGAGGAAGACTTTTACAGAGAAAAGGGTAGAGTTGGCAGGGTCTGCCATAAGCAAAAAGTCCGTTGGAGTAAAGCTGGGAGTTCAAGGTAGTGGCTTTTCATTGGCTGAGTTGTGACTGTCTCTGGTTGGCTGGGCTGTTGCTGAGCGAGGGGGAAAACCCTTCTTCCATCCCCCGGCTAGGATAGTAAAGGAATAACAAGAAGTATAGCCTGGCAAGATCCCCAAGATTGGGTGGGTCTGCAATCAACAGGAAGCTGTAGGAGGTGAGCGCTCCACCTGCTGGTGTCTTACTCCATTTTAAACCAGGTTCTGGGGCAGCCTGGGTAGCTCAGCAGTTTAGCGCCTTCTTCAGCCCAGGGCATGATCCTGGAGACCCAGGATCGAGTCCTGTGTCTGGCTCCCTGCACGGAGCCTGCTTCTCCCTCTGCCTGTGTCTCTCATGAATAAATAAATAAAGTCTTTAAAAAAAAAACAGGTTCCATTTCAATAATTTTCACAGGAAACATACACGCCCACGAAAAGAATTGCTGGATCATAAACTATGCATATATTTAGTATTTGAGGATACTGTCAATTTTCCAAATGGTGCACCTGCATTGTTTTTTTTTTAATTTTTATTTATTTATGATAGCCACAGAGAGAGAGAGAGAGAGAGGCAGAGACACAGGCAGAGGAAGAAGCAGGCTCCATGCACCGGGAGCCCGACGTGGGATTCGATCCCGGGTCTTCAGGATCGCGCCCTGGGCCAAAGGCAGGCGCCAAACCGCTGCGCCACCCAGGGATCCCTGCACCTGCATTGTTATTTAAAATTTCCCACTTTAAACAACCAATACTTACTCTTCAAAAGCAGCATTTACTGTTTTATTTGATCATTTATTTGATGCAATGTTTATTGTATTCCACTCCTTTTGCATGTCTTCATTTTGCTTCTGGCTAGAATTCATTTTTCAGTATTTCGGGTTCTTTTAGAGAGTATCTGTGGGTCTTAAATGTTTGACTTCTTGCATGTCTGAAAATGTCTTAATTTTGTCCTCACAACGAAAGATAGATTTATAATAGCTAAGCTTGGTATACAGTGGTAGGTTCCAGGCAATTTCAATTGAGGACTTTGAAGATATTGCTCTATTACCATGTTGATCTCTTGAAAGTCTCTGTCAATCTCAGCATCATTATTTCTTCAGTTTGGAGAGCACTTCTTCTACTATTTCATAGAAAATTTCCTTCCTTCCATTCTCTCTACTCTCTAGAGTTCCTCTGTGATGGTTTTTGCACTTTTTCCATTTATCTTCTATGTCCTTTAACTTTTGTTCCATGTTATTACTTTGTATTCTTATTACATGTTCTGGGATAATTCCTCAGGTAGGTTTTTCTGCATTACTGATTTGACCTTCAGCTGTATTCATTCCATTTTCCATCCACCTATGAGCTTTGTTTTTTTCTAATTTATCAATCACATTTATAATATTTTTTTTACAAAGGCAATATCTTTGTAAAATTTCTCTGGAGTCATTACTTATACTTATTCAAATTTCCTGTCCTGCTTTCTCTATTCAATCTGATTCCTCAGATATATTTTTCATTAATTCTATTTGGTAATTCTCTTTCATAGTGTTATTATTTAGAGGACATGGTGAAAAGACTTTCTCATAACTCATGTTCAAATTCTCAAATCATCTCACAAATTTGCAATCAGATCCAAGCAGTTAGCAGCGCTGGTGCTAAAATGGAGATTGACCAGAGGTGTTCACTTTGGCTGTGTCTGGGAAGAATAGGGGCAGCCTTCAAGTCCTACATACCTCTTCTCTTCCACCAGCCTTTCTCTTCTGCTCCCCAGGCACCCCTTTCTCTAAAAGGGTAACTCATTGACTTTTTTTAACAGGTTGGTTGAGGGGGCTCCAATAGAGAATTAGTTGATGGGTCCTTGGGAGTCAAAGCTAGGTTGACTTGTTCTCCCTGGGGAGAGAAAGGAGAAAGCCAGAAAGTGTGAAAATTCCTCCAAAGTACAAAGGATTGAGCCAAGAAAATAATATCAGTTGACTGTTCCAATATGCAGAAAGTGTCTGAAAAGGAAAGCCAAGCCTAGGTAAAGAATCAGCTTTGACACAGATAAGTGTGGGAGGCAGGTAAGGAAGTCTGCCCCAGGTGTTCCTATGGATGGTATTGAGTGTTCATGGCTGTCCTTGCTGGGCCACTGGGGGACTAAGTGTGGCTGGGTTGTGCTGGCCCAGAGGTGAGGTGGATGAAAACTTCTAGCTCCAGCCCCACTCCTGCAGGACAAATCCTAAAATCACATTCATTAGACTCCTGAGTCTTCCTCTTTCTGCTTTTTCCTAAGAACCAGGCTTTATGTCTTTTGTTTCCCAGTGACTGGAATAAATACAGGATAATCCCAAATTCACACACTTTGTAAATGGAGAAAAGTCAAGATCTTCCTCCAAGCCCAGCTTTGATATTTTTGCAACTTAGAATTTCAGTCTCGTGTGTGTTATAAACATCTTCTCTGCCAGACCTAAGAAATGCACCCACACTCCCTGGCTGGTTGAGTTTTCTTCCCTGAGTCTATAGATATCTTTCATCACAACTTGACAAAAGAGAGGTGCTTGGAGGCCTGTTTTATAGGTTTTCTATTCTATGGGTTTGCCACCCATTACTATCATCTGTCAGATTCATAAAGCAGTAGAATGTACGTATTCCTGTTGGTTGATTTTATTTAGACACTAATCCTTATAGCCATTAAAAAAGGAAGAAAGGCAAAGGCAGGGAGGAGCACACTCAGACCTCCTCTTGGAAAATTCTCACACATGACAGTTTGAGGACAAGAAGCACAAATAATACTGCAAGATAAATAAACAGGGAAATAAAACCACCAGGATTCTAGTAATCATCAGTTACTGGTCTCCCAAATTAGATAGTGGAACTTGTAGAAACCAGTCACATCTTCAATAACTATTACTCTGCATCTTTAAACCAGCAGACACCTTTACAGTTGAGGAATAAAAGATTCTTGTAGGTGAAATGATTCCTGCAAGTGAATAGGAGCCAAATCGGAGAGTGCTGGCTCCAGTTTTATGAGGTCATTATGGAGCCCCTGGAAGAAGGAGGGAAAGAGCTGAGGCTCAGAGATGGAGCAGTGAGTGATTCCCCTGCCGTCCCCTATCCCGGGGGACACAGCCTGCTCAATCACCTCCTGGTCACATCCCCGAGACAGCTATTCCAGTGAAATGGTGTGGCTACACTTAGATATTTCACAGCTGGGAAGCAGCCAAGGCAACAGCAGAAAGGATGTGGCCTCAAACATATGGCCAGCCTCTTTCACTCTTTTCACTTTCTACAAGCAATGGGCATCTCTTCAGTTTCTATGTATTGAAAGGACATACACCTAATACTGCAAGAGTCGGGCCTTGAAAGAGAAGGAGGGGCTGAGACAAAAGAGATGATTCTGTGCAACCAACACCCCAAAGCCCCCCACCCCACAGCTACCCAGGGTTGAACTTCTCGCTGTGTTTCACCTCATTCCTACTACTCATGAGAGTCAAGCCATGCATCAGCATGCCCTCAGCGCTGATGACACAATGGTGAAAACACAGCAGCTCCCCATCCTCGTGGAGCTTCCAGTCTTGGTGGCCGAGGGCGCCGGGCATCCCTCAGAAGCTCACACAAAGACAGCATTGCAAACGGCGGGGAGTGCCAGGGCTCTGAGACTGCGGGCTAGTAGGGGCGCGTGTCTGAGCTGCGGCAAAGGGGAAGGGCCCTGAGCCCTGGGCCTGGCTCCCAGCCCTCGGCGAGGGGGTCCACCCGGTGCTGGTGGCTTGTCCCATGCCGGCCCCTCGCTCGCTCCTTTACCCATCTCTCTCCAGCGCCTCTCCCCTCCTCCACGCCACTCTCCCTACCTCCATTCTGCATCGCGGCCACTTACTCAGAAATGGGCTCCAGCGAGTCACAACTTCTCTCGGCCTCAGTTTCCTTGCCTGTAAAATGGGAATGATCAAAGCAGCTTGCGGGATCAGAGGGCCGTTGTGGGGTTTCCCGGGGCCGACACGCTGCAGAGCCGCCCGCGCCCTGTGCTCCCCACTCCCTGCCCCCAGCCGTCTTCTTCCCAACCGTCAGCACGCCTGGCTACCCAGAGCGGGGGTTCCCCGCTCCTGAAGAGGACGGTGTGCATCTCCTCTTTCCATCAGCGTGACTGCACCAGGCTTCTGTGCCGCAGCCTCTGCAGTTCGCGCCGCACACTCCTATCCCTTCCCCTCGGCGGACCCGTCAGGACCCCCGAGTTGACCGGGAGCGGCGGAATCGTGTGCTCAGGACGGGGGACAGGCCCGGCTCTCCGCGCAGGTGCTTCGGGCAAACAGCCGGGGATGCACCTGCGCCCAGCGGCCGGCGGGGAACCGGCCGGGCCGCTCGCTTCCCGGGGGCCCGCTGCCACCTGGCGGCCGGCCTGGGCAGTGCGCGCGGGGACCCGCCGCAGGGGGCGGCCGCAGGGGCGGGTGGGCCAGCCCCGAGCAGCGCAGTCCCGGGCCGCGAGCGGACGTCAGGGCGCTGAGCTCGCTAGGAGTCCGCTACGATCGTAGGCCCTGGGTCCAGCCCTAAGCAGCCAGAGACGACCGGGGGCTTCCGCGGAGGGCTAATCCCGCCCCTTAGCTCCAGGCGTCCCGGGGCTGGGGAGCCCGAGGCGGACTGCAGGCCTCGGAGGCGGCGGGAGGAGGCACCGAGGACCGGAGCGGAACAGAAGCGCAGCCGCCGGCAGGGAAGCTAGCCCCGCGCTGGCTGCTGCCGTCCCGTTTGCTCCAGCTGACGAAGACTCTGCATCGCAGGCTTCAAACCTTCCTGCTCAAATTGTCCAGTACATCCCAAGGGCCGTGCAGGGCTAGCGATTCCCACCTTGGCTCCAGGTCGACAGCTCTTTGAATGCATACAGGCGGGAGGGGCCCCAGCCTCGCAGGAGTCTGAGGCTGGCACGGTGGGGACAGCCCACCCGCCACTCTGCCCTTCTCTCCTAGACAGTTACCCTTTGTGCCCATTGATGCCCTTCCTTGGTGGTGGTGGGGAGACCAGAGGGATCCAGGGAGGGCACGCGGGCCTCTGTGAGAGCGGCTGTTTCCAATAAAAGAACAGCTCTGGATTCCAAACACCTTTTCCCAACAGGCTGGTGGCTCTTGCACAAATATGTCACCATCTCTTCCATAGTTGTGTATATTCAGGACTCTTTGGAGGGTTAGGCATTTCCAAGCCAAAGAAAGTGAGGGCCCATTTATATATTTTTCCGAAGAAGAAGAAGAAGAAGAAGAAGAAGAAGAAGAAGAAGAAGAAGAAGAAAGAAGAAGCAGCGCAGTGCCGACTTGCCTTACATTTATTTAACTTAGGGAAACTCAAAAGATAATAAGGCAAATCTGTTCCCAGGTGACTTAAGGGCTCTATTCATAGACAGGGGAGCAGCTGCATAATTTTAAGTTTCCGCCTGAGCAGACACTTCCATTACCCTCAGAACCTCCATGGCTGTCTTCTGGAAAGATCAGCTCCATCCAGGAGGGTAGGGGGGACAGGGGCGGCAAGCTCTTTCTTCCCTTGAGAGCCTCAGTCTGACCCTCTGCTGCCTCCATGCGTTGAGGCGGAGGGCAAGTCTCCCCTTTCAACCCTTTGCTCCGGTGATGAGTTGAATTCTACTCTGGTGGTGTCATTTAGCTCAGGGGAGCCACTCTGGATCTGTCCAAGAGCTTTTCTATATATGGGCTCTAGGGAAATAAACAGCACTGTCTCAACTACACAGAACACCTAGAATTCTGATCTGGGCAATGGTCCATTCATGGCCAGGACACAGTGGAAAAGAAAAGAGATCCCACCTAGAAAAGGAGGTACATTTTTATTATCAGAAAACTGATTTTCTTTCCCCATGATAGATTGGTTACAAAGACAGCCCTTTCCGCCCCTCCCTTTACCACCCCACCCCACCCCCCACCCCCGCCGGCCCTGTGCCCTCAATGATGTGTCTGTGCAGCGACTCCCATCAGGACAACCAATGTATTTCCTGCCCCTTGAATATGAGCTGACCCTTTGATCAACAGAATGCAGCAGAGGACAAAATGTTTTGGTTCTGAGCCTAGGTCTCAGAAGGCCTTGCATGCTTCTTCCTCTCTTGGGTCTCTGAGCTCTTTAGCATCTAGTCTGAAGGGTATGTCTACCTTCAACTACACACACACACACACACACACACACACACAATCCTGGGCTACACTCTTCATGGGCCAACTGAGGTCATTTGACCATGCCTGAGCCAGTCTATACAGCTAGGAGCATGGCAGAGAGTGGTTGGCTTTGACTTGGCTTAGGTATGAAATTCTGAAATAAACTAGAGCAAGGGGGAAGGTATCCCTCAGTTATCCAAAACCATCATGGCCCATATGTGGTATAGTAGCAATTATATCCCAAACACTTGGAAATGACAGCATATAGAAGAGATGGGACAAGTGCTTAGGAGCCAACCACATGTCCAAAGCTTATTTATATAAGCAAATGGATTGAATAATTGACAAATTCATCATTATGTTGCAGATTTTTAAAAAAGATTTTATTTATTTATTCATGAGATACAGAGAGAGAGAGAGAAAGGCAGAGACACAGGCAGAGGGAGAAGCAGGCTCCATGCAGGGACCCCGATGCGGGACTCAATCCCAGGACTCCAGGATCATGCCCTGAGCCAAAGGCAGACGCTCAACCACTGAGCCACCCAGGTGTCCCTATATTGAAGATTTTTAATATACTTCTCTTATAATTTGACATAGTAAAAAATCAAGAAATAAGTAAAGATGCTATGATGTGAATTACACAATCACAAGCTCCTATTTTGTCTACAACATGCTGAAAATGCCCATTCTTTTCAAATAGTCAAGGAGCTTTGGCAAACATTGCTGTCTAACTATGAAGAGAATCTTAACAAATTACGAAAAAGTAGAAATCAGAGAAGCCATATTTTTGGACCATGATATAATAAAACTGGAAATTTGTTACAAAGGGCAGGTTTAATAGTGATAAACATATCCATTTGGAAATGTTAAAACATGCCTCCTGAAAAATGCATGAAAGAGAAAATTAAAACAAAAATTACAAATCACTCAGAAACAAATTATAGTGAGAATGAGCAGAGTGAAACCTATGGAATGTTGCCAAGGCAGCACATAGAGGAAAATTCATAGTTTTAAACTATATTCATCAGTTGCAAGAGAAGAAAAAGGAACTGCTGCTAGAGATGAAGGAGGGGCAGTTTTACTCTCTACTCTCCCTGAAAAATTCACCAGAAGAACAAAACAAAATTCAATGTTAATTCTGGACATAGTGCTACAGAGGTAAATGACAAGAATGAAAGTCTCAGTTCTTCCCCTTACATTTGTGGCTTTGGGAACATTGTTTTCTTCTGCACCCTTGGTTTTCTCATCTGTGAGATGGAGTCAATAATGTCTCCTTTAGAGGGCTGTTGGGAGGAATCAGTGATGAATTTCCTTTTTTTTTAGATTTTATTTAGTTATTCATGAGAGACACACAGAGAGAGGCAGAGACACAGGCAGAGGGAGAAGCAGGCTCCCTGCAGGAGCCTGATGCAGGACTCGATCCCAGGACCCCAGGATCATGGCCTGAGCCAAAGGCAGATGCTCAACCAATGAGGCACCCAGGCATCCCTCAGTGATGAAATTTTAATCACATACCTACCGAGTGCTTGCCCTATGCCACATGCTATTCTAAACACTTTACATGTACTGGCTTGTTTAAAATCTGCAGCAACACTTTAAGGTTAGAGCTGTTATTAATCTCCTATGAGTGGCGCCTCAGCCAACTGACTAGTAGGTATGGGAACTGGGATCCAAAGCCACATTATTTTTTTAGAGCTTAACTAAAGCATGAATTTCCCTGAAAACAGTGCCATGGCTCTGAAAGCTCCATCCAATGAAGCCTTGATGGATCAACTAGATGTAAGGGCGTTAGCAGGATACAGAGTAAAACAAGCAGTACTGGGGAAGTGAGGGAGCAGGAAAAGAATGAATTATACTTGCCCTTAAGGGCCCAGCCCCTGGCCAAAGAGATCACCAGGGGCTGAGAGTGGGAGAAGCAGCAAAGGTAACTTGGTCATGGCACACACACAAAGGCTCCTATTATGGAGGCTTGGCTGTGAAGCCCTTGAATTTTGGAAACAAAGGTTAGATGCATCATTGGGGCCAAGGAGATAACAGATTTGGCACAAATTGTTGGGGATGGTATTGAGGACAATAAACCTAAATTGGAGCTGTGAGCAGCCCTTTCCCTGCTTCTTCCTATGGAGAGTATTTTTCAGCAGAAAAACAATTCTATAGAAAGAGAAGTAATACTTAGAAAGGCACCTGCAAGGTCCTCTGAGTAAATGGATAACATTGGACTTGGATTGCCCTTGGCCTACCTGGGAAAAGGATCTCAGGCCTCTCCTCTCTCAGTACTGTCTCCTTGGGAATTATAGAAGTAAGATAAATATGAAGTGTCCAATGTATGTCTGTTTTCTTTGCTGTTTCCCCATGATCTATGGGTCCACACCTGGCCTGGGAGAGCTGCGAGTTAGCACCAGGCCTTGCACTTACAGGGCTGGAATAACATCTTTAAAAATGGTGAGAAATCGAGGTGGCAACTTTCGTGCAATGTTGCCTGTGTGCATTTGGTCTCTCACCCGCAGCAGCAGCTGTACATATCCTGCACAGTAAGGGGGCATAAGCTGTGTACCTGGGTAGCTGTTGGGATCCCCAATAAAATGCAGAGGTGGTGCATGTTGCATAACATGTTCTGAGTCCATCTGTAAAGCTCTCTAAACACAGTATTAGACTAACACTGGTTGTGACTTGTTAATTTGATCACCACTCTGAACCCTTGACAACCACCGAGGTGCCATCAATGCATAAATGCTACCAAAAAGAGATGAGGAAAAAAGCATGGGAGCAAGTCGTAGATGAAAAGCACACATCACAGGTGAATCATGCAACAGGACAGAATTCACACGAGTCGTCCATGATTTCAAAGTAGTCAGAGAAAACATGAGTTTTTTAAAAGACAAGGAAAGGAAGCTCAAGAAAAAGGCACAAAATTTCAAAGAAGAGATAATAAGCCCAAAGAAGGTGATAAGATTATTAAAAGAAAGCTGGCAGGGCCCAGAAAATAAATTAAAAATAAAAATAAAGGTAACGTAGAGCACAAAAAAACACATTAAAAGCAGAAGATATATTCTATATACACGTAGTGGTATATAAAATAACACATACAGAGGACCCCTGGGGGGCTCAGCGGTTGAGCGTCTGCCTTTGGCTCAGGTCGTGATCCCAGGGTCCTGGGATCAAGTCCCGTGTCGGGCTCCCTGCATGGAGCCTGCTTCTCCCTCTGCTTGTGTCTCTGCCTCTCTCTGTGTGTCTTTCATGAATGAAGTCTTTAAAAAAAAAGTAACACATACAGAATAAACATGACTGAAAACAGTTTGGTAAATGGTAAATAAGCTACAAGAAACACAAACTAATAGAAATTAATGAAAAACAATAAAGTTATAACAATAATTATAGAGATAAATGTGAAAGCAAAGGAAACCAAACATAATTCTCTGAATAAAGAAAGTCAATGAATAAAATGGAAACGATATCTAAAGATGTAATAAAAGAAAATACCCAGATTTGCAGCTCAAAAGAACACAGCAAGACATAGCTGGATAATATTTCCTTTTCTTCTTCTTCTTTTTTTTTTTTTTAAGATTTTATTTATTTCTTCACGATAGACATAGAGAGGGAGGCAGAGACACAGGCAGAGGGAGAAGTAGGCTCCCTGTGGGAGAACGATGTGGGACTTGATCCCGACACTCCAGGATTGCGACCTGAGCTGAAGGCAGACTCTCAACTGCCAAGTCACCCAGGTGTTTCCCCCTCCCCCTTTTTAAGATGAGTTTCTGTACAGAAAAAAAACTAGTAGTCTTCAAGACCTGCACACAAATTCACCGATATAGTTCTCTTAAAGAGATGGTGCTAAATTCCCTTCCCATGAGCATGGGCTGGATTTAGCGACTCCTTTCTAGAAAATAGAATATGGCAGCCATGATGGAATGTCACTTCTGAGGTTAGGTTATAAAAAGATGTGGCTTCAAGCTTGGGTGCATGTGTACTCTTTTTCTTTGTCTTTAAATTACTCATTCTAAGGAAGTCACCTCCCATTAGACATTCAAGAAACCTCTAGAGAGGCCCTTGCGGTGAGGAAATGAATCTTGACAACAACCGCATGAGTGAATAAGCAGATTCTTCAGCTGCAGCCAATAGATGGATTGCAATTTCACAGACACCCTGACCCAGAATCATCCAGCTGATCGGTTCCCAGATTTCTGACCCACAGAAACTGTGAGGTAATAAGTATATGTTGCTTTCACGTGCTCAGTTTTGGGGGTTGTTTGTTCTGAAGAAATAAGAACTAATACATTATACAAGAAGGAAACCGCTGTTCTCAGAATTTTCTGCAACCCATACTTCATTCCTGAAGATAGCAAAAATCTACAAAGTTTAGGGGGGAGGAAAGCTCAAGACTTTTAGAGCTAAAAAAAAAAAAAAAGACTTTTAGAGCTAGCTGAATTGTTCATGGATGTAGGTAACAGGCAGACGTTCTTTAGCATGTAAACACTCAGGACAGACAGCAACCACGATCTTTTTTGGAAAAAAAGAATTACTTGGAATAATTCAAAACCAACAATGAAGAAGTGATTACAATTCTAAAATTCAGGAATACAAAAATAAAAATAAAAATAAAAAAATAAAATTCAGGAATACAGAAAAGAAGGCAAGAAGATCAATACTTAACATCAAATCCACTTAAATAAAAAAGATTGAGTTGTGAGAGGTAGAGCTACCACATAGAATACAAATGTCATAAAGCCCAACAACATAAAAATAATATCATTCATAGATTTCATGGGCAAGAAGACAGAGAGGTAGCAGAGAATGTAAGTGCTTCCATTTCTTCATTTTTCGTACCAGTCAGTAAAAACATACAGTTGAAAGTAGGAACTTGTTAGAAATTAATGACTTGTATGTTCATGATCATTCTTCTTTAAAGGGATCTTTGAGAAACTAATGCCTTCTCTGAAAAACAAACTCTGGAAATATCTGAAAAAATAATTCCTAAAAAAAATTTAGCTTTTTAAAAAATTCTTGTTTACATTTTACCTTAAAATTAACATAACAATCATTAAAAATTATCTATCTATATATACTTCTATGTGTTTTTTTTTTTTTTTACTTCTATGTGTTTAAATGTTTACAGAGATATCTGGAATGATGGTCATGACACACTACAAATAATTTTTTTTACTCTACTTTGGTATGATTCTCATCATTTATTTTTGTTTTATTCTTATTACTTTTATATGTTGCTTGAATTTTTTTGTGGGGGAAAAGCATATATTATTTTAACAAAGTTAAAATTAAAAAAAGAAATAAGAGAAATAAAAGAATTAAATGTATAAGTTAAGGAATAGGAAAAAATGAAAAATGAACTCCTATAAAACAGAAGTAAAAGCAGGGAATTAATGAATTAAGAAACAAAAAAGTGAATTTAATTTATAAAATTTAAAACTTTTTTTTAAAGATTTATTTATTTATTTTTATTTGTGATAGAGAGAGAGAAAGAGGCAGAGACACAGGAGGAGGGAGAAGCAGGCTCCATGCCGGGAGCCGGACGTGGGACTCAATCCCGGGACCCCAGGATCGCGCCTGGGCCAAAGGCAGGCGCCAAACCGCTGAGCCACCCAGGGATCCCAACTTTCTTTTTTTAAAATAGAAACCATAAATACCAAATTCCTATTTATTTAATCCATAAGTCTGAGATTTCTATCCTATTTTAAGAAATAATCTTCTAAAAAATAATTTATATGTTATACTTTTCCAATATTTGAACTTAATTGTATTTAAAAGTTTATATTCATTGCCTTCGCTTCATTATTTACTCCAAGTTTTTCCTATAGGCTTCATCTTGAATGTGTAAGACCATTCACCATGCATAGAAGTCCCTGTATTCCTCTGGTAATTCAGCCAGTGTTTTTAAAGCTCTGTCCAAAATTTGTGCAGCTCTTGATGCTGCTGTAGGATCTTTGTTTCCATAGGTATCTGTTTTATCATAGCATTCAGATGGAAGGTGCTTCCAAAAGACATTCACTCTCACTCTAAACATCAGAAATTACGTTATGGAACTATAAAGCAGGAATGAATAATACATCTCTAGCTTTAAAGGAACATTCATACCTTCTAGCCTTGGAAAACAGTGGATATTTAGCTAAGTTTGGGTTATCTATATCCAGGACTTCTGATTTAGTACCTGATAAATATAAAGACTGGGCATCTCAAGGACTGAATAGTACAACACGCTTTTTTCCTGTCACTTGTATTAAGAAGTTATCCATTACATCATGGTGGGTCCAAAGCTGTAATCCTGGCAAGCTAATTCGAAAAACACTGGAAAAGAATTGCTCCTCTCCGAAAAATTTTGGAAACTTGATATCTCCTTCCAGTAAAGGAAACTGCTTTCTGATATCTGCAACATCATTTCTAGGGTCTTCTCCAAGTGACCATAAGTAGTACTTCTCATTCTTTGAAATAAAGAATTCTTCATGCTTTTCTTCAGCTGCCCTCTGAACCAACTTATCAAAAGGTAAAGTTCTGCAGGTAGAGCTGCTGCATAAACTGATCCTGCAAAACGCCCTCAAGCTGGGGTACTGGGAGATGCTGCCAGGCGATGGTTTCTCACCAATTTAAAACTTTCTTTGAAAAAGATAAGTAAAATAGACAACATTACAGCAAAATTAAGAGGTAGAGAGAAGGCACTAATAATTTACATTAAATAGGAAGAAGAAAGAGATATCCCTCTTGGTGTTTTGTTTCTTCTTCATTTTTTCTTGTTGACCTCAAAAATAAAACTGCTAGTTATCAGCAAAAATGGGCTTATTTGGGAATAGCAGAGAATTACAGTTTGGGATAATCAAGCTATAGACAAAACCGTTGGCAAGTCCCTAGAACAAAAGGCGAGGGCTGAGGCTAATGGCTCTTCACTGGCTGAGCTATGACAGCTTCTCACTGTCTGGCTGCTGTTGGGGCAGGAGGAAAACCTTTCTTTCTTCTGCTGGGATAGTAAAGTAGTGGCTAAAGCAGTAATGGACTTGCATGATACCTGGTTGGGTCTGCAATGGAATACCAGTGGTTGGGCACTGGAGCTCCCCTACGGGCCTCCTCACTCCATTGTAGTGAGGCTTCCCTTGATGAATTTCCATACTCCACACTTTAATCTTTGCTCAGGCTGACAGGGCAGCCAGCTGTTTCCTGCCTGAAATCGTTCTTTGTTTTCCTTTTCTTCCCGGAGAGTCTCGGAACAGTAAGGCAACTGGGTCTTAGCCATCTGGTCCCTGCTCACTTCATCAGCATGAATTTTCACCTTAGCTCTGCCCACGTATGGATCCTCCAGCATTTCCCCAAAAAGCCTGGGCTGTGCCTGCTTCCGTGTGTCAGTTGGCCTGCCTCCCCCTGTCTGGATCCTCTTCCAACTCATTGTCTGGGCAACCTACTCTTCAGTTCACCGGATTCAGCTAAAGTATATTCCTCTCTTTAGAATGACTTCCCCATGTGTGCCCCTCATTTCTGACACCTCTTTCTGAAATGTTCTGAGGACAGACATTGCCATCCACTTCCTCATTCCCTAACACAGAGAAGAGCCCTAAATATTCAGTAGATGCTTGTGGAGCAAAGGAGTGAAATAGCTACACAGCTCCTGGGCAGCCCCTGAATGGGGTGGTCTATGCCCCATCTCCCAGATTTAGGGCTCTCTGGATGAATAGGAAGGGAAGGAAAGGGATTTGAGGCCCAGCCTGTCACACGGGGACAAGAGGGGAAACAAATGATGGTCATATATGCACTGGCAATTTGTGACATGCTTGATTCATTCATTCATTCATTCATTCATTCATTCATTCATTCGTGTGTGCCTACTGCAAGCAAAGTGCAGCAATGGGCTCTGGGGATAGAGCCACGAGCTAGAGTGCTGAGGTCCTTTCCTTATGGAGCTTACATGCTGGTGGTGGCGACAGGGGAGGGGGCACAGGCAACAAAGGAGTACGGTTTCCTGGTTGTAACTATGGAATATAATCACAAATAATAACAAATATGTAATGAAGGAACTAGAAATATGTACAGTGTGATGGAGCATACAGGAGGCTACTTCACTGTCAATGGACACTAAATGTTCTGTATGAGGCTACCATTTAAGCCAAGGCTGTTGACAAGAGGGAACTAGATTGGCTGAGAGAGGAGAACACACTAGGCTGAGGAGGCAGAAAATGCAAAGACCCTAAGGCAGAAATGGATTTGACTTACCTGAGACCCAGGGAGAAAGCCAGTGCGGCCAAAGCACCATGAGCCAAGGCAGTGTTGGGCGATGACATCTGACAGGGACCAGGAAAGCCTGCTGGGATTCATTCATTGGGGTTTCATTCGTTCATTGCAGTGCAGGGGGCTGTAGGCCACAGTGACCAAGTTCAGCCCTGAGATCTTCCACCCACTCAAATGATAAATACTGGATTCCTGTTCTGGTACAGAGGTGCCTCCAGAATTCTGCATAGTAGGGACTATGGGGTACCAAGCTAGGAAACTTCCCTTAAAATTGTGTTGTGGGGCACCTGGATGGTTCAGTTGGTTGAGCATCCAACTCTTGATTTTGGCTCAGTCATGATCTCAGAGTCGTGGGACTGAGCCCTGCATCGGGCCTCAAGCTCAGTGCAGAGTCTGCCCGAGATTGTCTCCCTCTGCCCCTCCCTACCCCTGCTTGTGCTCTCTCTAAATAAATAAATAAAATCTTTTTAAAAAACTGTGTTGCAATAGGAAACATGGTATTTTTATTTAGTTGTGAAATATAAAGGTAAAAAAAATAACCATCTTGGCCAACAGACACATGAAAAGATGTTCAGCGGGACGCCTGGGTGGCTCAGTGGTTGAGGCGTGATCCTGGGGTCCTGGGATCGAGTCCCGCATTGGGCTCTCCACAGGGAGCCTGCTTCTCCTTCTGCCTGTGTCTCTGCCTCTGTGTCACTCATGAATAAATGAATAAAATCTTTAAAAAAAAAAAGATGCTCATCATCACTTTTCATGAGGGAAACACAAATCAAAACCACAATGAGCTATCACCTCACACCTGTCCAAACGGCTAAAAAATCAACACAGAAACAACAGGTATTAATGAGGATATGGAGAAACAGCAACCCTTGTGCACTGTTGGTGGAAATGCAAACTGTTGCAGCCACTGCGGAAAAGAGTTTGGAGGTTCCTCAAAAAGTTAAAAATAGATCATAATGTATGATCCAGCAATCACACTACCCAAAGAATACAAAAACACTAATTCAAATGGATATATACACACCTATGTTTATAGCAGCATTATTTATGATAGCTATGGAAGCAGCCCGTGTCCACTGACTGATGAATGGGTAAAGAAGATGTGGTATATACACACAATAGAATATTATTCATCCATGAAAAGTATGAAATCTGGCTATTTGCAACAACATGTATGGACCCAGAGGATATAATGCTAAGTGAAATAAGTCAGTCAGAGAGACATATATCATATGATCTCACTTATATGTGGAATCCAGGAAACACAACAAATGAACAGAGGAAAATAAGAGAGAGACAAGCCAAGAAACAGACTCTTTAGGGAACACACTGATAGCCCCAGAGGAAAGGTGTGGGGATGGGTAAATAGATGAACACGGGGCGGTTTGTTTTTTTTTTTAAACAAGGTGGTTAATGAAGTGTTGAACCACTATATCATACACCTGAAACTAATAGAACACTGTGTATTGAGTAACTGGAATTAAGAAACCTAAAGTAAAAATAAATAAATAACCATCTTTCCTAAAGATGGCTTTATTTATTCAGTCTTTTACAAAAGATTCCATTTATTCATTCACGAAAGACACACAGAGAGAGGCAGACTTCCTGGGGGGCCCACCGTGGGACTCCGTCCTAGGACCCCGGGACCACGCCTGAGCCACCCGGGCATCTGTACGTATTCAGGAAGGTGAAGACACCTGCCGTCACCGCGGGCGCTGGCGGAGTCACTAGGCGTGGAGAGTCCTCCAAGAGGGCAGTCCGGGGCCGCCTCACGGAGGCTGCTCCATCCCAGGACGAGTGCACAGGACGGATATAAGGACGCAGGTCCGCACCCACCTTCCTGCGAAGGGCAGCGACCGCCCCAGCCCCCGCCCTCCGAGGCCAGGAAAGGCCTAGGTCGCGGGGGCGGGGCGTCGCGGGGGCGGGGCGGGGCATCTCGGGGGTGGGGCGTCGCGGGGGCGGGGCGTCTCGGGGGTGGGGCGTCTCGGGGGCGGGGCGTCGCGTCTCGGGGGCGGGGCGGGGCGTCTCGGGGGCGGGGCGGGGCGTCTCGGGGGCGGGGCGTCTCGGGGGCGGGGCGTCGCGTCTCGGGGGGGCGGGGCGGGGCGCGCGGCGTAGCGCAGCGGCCGCCTGGCGGTGGGTACCGGGCCTGTTGGGTGCTGCTGCTCCGCCCACCAGGCCCGGTCCCGGCGCTGCCGCCCGCCTCTCCGTCCCTGAACGGGCCCGGCCAGGCCGGGAGCGACACCGAGGCCCTGGCGCAGCCGCCGCCCCCGCCGCCGCCGCGGGCGCGCACGTCGCCGGGGCCAGCGAAGGTGGGCGGAGGCCCCAACCGCCGCCTGGGCAGCGTCCGCGCCGCGCCGATGTCTTCGCCGCCAGGCCGCCGGGCCCGCCTGTCGTCCCCCGGGGCCGGCCGCGCCTCCGCGGCTCGCGAGGCGCTGCGGCGCCGCCTCCTGGGCCTCATCGAGGGCAACCGAGTGATGATCTTCAGCAAGAGCTACTGCCCGCACAGCACGCGGGTAGGCGGCGCGGGGCCGGGCGGGGTCGGGGCGCGGCCGGGCGGGGTCGGGGGCCCGAGAGCTCCTCCCTCCCGGCCGCTGGGGCCGCGTGCGGGGAGGGGGTGACCCGGCGCCGGGACTGGCCCCGCCGCTGCCCGCCTCCTGGCTCCGCGCACCTGCTCTGGGGCCTCGGCCTTGGCGCTGGCCGCCGGGTCCTCCTTCCGGCCTCTTGAGGAGTTTATTTGGAGAGATCAGAGGTATTTCCAGAAAGGTTTTGCCTGGTAGAAGGATGGTGCGAGGGCGCCCGGGTGGCGCAGCGGTTTAGCGCCGCCTGTGGCCCGGGGCCTGACCCTGGAGACCCGGGATCGAGTCCCACGTCGGGCTCCCTGCGTGGAGCCTGCTTCTCCCTCTGCCTGCGTCTCTGCCTGTCATGAATAAGTAAATAAAATCTTTAAAAAAGAGGAAGAAGAAGGATGGTGTGAGGAGAGGCCACGACCTGAGAGGAAACTAGACCGGGATTCAGATCCCACTTCCCGCCTGAGTGACCCTGCCGGGGTGGCCCCGGGGCGCTGGTGGCTCCGTCTCGGAGGACGGCACCGCGATGGGTGACGGGGGCTGCCTCGCGCACTGCCTTGACTTTGGGGCTGCCGGAAGACAGCGTTACTTCACGGACACATTCGACCTTGGTGGAAACAGTGACCCGGTTAGAGACGAACCGTTGGAAGACAAACCCGTCTGCATGATAGGGACTTTCACTATTTTGAACTGTACATTATGGAAAGTTGAAATAACGATACATGGAACATGCAAAAACATGACCTTATCCGCTTAGGCTTGTCAAATTATAGGCTGTGTTTTCCAGACTTATTTTCAAGTTTACATTGCCCTGTACATTGTTTTAGAAAACATGTATGTCATGCATATACATCTTAAAGAATAATAAATAAAACACCAGCATTTTGGAAACCTTGGAAGCCTCTCCCCACGACCTTGAAAAATAAAACTGCCCGTTATCTCACCAGCAAAATGAGTTTATTCAGGAATAGCAGAGAATTATAATCCAGGACAAGCAAACTACTATAAAACCAGAGGCAAAACCATAGGATGTCTGCTGAACAGAAGACAGGGAGGCTGTTTTATAGAGGAAGTGGGTGGTGGTGCTGGGAGGGCTGTTATAGACAGAGGCCATTGGAGTAAACTGGGGGCTCCCAGCATCATGGCGCTTCACTGGCTGTGTTACGACAGTCTCTTGTTGCGGGGCTGTTCCCTGGGGGAGGAGATAAGCCATTCTCCTTTCTGCTGGGGTAGTGAAGTAGTATCTGAGCAAGGACCTTCTCTTCCTTGTTGGGTTTGCAGTTGAAGAGCATGATAGGGCATGAGAGCTATCCCTGATAAATCTCCCAACTACATTTTAGTGAGGTTTTCCCTTATTGATATTCATGTTGCATACTCCTCCCTCCCCCCAGGTTTAACCACTATCCAGAATTCCTTGCTTTTCTTTACAGTTTTATCAGATACATGTATGTCCTTAAATGATATTTTGTTCTTTTGGCTTGTTTTGGTACTTTATGTAAGTACAATCATACATATGTATTATTTTGCATTTTTTCTCAAGAATTATGTTTTAGAGATTCCTGCATGTTGGTACCTGTAGCTGTGGTTTGTTAATTTTCATACCTGTAATCGCTAGGATGAGTCATAACACAGTTTATTGGTTGTGCTGTGTCTAGTATTTTGTATTTGAAAACAATACAGCTGTGCCTTTTCTTGCACATATCTTCCGGTGCATGTAAGTAACACTTATCTTAGAGGAGATTTCTTGAAGCTGAATTGCTGGGCCATAGAGGATGCATGATTTCTACATTACCTAAGTGATGCCAAGACTTTTTTCCAAATGATTATACCAATTTACTCTCCCACTGGCAGTGCATAACAGTTCCTTTTGCTCTGCTTGCTTGCCAACAGTTGATACATTTAATTATTGCCATTCTGGCAGTTAGGAAATAGTAGTTTACTGTGGCTTTAATTTTGCATTTCCCTGAGGAAGTTGAACATATTCTCTTGTGTTTATAGGTCCTTTGGGTTTCCTCGTCTATGAAACGTTCACATCTTTTGCTTATTTCTCTATTACATTTTTAAATTTGTGCTGATTTGTAGGTGTTCTTTGTATAGTTTGTATACTAATCCTTGGATATATATATATATATATATATATATATATATATATATATATATAATCTTCCAGATTAGGCTTTTCTTTTCACTCTGATTATGGGATCTTTTTACTAACTGAAATTTGCCAAGTTTAATGTAGTTGAGTCTGTCACTTATTTTTTCCTTTGATAGCTTGTGCTTTTTACATCACATTTAAGAAACTGTTTCTGTGGAGATACTCTCCTGTTTTAGGTCCTGAAAGTTTTAGATTGTGCTTTTCACACTCACCTTCTTTATTCCACCTGTACTTGATGCTGATGGTGTGAGTGCGGAGCCAGTTTTTTGGTTTTTTTTTTTCTTTATAACTCATTAGTTACCTCTGCTTCATTTGTTGGAGAATCCGCCCATTCTGTGCTACTTTGAATGCTCACTCATCAACCATCCAGTTCTTATATATGCATTGGTCTGTTTCCAGGTGCTGCTTTCTTCCTCCTCCTCCTCCTCCTCCTCCTCCTCCTCCTCCTCCCCTTCTTCTTCTTCTTCTTCTTCTTCTTCTTCTTCTTCTTCTTCTTCTTCTTCTTCTTCTCCTTCCTCCTTCCTCCTCCTCCTCCTCATTTTATCCTATGGAGCTTATAAAAGGGCCAAGAGAGCAGGACTGTGCTTGTCTACTGCTATATTGCTGGAGCCTAGAACAGTGTCAGGCATGTAATGTGCACTGAATTAATAAATGGGCTTAGATAATTCTAGTTAAACCTTTCCTGATGCAGAAAATCTTAGAACAAATGATCCTCCACTCTGTGTTTTGTCAATACTTCCAATAATGTGGCCACTAGTTTCAGCCCCATTACATAATTGGACAGCTCCAATTATTATAATTTTTTGTTTTAAACTGAGGGAAAATTTGTCTCTCTGAAACATTTACTCAGTTTTGGAGTTGAGTGTTACTCCAGTGTGTAGAGTTAAGAATCCTGCTTCTTGGATGGCAGATCTTTTAGTATTTTCCCTTGTCTGGCCAAGTAGTCCACTTTATGTACTCATATCATCTATATGCACACATGATACTTCATTAATTTGATTGTGTAATAGCTTGACTGAACCTTCCAGATGTATCACCCCAAATTGAACACCATATTCCACATCTGTCCCTACCTGCACAGAGTCCAGTTGAGAGTTCTGTACCTTGACTAGGCCACTAATATCACTCAATAAGTGTTATGGGGGCCCAGTGTTGTAGGGACAAGAAAATGAATAAACTGTTGTCTTTCTTCCCAAGAACGCATAGTCCAGTGAGCAGTAATCAACTAGCTGTCTTGTCCTGGAAGAAGTGCCTATAGAAGGCAAGGGCTATGGGAATGAGAGACAAAGATAATTGCTTCTGTGGGGGATCAGAAAATTTCCGGGTAAACTGTTTAAGCTGTTCCTTGAGGGATACATTGAATATCTATAGTTAAGAAAAAATCTAGCTAAGGAATTAGTATAAGCAAAACTAGGAGATGATGAAATGAAAATAGTGTGGCTGGACAGAGGAAATACGATAGAAATCAGGAGAGTGGGCAGCCCAGGTGGCTCAGCGGTTTAGCGCCGCCTTGGGCCCAGGGCCTGATCCTGGAGACCCGGGATCGAGTCCCACATCAGGCTCCTTTCATGGAGCCTGCTTCTCCCTCTGCCTGTGTCTCTGCTTCTCTCTTTCCTCTCTGTGTATTCTCAGAAATAAATAAAATTTTTAAAAAATCAGGAGAGTAAATTGGAAAACAACTGGAAATTTATTTTCAAAGTGGTATTGACAAGACTTTAAAATGCTCACTGGTAAGTGTGGACTTGATATAGGCAGAGTCATCTGAGACTTTTGAGAAGAGATGTGAAGAAAAGTCTGTAATTTGAAATCTGGCAGTGATGTGAAGATACAACTAAGTGTGGAAACTGCTAGACTAGTCAGGAAGTTACCGTTCAAGTCAGATACAAGGTAGTGGCTCAAAGTACAGTGGAGAAACTACCCTGAGTTTTTAAACCCTTTCCCCATGTTAACTTTAAGCCATGTTTCCCCAGCCCTGAATGCATATGTTTGTGTATTAATGTTTTACACATTTGTTGTTAGCCTTTTGGGGGTAGTAAAATATATAGAACATAAACTTGACTATTTTAACCATTGTTGTGCAACCATTCCTGCCCTCTTTAATCATCCCCCACTGAGTTCCTCAATCCCTCTCCCATCAAGCCCTGGAAACCATTCTGCCTTCTCTCTCTATGAATTTGATTAATCTCATTACCTTATATAAGTGGAATCACTTGTGACTTGCTTATGTCACTGAGCACAGTGATCACAGTTCATGCCTGTTGTGGCCTGTGTCAGAATTTCTTTCTTGAATAATATTCCATTGTATGTGTGTATTTACCACATGTTGTATGTCAGTTCATCCACTGATGGATACCTGGGTCCCTTCTACCTTTTGGCCTTTGTGAATGTTGCTGTTGTGAACATGGGAGTACAAATATATGTTTGAGTCCCTCCTTTGAATTCTTTGGATATACCCAGAGGTGGGAATTGCTGGATCATATATGTGGTAGCTCCATATTTTTAATTTTTTGAGGGACCACCGTACTGTTTTCTGTAGTGGCTACACCATTTCATTTTTCCACCAACAGTGCATGAAGTTTCCAATTTCTCCAAATCCTCACCAACACTTGTTATTTTCTGGGGTTTTTTTGTTTTGTTTTGTTTTGATAGTAGTTATCTTAATGGATATGAAATGGCATCTCATTGTGGTTTTGATTTGCATTCCCTGATGGCTAGTGATGTTGACTGTTTTCATGTCTTCATTGGTCATTTGTTAATTAATGGTTGATATCTTTGCAGAAATGTCAATTCAAGTGCTTTGTCAGTTTTTAAAATTGGCTTATTTTCTGTTGTTGACTTTTAGGGATCCTAGAAGGATATTCTACAATCCCTTGTAAGATATGTGATTTGCAAGTAGAACTCTCCAGTTCTAGGGTTTTTACTCAGTTGATAGTGTCCTTTGATGCACAGAAGTTTTTAATTTTCTTGAGGTCCAGCTTGTCTGTTTTATGTTACCTGTGCCTTTAGTGATCTATCCAAAGAACCAATGCTGTAAAGCATTTGCCCTATGTTTTCTTCTAAGAGTTTTATAGTGTTAACTCTTAAATTTATGGTTTTGATCCATTTTGAGTTAATTTTGTATGTGGTATGAAGGGTCCCAATTTCATTCTTTTGCATGTTGTCCATCTGTCCAGTTTTCTCAGCACCATTTGTTGAAAAGACTGTCCTTTCCCCATTAAATGGTCTCAGCACCCTTGTCAAAAAATCATTTGAGGTTATTATATATGAAACTTTATTTCTGTAGTTCCTGTTCTCTTCTATTGATCTTTATGTCTGTCCTTATGCCAGCACCACACTGTTTTGGTTACTCTGGCTTTGTAACAGTTTCTGAAATCAGAAAGTGTCAACCTCCAACTTTGTTCTTTTTCAAGGTTTTTTTTTTTTTTTTTTGACTCTTCAAGATACTCGTGAAGTTCCATATGCATTTTTTTCCATATGCATTTTAGAATGGACTTGCCAATTTTTGCAAAATTTGTTTTTGGTAGTCCATGAACATGGGGTTTCCATTTATAGGTGTCTTTAATTCTTTTAATAACTTGTAGTCTTTAGTGTAGGAGTCTTTGTCTCCTTCCTGAGTTTATTCCTTTTTTTCCCCTAAGTTTATTACTAAGTATGCTTCTTTATGCTATTGCAAGTGGAATTTTTTACAGTGTTTATCGTTAATATATAGAAAAACAACTCTGTGTTGATTTCATATCCTACAACTTTGCTGAATTTGTTTATTAATAGGGTTTTTATGGTACAATCATTAGGGTTTTATACACATCAGATGTAATCAGTGAACAGAGAAAGTTTTACTTCTTTGATGCCTTTTATTTCTTTTTCTTGCCTTATTTTTCTAACTTGGAATTCCAGTACTATGTTGAATAGAAATGGTGAAAAGGTGAAAGGGGGCATCCTTGTTTTGTTCCTGCTCTCAGAGGAAATGCTTTCAGTCTTTCGCTATAAAATATGATATCTGTGGGCTTTTCATATATGATCTTTAGTATGTTGGGGTAGTTTTCTTTTATTCTTAGTTTTTTGAGTTTTTATCATAAAAACGTTGAATTTTCTTAAATGCTTTATATGCATTCATTGAGATGACCATGTAGTTTTTTTTCCTTTCATTCTGCTAATATGGTGTGTTTATATGTGGTGTTTTGCTAATTGATCTGTGTTTAAATGTTGAACCATCTACATTCTAGGAATAAATCCCACTTGATCATGTTATATAATCTTTTAAATATACTGTTGATTTTGTATTGCTAGCATTTTATTGAGGATATTTGTGTCACTATCCATCAGGGTCTGTGGTTGATCTGTAGTTTTCTTTTTTTTTTTTTTTTTTTTTAATTTTTATTTATTTATGATAGTCACAGAGAGAGAGAGAGAGAGAGAGAGAGAGAGAGAGGCAGAGACACAGGCAGAGGGAGAAGCAGGCTCCATGCACCGGGAGCCCGACGTGGGACTCGATCCCGGGTCTCCAGGATCGCGCCCTGGGCCAAAGGCAAGCGCCAAACCACTGCGCCACCCAGGGATCCCTGATCTGTAGTTTTCTTGTCGTATCTTTGTCTGGCTTTGGTATCAGAATAATTGTGGCCTTAGAGGACGAGTTTAGAAATGTACCCTCTTCAATTTTTTGGGAGAGTTTGAAGAGGATAGATGTTTATTCTTTGTATGTTTGCTAGAATTCACTAGTGAAGCCATCTAGTTCTGGGCTTTTCTTTGTTGAGTGGCTTTTGATTACAGAATCAGTCTCCGTACTAATTCCAGGTCTATTCACATTTATTCGTGATTCAGTCTTAGCAGGTTGTGTGTTTCTAGGAATTAACAAATTTCATTTATGATCCAATTTGTTAGTATACAGTTGTTCATTGTACTCTCTTGTGATGCATTTCTTTCTGTAAAAACAGTAGTAATGGTCCCACTTTCAATTCTGATGTTATTTATTTGAGTCTTCTCTGCTTTTTTTTTTTTTTAGTATAGCTCAAATTATGTCAATTTTGTAGATCTTCTGGAAGAACCAACTTGGTTTTGTTGATTTTCTCTATTGTTTTCTATCTCTGCTATAATCTTTGTCATTTCCTTTCTTTTGCTAATTTTAAGTTATGTGCTCTTTCTAGTTCTGTAAGGTGTGAAGTTAGGTTATTGATTTAAGATCTTTCCTCTTTTTTAATATAACTATTTACATTATTGATTTTCCTTTAATCACTACTTTCACTGCATTTCATGAATTTTGGTATGTTTTGTTTAGTATGTTTTATTTTCCTTTGTCAAGATATTCTCTAATTTCCCTTGTGACTTTCTCATTAACCAGTTGTTTAAGTGTGTTGTTTAATTTCCACGTGTTTGTAGATTTCCTAGTTTTCTTTCTGCTATTGATTTTTAGTTTTAGTTTCATTCTACTATGATCAAAAATGATACTTTTTATGATTTTATTTTTATTTATTTTTATTTTATTTTTTAAAAAGATTTTATTCATTTATTTGTTCATGAGAGACAGAGAGAGAGGCAGAGACATAGGCAAAGGGAGAAGCAGGCTCCCCGCAAGGAGCCTGATGTGGGACTCAATCCCAGGCCATGGGATCATGCTCTAAGCTGACCCTTGACTGCTGAACCACCCAGGCTCCCTATTTTTTTATTTTTTAAAAATACTTTATTTATCTGAGAGAAAGCAAGAGAGCGAGAGCACACAAGCAGTGGGGAAGGGCATAGGGAGAAGGAAAAGCTGACTCCCTGCTGAGCAGGGAGCCTGATGCAAGACTGGACCCCAGGACCCTAGGATCATGACCTGAGGCGAAGGCAAAGGCTTAACCGACTGACTGAGCCACCCAGGTGCCCTGATTTTATTTTTTGATTAAGACTTATTTTGTGGCCTACTATATGGGCTGTCCTGGAAAATGTTCCATGTGTACTAGAGATGTGTATTCTGCTTACGTTGGATAGTGTTCGTAATACATCTATGAAGTCCATTCAGTCTGTAGTGTTCTTCCAGTTGTTTGGTTCCGTATCAGCCTTTTGTCTGGTTGTTCTGACAGTGGTTTGATGACTGTGTCTTGGTGTGGGTCTCTTGGGGTTTTTCCTTCTTGGACTTTTTTGAGCTTATTGTGCTTGCATGTCCACATCTTTCCTCAAATTTGGGGAGTTTTTGGCCATGATTTCTTCAGATAAGCTCTACGATCTTTTCTTCTTGAACTCCCATAATGTATATATGTTGTACTACTTTATGATGTTCCTCAAATCTCATATTCTGTGTTCATTTTTCTTTGTTTTTTTTTTTTTCTTTTTGTGCCTCAGACTCAATAATTTCAAATTTCCTGTCTTCAGATTCACTGGTTCAGATTTCACTGGCCTGGTGAGAGTTTTCCATTCAGCCACTGTAGTGAATTCTTCAATTCAGTTATTGTATTTTTCAGTTTTAGAGTTCTAATGTGGTTATTTCTATCTTTTTGTTGATAATCTTATTTTGTTTCTATATCATTTTCCTGATTTCCTTTAGCTCTTTGTATTTTCTTCTTTGAGTGTATTTAAAATAGTCTTTTTACACTCTTTGTCTAGTAAATCTGAAGACTGTATTTGGAGATTTATTTTTTCCTTTGAAAGGGCCATGTTCTTTTATTTATTTATATGCATATGTTCTTTTGTTGAAAATTCAGCATATAAAACATCTACCTCTCATAGTCTTTGTAGACTGGCTTCATGCTGGGGAAGAATTTCACTAATCAGCATAGCATGAAGGTTTGAGGTCTTCCTGTCCTTCCTGGGCTTTTCACACATGGGTTCAGTTTTCCTGTATACAGGGCTGTTTTCAAGTGTGTTAAATTCCTTAAGGATTTCTCCCTTGCTTCTTCTTGGGACCTTAGCTGTTATGTTTTATTCTTCTACCTGTAATTGCTTGCAGATTTGAAGTCCATTTTCAGTTTTCACGAGCCATGCCCACAGTTTCTCCTGGCTTCGCTGAGTCTAAGGTCCCAGCCACTTTTGGCTATCTGTATAGTCTGTGTTAGACATCACAGAGACAAGTCCCTCAGGCAGCCCTCAGTTTAGAACACTGCAAATTTGGTCTCTGTGCTCTTTCTGTTTTGTGGAAGGGAACTGGGGTCCAAACTGCTGCTCAACCCTTACTGTGCCTTGGAGCATCAAAGAGTGGGTGAGGTAAGGGCCATTAAAAATGTCACAGAATTTTCTAATATTTTAAATGTGGCGTTTTCTTCGTTGGTCATGTACTTCATTGTTATAGATCTTTGACCAGTTTCCAGAGCTCCTATTAAGTTATCTTACTACAAGAGTGTTGAGCTTCTTGGATATGTAGATTACTGCTTTTCATCAAATGTGGGACATTTTTGACATTTCTTCAAAAAAATTTCTTCCCCCTTATTCTCTTTCCTTTTTCTCATATTCACACTATATGTTGACATGCTTAGTAGTGTCCCATATTTCTCTGAGACTGTCCATTTTTCCTCAGTCTTTTTTTCTCTGTGGCATCAGGTTGCACACTATCCATTAATCTATCCTCAAGTGTGCTAATTCTTTCTTCTGCCAGTTTAAATCTACTGTTGAAGCACTCTCGTGAACTTTTCATTTTAGTTATTGTGCTTTCCAACTCTATAATTTCCATTTGATTTTTAAAAAATAATTTCTGTTACCTTTCTTCATCTCCTTAACATAATTTTATTTAATTCTTTGAACATATTTGTCATGGCTGCTTTGTATAGTTACTATGACATGTGGGCCTTCTCAGAGGCTTTCTCTTGCCTGCTTTTCTTCTTGTCGATGGATCCACTTTCCTGTTTCTTTGAAGTGCCTAGTAGGTTTTTTTTTTTTTTTTAATTGGAACCAGGCCATTTTAGGTGGGATATTAGAGTAACTCCAGATACTGACTCCTCCCTCTCTGTGGCTTTCTTTTTTTATGATTAAAAAAATTAGAGAGGGAGAGCTCAGAGGGAGAGGCAGACTCCCCACTGAGCAGAGAGCAGGATGTGGGGCTCTATCCCAGGACCTTGACATCACGACCTGAGCCAAAGGCAGATGGTTAACCAGTGGGGAGCCACCTAGGCACCCCACTGCAGCTTGTTTTTGTTTGCTGGTTTATTTCTCTACAGTAAGTTGGCAGGATTATCTTAGGGAAGTTTATTTCCACTGAAAGATGGAGCCTCTGATGTCACTTCTCAGAGTGTGCCCTCTTGGATATGTGCACAGTCACCCTGGAGTGAGAGACATTTTAGCAGGGCTCCAGTTGACTATATTATGCTTTTCTTTGTCTTTTTTCTTTTTAATTTATTAAGTTTTCGTTTTAACTCCAGTTAGTTAGTATACAGTGTTTTTCAGTTTCAGATGTATGACACAGTGATTCAGCAATTCCATACAGTCTCGGAACAGGTGCAGTCCTTAATCCCCATCACCTGATTTGTGTTAGGTTTTCTGTCTCTTGGTATCATACCCAGATGTTAGGCCCTTCTGATTGAAGGCTAGTTGCTCTATTGTTCTTGACAATGTCCTGTGAATTTTGAAACAATTCACACCATACATGGACTATTCTTAACGATCTCTGTCCCGGTTTTCTCTGGTAAACTTGCTGGCTTGCAGTTTAGCCTGGTTAACCTAAGGAAGCTACCAGCCTTCTCTTTGTTGCTTACCACCAAAATCTCCACTGTTTCCAAGAGTGCCTTTAGATTTGACCTTCCCCACAGTCTATTTCAAATACAGGCATTTCTTTTGGATAGAACTCGGGAGCTCTTTGATCTTCTAGTTTACCTCTTGCCCCTGGGCAAAATCTCTGAGACCTTGCTTCAGAGCTCGGGGTAGGCCAGTGACCTGGTTCTCTTGGAGTGCCAACCCTGCTTTATGAACAGGGTTCTGGGTGGGGACTGTGACCTCTGGTCTTCTTGGCTTACCTCTCTCCGCCTGAACCCTCACTCTACAATGGTTTCAGCCTGGGGTAGAGCCTTTGCTCTGTGAGTGGGGGTTGGGTGGAAGAAGGGAGGAAAGGAGCCCCATGTCATTAGCCACACTCTCCAGGAAGGTAGCCTTTGCCACGGAGAGCTCTGGGGAGACTGAGAAGTAGTCTCTGGGGAGACTGCCTCTTCTGGTGCCGGCAACTGCAGGGCTTAGGGAGCCTCGTTTTCTTGTCCACACTCACCTAGGTGGGGCTCCTATCAAGCTGTCCGAGGGCAGAGGAGGGAGGAACAGGAACACTTTGTTCTTATTGCCATCTACCAGATCTTCTACCACATCTACCACATTTCATTTGCTGTGTGCCCTTTGGACAATTCCCAGAGACTTTAAATGGCTGGGTTTTTTGTTTTCTTTCTTTAATAATCTTCACCAGTTGTGGATGTTTCACCAGGGAGCAGGTGTGCCAGGCCCCCAGTGTCTCCATTTTGGAAGAGAAACAACCAGCTTTATCTTGGGGGCTGAGGGCACTGGAAGGTGTTAAGTAATGATGATGAGTGGGTTATAAAACACCTCTCTGTGGTTGTGACTTAGAGAACCGGATGTTTACTTTGGACACGTTTATGCCCCTTTTTCATAACTGTCGAATTTTTGTGAGAGTAAAACCCCAGGTAAATTTCTGTTACAGGTTAAAGAACTGTTTTCTTCTCTGGGAGTTGCATGTAATATCTTGGAACTGGATCAAGTTGGTAAGTAGAAAGGGTAGGTAGTATATACTTTTGTTGTAATAAACGTCAACAGGATTGACTACTTTCTATTTGCTTTGTTCAGTTCAGTTATCTCTTGTCTCTTTGGGTTGGGTGAGTTGTTTTTGTCTACATTCACCCAGGCAGAAGATAGAACTCTCTATGGCAAATAATTTGGTGTAGATTTTTTTTATTTATATACTTTTCATATTTGAGAGACATTAGCAGGAAGAAGATGTATAAACTGCTAACCCTGAAGTATATCAGGCATTTCATGTGTATCTGCCAACTTTCTGGCAAAATAGATGAAGTTGTATTAGTTGAAAAGAAGCTACTGCGTTTCCTCATTGTATTATGCAGGAGGTGGAACACATTAAGTTTTTACTTTATACTTTTTGATTTTTGTCATCATGTGTCCACCTATCTAATGTTAACCAACCATTTTACACACACATGTGATCTGCAAGGGTGCGAACAGGGTGGTGAACAGAAAAGAGTTTGATCTTTGCCTTCACCAGACTTCACCAACTCCTTTTAGCCTTGTATCCTAAACAAGCAAAATGTTCTTAAATCTTTGAGACTGCTACAGTGTATACCAAATAGGGCAGTCTTAAGTAGTCGTGGCCTTGTTTTATTTTTAGGGGTAGAGGAGACATTTTGGACTACGGATCATAAAGAGTTTTCAAATGTAATTGTAGGAAGTATTTTCTGAGTTATTACAGTTGAAGCAGTTTTATCCCGATATTTGCTCTTTAAAGAGGATTTTTACTTTTTGTCGTGGCATGGCCATTGAATGATATATTAAAATCTAATTTAGAAGGGTTCTTTTTAAATGAATTTGTAGATTTGTCTTTATCCTTTTAGGTTGCCTTTGAAAACGGGCATTTCCCCTTCCTGAGTAATCATTTCATGAAGTTATATAATATGTAAATACCGATCCTTATGGGTGTGTGCATGCGAGCATCTGGTGTTGTAACACTTCTGTTCAACTCCCAGAAGTTTCAAACCCTTTTGATGTTCTTATACATTTAAGTCTTTATTCTTCAGATGATGGAGCCAATGTCCAGGAAGTACTGTCAGAAATCACTAATCAGAGAACTGTACCCAATATTTTTGTGAATAAAGTGCATATGGGTGGATGTGACCGAACTTTCCAGGTAATAATATGTTTTTAACACCATTTGTTCAAGTTTGTTTTTAAATCTGCCTGAAGGGGGAGAAAATGACTGTTAAAAAGGAGTCTATTCATTTGTCTTTTGGAAGTTGAAAAAGCAGAGGATGGTTATCAGATAATCTTGAAAGTGGTAATAGGGCAGCCCAGCGGGGTCTCAGCGGGGGTTGCTCAGCGGTTTAGCACCGCCTTCAGCCCAGGGCGTGATCCTGGGGACCTGAGATCGAGTCCCACGTCGGGCTCCCTGCATGTAGCCTGCTTCTCCCTCTGCCTGTGTCTCTGCCTCTCTCTCTCTCTCTCTCTCTCTCTCTCTCTATGTGTGTCTCTCATGAATAAATAAATAAAATCTTTTAAAAAAAAAGTGGTAATAGATAAAATTGATGTTCCTTCTTAAGTTAGGTCCTTGTTTTATAACTACTTCCTTTTACTAAAATTCTGTTCCCTTGTATTTTGTATGTATGTGTGTAAATGGTAGTAATCAGTGATTTAATGCTTATATTTGAGTCTTTAACTTAAGATTATGTTTTCTTGGGAAAATAGATTGTCTGGATTTATGTTTATCTATGATCAACATCGTTATTTATTAGCAGCCTGCTTCATTAGTTCCAGAAGCTACACCCCAGCTCACGTGGTGGTATGTACCATAATTGGAGGCCTGTAAACACCTCAGGAAATGCTGGTCTTACCATTCCTAACCTGGAAAAGATGTCAGAAAAGATGCAGAGTTACCAATTCCATTTCATAGTGCACGACAGATGCTTAGGAGACATATTTTCCTAAGGGCACCTAAGAGTAAGGAGCCCAAAGGGATCCTAGAAAGACTGTGCCAGAAGCCTCCATGGGCATGCATCCTTCTGGGGCCACCTGGCATGTGCTGAGTCCAACAGTTATATAGTGTACCCACTCTGCTCTCCAGGATGAGCTAGTGCCACATGGTGTTTCCAAAGCCAGCTTCATGGGATAGAGCACCCATCTTAACATAAAGAAACTATTGCTACATCATGTATTGAATGCCTAAACTTGCCTGAGTTACATCTGATCATAAAGGGGGCCAAGTGAGCAGGAGACTATTGTGCAGAGTGGCCTTCTGACCATTCCTGAAAGAAAAAGGAAAATTTTGTGTTGTATAAGGAAGTTTACCAGGAAGCTGCAAAATTTAGGTCAGTTTATGAGAAACCATGTAAAATTTGATGTGCATGTCCAGCTGATGATGCATATGAATTGATTTCAAAATAAAGCCTGGCACAGGTGAGCAAAAGACAGAGGATCTTGAAAAATGGTACTTGGCTATTATACTCAGTTAACATATTTTGATGATAAGACCAAGGAAAAGCCTCGTTGGACATAGAAACTGTGACCTGTGGGTCATTTGACACATATCTAGCCATCAGGTGATAATGAACAAAAATATATGTACTTAGCATACATTGTATCTGTTGGAACCCTATCTGAATACCATCTAGATAAATTTACAGTCCAAACTTAGATGAATTAGGGACTGTTTCTAAGAGTTTTAGAAAAGCTATTACCATGGGCTGATTCAACATCAGGTACAAAGAAACAGATTAAAAACAGGTCATGCCTTCGTCTCTCCTTTGATCCATAGGCCCATCAGAGTGGCTTATTACAGAAGCTCCTTCAGGAAGATTCAGCATACGATTATGACCTCATTGTCATTGGGGGCGGTTCTGGTGGCCTTGCATGTGCTCAGGTATGAAAATAATGAAACCCAGAGATGATTTTCCTGGTGATTGCCATGAGTGCTTCTATAGCTACTTTAAAAAAGCGAATTTGGTGTTACGGACCAAGCTTTTATCGTATTAATAAAGAGAAGGGACTGTGTTCTTGCACAGTAGTTTCCTTTCAGGGAGAGAAAAATGGGGGGGTTGTCAGGAAAATGACAAAATCTTTATATGTTGCTTTTTTTTGTAGGAAGCTGCCATCTTGGGAAAGAAGGTTATGGTGCTAGACTTTGTAGTCCCATCGCCTCAGGGCACATCCTGGGGTAAGCAGTTTTTCTTTGTTATGACTCTTCCTTTTCTGCTCTTTAGACTTCTTTGGCTTTCCTCAATTTTGTTAATCCTCACTGTAGTCTCAAAGGGTGTAACAAGCCTGTGTCTAGGTGAGGAAAGTCTCCATGAGGTCACATAACTGACCTAAGAGCGCATAGTTCACAGGCAGTGATTTGGGAAGATAACATAAAAATAATGGAGGAAGATTTTGCAAAAAGAAAAGATTCCATGACTCCCGGATTCTAACACTCATGCCATAATGATTGTTGCCCATGGGCGCCAGTGTTTTCACTTAGTCGCAATCAGAGTGTACCGTGTGGTGCTCACCTAAGTTTGCCACAACATGGTTTTGTGTTTCTGCATCAGTTTCATAGCTGACTCTAACGGCTGCCTTGACTCAGTCAAGTCAGTGTGTGTGTGTGTGTGTGTGACATTGCCCAGGTCCAGTCACTAAAGTGCATGGGGAGCTTCCAGCTGTAGATGAGGACATTCACCTTAATAGAACACACAGATTTTGTGCTGGATGTTTCCTGTTGACGTGTCAAATCCATTCTTCATGTCTCTACCCTGCTCTATGCCCCAGAAAGCTGATGAATTGGCAGCCTTGCCCTCTAGCTTCCAGTTGGGCTCCACCAGTTAGTGGTCACAGGAAGAGAACCGAAGAAGGGAGGACAGTGGAGCTGGGGTCTTCATTCCCCCAGCTCCGTCCGTGCTGTCTCTGCAGGCATGAAAGGCCACCCCCCCACCGTGGGCTGTGCCAATTGCTCAGTATGCTTGCCCCTTCACGTGGGGTCGGTGGTGGCCCACTCACTGTTTTGTCCCTCCTCGCTCTTCCTGCCCACACCCCTGTAATCACTTCTCTCTAACCTCTCCTCAGTTTCCCAGCTTGCTTCCTCAGTATCCTCTGTTTCCTGCCAGAACTCTGACAAAACATGAGAATCAAGTTTTAAAATTCAAATTTACTCAGAAAATTTTATTTTAGAATTTCATATGTGAAAGCTAACATTTCCTTCCAATATATGTTCCTTCTAACAGTTGTATGTTAAACAATTCGTGTGTGTACCTGTCTTTGCTTTCTTCCTCTCTCTTCTTCTCCTGCCCTCTTCCCTCTTTCTCTCCTGTCTAGAAATATCCTACTTCTCTGGATTACCAGAAGAGAGACTGTGATCAATGCGGGAGTCTTTGGACTCATACCCTGCACAGGAGCACTCAGACATGGCCTGTTTCATGCTGTTCGAGATTGAGAGTAGATGTCAGCAGGCAGCTGGCAGTGGACCTAATGTTGGCTCAGAGGAGGAGTCAGTTACAGAGAATAAAGGCTGGAAGCTGAGATTCCAGCCCTTGGTCTGATATTTGTTTCCTTAATCAAATGAAATTTTGGATTCTCTCCCTAGAAAGCTTTTCGAGTGTACATCTGTATTTTTGCTCATCTTTGAGTTTCCTTCACAGACCTTCAGTTGAAAAGTTTGGCTTAATCATTTGCACGTTCTTGTGGGCTGTGATGTTGGCCTCACAACCATCTGATCGTGTCATTTCCACGTTTAACAACACCTTCTCTACACGTGTGTAGAACCATGTATACACCCACAGACACAGAGGAAACATTAAAACTGTTATCTTCTTTCTCAGGTCTTGGCGGTACTTGTGTAAATGTGGGTTGTATTCCTAAGAAGTTGATGCATCAAGCTGCTCTTTTGGGGCAGGCACTGAGGGATGCCAGGAAATTTGGCTGGGAGTATAGTCAACAAGGTAGGTAACAGTATATGGAAATACAGATTGGGCACCTGGGTGGCTCAGCCATTGAGCATCTGCCTTTGGCTCAGGTTGTGATCCGGGGATCCTGGGGTCGAGTCCCACATTGGGCTCTCCAGAGGGAGCCTGCTTCTCCCTCTGCCTGTGTCTCTGCCTTTTTCTCTGTGTTTCTCATGAATAAATAAATACAATCTAAAAAAAAAAAAAAACCTACAAAACAGATTGGGAGGAAAGAAGAAAGAATGAGTTTCTTAGAGAAAGACTTACTATTTTTATTTCTGTAGTCGAGTCTGAAATTGGTTTAGTGAATGCTCACTAGGACCCCACTTTGGCACAGAGGAGTCAGTCACCTGAAACCTGGCCCTGCTCTCAAGGGCTTTAGTGTCTTTGGCAGCCACAGCTGTTCCAGACTCTTTATAGAACATGAGAGAGGATAATTGCTATCTTCAGATTTTCTTCACATGTAAAGAAAATAGAATAGCCAGGGTCATCATTTGAATTTTATTCATTATTGCAATAACATATTCTATTTCACTGGTGGTTATATATGTCTTTGGTTAGTAAAAGATGGAAACCAAATTCATCCAATAAATATTTATTGGTTAGGCTCTGAAGATACAGATATGAGGAAAATACAGCCCCTGCCCTTAAGCAGCACACAGTGTGTTGGAAGAGAGGCAATTCTGTGCACTGTAATTCACAGTGAGGTTTTGAGCATTGCCTCAAGGAGCACTTAATGTATCCTTGGGAGTCCAAGGTGGGAGGTGATCCTTGAGCTGAATCTTGAAGGCCATTGAAGACAGGAAGCAGTGTGCTCTGAACTCTTGAGCTGTGAGAAAACATGTAGTCTTTGGGGGCTAGCAAATGGCTGGTGTGGAGAATGGGGTGGGATGCCGGAAGAAGCGAGATTACAGAAGCAGGTCGTGAAGGTTCTTAAATGCCATCAGAAGGAGTTATGATTGGCCCCAGAGGGATAAGAGAGTCATTGAGGAGTGTCAGCAGGGAAAGGAGCCTGAACCACAGTTCAGATTCTGGATCCCTCTGGTGGCACCTAGGAGGTTAGAAGGTTGAAGGTGGGGAGGGGGCAGGTCCAAAGATAGTCAGGTGAGGTGGAGTGCTGTCACCTAACCCAGAGGAGAAATGACCAGGCCTGGGCCAAGATTGAACTCTTATTGGAGAGTGTGAGGTGGATTTAAAGGTTTTAAGGCCTGGAATTGACAGGCTATAGATGTGGATGGGTGATTTTGTCTCTTTAGAATAACATATGTGGAATTTCTAAAAAACTTACAAAGACTTGTCTCCCCAGAGATTTTTGAATGAGGACATGTGTACAAGAGCATATCCTTACTGGTGATTTGGCCAGGCCCCCCAGGTCACAGGTGGGGTGGAGGGTGAAGGAAAGGAAGGAATCCAGGAAGAGGGACTGGGTACAATGCAGTGTATTTACTGAGCTGGAGGGCACACGCAGGTGGGAGTTAGTGGCCAGTTGTGGTGGAGTTCAGCATCAAGAACTGTGGCTGGACAGATGTCCCCAGACACTCAGCTCCATGGAGAGATTCCAGTCCAGCTGTAGTACCAACTGGCTGTAGATAAGATGAAGTCTTGGCACTTGGCAATTTAACTTCACTTTCAAGAATCCTTCTCCCTGAATCCTTCATCTTGTATGGATTTTACCCAGCAGAACATCCTGGTGGAGTTCACTCTCTGGGGATGGCTTGTGCTTGAGTGAGGTCTAGGCAGGGCTGGGGTGTTTGCAGCCCACATTGTAGGTGGTGGTTGAAGTCTTAGGAGTTGTTCAGAGGGGCTGGGGAGACCCTGTGGATGGAAGAGAAGACAAGACAGAGACAGGATCCTGAGAAATGTTAATCCTAAGAAGTGGGTAAGGAAGATGAGGAAAACCCAGGAGAGTTGTCTCACAGAAGCCAGGAGGGCCTAAAGTTTTCAGGAATAAGCCTTAAGAAGTCTCAGAGAACTGTCTGGAGGGAAATGGTGCCAAAAAGCCAAAGGGGATAGGGTTTGAATTAGGTATATTTTGGATTGGCAGGTAGCTAAGGTGTCTCTCTCTCTCTCTCTCTCTCTCTCTCTCTCTCTGTCTCTTTTAAAGTATGTATGTATGTTTGTATGTATGTATTTACTTATTTATTTATGAGGGAGGGAGGGAGGGAGAGAGAGAGAGAGAGAGAGAGAGAACAAGCAGGAGAAGGAACAAAGGGAGAGGGACAAGCAGGTTCCACACTGAGCACCAAGCCAGATTCGGGCCTCGATCCCCTGACCCTGAGTTCATGACTTGAGCTGAAATCAAGAGTCAGATGCTTAAATAACTGAGCCATCCAGGCGCCCAGAGGAGTCTCTTTTTAAAACTAAAAGCATTTATATCCTCTTTTAATAAGTCTAAAATACTCGAGGCCAAGTTAGGAGAAAACACTGAATGTCCCATAAAGGAGAAAGGCCACAAAGAGTGGAACTGTACACGCAGCCTGGGATTGGGACAGCCAGGCAGGGGTGTGTGTGCGTGACTCCTCATAGGAGGGTTCCCCACGAGCTGACGACTTCTTGTTGTGTCAGCCATGCCTGTGCTCACTGCCCCACACTGCTGGGGCTCTGCATGTTCAGGGAGGGGGGCAGCAGGCTGTATGCTCCCACCACTTTGCCTCACCCGAGGGGCCAGGTGATGTACTTAAACTCATCTATGTGCTCAGTATTCCTAAATACTTTCTCATTTCCTCATTTTGTAAAATCTTGTGTTAGATTCCTCAAAGTTCCGCATATATGAAAGGCTTCTTAGTTAATTTTGAGGTGCTATACTAAGAAATACCTAGCTAGCCATCTCATAAAATTTGGGGCTGAGCAGGTTTTAGGCATAGGCTTCATGGAATGGCCAAGGGAAGTCCATAGAATCTAAGAGGTAAGAGAAAGGACCTGAAAGCATGTTGAAATCTTAGTCTGGGAGAATGTTCTAGATACTTCTGTTCTTGACATTGGTAGAGAAATAATAGATTAAAATAACTTTAAAATGTATATAGAATTTCCAGATCAGAAATTAAATATAGAACATCTGGGTGGCTCAGTGGTTGAGCGTCTGCCTTTAATTCAGATTGTGATCCTGGGATCCTGGAATCGAGCCTCACATTGGGCTCCTCAGAGGGAGCCTGTTTTTCCCTCTGCCTGTGTCTCTGCCTCTCTCTGTGTCTCTCATGAATAATAAAACTAAAATCTTTTAAAGAAACAAATTAAATGAGAAATTCTTAAATAGGTAGGAAAAGATATATCAGGGAAATGCAAACCAAAGCAATGGCAGTTAATACCAGGTAGGGAGACTGTAAGGCAAAAAAAAAAAAAAAAAAGAACACACACACACACACACACACACACACACACACACATACACACAAGCACATTGAGGAATTAGTGATTTAGCACTCTCCCCAAAATAGGGGAGCCAGTTTATAAGGTGCCAATCCCTGGACTTGCCATGTCAGAATCTCCTGGGGGAGCTCGTCCTGACTCCATAGGTTTGTGACAGGTGCAAGGCTTTGTAGATTTCAGTCTGATTCCTAGGGGATCCCCATGTGCAGGATTTGGGAAACCCTGATGCAGAGTGTCTTTTACAATAAGAACCAGAAACAAAAGGACAAGTGAAGTATGAATTTAACTGACAAGGTCCCTGGGAGAAATGGTTCTTAGCAGGTTACAGGAGTAGCTTTTCCAGATTAGAGAGGAGGAGATATCTTAGGATCTGAAGGCATGTGCCATGGGGAGAGGCTCATCACTGCTAGGTCATTACCTCCTGGGATTGTGGCAGGGGGTTTAGGAAATGTAGTGCAACCACAGTGACCCTCTGGGCTGCAAGATCTTAGGAGCCTTTCGTGTACACTGGCATCCTGGAGGAGGTAATGGGACATCCAGGCCACAAACTCAGTGCACTGTGACCTCTTATTCTCTCCTGCACTGTAACTTCCCATGTTCCTGATGAGTGCTGAGGCCTTTCTTCAGAGTGCTAGGTGGGATGGGTGATGGGTCACGGTTCACCAGATGTGACCAGAGAATGAACGCTCAGTTAGCTGGGTTTGCCTTTGGCATCTCATCCAGTATGATGGGAACCCTGGGCTGGCCTCTATGTCTTATAAACACGGTGCTGCATGGAGGCTGGTTTCTCCTTCAGGAAGCAGCAACATCAAATGAGGTGAATGCTTGGAAATCAATCCCACCTAGAAAATACAGGGATGATGACGAATTGAATTCCATCACTTCCTCCTCCAATTGCAACAAGAAATGAGGAAACATTGTCATATAAATGCTGGGCAGTGGTGAGCAGTAACCACTCTTGTCAAGAAATGTAGGATCTTCACTGTCATAAAACCACCACCAAGTGAACCGAAAATGAATGGCCCATGCTGGTCTGGTCAGGTGCACATGTGGTGCTCACTGACCTGAGACCTGCTTCCCTTCACCTCTGGAATGCCGTGTACAGCAGGACTCACAGAGTGGGAGAGTGGCCTTGGGGTGCTTGCTCCTGAGTAGGGATGGTCTTCCTGCCTTGTGATGTTTTGGGCTGCTGTCCCTGTTGTTTGCTGCATGGATTTTTTCCCCTCTCTTTTCAGAATTCTACTTTTTGCTTAATGTTTTGTAATATAAAAGAGGAAGAAGTATAAAGCATAACTGGCTAAAAAAGATTTCAGTTGCTACTTGTCTTGTATTCACTTCTTGATTCTTAAAGCAATATATAGTATGGCTCACGTGTGGTTGTGTATGATGGAGCATTAAAAATAAAATTCATGAGGGCTCCTCGGAGGCTGAGTTGGTTAAGTGTCTGCCTTCAGTTTAGGTCATGATCAGAGGGTCCCCAGATCAAGCCCTGCATCTGACTCCCTGCCCCCCAGGGAGCCTGCTTCTCCCTCTCGCTCTGCCTGCCGCTCCCACTGTTTGTGCTCTTTGCCTCTCTGTCAAATAAATAAAATCTTAAAATAAAATTCACTTTATGCCTTCACTCTGGTTATTTATTTTCAGTAAAGCACACCTGGGAGACTATGACAGAAGCGATTCAAAACCACATCGGCTCTCTAAACTGGGGCTACAGGCTGTCCCTGAGGGAGAAGGCCGTGGCCTATGTCAATTCCTATGGAGAATTTGTCGAACATCATAAAATAAAGGTAATGTTTGTTTTGTCTTGTTTCTTGCTTTTCTTTACTACTGCTTGAGCTTGCCTTGATCTGAAATTCTGTATCACGTTATTATCACTGATGCATGCACACACATTGCCTTGCGTGCACCTACTTCTCCATTGTTGTTGATGCCACAGGTCCTACTAAATTGAAGGAATTGTCTTTTAAAGAGCTCTTCATTTAAAGTTATTTGTCTTTTGATTTTATTACTACCTTAAAGGAAAATGTTTAGACTAGATAGTTTAACATTTCAAAGACTAAAAAGGGAAAAATTGTAGCACTGTAATTGTTTTTTAAAATGAAACCTTGAGAGGGATGGGCTAAATGGAATGAGTAGTCACAGGGATGAAAGGTACAGCCTGGGGAATAGTCAGTGGTGTTGTAGTAGCCTCGTGTGGGTGCAGATGGCAACTACACATGTGGTGAGCAGAATGTAACATAGAGACTTGTTGAATCATTGTGTTGTGCACCTGAAACTGATGGAACATTGTATGTCAACTGTACTTCGATAAAAAAAGAGAATAATTTTAAAAATAAAAATAAAATGAAACCTTACCTAGAATTCCAACATGTCGTTCATAAGAGTATTAATAGAAGTGGTATGGAAATGAGTATATTCTTTAAGCTTTGTAATGTTTGCGTATTGTAAGAGCAATATGTCAGGAAAACGAGATTGTTTGATGAACACAACAATTTTATTTTATTTTATTTTTTTAATTTTTATTTATTTATGATAGTCACACACACAGAGAGAGAGAGAGAGAGAGAGAGGCAGAGACATAGGCAGAGGGAGAAGCAGGCTCCACGCACCGGGAGCCCAACGTGGGATTCGATCCCGGGTCTCCAGGATCTCCAGGATCGCACCCTGGGCCAAAGGCAGGTGCTAAACCGCTGCGCCACCCAGGGATCCCCGAACACAACAATTTTAAATTGGAATTATAAAAGACAATCAAATATAACTGTCAACACCTATTTATTTTTGAAATCGGCTTTCATAGCACAGTGTGCGATGATTTTGGGGAGATTTGAGGTTATTCTGTAGTCATTTACCATCTCTGGAAAGGTTTCAGGTGGTCTGTGGAAAGCTGCCCCTTTTGAAACTACATGTGGGCCAATCTGAATTACATTATTCACGTTGAAACATCATAGAAATATGAGTCAGGCAGTTTTATTTCTCAGACTGTGGTGTGGCCAGCACAGTTGAATAAGCCGGTCTTCGCAGCCATACCTGCCTCTTTTCTGCATTTCTGCGTTCAGTGATACCCAGTGTCTCCAGCTAGAAATCTCAGGCTTCTCCCTCCCAGCCCCATAGCCTGCCCTTGTTTGCCTCTTTCTGGACCCTTCTGAACAGGTGCCTGTATCCAGGCTGCCCTCCCTCCATCCCATTATTTAAACAACCTCTTGTTTAAATGTCTTCATTGATATTTTAATTTTTTTAAATGAAAATGTATTTATGAATCACCTGTGTGATTGAAAATACACGAACAATGAATAACCTTTCCTGGTTCCCCATAGCCAAAATCTTTAGAATGGCATATAAAGGTGTTAACATTTGGTGCTAATCTGTTTCCCTTCACTGTGACACATCCCCACCTTCCTTGCCACTTTCTGGTCACTTGCCATTCCCCAGCACCTGCTGCTTTTAGGCCTGTGTGCTTTTCTATGCCCTGTTCTCTCTGCAGGTTTTTTTTTTCATTCTTCTCAAATCATCTTACTTTCTTGTCTCCACTTATAATACCAGCACCTTTGAAGCTGTCCTCAGCTGGCTTTCCAGGCCCTATTCCATCTGCACTGGCCTCTTTTGGTTGATATTTTATAAAGACTTCTCTCTATGTTGGTGCTTATCATATTGCATTATTATCTTTGCACATCGCTCTTGTTGAGTGGGAAGCTCTGTAACTGGTTGTCCAGGGTGTCTGATACTCTGCAGCATTTGCAGAAAAAGTTGAAATTTACTTTTCTCTTTTCAAGGCAACCAATAGAAAAGGAGAGGAAACTTGCTATACTGCTGCAAAATTTGTCCTAGCGACAGGCCAAAGGCCACGGTATTTAGGAATCCAAGGAGATAAAGAGTACTGTATTACTAGGTAAGATTAAATGGGCTATTATACGTTGTGTTATGTTTGTGTGTCCAATTTATTTAGTCCCTGATATGATTTTGCAAAAGATTTGAATTGATGACAAATAAAAAGTGCAATGCAAGAAGCTAAGTGGTTAACGTAATGAAGCCCAGCAAAAATAAGGTTAGGTAAATAATAAGGTCAAATTCATGCACACATATATGCTGTCTGATTCTAGGTAATTGCTCAAGGAGGTCTGGGAAGTTGGCTCTAAACTTCATGGGAGGCCAAAGGAAAGAAGTAGAGTTTAGTGTCTATATGACAATGAACCAGTTGATCAGGAGAAACATAGCTGTTCTAATACTGAGATTTAATAATAATTATCCCTGAATGGTTATAGAGAGGACATTGTATAATGCAGCACAATGATTTTCAAACTTTCTTTACCAGATGTATGTTAAGAAAAGCATTTTTGTGACATGATTGTTAAGTGAACACACACTCAAACCGTATTTTTTCTTACCACATGTAATGTAGTTTAATATTTTCTATTCTATTACATTTTTAAAACACCTTCACTTGTGGTCTACTAATTTGATTTTGAAAAAAATGAGACATACTTCTTATTCTGTAGTGGACACTCTTACAAACTCCAAAGGCTCTTTCTGTTAATGTGTCTTCATTCAAACACCATGTTGCAATGCAGCCAACAAAAAAACCACTGTGCATCGAAATCTAAATGACTCATTTCATTTTTATTGCCTAGGTGTTCGTTTTGTTGTTTTTATTTTCCAGTGATGACCTTTTTTCTCTGCCTTATTGCCCTGGCAAAACGTTAGTGGTGGGTGCATCTTACGTTGCTCTGGAATGTGCAGGATTTCTCGCTGGCATTGGCTTAGATGTCACTATTATGGTGCGTTCGATCCTTCTTCGTGGGTTTGATCAAGAGATGGCAGAGAAAGTGGGTTCCTACATGGAACAACATGGTGTTAAGTTCTTAAGAAAATTTGTACCTGTCTTGGTAAGTCGGAAAGGCGTTAGGAATTCCTTTTATTTTTAGTTTTTTACACTCTTTTTTAGTTTTTTATTCTAGCTCTCCTTATTTCATCTCATGAAAGTAATTGGTCTGTACTCAGTAGGACACCTTAAAGATAGAGCTTCCACCTCCAGTCTATAAAACTGACCTTCCTGTGTCCCTCAGTCCTCCTCCTCCCACCCCCGAACCATGGGAAAGTGTCCTTATTCCTCTCAGTCCGTATGCTCTCACCTTCTCTCACTTTCTCAGGGACACCCTATCTTCAGTTAGAGCCATCCTTTCTGCTCTGTAATTCCCACTAGAGTCTCTCCTCTTTAAACAAATAAGCCTTCCCTTCCCCTCTCTGCCCTTTTGGCTGGGTCCGCATTATTCTTTTCCTGTTCATGAGGAAACTTCTAAACATGCTCCTTCTGGCTTCTAGCCTCCGTTTTCTACTTCAGCCAACTCTTGGCTGCTCCATCCCTGCTACTCCTTTGAAATTGCATTCCAGGGTCTTTGGCAAACTCCATGCTGTCAAATCCAGTGGTCATATCTCTGTCCTTATGTAGTGGGGCTTCTGGGCAGCATTCAATGAAATTGACTTTCTTTCCATTTGAATCATTCTCCTGTCTTGAGCTCCCTGGTCCCACATCCCCTCAACCTGTAAATGTCAGAGCACCTGCTCCCCCTTCTCCTCTCTGCACTTGTTACTGGCTGGTACCTTCTTTAGGCCCATATGTTATCTATCTAATGCTCGTGGCTCTCAGATCTGTATATCCTGCTCAGGCATCTCTCCTCAACTCCATACCCATTTATACATTTGGCTATGAGATATCTCTGTTGAATTCCTCATAAGCATTTCAGATTTATTAAGACAAAAATGAAATTCTTGATTTTCTTGCTAAATGTATTCCCCTGCTCATCTTTCTGGCCTATCTCAGTACTCAGTAAGTGGTATTATAGTCTATATGAATTATTGAGTCATCACCTGGAAAGCATCCCTCATTCGTCTTATTATGCTACCACCAACTAATCCATTAATTTATTTCTACCTCCAAATTATATCTTGTTACAGTCCCTTTTTCTCTATCTTTACTTAGCCAAAAAACCTATACACACACATGTGTACACCCTCTAACCCGTTTATTTCCTGTCACCTGTAGATATCATCATTATGTTTTTTATCCCTGCTAGGTTCAGCAGTTAGAGAAAGGTTCACCTGGAAAGCTGAAAGTAGTGGCTAAATCCACTGAAGGACCAGAAACTATTGAAGAAATATATAATACAGTAAGTTTTTATTTTATAAGCAGTAAGCGGTTGAACACACTCATAAACTAGCACAAATGAAGTTTATGGGAAAATTCTACCAGGCCTAACTTTTTTTCTTTTGATTCTTTGTAAAACTATGATAAATATGGTAGGTAGTTGAGCCATTGACATTTAGTAGTTTTCAGTCTATATGAAAAATATTGTAAGGAAATATGTGTGTATGGGCAATTAATTATACATAGAACAAAATCTGGAATATACCAGATATACCTGACTGTTTTCAGTACTTACTTCCAGGGCATTAGATATCTTCTACATTGGGCATTAGAATATTTTCAACAAAAATGGAAAAGAAGTAGAGTTTAGTGTATTATATACCTTATAATAAAAAACAACATTAAAAATCTTATTTTCAAAAACAGTATAAAATCTGCAAGCAATGTGAATAGTCCATGAACTCTATTGGGTGGCAACAGTTCTATTTTAAACTGATGATATTTAGATGTCAGCATTTCTTTTATAAACTATAAAGATGCATTTATGTTTTATATACTGTTAGATGCATGATTGTTTTTCATTAAAAAAAGGAATAATATGGGGAGGATCAACAAAGCCAAAAAATAAGAAAACAAAACAAATCAACCCCAGTTGATATTTTTATTATGATTACATTAGATATATTAATCAATTGGCAACTTTTTATTGCAATATTCAGTCTCCCAATCCGTGACTATGGATTATGCCCCTTAATTTAGGTTGTTCTTAATAATTCCTAACAAAGTTAATAAATTTCTTTATATGTAAATCAAGAACATCTTTTATTAGATTTATTCCTAGGTATTTAATGTATTTTTAGGTAGTCATAAATGATATTTTTTTGGGAAAATGTCATTATCTTTAACAATTTGTTGCTGGTGTGTAGAAATGTGACCAATTTGTGTGTTTTGATTTAATATTCCATAATGTTGCTAAGCTCTTACTTGAGAACTTCTTAGATTATTTTGAATTTTCTTTGTATGCCTTCATACTATTTGTGAATAACAGAAGTTTGTTTCCTCCTTTCTGTTTTTTTACTTTTTATTCCTTTTTTTTGTGTGTGTAAGTACACTAGCTGGGACCTCCATGAAATGGCAGTGGCAGACATTCTGGTCTTGTTCTCAGTATTGAAAGTTTTCAGTGTTTCATCATTAAACATCAGTGATGTTTTTTTGCAGGGTTTTGTTAGATATTCTTAATTAAGTTGAAGAATTTCTTTTTCTTGTTTGCCAAGGGTTGTTTGGTTACCTCTTTTTCATTTTTTAAAAATCATGAGTGGATATTTGATTGTAATGGTGTTTCTCTTGTAGCTGTTGATCAAAATTTTTTTTCCTTAATCTGTTAATGAATGTGTTCCTTAATCTGTTTATGAATGTGTTGAATGACATTGATTTTCTAATGTTCAATCAATTCTGTGTTCCTGGTATAAACCCAACTTGGTAATGGTTCTTTTTATATATTGTTGGATTTGGTTCTTTAGAAGTTTTGCATTAATATTCATGAATCATATTGGCTCATAATTTTCCTTTCATATATTCAACTTTTCAGATTGGGTATCAAGGTTGTTCTAGCTCATGAAAGAAGTTTGGAGTGTATTAACTCTTTATTCTCTGGAAACATTTTTGTAATGTTAGAACATTTTCTTTGTCTATTTGATAGAATTCACTGATGTAACTATCTGGGCCTAAAATTTTCCACAGATACATGTATTTAACCATTGATTGAATTTCTTTAACAGTCATAGGGTTTTTAAGGCTTTCTATTTCTTTGAGTTACTTTAGTTATTTTTTTCTAGGAATTAGTTCATTTCTTTTTTTTTTTTTTTTTAAATTTTTATTTATTTATTTATGATAGTCACACACACACAGAGAGAGAGAGAGAGAGAGAGAGGCAGAGACACAGGCAGAGGGAGAAGCAGGCTCCATGCACCAGGAGCCCGACGTGGGATTCGATCCGGGGTCTCCAGGATCGCGCCCTAGGCCAAAGGCAGGCGCCAAACCGCTGTGCCACCCAGGGATCCCGGAATTAGTTCATTTCATCTAAGTTATCGAATATACTGGTATAAAGTTATTCACAGTATCTAAATTTGTAAATTGTTTACTTTTATAATAAGACGTAATTTATATGTAGTGAAATGCACATGTCTTAGATGTACAGTTCAGTTGGTTTTGACAAATGCACATATTTGTGTAATCCATACTTATTTGAAGATAACAGAATACTTCTATGAGTTCAGAAAGCTCTCCTGTACCCCTTCCCACTCCCTGACCCCAAACAATCCTATTCTGATTCTGTCACTATAGACTAGTTTTGCCTATTCTAGATGTCACAGGAATGGAACTATATGATATGTACTCCTCATATTCATCCGTATTGTTGTGTGTATCTGTAGTTAGTTCTTCTTCTCGTATGAATTATATGAATATAAAATTGTATGAATATACCATAGTTTGTTCATTTTCCTGTGGATGGACACCTAGGCTGTTTGTAGTTTAGGCTATTGTGACTAAAACTGCTGTGAAGATTTCTTGCATAAGCCCTTGTGGACATGTATTTTAATTTCTCATGGATAAATACCTAGGAATGAAATTAAATGGTCATAAGATAGTTTCTATGATTAATTTTTTGAGAAACTGCCAGCTTCTAAATGAATGAATCATTTTATATTTCCACGAGCTGTGCATGGGAGTTTTGGTTGGCCCATGTCCTCAACATTTAGGCTTATCCAGCTTTTTCAGGTTAGCCATTCTAGTGCATGTGTAGTGGTATCTTATTATGGTTCTAATCTGAGTCTTCCGGATGACTAATGATGTTGAGCAACTTTTCATGTTTTTACTGGCCATTTATTATATTTTCCACTTATCTGTTCAAATCTTTGGTCCATGTTTTGTTGGGTTATTTGAATTTTATTCTTAAAGGGGTTTTATATCTATCTCAATACCAGTTTTCAGGTAGATCTATTCTGAATATTTTCTTCCTATCTATGACTTGCTTATTCATTTTTTATGGCATCTTTTGATGAGCAGTAGTTTTAAAATTTTTATGAAGTCTAGTTTATCAATTTCTTGCTTTATGGTTAATGCTTTGTACGTGCCCTAAGGAATCCTTTCATCCAAAGGTCATGTAACTATTTTCCTATATTTTCTTCTTGAAGCTATTTATAATTTTGTCTTGAAGCTACTTTATATTACAGTTCAGGCCTGTAATACATCTTGAATTAATTTTTGTTTATATATGAGGTAGGAGTATGGGTTCTTTTTCTTCCATACAGGTCAGTACCATTTGTTGAAAACACTTCCCTTTCTCCACCAAATTGCTTTCCTGCTTCTATTGAAGTCATTTGACCATTTAACTGTGGGTCTGTTTCTGCACTCTTTATCCCATTGATCATTTGTCTCCTTTCACCACATTGTTTTCATTATTGAAGCTTTATAGTAAATTTAGACCCATGGAGTAAGTCCTCCAGGTTTGTTTAAGGTCTTTTACATTTCCAGATAACTTAAAAATAGCTTGTCTCATCTGTAATACATGCTACTTGAAGTCTTAGTTTGTTCAATTAAGACAAGAATTTTTTAAAATGTATGGTTACTAGAAAGGAAGAAATAGAACTGTCTCTGTTCACAGGAGACATATTTTTTTTTTGCATCAAAAAAATGACAAAAACTAAATAAATGCTCCTAAACTAATAAGTGAGTGGAAATGTCACAAAATACAAGGCAATATTACAAAAATTATTGTGTTCTAGCAATGAAAAATTGGAATTCGAAATTTGTAAGAAAAATTACAATACCATTAAGTAAATCAAATACTTATGTATAAATAAAAATAAATAAAATAAAATAAAATAAAATAAAAACAACTTCTCAATTTCTACCAGAAAAAGTCCTACTGAGATTTTTATTGGAATTATATTGATTATATAAACCAGTTTGGAAGAACTGACCATCTTAACAATATTGAATTTTTGTGTGTGTTAACTTCATAGATCTTTTCATTTATGTATTCTTTATCTCTGCAATATTTTATCATTTTGCTCTAGAGTTCTTTCATGTATTTTGCTAAATTTGTCTAAATATTTCATGTTTTTAAGTTATTTATAAAGTGGTATTTTAAATTTTTAAATGTTCAGGGTTTACTTGGTCATACATAGAAATACAAATGATTTATGTACACTGACCTTATTATAGATTCTTGGGGTTAACATTGGCATATAAAGCCAGTTTTGTTCTTTTCAATCTGCCTGCCTTTTATAGCTTTTTCTTGCCTTGTTACACTGGTTAAGTCCTCCAGTAAAATGCTGAATAGAAATTGCTTGAGAGTGGGCATCCTTATCTTGCTCCCACCTGAGAGGTGAAGCATTCTGTCTTTCATCATTGCTGTACAGGATATAAGCTGTAGAGTTGGGGGGTTTTTTTTTTTCTTTCTTTTTTTTAACCAATGCCTTTTAACAGGTTGGGGATGTTTTATTTTGTTTTTAATCTGCTGAAAACTAAATTAAAATCCTCAAATGGTGTTAAATTTTGTCAAATTCTTTCCCCATATTTATTGGTTAATTATTAAATTCTTTTCTCCATTATTTGATTAGTATGATTAATTACATTGATTTTTTTGCATGTTGAACCACATTTTTATTTTGGGGACAAACCCCAGTTGGTCATGATAAATTATCCTTTTTTATATATTACTATATTTCATTTGCTAACATTTTGTTAAGGATTCTGTATCTATGTTCATGAGGAATATTGGGTCATAATTTTATTTCAATATCCTTTTTGATTTTTGTGTCAGTTGTTTATGCTGGCCTCATAAAAAGGACTTGGGAAGTGTTCCCTCCCTCTTTTTTTCTTTTTACAAAGAGTTTGTAGCCCATTAGTAGCATTTGTTTCTTAATTTTTGATAGACTTTACCAGTGAAGTGATTTGGTTTTGAGTTAATTTATGGGCAGTTTACAAATTGTGGATTCAGTTTCTCCAATAAGGATGGGGTGTGTTCCTCTGCTAGGGTTCCCATAAGGAAACACCACAGACTGACTTAGGCAACAGAATTTAATTTCTTACAGTTCTAGAGACTAGAGGCCAGATCAAGGTGCTAGCAGATTTGATTTCTTCTGAGGCCTCTTTCCTTGGCTTGTAGATGATGCCTTCTCACTGTGTCCTTATGTGGTTGTCCCTGTCTGTGTCGTCTGTGTCCCAACTGCCTCTTTTTATAAGGAGACCAGTCATATTAGATTAGGTCCCCCACCCTAATGGCCTCATGTTACCTTAATTACTTCTTTAATGGTCCTATCACCAAATACATTATATTCTAAGGTACTGGGGGAGTAGTACTTTACCATGTGAGTTTGGTAGGGGGACGTAATTTAGCACATAACATGGAATTATTCAGGTTTGCACAAATGTGACTTTGCTAAACTGTCTTTTAAGGAGTGTTTCCTTTAAGTTGTGAAATTTATTGGCATAGGGTGTTCATAGTATTCTGTTATTATCCTTTTAATGTCTGAAGGATTTATAGTGATGTTCCCTCTTTCATTCCTGATGTTGAAAATTTGTGTTTTTGATCTCACTCTAAATATAGGTTTTGTTGGCAATTGGTCGTGACTCCTGTACAAGGAAAATAGGTTTGGAGAAGATTGGTGTCAAAATCAATGAGAAGTAAGTACACATGGGATCATTGCACTGTTGCTGCACAAAGCAAAATATTTCTCTAGATCACCTCTTGGAAATTTTTATTTAATTACTAAAATGCACAATTTTAATGCTTTAAGTTTATTTCACAATAAGTACTGTGCCAGCTCTGCAGTAATCAGTTTTTTTCATTAATGAATCAGTAACTCTTTGATATGTACCTTAAAACACTGATACGTTAAGCAGTGATTTTAAAAAATAAATTGTGGAAATGTCTTCACCCACTGTCTTATTTAAGAGTGAATTTTTATGTTGTTGGTCAGGCAAGGAGAAAAATTTCAAAGCTCTAAGTTGGACACTGGGGGAAATCTGGAGCTATTCTTTGCATCTAAAAAATGAGTGTGGTTTCACTAACCAGAAAGGTGGTTTTTTTTGAGCTACAGAACCTTTATGATTTCAGCCATCGGTCTTATAGACATTATTGATGTGGCGCCTCACTTCTTAGAGGGAGCTCTTTGCTCTATGCGTTTAGTCATTTTCTCTTGGAAAAGTTAGTGTTAGTCATCCAGAAGTACAGAATGAATCATGATGGATTTGTTTCCTTTCCAAAATCTAATAGGAATGGCAAAATACCAGTAAATGATGTGGAACAGACCAATGTGCCCTATGTTTATGCTGTTGGGGATATTCTGGAGGGTAAACTTGAGCTCACACCTGTTGCCATACAGGCAGGCAAGCTGCTGGCTCGAAGACTTTTTGCGGGCCGTTTAGAAAAGGTGAGTTTCCTACTTTTGAGATGACATCTAGATCAAAATTGTGATTAAAAAGATCAGTACAACCAACACTTGTGTACTTGTTTTGTAAGTAAAGTGTTCATCACAGATAAATTAGTATTTACTAATGATTTTCAACAAATACTGAGTGTCTGCTGTATGCAAGATATCATGGTAGGTGATATACAAAGGATTGGCGTGGTTCTAGTGCCAAGGGGCTTCCCAGCTGAGTAGAGGATCATGAGTAAGTTAGGACAAGGGACAGTTAGTTGTAACCAGTTGGTCTGGTAAGGCATCTGGGATGGCGATGTTTATAGCAGCAATGTCCACAATAGCCAAACTGTGGAAGGAGCCTCGGTGTCCATCGAAAGATGAATGGATAAAGAAGATGTAGTTTATGTATACAATGGAATATTCCTCAGCCATTAGAAACGACAAATACCCACCATTTGCTTCGATGTGGATGGAACTGGAGGGTATTATGCCGAGTGAAATAAGTCAGTCAGAGAAGGGCAAACATTATATGGTCTCATTCATTTGGGGAATATAAAAAATAGTGAAAGGGAATAAAGGGGAAAGAAGAGAAAATGAGTGGGAAATATCAGAGAGGGAGACTGAACATGAGAGACTCCTAACTCTGGGAAACTACAGGGGGTGGTGGAAAGGGAGGTGGGCGGGGGCTGGGGGTGACTGGGTGATGGGCACTGAGGAGGGCACTTGATGGGATGAGCACTGGGTGTTATGTTATATGTTGGCAAATTGAACTGCAATAAAAAATAAATTAATTAAAAAAAAAAAAAAGGCATCCGGGATGGGCGGTCGCTGGCCCTGCCTGTGGTGTGTGAACCTGGTCAGGTTGTTTTAAGTCTCTGTGCCTCAGTTTCACCTCTGCCAGGTGTGAAGGTGATGCCATCTCCTGCACCTTTCATTGTCTTCAAAGATGTGAGACTGGCTTTGTAGGATGAGTAATCAAAACTGAGCACAGGGCTTTTCTGGTAAGTCTATAATGCAGACACAAGCACAGAGCTCAGTGGGGCTTGGTTCGTTCCAGGACTGTGAGCAGTCTGTTAGAGTTCCCAACTGGGGATATCATGCTGTACTCCATAAGAGCACTGTGGACATGTGGAAGTTTTGCCAGATGAAGGGCCTGTGTAGGGGTGAGGAATGCCAAATGATTTGTCTACAAAGAATTGTTCCTTCTATGATACTTAGAGCATTTGGGGTGTGTGCAAGCATAATACTTGGGGATAAAGGATTCAACTGGGAATGAGACTATAAAATTCACTTGGTGCCAGCCCATCAAAAATCTCTTATGCCACAGTAAAGAATTAGAATGGCCTTCTCCAGGCAGTGGGAACTATTGAAGACCTTTATTTCTTCCATCTTTCTATTTAGAAAGATGTCAAACCACAGGAAAAATAATAATAATAATCACCCATGTTACCCTTTCAACCACATTCCCCAGTTATTAATGTTTTGCCATTTGGCTCTCTCTCCTTTTCTGAATATGTATGTGTACCATGCATGTACTTCTTTTCCCAGAGCTTTTTGAGGTAAGTGACAGGCATCAATGACATTTGCCCCTATATACTTCAGCAGGCATCTCCTGAGAACGAAGATCTTCTTCCATAACCACAGTTTCATTGTTCTATCTGAGAAATTCAATAAAAATGTGATACTATTCAATTTCCTCAGATTTCTGTTAAGTGTGTGCACATGCACGGGTTTGATCCACATGGTACATTTAGCTCTTCTGACTCTTAAGTCTCTCTTTTTTTTTAAAGATTTAATTTATTTATTCATTAGAGACACAGAGAGAGAGAAAGAGAGAGGCAGAGACACAGGCAGAGGGAGAAGCAGGCTCCATTCCAGCAGGGAGCCTGACGTGGGACTGGATCCCGGGTCTCCAGGACCACACCCTGGGCCAAAGGCAGCGCTAAACCACTGAACCACCGGGGCTGCCCTTAAGTCTCTTTTAATCTGAAATGGGTCCCCTGCTTGTTTTATTTTTGTGTGACTTTGATTTTTGGTGAGTCCAGGCTACTTTCCTTGTGGAATGTCTCCTATTCTGGGTTTCTCTGATTGTTTTGCATGATTAGGTCCAGGTGACATGTTTTAAGTACATAGTCTTCATAAAGGATGCTGCATTCTGCTTATTTTATTACCATAGGTGCCTTGTAAGGTCATGAAGGAAGACCTTGAACATATATGGAGGCATTGGCGGGGGCAGGTGGCATCAAAGGGTGGGCCCAGGGTGCTGAACATACAGTAGGGAAATGCAGTTAGCACATCAGGGTGCATGGAGGCAGAGTAGTTGCCTAATGCTTTAAGAAGTGAATCAAGGTGGCAGTGGGGCAGAGAGATATGAAGATGCAGCAGTGTGTTTAGGGTATGAAGAAAGAAAGATCTTAAATGTATAGAACTAGTAGGAAGGCTATGGGGAGGGCTAGATGAAGTCAACTTCAGGTGGGGAGATGGCTTAAGATGTGGAGAAAATGTTTTAGGTGAAAGGAAGGAACATTGAGGAATTTCCTATTGATTATTCTTAATTGATAGGGAATGAAGACAGAGGCATCTGTTGAGAATGAGGCTTCCTCTCTAATAAGCCATGGGTCAGAGGGTCAGCTGCTGGTCAGTACAGCAGACCCTTGAACATCTTGGGTTTGAACTGTGTGGGTCCAGTTACATGTAGATTCAATAAACACGATACAGTGTTATAAATGTATTCTCTCTTCTTTATGATTTTCTTAGTAACATTTTCTTTTCTCTATTTTATTGTGAGAATATAATATACAATATGTATAACTTAAAAATATGTGTTAAATCAACTGTTTCCAGTCAGTGGTGGGCCATTAGGTTTTTTTGGCAGGTCAAAAGTTGTATATGGATATTTGACTGCATGGGGGGTCAGCACCCCAACCCCCACATTGTTCAAGGGTCAACTGTAAAAGGATTGATGAGTATTTGTGGGCCTAACAGAAGTCAGAAAATACTAAGGTGATCCCTATGGTTATGTGATTTTTTTTTTTTTCTAGCCATGTTGGAAAAAAGAAAAATCCTTGGCTTCCCTATGATTTGCAGGTTAGCAAATGTGACGTGGTATTAGAGCATCTAAGTTCAAGATTCTAGGCTGATGTATGTTGTACATAATCCACATCATTGATGTAGGGATACCTGGTGGTGCCTGGCTTTGTTTTTCTTTGGGGTAACAACAAATGGAAACTCCCACTAGGCAGACTGAGAGTTTCTTACAAGGATCCTACAATTTAGGGAGTTGAAACACGTAGTAACTTCGAACAAGAGCCAAGCTAGGGCTGGGCCATCCTTCTTTTAGAGCTAGAACTGTGTCGAGTACGGCTGACCTGGGCCCTGGTACACAAAGCGGTTTGCAAGGGGTTCTTCGGTTAGTCTGACGTGACCACAGCTCCACAGGTGCATTTCTTCTGGTTCCGCTACCACTGGGGGATTTTTCCTCTGCTTCTAGCTCAATTTCCTATAAATGGGAGAATTTGATTGATGTAGTTCACCTTTTTCTGCATAGATGTCTGGCCAGCTTGTGCATTAGCTGTCTGTGGGTTAGAGGTCACCCTTGACGTAATCACCTACACCCTGGTGGCAGGTTTGGGGGACATGTGGGCAGTGGCAGCCCTTCTGGGGCTGTGGATGGGCAGGCCTGGTGAACCTCCTCTCTGGGTGCCCCCTCCACCCTTTCTCTGCTCCCGCCTGCTGCCGTTTTAGTGATGCTTGCCCCCGTGTGCTCCAGTTCTCCAGGCCATCACAAAGACCCTCCCTTCTAGCCAAGGGTGCCACCTGTGCTCACACTCACTTTCCCACGGGCAGGTGCATAGAGCTGCCAGAAGCCTCAAATAGGGTCAGGGCCTCAGCCTCCCGGCGTGTCCGCTCATGCTCTGCCTTAGCCTGATACAGGCTTTGTGGGAGTTCTGTCAGAACCCCAGGACTTAGGAGATCCTGGCCCCTCTGTTAGCCCCCTACTACACATGTCATCTCCCCTTGGTGGTCCAGGGCAGACACCCGGCCCAGCACTGTTAAACTGCTTCTTTGCACATCTCTGTGGCACACAGTTATGTGAATGGCCAAGAGTGGTCTCAGCTTCCAATGAAATGGCATAGTTCTTGGTCACCTAGTAGAAGTACTTCAGGAGAGCAGGGTCTGGAATCATGGAGATGGAAAGAAAACATTTTAGAGAGTGTCTGTTGAGGCAAAAAGGGGCACCATCTCTGCCTCTGCTGCTCAGTTTTAGAATGGAAGTCAGGGGCAGCCCGGGTGGCTCAGCAGTTTAGCGCCACCTTCGGCCTGGGGTGTGATCCTGGGCACCTAGGATTGAGTCCCGCATTGGGCTCCCCGCACAGGAGCCTGTTTCTCCCTTTGCCTGTGTCTCTGCCTCTCTGTGTGTGTGTGTCTCTCATGAATAAATAAATAAAATCTTAAAAAAAAAAAAAAAAAGAATGGAAGTCAGGCTGGGGCTCTGGGAGAGCTGGTCCTGCTGTGGGCCACTCACTGCCCAGGGTGTGGTCTCTGCCCTGGAGTTGGGCTCACCCCATACTTTGAGCATAACTACAAATTTCCCTAAAGCAGTAAAATGGAAGAATCAGTCACGCTGAACCAGACTTATTTTCTTTTTATAAATATACTTAAATGTAGAGTTTTACTGTGAAAAGTGTCACAAAATAAGCAGATGTAATTTGTTTATCTTTCAGTGTGATTATGTAAATGTTCCAACTACAGTGTTTACTCCTTTGGAATATGGCTGCTGTGGATTATCTGAAGAGAAAGCTATTGAAATGTATAAAAAAGAGAATCTCGAAGTAAGATTGTGTTTTGCTGCTTACTTTTTCATTTCTCATTAACTGGCTTTGCAGACACTTTTTGTTTTGTAAGTTACTGTAATGGTTAGATTGTAGGAAATCCTATTCCTATTTTAGGAAAATTGGAAATTAAGTGATTTAAGCCCTATCTCTTTAGCTAATAATAATAATACAGTTGGGGAAAGGGGAACAAATGATGTATGCACTAGGACTTTTGAGTTACAAGTGGTAAATGTCTAGTTGAGTAAGCTTATATAAGAAGGTGCTTATAAGACTTTCTGGAATTCAGGAGTATATCAAGGCTTTAGGAAAGGATGAGAACCAGGAACTGCAAAACCATCTCAGTTCATGTATGCGTGCAGCTCATTCTTCTGTTTCTGCACACAGACTTTGCCTCTGGAATGCAATTAGCAGCCAAAATAGGCCCTTTTTTCTACAAACGAGTTTATCTAATAATTCTGGTCTTAGGAGGACTTGCTACCTCTCAGTCTCAATTCTAAATTATGGAAGAGGATATCTGATTGGTCCGAGCTGGATCAGCCATCCACCCACTTCCATTCAGCATGGCCAGAGCCAGGCTCCTGTCACATCAACATGGTCCTGGGGAGCCTGCATTGTTAAGGGGCTCAGGGTGGGGAGGGTGGGCAGTTCCCAAGGTTGTCACCCTGTTGCGGGCTGTGGGCTGTCAGATTCCCAAAAAGATTTCCTTTGCACACATTTATTTCCACCTCTCTTTTACCCCTGTCCCATCTCTTCTCGTATTACATTATAAGTATTGTCTTACATTATAATTTGATGGGTAGTTTAAGTGGCTTTTTCTGCACACCCTTCCAACATAGGAGGGATAGAGAGAAATAAAAAGAGTTGGAGGGTTATTAGTACTTGATGTTTTCAGCACAAGAGGATTGCATTCCTCTCCCTTGACGTCACGTCAATTACTGGCATTTTCTTGAAATCATAGTACTAGTTAAATGGCCTGATGACTAACTGAAGCTCTTATTTTACATTCCAGTAGTGGGAAAACGCATAATTAAAACTTTATGATGTTATTTTAGATGATTGTTTTCGATGAGAAATGTTTTAGAGGACATGACTTGATCAGGGTTTACAATTAATTCTTTGTAATAATGAGCCATTTTTTTTTTTCTCCTGCAGTGATGAACTTTTACTTGAGTTTTGGAAAATTGATGGTAACAGTTATGGATTTAACACTTAGTTCTAAATCTTTTGAAATTAATGAGAAATTAAGATAGAAAGGCAGGGCACATGAGAGGAAGCCTGTAGAAAACTATACCCCAGACATAGGAATATCTTTATAGGAAAAAGTCCCCTAGGTTTGTAACTAGTCCCCTAGGATTACTTTAGGGTCTTCTTCCTAAGCCTCACTGCAGATCAACTAACCTTTTCTTATATATTGTTATAATGATATATTTATTGTGTTTAACAGGAGCAGAAATTTGATTTATTGTTATTTTTAAAAATTCCTATTATAAAGAGATTTGAGGAAGCCTCTCAAAAATACATATATAATATTTTTTCAAAGTGAAGAAATCAAGGTGGGAAGAAAATGTGGGTAGGAAAAATTATGATTGGTGTTAGAAGAGAGGCGAATTTGGCGGTTCACAGAATTCATGCCGTAAAGTCACATAGATTTGCTTTAGAATTAACCTAAAAATCTTCCTCCATGTGTCCTACTACCTGGAGGAGGGAGAACTGAGAGAGATTTCCCAAGTTTCTACAAAAGGGGCATGGAGATACAGTGAAAAATGGCCTTAAAATATCCCCTTAGTGAATATGATGATGGGTTTTATAGAATTGTTTCTTATTAGATCCTGAAGTGCAGTCCTGCAGCATAATACCACAGCACAGTATAATAAAAAGGTAGTTCCTGAAGGGGCTGAAATGTAGGGCTGTGCTGATTTGCTGCTCACTGCTGGCCTGACTTAATATAAAATTGTTGAGTATCTAGCACCAAGGTTTTAAAACTTGTTTTAATATGAATTCCTTTGTGAATCTAATGAGATTTTGGGTACCCAGTAAGACCCTCTCTCCATGCTGGTGCAACTGAAAGCTATCCTTAATCCCTCCTTGTTGGTCAACATCAATGGTCAGCTTACCAGGAAGTGCTATCACTTTTACCCCCAGAGTATGTTATGTGTGTACCTACTTATTTCCATCCCTGCCCTCCTCGTCCCATGTCCACCATCATCTCTTGCCTGTAGCCTTCCTCCTCGTCTCCCTTGCATTCGCTCTTAGCCCGCTCCCATCTGGTCATCACACATCAGCCAGAGGAACTTTTAAAAATACACACCAGTTATGCCACTTCCCAGCATAAAGCTTTTCAGTGATTTCCCAGGGCTCAGTACGATCTGAACTCCTCACTGTTTGTGAGAAGAGGCATCGTGTAATCAAGCCATTCATGCTGCTGTATGCCCTGCTTATAGTAGTCCAGTCACGCTGGTCTAATGTTCGTTCTAAAAACTCCCCATGTTCTTTCCTGTGGCACAGTCTGTGGACTTGTAGTTTGCTTGTTACTATGATATGGAAAAGGCCAGGCTAAACAGCCCTGTCAACACTTGGAGAAATGTCACCCAAAGGAGACAGATAAAAAGAAACTGTGTGTTCTTCCCTGGTGCAGTGATTCCATACCTGATACTGCCCTTAGGAGAAGAAATTGAGATGAGAAAGAGACACCAGGATTTCTTCTGAGTAAACAATCCCAGGCTCTCTTCCTGGTGAATACATGTTCCATGGAAGCGGGGAGCAGGAGAGTAACACCTGCACAGATTGTTAAGGTCACATTTGAGAATCAAACCACTGAACTACCCTGAACTACCAAATACGTTGGAATCAAAAGAAGAAGATGACTGAGAAGAAAGTTAGTTACATAAGAAAAGTTGAGAGAAAGATGATAGGGGCTCTGGGGTGGCCCAGTCAGTTAAATGTCCGACTCCTAATTTTTGCTCAGGTCATCATCTTAGAGTCATGAGATCAAGCTCAGCATGGAGCTTAAGATTTCCTCTCTCTCTCCCTCTTCCTCTGCCCCTCCCCTTCTGACTTTCCCTCTCTAAAAAAAAGAGGAGGAAGAGGAAGAAGAAGAAAAGGAAGAGGAGAAAGGGGATGAAGAAGAAAAAGAGGGAAAAAAAGGAAGGGGATGAAAAAGAGAAGAGGAGGAAGAGGAAAAGAAGGAGAAGAGGAAGGAGGAGAAGGAGGGGAAGGAGGAAGGGTAGGCAAGGATGGTCCAATATAAATCCAATATAAATATAACTCATACCCTGCAGTGAAAAATCTAACAAGTGGCACAGAAGTGGTATTCTGAGATATAGTAGAAGAAAACACCTAATATTAAAAAATAACTTACCATTTTCTAAAAGAAACCAGTGACACAGACACGTTCTAGTTAAGCTAGTTATTCATAAGGGCAATGAACCAGCCTGGCCCCAGGCTTTTTCATAATAACATTCAGTGCCAAAGACAATAGAATGATGTCAATAAACTTCTGAGGGAAAGGGATCTGCCTTTAAAAATAATCTCTGAAGGATAGAGGGATAGTAAAGGAGACAAAATAGTGACATTTTGGTGAAAAAAACCCAAATGAGTGATAAGTAACCCAACGGATTAAAAAAAAAAGATTATAAGCTGGTAAGGGAAAAGTCAAGAAACCAACTTGGCTTTACATCAGAGTCCACAAAGGCTCAAAAATTGGTAACACCATGTACGTCTGGAGGTGAGGTAGGCCAGCTGACAATCAAGCAGACCAAAGATCCTTTAAGAAACAGTGAGAGTGTCACCTCTTGACACTCTCCGTACACTGGCAAATATTTAGAAGGTTATTTTCTGGAGATGGTTAAAACAAAAGACCTCTTGACTAGGGAGCAGTGTTATCAAGTGAAGGTGGGATTCAGCACAATACTCAAGTTAAGCAAATATATACTGAATCTTTACCCTTCTTCCACTGAGTTCCCAGAACTCTGGCAACTGGCCCTTTCCCCTTCTCTGGCCAGAGGTTGGTTAGAGTCTGATTTCTCAGGGGACTCTGACAAGCCCCAAAACACCTAAAGATACTGATAAAGGGTCCCCAAATAAACTTCAAGATTAGATAATGGGACAGTGAAATTCAAATTCAATAAGCTATGAAAATGAACTTTCAAACTTTGGAAAAACAACATTGAGGCATAATTTACATATAACAAGATGAAGATTTTGTGTGTGTGTGTGTGTGTGTGTGTAGTTTTATGAGTTGAAACACTTGTGAAAACCATCATTAGAATCAAGATTAAGAACAGTTTCATCACCCTCCCCAAATTAAACATATTTTAAATTCCCAACATTTAAAAATAAATAAACAAACAAACAAACAAATAAATCCCCAACATTTAATATGAGCAGACAATCGAAGGACTCAAAAGAAACAGACTGTGTACATGTGCAAGAAATAATGTATTTACACTCATGAACAGAAAATAGGACGTACTTTCAGAAGGAACATTTAGAGAAACAACAGATACCTGTTGGAAATGCAAAATATGGTATCAGAAATTAAAAACCCATTGGATGAGCATTTATCCCAGAGAAATGAAGACTTAGTTTCATTTCTATGTATACATGAATGGGAACACTACCCAACAATAAAGATGGATGAACAGGCGTGATATTATGGAAAATGGTGAAGTAGGAAGCTCCAGGAATCTATCCCTTCACTAAGACAACAAACTGAGCTGGCAGGAAGTGTTTGAAGCAGTTCTTCTAGAACTCTGGAATCTAGCTGAGTATTTTCAGCGCCCAGAGGAGAGCTAGAGGAGGAGGCTGGAAGACTCTGGTGGATTTCCATGTTTCGGTAATGGCCAGTGTCCCACGGACCCAGCACTGTGGTGAGCAGTTGGCAGGTTGGTGGTCTCTGTTCCTGGTGCAGCTTGCTGGTGCCAGACTGGGCAGCAAGGACTTTGTCCTCCAGAAATTGGGGCAGTGTTTTGACTGCCAATCCCTGCTTCTGATTGCTGAGAAATTGGCACCAGCCTCCATAAGCTTAAGTGGCTTCCCTGCTGCGATGAGACTTCAAGAGAGAATATTCTCTTCTCCCCCCATTTTAGAAGTTGGACATTAAAGGACATCGTTGTCAGGTCCCTGGGTGACCTCAGAGACAATGGACAGAAACCGCAACAGTGAATACACAGTATGCAGAAACAGCTTGGAAAAGTCAGATGACTCCAGCTCTCAACAAACAAAAAAACAGCAATCTCTGAGGTGGAAATGGGTCATTTCCAGGGTTACCATATTATAATAATCAAGACAAACAACAACAGAGAATATATATTGGTTTGCTAGGTCTACTGTAATAAAGTGCCACAAATTGGGGCCTTAGACCACAGCATTCTGCTGTCTCACAGTTCTAGGGGCTAAAAGTCCAACATCAAGGTGTTGACAGGGTTGTTTCCATGTGGTTTCTGTGAGGAAGAATCTGTCCCATTCCTCTCTCCTAGTTTTTGGTGTTTCGCTGGCAATCTTTGTCATTCCATGGCTTGGAGATTTTACTTTATCCTCACGTGGGATTCTCTGTTAGTGTATCAGAGTATCCAAAATTTTCTCTCTTTGTAGGACAACATTCATATTGGGTTATGAGAACCACCCTACTCTAGAATGACCTTATATTAACTAATTGCATATACAATGATCTTATTTCTAAAGAAGGTCACATATTAAGATACTGTGGGTTAGGACTTCAACATATGAATTTTGGGAAGACACAGTTCAACTCATAGCAGCATACAAAGGAAAAGGAAAGTATGACCTATTTGCAGGAAAAAAAGAATTTGACAGAAATCATTCCAGAAGAAGCGCAGACTTCGGAATTATTAGACAAAGACATTAAATCAACTATTAAATCAATGTAAAATGTATTCAGTGAGCTAAAGGAAATTGTGGACAAATAACTAAAGGAAATCAGGAAAACAGTATCTGAACAAAATATCATTAAAGAAAAATTGTGAAAAGGAACCAAAAAGGATTATATATAATAACTAAATGGTATTTATTCCCAGAATGCAAGAATGGTTCAACATATGAAAATCAGTCAATGTAGTATATCATATAATAGAATAAGGGGAAAAAAACCCACATGATCATCTCCATGCAAAAAAAGCATTTGACAAAATTTAGCACTCGTGATAAAAAAAAAAAAAACAATAAACTAGGAATTAAAAGGGAACCTTCTTAACATGAATAAGGCCATAAATGAAAGATGTTTTTAAATATTTAAATTCATGTTAGTTAACATATAGTATAGTATTGCTTTCAGGAGTAGAATTTAATGATTCATCAGTTGCATGTAAACCCAGTGCTCACCCAACAAGTGCCCTCCTTAGTGCCCATTACCCACTTAGCCCATCCCTGCTCCAACAACCCTGAGTGTTCTCTATATTTAAGTCTTCTATGGTTTGCCTCCTCTGTTTTCATCTTACTTTATTTTTCCTTCCCTTCCCCATGTTCGTCTGTTTTGTTTCTTAAATTCCACATACAAGTAAAATCATATGATATTTGTCTTTCTCTGACTTATTCTCTGTAGCATAATACTCTCTAGTTCCATCCATGTCATTGCAAATGGTAAGGTTTCATTCTTTCTGATCACTGAGTAATAGTCCACTATATATATTTACCACATCTTTATTCATTCGTCGGTTGATGGACATTTTTTCCATTTTTCCATCAACTATGGCTTTTTCCATAGTTTGGCTACTCTGGACATTGCTGCTATAAATATTTGGGTGCATGTGCCACTTTAAATCAGCATTTTTTTTTTTTTTTTATCTTTTGGATAAATCCCCAGCAGTGCAATTGCTGGGTCATAGGGCAGCTCTATTATTAACTCTTTGAGGAACCTCCACACAGTTTTCCAGAGTGGCTGCACCAGTTCACATTCCCACCAACAGTGCAAGAGGGTTCCTCTTTCTCCACATCCTCGCCAACATCTGTTGTTTCCTGTCTTGTTAATTTTCACCATTCTCAACTGTCTTGAGGTGGTATCCATTGTGGTTTTGATTTCCCTGATGCTGAGTGATATTGAGCATCTTTTCACATGTCTGTTAGCTATCTGGATGTCTTCTTGGGAAAAGTGTCTATATATGTGAAAGACAGGCTTTTATTTTCTCAGTTCTAGAGGCTAGAAATCTGAGACCAGGAGTGTCAGTAGAGGTGGCTCTTTCTGTGGGCCATGACCAAAGGGTATCTCAGCCCCCTCCTTGGTTTGTAGACGGCTGTCTTTTACCTATATGTTCACATCACCTTCCCTCTGAGCATCTGTGTCCTAATTTTCTTTTCTTGTAAGGACACAGTCATATTGGGTTAGGGATACCCTAATGACTTCATTTTAATTACCTCTTTAATGACCCTATCCAAATATGGTTACATTCTGGAATATTAGGAGTTAGGATTTCAAAGTACAAATTTATTTTGAGAGTGTGACATAGTTCAGCCCATAATAGAACTAAATGAATCTTAGCAAAGTTGCAGGGCATGAAAACACACAAAAATCAGTTGTATTTCTATGTACTTGCAATGAGCTCTCCAAAAAGGAAATTTAAAAACAATCACAACAGCATGAGGAATACTTAGGAATAAATTCAGTAAATCTAACCAAGATGGTTAAGCCTTGAAACATTGTTAAAAGAAATAAAGGGGGGAAAAAAGGAAAGCAAGACCTAAGTAATTGGAAAGACTTTGGGATAAATCAGGGTGGGTGCAGGAAAAATTAAGTCTATGGCAAAACAAGATAGTCTTTAATTCCATAGAAAATTAAAAGTTCATGAGAGTAAAATAACCATAGTTTACTATGTGACTCAGATCTGAATAGTTTCATTAAAAAATAGCTTTACTGAGGCATAAGACATAAACCATAACCACTTACAGTGTGCAGTTTAGTGGATTTTAGTATCTTCTCAGAGTTGTATGACCAGTACCACAATCACTTTGAGAACATTTTCATCATCCCAGAAAGAAACCTGGCACCTGTTAGCAGTTGCTCCTTGTTTTCCTCTATCCCCTCTTTAGATCTGCTTATTGTGGGCATTTCCTGTAAGTGGCATCATTTAGTACGTGGTCCTTTGTGACCGGCTTCTTTCTCCTCACGTAAGCTAGTTTCCAAGATTCATCCTTGTTGAGGCATGTGCCACAATATTCATTTCTTTTTTTTGCTGATTAATAATCCCTTATATAGATAATACCACATTTTATTCCATTCACCAGTTGACAGACATGTGGACTACTACCACTTCTGAGCTGTCGAGAGTAAAGCTGCCATATGCATCCCTGCACAAGTTCTTGTGTGGGCAGAATGCTATCCATTTTCCTGAGTCTATATCTAAGAGTAGAATTACTGAGTCACAGGGAGATTCTGTGCTGAAGTTTTTGAGGAACAGGTAGGCTGTTCTTCAAGGCAGAAGACATTTTACCTTCTTGGCAACAATGTGTGAGGGTTCCGGTGTCTTCACATTTTCACTGACACTTGTTATTGTCTGTCTTTTTTGATTATAGTTATCTATAGTGGGTTGAATGGTGACTCCCAAAAAGATACGTCCACAGCCTAGCCCATGGAACCAGTGAATGTGACCTTATTTGGAAAAAGGGTCTTTCTTTGCAGGTAGAATTAAGAATCTTGAGATGAGATTGTCCTGGATTTTCTGGTCCTATACCCGAGGACAAGTGTCCTTATAACAGAAGATAAGGCCATGTGAAAACAAAAGCAGAGATTGAAGTTTTCACCCCAAGCCAAGGAACACCCAGAGATAACGGAAGCTAAAGGGCAAGGAATTCTCCTTTTAGAACCTTTGGAAGGAGCCTGGCTGTGCAGACACCTTGATTTCAGATTTCTGGCCTTCAGAACTGCAAGATTATAAACTTTTGCTTTAAGCCACCAGGTTTGTGGCAATGTGTTGGAGCAGCTCTGGGAAACTGCTACATCTCTTTTTGGTTTCCGTTTACATTTCCCTGGTGACTAATGATATTGGGTGTCTTTTCCTGGCTTTAGAGGCTAGTTGTACACCTTTTTTGGGACAAATATCTATTTAAGCTCCTTTGCCGTTTTAAAGATTGAGTTGTCTTTTTTATTGAGTTCTAAGAGTACTTCACATTCTGTATAGCTGGGTGGCATAGAGCAAGTCAGAAACAGGCTTGCGGTTTGGAAAATCTTGTTTGAAACCTGAATTTTCACCATTTCTTAACTTGTCTTTTAGGAAATACTATCTTGAGGTAAAGAAACCTTTATCTTCTATTCCTAGCAGCCACAGAGATTGAAAAGTTTGTATTAAAATATGTGAAAGACTTTCTCTTCCATTAAATACAAGTTCAATCTAATGATTTTAATTACAAATAATCGTGTTCTCTGTTATCTTTTAAATAAAAATTCCAGGGTGCCTGGGTGGCTCCGTCAGTTAAGGCCTGCCTTTTGCTCAGGTCATGATCTCAGGGTCCTGAGATCGAGCCCCACATCAGGCTCCCTGCTCAGCAGGAGTCTTCTTTTCCCTCTGCCCCTGCTTGTGCTCTTGTGCATGCACTCTCTCTGTCAAATAAATAAATAAAATCTAAATAAATAAATAAAATTTCATTTTTATTACCTATGCACCAACAATTGATGCTTCCCTAACATGTAAAATGTTTATTTCTAGATGGTAGTTTTTTGTTTTGTTTTGTTTTTACTTTCTTTGTAACTTTCCGCACTGCATAATTCTTATAACCTTGTATTTTTATAAAAACAATAAAGACATAATTCAAAACATAAAATACATAATCCTATTAAAGAACAAAGAATCAGTATTTAAATCCTTCCACTGTGGATTTTAGTTTGGAATTCATTTCTTATCCTGGCAGCAGACATTAATCCCTTGCCTTCTGTGTGGAGCATTTAGGAGGAACAGGCTGAGGAAATGTAACCCCCATGAGTGGAGCATGTGTTGCACTTTGTCCATGTTCATTCCTCGCTGACCAGGCCAGATCGAGGCACCTTAGAGGATGCACTCAGAGAGCTGGAGTGAGGGCTCTCAAGTAGCAGAGGTAGTGTTCTTAATATCCTTGAATGGCCGGGACTATTTTATTTCTTCTGCTTCTCTTAGATTTGGTGTGACTACGAACCTTGTAGGCAGGTTGTAAATTCATTGAAGCCAAATCTAAGTCTTTGTGCACCTTCTCCAGTGACATAGGGCCTACTGCATTGCCCTGGAGAGTAGTACTCTAGAAATATTTGAAAATTGAATTAATAAGGAGATTTCTTGGACTAACAGCAGAACAGTAAGAAAGGTCAACACACTTGTGCAGGGGTATTTTGGGAGCGGTGGCCCAGATGCTTCCAGTAGACCCATAAAGTCGAGATCATGAAACTTAAAAGTTGTGACAACTGCTCTAGAGATTATCATCTTTATATAATTAAAGAGTGTATCAGGGAGTGGTTTTCTTTTTTCTTTTTTTTTTTTAAGATTTTATTTATTTATGAGAGAGAGAGAGAGAGAGAGAGAGAGGTGCAGAGACACAGGCAGAGGGAGAAGCAGGCTTCATGTAGGGAGCCTGATGTGGGACTCAATCCCAGGTCTCCAGGATTACGTCCTGGGCTGAAGGCGATGCTAAACTGCTGAGCCACCTGGGCTGCCCTCAGGGAGTGGTTTTCACAGACATTAATCTTGGCCTATTTCTCCTTTGTCTTGCAGGTGTATCATACTTTGTTCTGGCCTCTTGAATGGACAGTGGCCGGCAGAGACAACAATACTTGTTACGCAAAGATAATTTGCAATAAATTGGACAACGTATGTAATAAGATTAGAATTTAAAAAACTGTCATTTTAAACTGTTGCTTTTAATCCAGTATTTGGGTTTGAATCATCTCTTTAAAGACGGCTTTCAGGGCAAAACAGACGTCCTTCAAATTGTTACCCAGTCCATGTGTTTGTGGAAGTTGAACAAGTAACAGATTGTAATTGAGGCTCACTGATATCTTCTCAAAAAAAAAAATAATAATAATTGAAAGTTGTCTCCTCTCAAGCTATCTGACCTGGCAGTGTAGAACCAGATGATCTGTGAAAGTTTGGGTCATCAACTAGTAAAACATAGAGTGTGTGTGTGCATTTTGAAAATTGACCGAATGTGTGTTAAAGAGCCTTTAGAACGAAATGCTTGCATGAAGTGAAAGTAGTTAATTAACTGGTTCCTAATGAAGGCTTTCGTTAAAGAAGAATCAGTGGGGTGGAGAGCTGGTGGGCAGAGGCTCTCTGCCTTTCCTGTTGTTAAGGTGAGCATGAAATTGATAACAGGCGCCTTCATTATCGTAGTTGAAAGCATAGCTTATTTATGACTTGTTTTGGAAAGAACACAGTGTAGAAAGCAGTAGGGCCTGGTTCATCCCTTTTTAAGAATTCGTGACCTGGGAGATGAACTGTAAAACTAGGTAAGTATGAACAGCCATAACTGATACTTGTATAAAGTTTAGAGTGGTGGTCATCTTTCTGAATCCACCGAATTTTAAGTGTAACAGGAAACAGGTGTCACAGGCTCATGGCCAGTTAGCACGTGCCTCATTGCCTGAGCAGTGAAGGCACCCAGAGCCCTAGAACATAGTTCCTTGGTTCTTGCACAGCTATGCCAGGCAGTGGAGGGGATATTGGTCAGACGCCCCGGAAACGCTGCAGGGCTGTGTCACGTTCCCAGCTGTGCTCTCTGCCGGTGGCCCTGGCTGCATGGTGCTCATTCTGACTGCAAACAACGGAAGCCATCCAAGCTTACCGTTGTGCCAGCTGCAGGTGGCTCTTCCACAGGGAACCCATGGAGATGGTCTCCCTGCACGGCTGCCCCCTGCTGTGAGCAGCATTAGGCTGATTGGTAGAGCCAGGATGTTTCTATCCTCTCAACAGGGGTGTGGACCCTTGGGCCTGAGGCGTAATTTCAAGGACTGCCCACTCCTCTTGGGACACCTGCTCTGTCCCTTGCCACTCCCCGAACTCACCCTCCACGGCCCTTGCACACCTGCTTAGAAGTACATATTTTCATCAGAGGTCCTTTGTTTCCCTGGGCCGCCCCGCTTCCCCACTTTGCTCCACAGTACCCATCTCAGAGATTCCGGTTCAGGAACCTTCCTCGGTGCCCAGAACTCCTGCTCTTCACCCGGGGCTCCTGTCTCCTCCTGTGACGGCCAGCCCTCTGAAACATGCTGCTCCCAGAGCCCTCCGCGAGTGCCCACCTGTAGATGTGCCCGAGGTTGGGCATGCTTTGTTTTCCCTCCAGAATCAGGTGGCACAGGCCTCCCATCTGCCCTCCTGCCTTCCATCTGTTGAGCACTTTCACTGTTGAACATCAGATTGAAGACTAGAGCCTGATGAAAAAAACCTGGACAGCCTAAAACGCAGTGTTACTCTGGAAATACACTCTGGATCTAGGCTCCCCAACCCCCACCCCTGTCTCGGTGGGTCAGCTCCTCCCCTGCGCCTGGTCCCTCCCCAGTAAAAGCTCCCTCTGGCTACACCTGATCGCTGCCTACTTACCTTAGGAGCCCAGGCAGCTTGCTTCCTGGGCCAGGAGCCACGGCAGTACCCGACCCTGATGCCTTAGACTTATTCCAGCCTTGGACTTTAATTCAGATTTGTTATGTTGTTGTTTAGCAAGATCTCAGCATAATTTGGAAATTTACATCATACTAATGAACTTCTTCATGCGGTGGGTAAATTGCTTGTTCTAGTAAATTTGAGTGCAAATTAACTCTGGATATGCATTTACTGGCTCATTTAACAGATTCTTACAGTGGTTTGGCTTTGTGATAATGTTCTCTGCTCTGTTCAGCATTAGAGTTCTTTTTCTGTAGTAGCTGCTGTAAATGTTAACTGTGAACTTGCAATAAATAGATTCCTGTTCAGATCATTAACCCACGGGGCTTCTCTTTCTTATGTTTGCATATTCAAGTATCGGGTGATAGGATTCCATGTTCTCGGACCCAATGCCGGTGAGGTTACCCAAGGGTTTGCTGCCGCAATGAAATGTGGGCTCACAAAGCAGCTACTTGATGATACCATTGGAATTCATCCCACCTGTAGTGAGGTACGGAGATAGCTTTATTTTTATTGATGTCAGTTGGTGTTCTTTGAAAAACTGTCCTAGGGCTGCCTAGCAGTTGAGCATCTGCCTTCAGCTTAGGGCATGATCCCGGGGTCCTGAGATGAGTCCCACATCGGGCTCCCCGCAGGGAGCCTGCTTCTCCCTCTGCCTGTGTCTCTGCCTCTCTCCGTGTCTATCATGAATAGATAAATAATTAAAAAAAAAAAAAGATTTCGTATGAGTAACTGCTTCGTATATTTTAAAGGTTAACCTAGGTGTAATACAATGTGTTTTCTTAAAGCAAAGGCTTAAATATTGATGGCTAAATCTAAATTTGTGTGGTTTTCTTCCTTTCGAACAGGTGTTTACGACTCTGGAGATCACAAAGTCGTCGGGACTAGACATCACTCAGAGGGGCTGCTGAGGCTAGCACTGCTGCTGTCTGGGTTTCCTTGTCATTTCCTGCTCTCAGGGACAAGAGGGCCCCCGGGTAAAGTGAGTCGGTGCTCCTGCACCTGCTCTCCTGCATGGGGACCAGTGCTGGACTTTTGTCCCAGCACAGAGATGAGGAAGACGAGGAGGCAGGACAGCAGTGGGCATGTGCCCCGCGGGCTCGGCTGGCTGGAGAGGCAGGCAGGCTGCCTCCTTGACGCCTTAGCTCGGAACCGCTGTGAGGTGAGCTAAGGCCGATGTCCTCCATGCCAGGCCAGCTGCCCCTGAAGGACCTTGCGGGCGCACAGTCAGCCAAGTTAACTATTCTGGTTGCTAGTGTTTTTATCCTCTTGCTTCATTGTTTCTCCAAAAGTGGCTGCTCAGTGATGAAAACTGGCCACACAGTGGGGCCCTCCGGAGTGGGGGCCCGGGCTTGGTGTGTCCCCGAAGTGTGTCCCGGCAGTGCCCTTGGGAGCTGACCGCAAAGCCCGGAGCACAGGTGGGAAAAGCGGCCCGGGGGCCCAGCTAGTCAGCTGGCTGCCTCGTGCCCCTCCCTCCCCTGATTCGCAGTGGCAACAGCCCCCAGGGCCTCTCTCTCTTTTAGTACCTCATGTCAGATACATGCTTGAATTCCTTCTCCACGTTGATCTTCAGAGCAATATTAAAAAGTTTTCAATGCTGAATTATGTGAAATCTAACTAACTTAAAACTGTTGAAAATGATTCAGTCCGTATCAGTCAAGTTCAGTAAGCGACCAGGTGATAGGAGAGTCCGTTTGAATCTGCACACCTGTCAGCATCCATCAGGCCCTTGAAATGGGGGCCCACCCAAGGGCCTTTTGGAAGATCTGTTTTCTTAAGGAGCATACCATAGAGCTGCCCAGTGCAAGGAAGGCAGCCTAGTGCTCTCTGGAACAGGACGTTAGCCACTAACCTACTGTTGTAGGTGTTGTGCCCAAGATTGCGAATCCGAGAAACCACCAAGGAGCCGACACCGATGCAAACACACGAGGGTTTATTTACAAGCTTGAGCTTGGGTCCAAGTGCACCCGACACAGCGGAGCAGGGACTTGGACCCCGAGGCTAAGAGGCTTAGCAGCTTTATGGGGGCCAGTGGGATTGTAACATACGCAGAAAGTTGCACAGTCATGTCGGTCCACACGGAGGTGGCCAGTTGAATCACGATTCACCCTATAGTGACCATTTGAACTGGCCTATCACTCTGGTCGGAATCAGCGCGCAGTTTTGGCGGGCACAAGGCGGGGTTACATTGTTATGAGCCGATTTCCGATTAGGGTGTGCCCAGCGGCTCGACTGGGGGGGGGGCAGCGCCTTAAGCAATAAGCAGGTCGCGGGGGTCATACAGGAGATGGCAGGTGCAGTACAAAATGGAGTTAGTCCTGCTCTGCTTGTCCAGGGGTGGGGGATTTTTGTTAAATTTCCTGGGTCCCACGGTAGGGTTGGGTAGTTCTGTGTCAGAATTTCTAGGCATATGTCTCAAATGAAAAATTTTAAGATGTTAAGCAGTTGGGGAATATCTATAGATGAGGCTTTTGCTCCCCTCTTTGAAGGCAGGGAGTGGAGCAGGGCTGGGGTGGGGTTGGGGACCTAAGGACCTGACAGAGGATTGATTCAGTTAGTAAGTTGCCTTTTTATTGGGGAAAGAAAGATACAAACGTAATTGTCTAAAAAGCAAGGCTGGTTGTAGCAGTTGCTATAACCTGGGTAGAACAGCACGGTGAAAACCTGGAAGATGCTATTAATTTCCACTGGACATGGGGTGGGGGTGGTTAATTGATCAGAAGTTAGTGAAAACAGCAGTATTTGAACTGAACCATGAGGGAGGAATAGGATTTCAAAGATTTGAAGCAGTCTGGAGAGGCTCTGAATGATCCTTTGAATGGGTTCAACTAAAATTCTACATAAAATAATTTTTAAAACTTGTTACTGTGTTGCTGAGCACCACAAACAGACAATCAAGGGTTTATAGGACCCCAAATGAAATGAAACTGGGAAGCCTAGAAGTGGGTTTTGCTTTGCACTCAGCATAACGCAGAAAACCTTAAAGCCCAGGCCTGCCCGGGTGAAGTTTCAAACAGGAAACCTTTGTGTAAAGCTGGGACCCCAATGGGCTGTATCCCCAGGGGGAGGGGGGGGGTGTAAAACACTCTGCTTCTCAGAAAGAAGCAGCAAAGAAACTTGGCTGTGTTCTTAGGAGGAAGGAAATAATCCACCCAAAGAATTTTAACCACTGTCCGGGCTGTAGGCCACTGGGGGGAAAAATTGCAAGGAAAAATCAACATCCTGTATTATAGTAGAGATTTGAATATTCCTCAGTAATTAGATCAAGAAAAGTCAGTAAATTACTCAACTGTCGAGAAGAATGAGATCTTGCCATTTGCAATGATGTGGGTGGAACTAGAGAGTATTCTAAGCAAAATATGTTAGCCAGAGAAAGACATACCATATGATTTCACTCATATGTGGAATTTAAGAAACAAAGCAGGTGAACATAGGGGAAGGGAAGGAAAAATAAGATGAAAACAGAGAAGGAGGCAAATGAGATTTTTAACTATAGGAAACACACTGAGGGTTGCTGGAGGATATGTGGGTTGGCAAATGGGGTAACTGGGTGATGGGCATTAAGGAGGGTATGTGATGTAATGAGCACTGAGTGTTGAATCACTAAATTCTACCTCTGAAACGTACTATATGTTAACTAACAAGAATTTAAATTAAAAAGTCAGTAAAAATATAGATTTGAATAATACAATTGACAAGTGCAATTTAATGAACTGAAGAAGAAGATCGCATTCAACATGACAACTTATGTCAAGCACATGTGGAATATTTATGAAATTTGCCTATGCTAGCTTTGACCAGTTTCACAAGACTGGTGTCATACAGGAATGGGCAAAAAAGACTTCTGTGGGACTAACACTAGGAATGCAGAGACCTGAAAATCCATACAGTATGATAGAAAGTAGAGCATGGAGCTAGTGCGTGGTGAGGGAGGTTTTAGGGGGGAGATCAAGCTTGAAAAGGCTAGGTTAGAGCCAGGAACCAGTCAACAAGAAGCGAGGAGAAAAAAAAAAAAACAAGCGAGGAATTCTGGAAAAAATTTTTCTGGAAAAATCCTCGACTTGGAAGAATGATAGACTTGGGAATGCCTGGTCCTGTGATGTATGACATAGGATAAATGACAGAATAAGTTGTTTAACTTTTATTCATTTATTTTTTTTTATTCATTTATTAAGTATGCACAGTATTGCCTGTTTCACTTAAAACAATTGAACACATTAAGTTCCCAGCATACTGCCTCTTGGTATAGGATATCTTGGCTTCTGTGATGATGAGTAGCCCTAGTAAGGAGAGTTCTAGACACACAACAATATGGCCAATAGATAGGCTGATGGGAGAAATACTGACAAATCAGTGCTTTGGTAGCCTCCAAGTTGGACTCCTCAGCTGCAGGTAGTCATATCCTTGTGTTCTCTCCTCCCACATTGTACCCGGGTTGGTCTCTGTGACCAGTAGCATTGGGCAGATTTGATGGTATGCACTTCTAAGATTAGGTCATAAAAGGATTGCAGCTTAAGTTCTGGTCTCATGCGTTGTCTTGGATCACTTACTCTGGAAGAAGGCGGCTGCCATGCCATGAAGACTCTCAGGAAGCCCATGAAGAGGCCCAGAGGGTGAGGAACTGATGTTTCCAGCCAACAGCAAGTAACTAAGGTCTGCCAGCATCCACATGAAAGAGTGTGGAAGTGAATATTTCCCAGGCAAGTTTTCCTGTAGCTAGCAACTTGACTGAAATTTCATTAGAGATTTTGGGCCAGTGACTTTAGGCCACCCCCAGAGTCCTGACCCTCAGAAACTGCGAGATAATAAAGAACTGTTTTTTTTTAATATACTAAGTTTTGGAGTAATTTGTTACATAGCAATAGATATCTAATATGGCCACCAAGGAAAATTAAAAATAATACATATCTGACCATATAATTAAAATGTTGTGGGGATTTTTTTTTCCCTAGGACAGACAAAATAAAGCTCATACAGATTTGAGATTTCAACAAAAAAGGATTGGAGCTCAAATTTAGCACTGAACTTCTCATCATGGAGAAAGTAACCCTAAACAGGAAAGCTCAAGAGGCCTCAGTGGAGTGCCTTCTGAGTTGGTGGTCTTGGGCTTTGGCTATGGTGGGTCCCTGCTAAACTTCCATGGAGCATCCATGATTGTCAAAGCTCACATTAAAAAACCAAAAATCCCACAAAGTCCTGGGGAAACCTATTCATTATACAAAGTTGGGTTCATCAAATTTAGCAAAGGAGAGCAGTACCTTGGGGTGTCTTCTCAAATGGGAGCTAGGGAAGAGTACCGAGAGGATTTGGAGGCCAGAGTTAGTTAAGGTGTAGTTACACAACAGAGATTAGTAAGTGGGTCTGGGCAGCAGTTGGCCAGAACTTGTAATTGAGGCTAGCTGCTGGAATAGTGTCAGTGGTCTTATCTTTAGAATTTGGGATGAGATGCCTGGGTGGCTCAATTAAGCATCCAACTCTTTTTTTTTTTTAATTTATTTATGATAGTCACACAGAGAGAGAGAGAGGCAGAGACACAGGCAGAGGGAGAAGCAGGCTCCATGCACCGGGAGCCCGACGTGGGATTCGATCCTGGGTCTCCAGGATCGCGCCCCGGGCCAAAGGCAGGCGCCAAACCGCTGCGCCACCCAGGGATCCCAAGCATCCAACTCTTAATTTTGGCTCAGGTCATGATCTCAGGGTCTGAGATTAAGCCTCACATTGGCCTCCGCATTCAGCACAAAGTCTGCTTGAGATTCTCTCTCTCCCTCTCCCCCTGCCCCTCGTACTCACACATGTGAGCTCTCTTAATCTAAAATAAAATCTTAAAAAAAAAAAAAAAAAAACGGGATATATGAGATCATACTGAGCTCCTGTTACTGTAGTCTTCTCTTGGAACTCCTACTCTAAGTAAGCTAGAGTTAAAACAGTCCAAGCTTAGATGACTTGACTGATGTGGTTTAGAATACCTTATCTGTTTTGGAGTAGTAGTACAGTCAAATTGTGGTTTATTTCCCAATGAAGAACCATCCAGTGCTTTTAAGCATGGTGTGACAAAGAAACCTGTTAGGAATTTAATGCAAGAGATCACTAAGTATGCTTCCACCCATGCTACCAGTTGTAATATCCCACCATAAACAAATTGGAAGAAATATGAAATGACTACAATCAACCATGGATCAACAGTGCAGGACTATGATCCTTAAGAGAAGGGAAACATGAGATGACCCCTCCAATTAACCCAAATTTCTGCAGGGAAGTTTTCAGACTGTAAACAAGGGAGAATCCAAATAGCCTGGCTATCTTGCAAGGTGGGGGTTGGAGTTCAGGGAGGTTGAGGTAGCTAGAAGTTGCAGGTTTGGAGCTATGTAGAAAAGGGCTCCAGAAATCTGCAATGGGATCCCCTTGAGTCTTTGCTGAACATTAAGCTAGCCACACATCCTCAAGAGTAAAATCTTAGAAGGTAAGGCAAGAAATAATGGGGAGTTGTAAGTTTGCCACAGGTCTTAGAAGATGAGGAAAAATTCTAATTGACAGAGGAGAGTCCTCAGTAATACCCCCAGGCATTAAGTGGAGATCCATTAATGAATGGGGTCATGCCTTAGGAATAGATTGAACTGTCCCAGGAGAGAAGTCTACTGTAGACCTACCCTGACTGTATAAAAATAGGCCTTAATGGGATCAAGATGATCTGGAAGTCACTGCCTGCCCTGCAAAAGAGAGCACAACACTAGAACAACAAAATACTCCACAATATAAAAATAATGTCCAATAGCCAGTCAAAAATTAGTAGACATGCCAAGAAGCAGGAAAATATGACCCATAATGAAAATCAATGGAGATAGACCCAGAAATGACTACCTGATTGAACTAACACCCAAGCATATTAAAACTACTATTAAAACTATGCATAAGTATTTAAAGGGAAGCATGAAAATAATGGGGGCGGGGGAAGGAAGATATTTAAAAGAAATAAAATAGCTTGTAGGGATGGAAAATACCTGTTTCAGGGATTCCCATCACCGTTAGCTAATTTGGTGATTTGCTGGAAAGACTTGTATGAGAATGTAAAGTTATGCCTGAGGTTTACTGCAATAAATAAATAAATATATATATATATATATATATATATATATATATATATATATATATATATATATATAGTTCAGGAACAGAAAACAGGCAAGTGTTAGAAGTCACATGAAAGCTTCTGAGTCTTGTCTCTGTTGAGACTCATACAAATGTGCTTTTCCTCACAATGGTGAATTGCAGACTCACAATGTATCTCCATCCATGGAAGCCCACTCAAGTCTTGAAATTCAGAGCTCTTAAAGGGGACTAGTCACATAGATATGTGAGCAGCAATGGTGTGGACCCCAATTCAGGCATCAAGTGCATATCATATATCTTCATGTTTACTTTAAACACTTATAGCCTGTTTAATCTACAGCTACTGCTTCAGTTATATATCAGAACATAACTAGTAACTATGTGAATATCCAGGAATTTAGTTCTCAGGGCTTGGCCAGACAGAGATCACTGCCCTGGCTACAGATGAGTAAGAAGTGAGTAAAATAGATCTATGCATTAACTGTTTTCTCACAATACCAGATTAAGATATTCCATTGGAAAGGATCAACAGCAGGTTAAATTCCATAGAAGAAAAAATTAATGACTTAAAAAATTAATGACTTAAAGTTTTGGATAGAAACTATCCAAACTGAAGGACAGAAAATAAGAGTGGAAAATAATAAAAGAACTTAGACTTGGTGAACTCTAGAACAATATCAAGTGATTTAATGTATATAATTAGAGTCCCAGAAAGGGAAAGGAGGCAAGGGCAGGGATGGATTTTATAGGTTCAATGAAAATACCCACAGATTCAAGTCTCATAAACCTAAAACTTAGCACTAAAGGGCTTTTTACCTCAGTTTTTTTAATCCAGTACATCATGCCTGGCCTTCAACAATAACGAAATTATAAGACATACTAAAGGACAACAAAGTTTGAAGATATAGAGCATCAGACTCCAATATGCCAGAGGTGTTGTAATTACCACACCAGGACTTTAAGACAACTGGGATGAATATGCTAGGGGCTCTAATGGAAAAAGTGGACAGTGTGCAAGAACAGAGGAATAATATAAGCAGAGAGAGAGAAACTTAAGAATCAAAAAGAAATGCTAGAAATCAAAAACACTAACAAATGAGGAATGCCTGCCTTTGTTGGGATCCTCAGTAAACTGGACATGGCCAAGGGAAGAACCAGTGAGCTTGACGGCACGTTGATAGAAACATCCCAAACTGAAACACAAAGAGATGAAAGAATGAGAACACACACACAGAATCTAAGAATGGTGGGACAATTTCTAAAGGTGCAACATAATTTAAATAACAAAAAGAAAATAAAGTGAGAATGGACCGGAAGAAACATTTGAAGTAGTCATGGATGAAATTTCCAAAGTCAGTTACAGCAGATGCCAGACCACAGATCCCAGGAAGGTCAGAGAATACCATGGAAGATAAGCATCCCATAAACTACACCTGGGAAAATAATATTCAAACCATAGGAAATCAAGGAGAAAATCTTGAAATAAGCTGGGACGAGGGGAGCCCATATCTGTAGAGAAACAAGGATAAGAATTATAGCAGCCTTTTTGTCAGAAACTATAAAAGCAAGAAGAGAGTGGAGTGAAATATTTCAGACATTGAAAGGGAAAACCCACCAACTTGATATTTTGTTTCAAAATTATTCTTCAAATATGAAGGAGAAATAAAGACTTCCTCAGACAATGTCTGAAGTGGCATAGTATTATTTGAAAGTTAAAAATCTATATTGGAAACTCTACAGCAATCACTAAATTTCAAAAAGAAGTATAATATGTGAAGGCAATCATGTAAAATGCTCAACTAAAACTAAGGGAAACAAAAAGGGCAAAAAGAAAAAAAATGAATGCCACGGAACAGTTAGAAATATGGTTGATATTAATCCAAGTATATTAGCACTAAAAATGTGAATGGCACAAGCACATGAATTGTAATAGAGTCTGACTCCACTTTTTGATATTTGCTGATGGCATCTAGTGTCACCCCTTTGTCGTTCCCTTCTGCTCTCATCTGGGCAGGCTGGTAAGAAAACCCAGGTGTTCTCCTCTTTGTTCCCAATGGGAAATTCAAACCCCAGCCCATGAATGGGAATCCTCGCTCTAGTCTACACCTTAACCACCATAAAAATCCCAGTCTAATCTCCTTACCTTGCTTTCTCAAGCTATTTTTGGACCAGCAGAGAAGTCTTCCCTGCTCTCCCAGAAAGCCTCATTATGTGAGGAATAAACCTTCTAATACCCTCTTGGACTGTGCACATGTCCTGGTCATTAATCATCAGTCTTGATCTCTGAACCACATTTTGGGTGAGGGTCTGTCCTGTGTCTCTGAGGTAGCCATGATAATTGGCACAGGGAGCAGGGTGTCTAGACAAGGACTCCCACCACTGGAGAGTTCTTTTATTTTGGCTTGTTAACTGGGTTTGCTCTCTGCTGGTGAGCTACTGTACTTTGAGTTGCTGCTTGCTGCTAAGTTTGCACTTCGAGCTGTGTTGCTTTGTGCTGCATTTGCTTAGTTCTACCGAACTAAGTTCGGTACTCTTAGTTCTACTCTGTGAAAGATTTAACTGGCCTAAGTCAGAAGTTTTGATAATTCATATTTAGGGACAGAAGTATGGGATTGGGACTCTCCTTAAAGTGGTCCTGGGTCATGTGTCATGAGTTGGATCTGTGTATCTCGGATTGAATCATGTGTCTGAAGCATAAGCCATAACTGATTCTAGAATCAGAATAATGACATCAGACAATGTACCTGCAATTGAGGTACATGCTATAAAATACCTGCCTAGTACTCCTCAAAACTGTCAAGGTCATGAAAAACAAGGAAAGTCTGAGAAACTATCACAGCCAAGAGGAGCCACCTAAGGGGACATGACAAGTAAATTTAATGTGGTATCCTAGATGGGATTTTGGAATAGAAAAAGATTTTAGGTAAAAACTAAAGAAATGTGAATAAAGTATGGACTTTAGTTAATAATAATGTATCAGTATTGGTTGATGAATTGTACCATGTGCCATACCAATAAGGCAACTGGGTGAGGGGGTATATTGGAACTCTACATTATCCTCCTTCTCTTCCTTCTTTGTAAATCTAAACTGTTTAAAAATAGAAAACTTTTTCTAAATGAGAAAGATCCCACAGACATTTAAAAAATAGTAGACTATCCTGATCAGTGCTACCCCAGTATATTCAACAAGTTTGAGAAAAAAAATGGACAAGTACCTAAAAAGACACAAATTACCAAAACCGATTCAAGAAGAAATAGAAAATCTGAAGAGCACTACATTCATCAACTAAATAGAATTTATAACTTAAAGCCTTCCCACAGTGAAAAATCAAGGACTAGATGGTTTTGCCATCAAATTCTATCAAACATTTAAGGAAGAAAAAAACAAATTCTACACAAATGTTTTATAAATAGAAAAGGAGGAAGACTTGCAAACACATTTTATGAGTCCAGAATAACCCTACTACCAAACACTGACAAATATTTCAAAGAAAAATATAGCTATACACCAATATTACCCATGAAAGTCAGCTCAACCTTCCTAACAAAATACCATCAAATTGAACCCTGCAACATATAAAATGGATGATACATCATGACCAAGTTTGCTGCAAGAATCCAGGATTGAGGGTAGCTCAGGTGGCTCAGCTGTTTAGTGTCACCTTCAGCCCAGGGCCTCCAGGATCCTGGAGACCCCTGCATGGAGCCTGCTTCTCCCTCTGCCTGTGTCCCTGCCATGCTCTCTGTCTCTCATGAATAAATAAATAAAATCTTAAAAAAAAAAAAGAATTCAGGATTGGTTCAAGTTATGGGCTGGGGGAGGAGAAAACAGTATAGTTATTTCAGTGTTTAGTTCTAACAACAAAGCATTGTGAATTGAAAATAAGATTATAAAAAAAATAAAAATAAAAATAAATGAAAATAAGATTATAACAGTATATAAATATGAAACACTTTGAGATAGATCTAATGAAACCTATGTAAGATCTATAGACCCAAACTGTAAAACATTTCTGAGAAATTAAAAACTTAAATAAAAGAAAATATACCATGTTCACCATTAGAAAACTCAGTATTAAGTTACTCCTTTCTCCTTGCATTGATTTTTAGATTCCGTGCAACTCCAGTAAAAAATCCTAGTAGATCTGCTGGCAAAAAAAAAAAAAAAATCAGGTCACCTGGGTGGGTCAGTCAGTTGAGTGTCTGGTTCTCAGTTTTGACTTAGGTCATCTCAGGGTCATGGGATTCATACCCTGCATTGACTCCAAGCTCAGCATGGACTCTGCTTGGGATTCTCTCTCCCTCTCCCGCTGCCCCTCCACCACCCCTCCCCATAAATAAATAAATAAATAAATAAATAAATAAATAAATAAATATCTCTTTAAAAATTCCCTTTTCTTTCATCTGAGAATGTCTTTATTTCACCTCCATTCCTGATGGATATTTTTGCTGGGTATAGAATTCTGGTTCTTTCAGCATTTTAGAAATGTTGTGCTTTTGGGGTTCTAATGGCAAATCTGTCATAGTTTGAATTGTTGTTCCTCTATAGGTAATGTGTTGATTTTCTCTGGCTGCTTTTAAGGCCTTTTGTTTTTAGTTTTTATCAGTTTGATTATGATGCATTTAGGTGTGGATTTCTTTGGTAGATTGTTTTGTTCACAAAATTTCTTTAATACATAAATTTATGTTTTTTTTGTTAAATTTGGTAAGTTTTCAGCCATTTTTCTTTATTTTTTAAAAAATATTTATTTATTTATTCATGAGAGTTGGGGGGGGGGGCAGAGACACAGACAGAGGGAGAAGCAGGCTCCACGCAGGGAGCCCGACGTGGGACTCGATCCCAGGTCTCCAGGATCATGCCCTGGACTGAAGGTGGTGCTAAACCGTTGAGCCACCTGGGCTGCCCTGCCATTTTTCTTTAAATATGTTTTTATCCCTGCACTCATCTTCCTCTCCTCTGGAATTCTGATGACATAAATGTTTGGTCTCTTATAATTACCCCCACAGTTCCATGGGGTTCTGTTCATTTTTTAAAATCCTTTTTCTCCCCTCTCGGTTGTTTAGAGTGGGTAATTTCTGTTGATCTCTCTTCAAGCTTACCATGTTCCCTGTTGTCTCTATTTTGCTACTGAGTCCAATAATTTCTTATTGCATTTTTTAGTTCTAAAGTTTCCACTTATTCTTTATGTATTTTGTTTCTTTCTTGAGACTTACTACCTTTTATTCACCTCAAGAGTGTTCCTGTTGCTGGAGATTTTTATAACATCTGTTTTCACAGCTCTATCAGCTATGACTACCTGTGTTACCTCAGCATTGGCATGTATTTATTGCCTCTTCTCATGCAAATAGAGATTTTACTGGTTTTTCATGTACCAAATTATTTTGTATTGTATCTCAGATATTTTGGGTATTATATGTTTCTTGGTGTTCTTGAAATGTTACATAGAGAGTTGACATTTTTGTTTTATCAGGCAGTTGAGCTGATCCTGTTCAGTTCACAAGTTTGAGCAGCCATTCCATTTTGTGGTTTCAGTGTTGGTTCTTCTTTCATAGTGCCTGTACCCAGTAATCACACTATGACTGGGCTCCCCTGTAATTCAGTTCTCAACATCAGTAGTATGTTATAGGGTCATATCCATGAAGATACAGTGTGGGGATTGAGCCCAGAGGTTAACAAACAATTTTATGGTGTCACTTCCCCATATTCCTCCCCCTCCATGATCTCAGCAATATTTTTTGGTTCTCTGGGCACCACAGTTGGAGATTTATTTCCCACACTCTGCCACACACTTTATGAAATTGTGTCCACATCAGCGGCCCAGTGGTTCCTTTCCCTCAGAGTTTTAGGTACCTGTCTTCCCTGTTGTTCTAACACCAGCAGAGGGCAGAGAGAAGAGAGAAGAAAACCCACTCTCTCTGAGCGTTAGGAAACTCTCATCCTCACTCCTGAAGCCAGAAGTAGAAAGGTTTCAACTAGCTCATTCTCCTCATCAATACCTCGGCTTAGCATTTCAGGATATATTGAGTCCAAATTGGGGGCTACCAAATAGAAAATAGATGGTAAACTAACTGCCAATTTGGTGTTCCAATTCTTTTTTATTTTCTCCCCCAATTCTGCTACTATTTACTTTCCACAGGCCTCATTGCTATTCTGCATCCTGTCCAGATTTTATAGCTGGCAGAGACAGGATGGAATGTGCCTACTTTTTCTTATGCCAAACTAGAACCTCCCAGAAGTCTTAAAAAAAAAAAAACTGTGAAAAAACAAATACGCCAATAAAAAGAAAAATTGGCAGAGGACCTGAATATTTTTCAAAAAAAAAAAAAAAAGAGATACAGATGGCCAATAGACCCATGAAAAGATGTTCAGTATCCCTAATCATCAAGGATATGCAAATAAAAACCAAAATGAGATATAACCTTACACCTGTCAGAATAGCTGGTATCAAAAAGACAAGAAATAACTAGTGCTGGTGATGATGTGGGGAAAGGGAACCCTGTGCACCATTGATTGGAATGTAAATTGGTGCAGCCACTGGGGGAAACTGTACAGAGATTCCTCAAAAGATGAAAAATAGAAATACTATATGATCCAATAATTTCACTAATAGGTATTCACCCAAAGAAAACAAAATACTAATTTGGAAAGACACATGACCCCCCATGTTTGTAACAGCATTATTAATTACAATAGCCAAGATATGGAGGCAGCCCAAGTGTCCATGGACAGACGAATGGGTAAAGCAGATGTGAGGGGTGTATATATATAAATCCCCTCCACCATCACAAAGAATGAAATCTTGCCATTTGCAACAACATGGATGGACCTAGACGGTATTATTCTAAGTGAAATAAGTCAGACAGAGAAAGACAAATACTATATGGTTTCACTTATATGTAGAATATAAAAAACCAAACAAATGAACAAACAGAAAGAAACCCATGGGGATGCCTGGGTGGCTCAGCAGTTGAGAATCTGCCTTCTGCTCAGGGCATGATCCTAGGATCTGGGGACCAAGTCCCACATCAGCTCCCTGTGAGGATCCTGCTCCTCCCTCTGCCTATGTCTCCATCTCTGCCTCTCTCTGTATGTCTCTCAGGAATAAATAAATGGAATCTTAAAAAAAGAAAAAGAAAGAGAAAACCCCCTGAATATAGAGAACAAACTGATGGTTACCAGAGGGTAGGAAGGTAAAAGGAGTTTGGACAAAATGGGTGAAGGGAAGTGGGAGATACAGCCTTCCAGTAATGGAATGAGTAAGTCATGGGATGAAAGCCACAGCATAGGGAATAGAGTCAATGGTACTGTACCAGCATTGTATGGGGACAAATGGGGCTACACTTGTGATGAGAAGAGTACAACATGTGGAGTCAGTCGAATTACCATGTTGTACACCTGAAACTAATTTACATGATGTGTTAACTATACCCCAATGGAAAAAAAACAAAATAGAAAACAGGGGTGCCTGAGAGGCACAGTTGGTTAAGTGCCCTACTCTTGGCTTAGGCTCAGGTTATGATCTCAGGGTCATAAGATTGGTCCCTGTGTCAGGCTCCAACCTGAGCACTGAGTCTGCTTGGGTTTCTCTCCCCCTGTCCTCCTGCTTGCTCTGTCTCAAGTAAATAAATAAATAAATAAATCTTAAAAAAATAAAGTTCGTGCAGATTAAATAGACTTCTGTATCATGTCTAAAAGATAAATAAATACAAATAAAAATAAATTGTGAAAAACTGAATGTACAATTTGTATGAAGATGCAGTGGATTTCCAGATAGCCTAAACTACATTTGAAAATAGAGATTTATTTCTTTATTACTTTATTTCTTTACTTACTATAACACTGCAGTAGCCAAGACAGTGTGGTATTGGCATAAGAATGTATAATAGATCATTGTAACAGAAACACAGTCCAGAAATAGACCCACATATATTGGTCAGTTTCTTTGACAGATGTACTGAGGTAAATCTATGACAAAATGATAACCTTTTCAACAAAATGAAAGATATTGCTGGAACAATTGGACATATCCATAAGGGGAAAAGATGAACGTTGGCCTTCTCAAATCACAAAAAAAAAAAATCAACTAAAATGGCCTGTAATAAAAGTCAAAAAACTTCTAGAAGAAATCATAGGTGAAAATTCATGATCTTCAGGTAGGCGAAGACTTCTTCACTTTCAAAAAGTATGAACAATAAAAGAAAATATAGGTAAATTGTACTTGATCCAAATTTAAAACCTCTTTGAGAGACTGCATTTGAACCACCAGTTAGGAGAAAAATATTTGCAATGCACATATCAAACAGAAGACTTGGGGGAGAGGGGCAAGATGGCGGAGGAGTAGGGTCTCCAGGTCACCTGTCCTCAGCAAATTACCTAGAAAACCATCCAATCATCCTGAAAACCTACGAATTCGGCCTGAGATTTAAAGAGAGACCAGCTGGAACGCTACAGTGAGAAGAGTTCGCGCTTCTATCAAGGTAGGAAGACGGGGAAATAGAAATAAAGAAACAAAAGGCCTCCAAGGGGGAGGGGACCCGCGAGGAGCCGGGCTGAGGCCGGGGCGAGTGTCCCCAGGACAGGAGAGCCCCGTCCCGGAGGAGCAGGAGCTGCACCGACCTTCCCCGCGAAAAGGGGCTCCCCGGGAATTGGAGCAGGATCCCCAGAAAGGCGGGGACGCCCTCGGGCTCCCTGGGACAGTAACAGAGGAACCGCGCCCCGGAGAGTGCGCCGAGCTCCCTAAGGGCTGCAGCGCTCGGCGGGACCCGGAGCAGCTCGGAGGGGCTCGGGCGGCGGCTCCGCGGAGGGGGCTGCGCGGCTCCGGGAACAGCTCGGCGGCGGCGGCTCGGGCGGGGGAAGAAGCTCCGCGGAGGGGGCTGCGCGGCTCCGGGAACAGCTCGGAGGGGCTCGGGCGGCGGCTCCGCGGAGGGGGCTGCGCGGCTCCGGGAACAGCTCAGCGGCGGCGGCTCGCGCAGAGGAAGAAGCTCCGCGCGGAGGGGGCTGCGCGGCTCCGGGAACAGCTCGGAGAGGCTCGGGCGGCGGCTCCGCGGAGGGGGCTGCGGGGCTCCGGGAACAGCTCGGAGAGGCTCGGGCGGCGGCTCCGCGGAGGGGGCTGCACCGCCGGGAGCGCGAATCCAACTGCGCAGGCCCCGGAGCACAGGGCGCCAGGACACAGCCCAGGATCCGGCCTCCCCCGGGACAGGCAGAGGCCGGGAGGGCCCAGGACAGCAAGGACGCTCCTGCCTGGAACTGAGCAGATCAGCGGCCCCGCCCCGGAGCCCCCAGGCCCTGCAGACGGAGAGCCCCGGAGCTACTGCGGGGGCTGGATCCAGGGTCCCAGAGCTGCCCCCGCCACTGTGGCTTCCTCCCGGGGCCTCACGGGGTCAACAACCCCCACCGAGCCCTGCACCAGGCAGGGGCAGAGCAGCTCCCCCAAGTGCCAACACCTGAGAATCAGCACAGCAGGCCCCTCCCCCAGAAGACCAGCGAGACGGACCAGTTCCAAGGGAAGTCAAGGGACTTAAACTACACAGAATCGGAAGATACTCCCCCGTGGTTTTTTTTGTTTTTTGTTTTTTTTGTTTTTTTTGTTTTTGTTTTGTTTTGTTTTGCGCTTTTTTTTTCTCTCTTTCTTCTTGATTTCTGATTGCTTCCCCCACCCCCCCTTTTTTCTTTTTTCTCCTTTCTTTCTTTTTCTTTCTTTTTCTTCTCTTTTTCCCCTATTTTTTTCTTCTTTCTCTTTTTTCTTTTTCTCTTTTCTTTCCTTCTCTCTCTTTTTCTCCTTTTCCCAATACAACTTGTTTTTGGCCACTCTGCACTGAGCAAAATGACTAGAAGGAAAACCCCTCAAAAAAAAGAATCAGAAACAGCCCACTCTCCCACAGAGTTACAAAATATGGATTACAATTCAATGTCAGAAAGCCAATTCAGAAGCACTATTTTACAGCTACTGGTGGCTCTAGAAAAAACCATAAAGGACTCAAGAGACTTCATGACTGCAGAATTTAGATCTAATCAGGCAGAAATTAAAAATCAATTAAATGAGATGCAATCCAAGCTAGAAGTCCTAACGACGAGGCTTGACGAGGTGGAAGAACGAGTGAGTGACATAGAAGACAAGTTGATGGCAAAGAGGGAAACTGAGGAAAAAAGAGACAGGCAATTGAAAGACCATGAGGATAGATTAAGGGAAATAAATGATAGCCTGAGGAAGAAAAACCTACGTTTAATTGGGGTTCCCGAGGGCGCGGAAAGGGACAGAGGGCCAGAATATGTAATTGAACAAATCCTAGCTGAAAACTTTCCGAATCTGGGAAGGGAAACAGGCATTCAGATCCAGGAAATAGAGAGATCCCCCCCTAAAATCAACAAAAACCGTTCAACACCTCGACATTTAATAGTGAAGCTTGCAAATTCCAAAGATAAGGAGAAGATCCTTAAAGCAGCAAGAGAAAAAAAGTCCCTGACTTTTATGGGGAGGAATATTAGGGTAACAGCAGACCTCTCCACAGAGACCTGGCAGGCCAGAAAGGGCTGGCAGGATATATTCAGGGTCCTAAATGAAAAAAACATGCAACCAAGAATACTTTATCCAGCAAGGCTTTCATTCAAAATGGAAGGAGAGATAAAGAGCTTCCAAGACAGGCAGGAACTGAAAGAATATGTGACCTCCAAACCAGCTCTGCAAGAAATTTTAAGGGGGACTCTTAAAATTCCCCTTTAAGAAGAAGTTCAGTGGAACAATCCACAAAAACAAGGACTGAATAGATATGATGACACTAAACTCATATCTATCAATAGTAACTCTGAATGTGAACGGGCTTAATGACCCCATCAAAAGGCGCAGGGTTTCAGACTGGATAAAAAAGCAGGACCCATCTATTTGCTGTCTACAAGAGACTCATTTTAGACAGAAGGACACTTACAACCTGAAAATAAAAGGTTGGAGAACCATTTACCATTCAAATGGTCCTCAAAAGAAAGCAGGGGTTGCCATCCTTATATCAAATAAATTAAAATTTACCCCGAAGACTATAGTGAGAGATGAAGAGGGACACTATCTCATACTCAAAGGATCTATCCAACAAGAGGACTTAACACTCCTCAATATATATGCCCCGAATGTGGGAGCTGCCAAATATTTAAACCAATTAATAACCAAACTCAAGAAATACCTTGATAATAATACACTTATACTTGGTGACTTCAATCTAGCTCTTTCTACCCTGGATAGGTCTTCTAAGCATAATATCTCCAAAGAAACGAGAGCTTTAAATGATACACTGGACCAGATGGATTTCACAGATATCTACAGAACTTTACATCCAAACTCAGCTGAATACACATTCTTCTCAAGTGCACATGGAACTTTCTCCAGAATAGACCACATACTGGGTCACAAATCGGGTCTGAACAGATACCAAAAGATCGGGATAGTCCCCTGTATATTCTCAGACCATAATGCCTTGAAATTAGAACTTAATCACAACAAGAAATATGGAAGGACCACAAACACGTGGAGGTTAAGGACCATCCTGCTAAAAGATGAAAAGGTCAACCAGGAAATTAAGGAAGAATTAAAAAGATTCATGGAAACTAATGAAAATGAAGATACAACCGTTCAAAATCTTTGGGATGCAGCAAAAGCAGTCCTGAGGGGGAAATACATCGCAATACAAGCATACATTCAAAAACAGGAAAGATCTCAAATACAAAAGCTCACCTTACACATAAAGGAACTAGAGAAAAAGCAACAAATAGACCCCACCCCCAGCAGAAGAAGAGAGTTAATTAAAATTCGAGCAGAACTCAATGATATCGAGACCAAAAGAACTGTGGAACAGATCAACAGAACCAGGAGTTGGTTCTTTGAAAGAATTAATAAGATAGATAAACCATTAGCCAACCTTATTAAAAAGAAGAGAGAGAAGACTCAAATTAATAAAATCATGAATGAGAAAGGGGACATCACTACCAACACCAAGGAAATACAAACGATTTTAAAAACATATTATGAACAGCTGTACGCCAATAAATTAGGAAATCTAGAAGAAATGGACGCATTCCTGGAAAGCCACAAACTACCAAAACTGGAGCAGGAAGAAATAGAAAACCTGAACAGGCCAATAACCAGGGAGGAAATTGAAGCAGTCATCAAAAACCTCCCAAGACACAAGAGTCCAGGGCCAGATGGCTTCCCAGGGGAATTCTATCAAACGTTTAAAGAAGAAATCATACCTATTCTACTAAAGCTGTTTGGAAAGATAGAAAGAGATGGAGTACTTCCAAATTCGTTCTATGAGGCCAGCATCACCTTAATTCCGAAACCAGACAAAGACCCCACCAAAAAGGAGAATTACAGACCAATATCCCTGATGAACATGGATGCAAAAATTCTCAACAAGATACTAGCCAATAGGATCCAACAACACATTAAGAAAATTATTCACCATGACCAAGTAGGATTTATCCCTGGGACACAAGGCTGGTTCAACACTCGTAAAACCATCAATGTGATTCATCATATCAGCAAGAGAAAAACCAAGAACCATATGATACTCTCATTAGATGCAGAGAAAGCATTTGACAAAATACAGCATCCATTCCTGATCAAAACCCTTCAGAGTGTTGGGATAGAGGGAACTTTCCTCGACATCTTAAAAGCCATCTACGAAAAGCCCACAGCAAATATCATTCTCAATGGGGAAGCACTGGGAGCCTTTCCCCTAAGATCAGGAACAAGACAGGGATGTCCACTCTCACCACTGCTGTTCAACATAGTTCTGGAAGTCCTCGCCTCAGCAATCAGACAACAAAAAGACATTAAAGGCATTCAAATTGGCAAAGAAGAAGTCAAACTCTCCCTCTTCGCCGATGACATGATACTCTACATAGAAAACCCAAAAGCCTCCACTCCCAGATTGCTAGAACTCATACAGCAATTTGGTAGTGTGGCAGGATACAAAATCAATGCCCAGAAATCAATGGCATTTCTATACACTAACAATGAGACTGAAGAAAGAGAAATTAAGGAGTCAATCCCATTTACAATTGCACCCAAAAGCATAAGATACCTAGGAATAAACCTAACCAAAGAGGTAAAAGATCTATACCCTAAAAACTATAGAACACTTCTGAAAGAAATTGAGGAAGACACAAAGAGATGGAAAAATATTCCATGCTCATGGATTGGCAGAATTAATATTGTAAAAATGTCAATGTTACCCAGGGCAATTTATACGTTTAATGCAATCCCTATCAAAATACCATGGACTTTCTTCAGAGAGTTAGAACAAATTATTTTAAGATTTGTGTGGAATCAGAAAAGACCCCGAATAGCCAGGGGAATTTTAAAAAAGAAAACCTTAGCTGGGGGCATCACAATGCCAGATTTCAGGTTGTATTACAAAGCTGTGGTCATCAAGACAGTGTGGTACTGGCACAAAAACAGACACATAGATCAATGGAACAGAATAGAGAACCCAGAAGTGGACCCTGAAATGTACGGCCATCTAATATTCGATAAAGGAGGAAAGACTATCCATTGGAAGAAAGACAGTCTCTTCAATAAATGGTGCTGGGAAAATTGGACATCCACATGCAGAAGAATGAAACTGGACCACTCTCTTTCACCATACACAAAGATAAACTCAAAATGGATGAGAGATCTAAATGTGAGACAAGATTCCATCAAAATCCTAGAGGAGAACACAGGCAACACCCTTTTTGAACTTGGCCACAGTAACTTCTTGCAAGATACATCCACGAAGGCAAAAGAAACAAAAGCAAAAATGAACTATTGGGACTTCATCAAGATAAGAAGCTTTTGCACAGCAAAGGATACAGTCAACAAAACTAAAAGACAATCTACAGAATGGGAGAAGATATTTGCAAATGACATATCAGATAAAGGGCTAGTTTCCAAAATCTATAAAGAACTTATTAAACTCAACACCAAAGAAACAAACAATCCAATCATGAAATGGGCAAAAGACATGAAGAGAAATCTCACAGAGGAAGACATGGACATGGCCAACATGCACATGAGAAAATGCTCTGCATCACTTGCCATCAGGGAAATACAAATCAAAACCACAATGAGATACCACCTCACACCAGTGAGAATGGGGAAAATTAACAAGGCAGGAAACAACAAATGTTGGAGAGGATGCGGAGAAAAGGGAACCCTCTTACTCTGTTGGTGGGAATGTGAACTGGTGCAGCCACTCTGGAAAACTGTGTGGAGGTTCCTCAAAGAGTTAAAAATAGACCTGCCCTACGACCCAGCAATTGCACTGTTGGGGATTTACCCCAAAGATTCAGATGCAATGAAACGTCGGGATACCTGCACCCCGATGTTTCTATCAGCAATGGCCACAATAGCCAAACTGTGGAAGGAGCCTCGGTGTCCATCGAAAGATGAATGGATAAAGAAGATGTGGTTTATGTATACAATGGAATATTACTCAGCAATTAGAAACGACAAATACCCACCATTTGCTTCAACGTGGATGGAACTGGAGGGTATTATGCTGAGTGAAATAAGTCAATCGGAGAAGGACAAACAGTGTATGTTCTCATTCATTTGGGGAATATGAATAATAGTGCAAGGGAATATATAGGAAGGGAAAAGAAATGTTGGGAAATATCAGGAAGGGAGACAGAACATAAAGACTCCTAACTCGGGGAAACGAACTAGGGGTGGTGGAAGGGGAGGAGGGCGGGTGTTGGAGGGGAATGGGTGACGGGCACTGAGGTGGTCACTTGACGGGATGAGCACTGGGTGTTTTTCTGTATGTTGGTAAATTAAACACCAATAAAAGTTAATTAAAAAAAAAAAAAACAAACAGAAGACTTGTGTTCGGAATATATAGTTTCCTTACTAGTCAGTAAGAACAGAAACAACCCAATAAAAATGGACAAAATATTTGAGCAGAATTTCTTCACACTTGGTAACAAAAGTACACACTTGACCAAGAAAAGCAATGTAAAAACATTAACATCATCAGGGGAGGGAAATACAAGTGAAAAACATAGCAAGAAACTATTGCACATTCAGTAGGAGGGATAAAATTTATACTGACAAAACCAAATGTTGGTGAGGATGTGGAGCAACAGGAACTCTCATACATTTTTGGTAGGAATGTGGAATGGTTGAACTACTTTGGAAAACAGTTTGGCAGTTCCTAAGTTAGTCACATACTTACCATATATTCCAGCAATTGATTCTTCTCTTGGGTGTTGCACAAAAACTCACATATGATTATTTATAGCAACTTTATTCATCGTGGCATAAAATTGTAAAAAACACAAATGTTCATTGAAAGATGAATAGATGAACAAATTGTGATATATTCATTCAATAAAATGCTATTCAACAATAAAAACACTGTATGAATCATTGACAAATGCAACAGCATAGATAAGTTTCAAGATCATTATTTTTGAGCAAAAAAAAAAAAAAAAAGCCAGGCCAAAAAAAAATACACATTACTTGTGTATGTTTGTACTTATGTATGAAATTCTAGAAAAGGCCAATCTACTCCATAGTGATAAAAAGTGATCATTGGTTGCCGGGGGTTAGGATTAGTGACTGGGAAGGGGACTTCTCAGAGTAAGGGGAAAGTTCCAGATCTTGACTGTGATGGTGGCTACAGGACTGCATGAATTCATCATCTCATTGATCAGTCATAAGTCAAACGAATACTTAAATGGGTGCAAATTTACACTATGTAAATTACACTTCAAAATTGATTTTCATTCAATGGTTAAATGAATGAATTTGGTAGGCATGGGTTGGGTGAGAAGATTGAATGTACAAGAGGAATTGAGGGCATCTCAAACATTTCTGGCTGAAATGGCTGAGAAGAAGATGAATCAAGAGAGATAAGGATCCAGGTAGAGGGGTGTGTGTGTATGTGTGTGTGTGTGCATGCATGAGGTAGAGGGGTGTGCATGTGTGTGTGTGTGTGCACGCATGATTCTGAGTCGGTATCTGTGACTCAGTACCTCAGAACTTGCCCATTTACAGACTGGCAATTTTATGAACCACCTTGATCATAGGGTATGTCATTAGCACTAACGAACCGCCCCGAGGTTTGGCTATTTCTTCCCCAGTGTGAGCAGCATCTAGGATGGGCCAGGTGATAGCAGCGTCCAGGCCTACTGGCATCATGACTCCTATTTGCACTACCCATGTAGAGCTCCTATGGCTTGAACCCGGCTGCCTCTACCCCAGCTCACCCAGATTTCTTCAGTCCTTCCACATTCCCCCGCCAGATGCAAAGATGATGCGTGACTGCCACAGTTGGGGAGCCATGAATTTGGTTTCAATTCTCTTTTGTCAGATCACCTGCCAAGGAAGTGGGGGAGAAACTGAAATCTACTGTGGCTCGCCCAGGAAGAAGTTCCTACCTCGGGGACAAATGCAGGATGGCAGTTTTGTACTTGTTTGCTCAGTGATGTAAATCTTCGGGTGAGATCACGGCTGGATGTTGGCAAAGCTGTGCGGATCGGGGGGCTGTGCAAATAAACGCACTCAGTGCACTCATTCATGGCAAACATGCTGTGACTCTATCGTCCCAAATTGCCTTCTTCCAACCCAACTGCTTCCTCCTGCAAGTTCTCTGTGTGACATTAATGACCATTGACGATGGAGTCAGCTCCTCCCTGGAGGCTGTCTGACTATACTCGGTGGGGAATGTTCTCTGCACCGTTTAACTTGCCTTCATCCCCTTCTAAAGGCAGAAGCCCCCATCGCGGAAGGCTGTGATGCCTTTGTGAGGTGGTGTGTGTGCATGACTCCTGCCGCTTAAACCGAGCACCGAGCTCGGCGAACTCAGCTCCGGGTCACTGGCAGCCACGGACCTGCCAGGGGAAGGGGAAGGGAGCTTGTGAGCACCACGGGTGAAATCACACTTGCTCATCCAGCCTGCCGGGGGCGCACTGTGGCTGCCACCCAGCGTTGCCTGGGAGTTACAGACGGTGCCTGCACTCACAGAGTTTGCAAGTGAGCCGAAATCCTAGACACAGATAAGTAGTCAAGTATACAGATTACTTTTGTCACCTACAGGGAAGCGGGTGACTATTGGATTTTACAGTAAGCTAGACCAATGCTTGGGTCATATGTTTATTGAACCTAATCACCTCGATGACAAGGACAGACGAGGAACCCCTGTCCATGGGGGAGTGATCTTGGGATCTTTATACCTAAGCTTGTCGAGTTCAAACACACTCCTTCTGCACTACATCAAGGCAGCGGGGAAGAAGGTTAATAATATAAATTCATGGATCAGGGCTTTGTTTTCCTTTATTGTGACTCGGCTTAGGTCGTGACCCCAGGGTCCCAGGATGAGTCCCGCATTGGGTTCCCCGCAGGGAGCCTGCTTCTCCCTCTGCCTGTGTCTCTGCCTCTCTCTGAGTGTCTCTAATGAATAAATAAATACATGAAATCTTTTTTTAAAAAAATAGTTGAAAAGTGATGCAGAGGGATTCCTTATCCACTTGCCGCTGCCGTCCAGTCCGGGGGGACACCGAGGACACCTGCCAGCAAGCCCGCGGGCTCCCCCTGTCTTCCAGGACATGGCCGAGTCCTGGAGCTGCTGTGGGTGGGCAGGGGGTCCCTGATATCCAGCACTTGACCGTCAACCAGGCCGGAGCCCAGTTTGGGAAGGGGCCTCCCGCCTTGCAGCTCCCCCGCCCCCCAGATACAGCCCTCTACCCACAAACGGCAGTGGGGCTCTGGGTTTAACAATATGCAGTTTGGGTTTTCTCCTTAGTGGACTCTCCGGCCCCAGACTCCCCGCTGGCCTCCGGCAGTCCTGCAGGCGGGAGGAGGAGGGGTGGCTGCGTGATCTCAGAGGCCAAGTCCCAGGTCACAATCGTGATGTCAGAACAAAATAATTGAAGGAAAAGGTAGTGAACGGGAGACAAAGAGGGTTTTGTCCATGTAAACATCCAGAGCCTGTGAAGTTCCAGAGATGGAGGGCAGATGTGGGTTCTGCTCCTGTCATCCGTCCATCCCAGACCAGCCTTGTCAGAGAGTGTGCAGGCTTGCCGGGCCGCTGGGGCTGCCCCCCTCCTCTCCTGTCCTCTCCTGTCCTGTCTTCCCCTCCCCTGTCCTCCCCTCCCCTCCCCTCTCCTCTCCTCTCTAAGGAGTACGGTTGGCATACGGTATTACACGAGTTTCAGGTGCACCGCCTGGTGGTTCAACAATTATGTACAATTGACTGTTGAACAACACAAGGGTTAGGGGTGCCCACCACCTGCACAGTTGAAAATCCAAAAAACCCACTTATTTTGTTGTTGTTAAGGATTTTATTTGTTTGAAGGAGAGAGAAAGAGCGCCCAAGCTCAAGCAGGGGAGGGGAAGCGGGAGAGGAGAGGCCGACTCCCCACTGAGCAGGGAGCCCCACAGATGCAGGGCTGGATCCCAGGACCCTGAGATCGTGACCTAAGCCGAAGGCAGACACTTAGCCGGCTGAGCCACGCAGGGGCCCCAACCCACTTCTGATTCCCCTAAAGCTTAACAGCCGGCAGCCCTACTGGTGACCAGAAGCCTCGCTGACAACAGAAACATTCTGTTAAGGTGTTTTGTGTGTTGTGTGTATTATAACTGTATTCTTACAAAGGAAGCTAGAGAAAAAATGTTGTTAACATCATAAGGAAGAGAAAACACATTTACAGGACCGTACAGTAAACGATCCACGTGCAAATGAGGCCGTGCAGTCCCAGCTGTGTGGGCCAAGGAGTCCACTGTCCCCTTCGAGACGCTCGCCACGGCGAGGGTCGGTGCCGTCTGTAATTCCGCTGCTGCACATTTACCGAAAGAAAATGAAAACACGAATTCGGAGAGCTACGTGCGCGCCTACGCTAGGGCCCTCCGCGGATGCTCAACAGGCCTGGGGCCGCGGAGTCCGCAGGGAGCCACCGCTGCCCTTCCCCGTGTGCCCGCACGGTGGCACCAGGGAGCCGGCTTCCCCGCGGCCTGCGCAGGGCCGAGCCAGGCTGGGCGGGGCCGAGGGGGCGGGGGCGAGGCCGAGGGGCCGAGGGGCGGGGCCGAGGGGCCGAGGGGCGGGGCCGAGGGGCCGAGGGGGCGGGGCGGGGCGGGGCCGCGGGCGGGGCCGGCCTCCCCCCGCTGCCGTGGCCTGGGGCTCCGGGCCGCGCGCCGCTCCCGCCCTGCTCCGTGGTCCCTGCGCCGTCCTCGGCCACGTGGGGCCCGCGAGCCCTTCCCAAGCCAGCGGCCCCAGCCCCGGCTGTCTGCGGGGCCAGGAGCTTTCCTGGCGGACGGTGCCCGGCCCGGGGCGGCCCCGCGCCCCCCTCACTGTCCCCGGCGACGTGGCCTTGGGGAAGGACCCAGAGGGGTCAGGCCCACGAGGCGGCCCTGAGGAATCTCCTTCAGGTACCGGCAACCTGCTCCTTCACCATCCGCTTCACCAGGAGCCGCCGCGGCGGCCTCCACTCAGAGCAGCTCCACGGCCCGTAAAGGTTCCCTTGGGCCCGCCGGGGCAGCGGTCCCGGGCAGCCTCGGGCCTGTTCCCCGCTCAGCAGCCCCTCGTGTGGCAGGAGGCATGTGACGCGGCGTCCTGGCTGCCAGCTGCTGGGCCTTCCTGCGGCCGGGGATACCCCGTAGGGCCGCTGGGAACTGGCTCCTCATCACTCTCTGGCCGCTTTCGTGCTTTGTTCTAGGCTCCCTTTTGTGTGGTGTTTTAATAACGACGATTCACGGGACCCCTGGGTGGCGCAGCGGTTTGGCGCCTGCCTTTGGCCCGGGGCGCGGTCCTGGAGACCCGGGATCGAATCCCACGTCGGGCTCCCGGTGCATGGAGCCTGCTTCTCCCTCCGCCTGTGTCTCTGCCTCTCTCTCTCTCTCTCTCTGTGATTATCATAAATAAATAAAAATTTAAAAAAATGTTACAATGATTCAATACTGAGAATTCAGTATCCTACCTTCAATAATAGATAAAGCCAGACAGAAGATCAATAAAGATATGAGCACTTGAACAACACTATAAACTGAAATTAAGTCTAACAGGCATTCAGGAAACTCTACTGAACAATAGTAGAATATACATTTTTCTCAAGTGTATATGGAATGTTCTCCAAGATGTGTTAGGCCATGAACAAGTCTTAACTAAATGTAATAGTTTTTTAAAATTCAAGTTATACAAAATGTATTTTTTGATCACAGTGAAATGAAATTAGAAATCAATGACACAAAACTGGAAAATTCACAAATATGTGGCCATTTAACAACATCTCTTAAATAATCGTTTAATCAAAGAAGAAATCACAAGAGAATTTAAGAATTATCTTCAGATGAATGAAAACAAAATGAAAATGTACCAAACTGATAGGCTGCAGTGAAAACAGTGAGAAGGGGGAAATTTATAGGAGTAAATGTCTATCTCCAAAAAAGAAGAAAGATCCCAAGTGACAATCTAATTATGTAACTTACGGAACTAGAAGATCCAGAATAAACTAAAGTCAGAAAAAGGCTACAGGATAAGAAAACTTCAGGTCAATACTCCTTATGAATATAGATTCCAAAATCCTCAACAAAATACTATCAAAGTAAAGTCAGCAGCTTACTAAAAGGATTATGTGCCGTGGCCAAGTGAGTTTTGTCCCCCCCACCATGCAGAGGTGCTTCATAATAAGAAACTCCACGTAATACATCACAGTAGCAGATGAGGGCAGAGCAGAGTGGCTCAGAGACATGCGGCACAGGTGAGAAGGCCATACCACCCCCGGTTCAACGCCTTCCTCTTCTCATTCCTCAACCACTTGTAATTTGGCATGAGTTCCTCGACAGAAAGAGCTCTGCATTAAAACAAAAAAACAAAAAACAAAAAACAAAACCCAGCTCTAACACCCAAAGTTACTTCTTCCCTTTCATCTGTGGTACTAGCCCCACTGACCACGCTATACCTCTTGGGCTGGGATCATCCCCCAGCTTCCTTGACACCACTGCCTGTCCTCTCTGTGCCTCTGTCTGGGTCGCAGGCACTAAATATTTACTTCATCATTAAATGTTGGGTATCTTAACAACTCAATGCGCTCTTCACTTCTTGCACACTGCCTTCCATTAGGATGATTATCTTCATTTACCGTTGATACATCAGTGACACCCAAATTTACTTTATGCCCAGACCTCACCCCTCTGGATCTCAGACCCAGATGCACAACCGCTTAAGTGGAGGGATGCCTCCAAGGCATCTCAAACTCAACCTGACCAAGTCCAAGCCCACAATCTCCCTCCAAGGCCTAGTCCAGTCCCATCTAGGGCAGTAAAAGTCATCATTGGCCCTCCCACAGCCTCTGTCACCCCTTTGTGTTAATTTGCTCTCTTGAAATCTCTCATATCCACCCCGCTCCCTCCATCTCCATCACCACCTCATTCTAGGCACCACCCCCCCACCCCTCATCCATGTTACTGCCTCTGCTGCTCCACTGGCCCAACCACACCTATTCCTGGTGCCATTCACTCTGTTCTCCACATTGCCACCAGAGCAATTTTTTCTTTCTTTCTTTTTTTTTTTAAATTTATTTATGATAGTCACAGAGAGAGAGAGAGAGAGAGGCAGAGACACAGGCAGAGGGAGAAGCAGGCTCCATGCACCGGGAGCCTGACATGGGATTCGATCCCGGGTCTCCAGGATCGCGCCCTGGGCCAAAGGCAGGCGCCAAACCGCTGCGCCACCCAAGGATCCCCAGAGCAATTTTTTCTTAACACATATGTAGTCTGGGATTGTGTGGTAAGCAACCAAAGTTAGGTTTTAGCTATTTCTGGGATATCTCTTTTGTTGCAAGAATCTGCATGGGAGAGACCCCTGCTGTAGCATATGTTCAGGTGGATGTTCCACCCAAGGTGCTGGGCACTGGAATGCCAGCAACTCACCATATCTCTACAGCCACTCTCTGGGCCAGGGGGGCTCCAGGCTGGATTCTGAGCCACATTGCTCAGCAACTGCAGCATTAATAATTGTGACTTCAGGGGCTTCTGATGTCACAATGACCCTGTGGGCCTGGCCTGCTGAGGTTGTAGGGCCAATTTTCCTGTGGTAGCATGGCAGTCAGGACCATGACCAGCTTCCACCCTTCTGGCATCACATAAGCCAGCCCGTGAGTAGCCTGCAGTTTGGATGGTCCACTCACCCACTCCTTTCTGGCTGGAGACTCTGTGTACCCAGGCCTGTGCCTCTCTATGTTGTTGAATCAAGAGAGTGTTGTCGCCAGGGTGGGGTAGTCTTACGGATCAAGGGGCTTATCAGCTCTCATACCTGGTGTCTTCCTGACACTGCCAGGGCGCCCTGAGCCAAGCCCTGATTATCATCACTACCAGGATTTGGGGAGGCAGCCTGGGCATCTGGGAAGGACAGTCCTGGATCAGTTTGGGAAGCAGGAGCAAGATGGTGCCTGGGACCAATGGCCATGGTGTCAAAGTCTTGCCCTGGCCTCTGCAGTTGGCCCTTCTGCCCCAGAGGAGGCAGATTCAGTCATGTCAGTTTGCAGGGTCACGTCCATGGCTTAGGGGGTCTGCCAGTAGGTATGGAGTGGATGTGAGGGGTGAGGGGTGCCGCTTCCTCTGCCTTCTCTAGACCACTGGGTTCCTGTAGTGGTGCCACTTCTTCAGGTCAATTGCTGGCCAGGTCACCTCTCCCAGCCCCATTCAGGACTGTTTGGGCTGTGAAGCCCAGATGGCCACTCTGGACTCCACCTTGTCCCCTACTTACCAGGTGGCTGGGGATATAGGCAAGCACCTAACCTCTCAGAGCCTCAGTTTCTTTACCTGGAAAATGAGGATGATTTCAGAGAGTCTGCTCTCTGTCAGGTGGAGAACAGGTTAAATGAACTTGGCAGACACTTTGCTGAGCCCAGATCCTTTGTGTCCCACTGTGACACAGGCACCCATCCTGGACCAGGGCCCTCACCTGGCTTCTCAGGAGAGGAGGACCAAAAGCCAGATCCAGGGGTGAGTGACCTGCTCAGGTTTACCTGATAGTGAAGGCCTGTGGGGCCAGACCCACAAAAGGGACCCCTGTGTCCTTAAAACAGCCACGGTCGAAGGTCAGAGGCCATGGAAGCCCCCACTAGCCGCCACTGGTGTGGAGAGCTGCACTCCAATAAAAGCTCTTGGCTAGGTAGGTGAGTGAGTAGAGGGTCAGGAAGACTTCTTAGTGGCTTGGAGGGGACAGGCCACAGGCAGGGCTGCTGGCATTACTGTGCCAGGGCAAAGGCCCACCAGGACAGCCAATCATCCAGAGTCAGAGACCAAGCTGGCCAGGGTGTGCTTGGCTCACGGACAGGTGGGCTTGGCCTTGGACTAGGATGGCCTGTGCCCGGGAGACCATTGAGCTTCCCGTGGGGGACCCAGGGGTCCACGCACCGTAACATTGCAACAGGCAGCACCATGGCTGACCCCCTCCCTCCAGTCACCACGAGCATTTCCAGCAGCCCTTGCAGCCCCAGCGGGAGGGGAGCTTAGCCAGCCATTGATGGGCAAGGGCCACACAATTTGATGGCAAAGGAAGCACCAGTGGTCAGGCCTTAAGTCCTGCTGTTAGAAGGACTTAAGAACCTACTGGCATCTCTAGTCACTTGTATACTGCTGGGGGGCATGGAAAATAGTGCAGCTGTTCTGGAAGGTCGTTTGGCAGATGCTTTTAAAACTAAAAATGGACTTCCCATAAGCCACAGCAATTGCACCCTTATATAAATCCCAGAGTGACAGAGACTTATTTTCAAGCACAAACTTGTACATGAATATTCATAGCAGCTTTATTTGTAAGAGCCCCAAACCAGAAATGACCCAAATGTCCTTCCACAGTTGAGGATCAAACCAAGCACGGCACATCCGTACCATGGAATACTACTCAGCACTGGAAAAGAACCACCTGCTGACATTCACAACTGGGCTGGTTTGCTGAGGGAATTATGCTGAGAGAAAGAAGCCAGGCTCTAAAAGACACCTACTGGGTGGTTTTATTGGTATAACACTTGTAAAATCACATCAGTATAGAGATGAGAACAGATTTGTGCTTGCCAGGGTTTGGGATGGGCTGTTCAGTTGAGAACCATCCCAAGTGCTGGTTACATGAAGCACATATAAAATTGCACAGAACTACACACACACACACACACACACACACACACTCATACAAAGAGGGCATGGATAACTGCTACAGTGTGATGGGGCCAGGCATCAGCGACAGGCCAGCACCACCCAGCCCTCACTCAGCTCCGGGAGGGCAGCAGGGCCTGGTCCTCTGTCACCTTCCCAGTCCTGAGGGGAAGCTTCCTCCCATCACCTTCCCTGTTCTGACCGGCCTCCTCTTGTCTTCCAGCCATGGCTGCAAAGTGTGCCACAGCTTAACCCCCTTCTGTGATGAGCTCGAAGAACTCCAAGAAGTGCTCCCAGTGTAAGAAGAAGAGTAGAACCAAGGTCCAGGAAAAATTTGCCAGGAAGTTTCCGTACAGGTAGTAGAGCCCCAGACTGCTAGGCCAAGTCCTGCCTCTCTCAGGCCATGCCAAAGCACAATCGAGCGGAGTATCGACTGGACCTGTGACCGTCTGGGGTTCACTTTCTTCACCCCCATCCCAATCTGAGATGAAGGCCTCTACATAGGTGCCTGGGACCCCTGGGGCCAGCCCAGAGCCTTAGCCAGCTCCTTCCCTCTGGGCGGGGGCCTCACGGGAACCACCTGAGGTGCTCATTCACGAACACCTGCCCCTGCCAAGGGGCAGATGGGATCAGACTGAGGTGCAGGGTAGTTTGTAAAGCCCCAGGGCACTCAGGAACCAGTAGAGACCCCCAGACTGGGCAGCTCTGGGGCCTCAGCCAGCAGCAGTTACTAAATGTTTTGTGTGGGCAGGCTGTGTCCTGGAGCCCACCATCAATACACTGATGGGTCCTAGGGAAAATGCAGTGACTTTGGGGGGCCTCCTAGCTATATGACCTTGAGCGAGTCACTTGACCTCTCTGTGCCTTAATTTCCTCATCTATGAAGTGTGGGTAACTATACCAACCTCACAGCATGGTTGTGAGTGACATACGGGCTAATGTTGATAAAGCACTTAGAATGATGCCTGGCAAGTAGAAAGTTTGAGATGAGAGAGAGCATATGGCTGGTGGCTGCAGGCTCCCTAAAGATGCCAAGTGCCCACTGCAGGTTCTCTTGGCTGACGGAGCCCAATGTGGAGTTCCTGAAGCCCTGGGAGGTCACGAAGATGACCACCTCACTGCGGGATCAACTGCCCCTGCAGAAGATGTTGGTGGCAACGAGATCCATTCCAGTCAGAGGGTGAGTTACAGGCCCAGGATGCTGCCACAGGACAGCCGCTGCCACCTACCGACCACACTCAAGCTGCTGGCCTTTCACCCCAGGTCTGCACACAGACACCCAAGTGTCTCTCCCAGTAGGCTCCACTTCCAAGCTGAGGAAACTGAGGCCCAGAAGTCCAGTGCTCCTTCCCAGAGCAAGGCAGTTTGTGGGAGAGGCTGCACAGGAGCCTCGGGCAGGCAGGCCCTGGCCTCACCTGGAGAGGGCCTTGTCCACACCCAGGGAGAGAGGCCTGAGGGGAAGCTTGGCCTCCATTCTTCCACATGGCAGAGGCAAAGCAGAAGAGCCAGCAAGTTTCTGGTCTCCATGCAGCCTGCTGCGAGGGTGGAGGCACTGGCAGGGACTGTGGCACTGGGCACCTCTAGACTGACCATATGCACACAAGCGTCCCTCCCACCCTGACATACACAGTGAAATACCTGGACACCCTTGAAAGACCCCCCCCCCCAAACATTTCATGTACTTGCCCTAAACTGGGACTCAGACCCAGGTGGTCCCTGGGCTGGATGGCACACACCAGCTGTGACATAATGAAGGGCTTCCATGACCCGTTGGTGGGGGCATCCACCCTCCAACTCCAAGGTCGGTTCTGTGCTGACTGGCCATGCCTCTGACTCCACACCGTGCATGCATCTCCTCTGCTAGCTCACAGCGACTCCCGCACATTCCCTGACCCGACACCCAGAGAGGTGACATGAACACTCACACTAGTACACACGCACACACACACACACACACACACACACACACACACAGCTGCATGCCTATTCTCTGACACGCTTGCCCTGACTTTTGTCCCAGGTCTCACACTCCCTACCTCATTTGGCTATGGGTTTTGCTCCAAATGTCTGAACTGGACCCGTGGGGGCTGAGCGGCAGAGGCTGGAGTCTGAGAGAACGGATGTTCCTGGGTTTCAGCTTCTACTTCTGCAGAATGGGATCAGCTTCAAGCTGAGGGTCTTGTGGGCACCAGTCAGACAGTGCACAGGGGCCCAGACTCTTAGTGCTGGGGCCTGCCCCAGGGGGACTGCAGCTCCCCTGGAGGGCGACATGGAGCAGAGACCTGGAGGACACACCAAAGCTGTCAGTGGACGTGTCAGGGAGTTTGGAACGCAGTGGGCTTCTCAACCCCCCCAGGGCCCAGCACCAGTGGGGAGCTGATCCATCACTTGGGTGGGAGGGGTGGGCAGGGGCCAAGAGCCCCAGGGCGGGGAGGGGGCTGTGGCTGTGGGACCGTTGCCAAAGGCATCAAAGTAGTGGGGAGCAGGTGGGGGAGATCCCTCACCTCATCGTCCACCCTCTGAACCCCCACCAGCCCTCTGCTGGGGAACTGCCCAGAGTGGGAGGGTTGGGGGCCAGAGGACCGTGGTCAGCAGATGCCAGAGTAGGGTGGAGAGTGGATGAAGAGAGAGGATGGGAGAGGGCGTGGGGTTCCAGGTGAGAAGCAGGGACCTAGTAGGAGCAGATGCTCCCGGCAGCGGGAGGCAAGTGCAAATATGCTGAGGCGGGATAGAATAACGTCCCACTTAGGGAATTTGACGTGCTGTTTTTCAGGGTGGCTAGGAGACAGGCAGGGAAGAATGCGAAATGCCAACATTTGTCTGAGGGGGAATGGGGAGCCACTGAAGTCTGGGGAGCAGAAAGGTGGCATGCACAGACCTGATGTAGCCTTAGAGAAGACTGATTAGGGGACGAGTGGTGGCTTCACATGGGGGGTGGCCATGCAGTGCTGGCACAGCTGCTTGGTGGCAGTTCATTGGCGGGCACGGTGGACTAAGCCCTGGCCTTGCATGAGGCACAGCACAGGAACCCTGCTGGGTTCTGGCTTGGACATCTGTGGGGTGGCGGCTCGTGGGGGACCCTGGGGAGGTCTGGCTGGGGGTAGTGTCATTGCGGCCCTGGCCAGCATCTCTGGACTAGTGGGGTTCTTTGGGGGCTTTTCTAGGCTTGGGGCCCCAGACTGTATATCACCGTCTAGCTTCAGCCCCCTGCCGCCGCCGTCTCCACTGAGCAAACTTTGGGAACTCAAGATACTGAGCCTCCGCTTCCCCCGGCTGGGTGCCCCCGCTGCCCCCACCGGCGCCCAGGCTGCCCGGCCCTCTGCAGGCCCCTCCTAGAGCCCAGCTCCGTGCGGCCTCCCCCTCGGCCACCTGCCCCTGGCGCTCCGGGCAGTGGCCACAGAGCACGGCCTTCTGGACGGACGTGAACTCTATTGAGGGGAACAGCCTTGAAGGGGGCCACTCATCTCCTCGGAACCCACACCATGTGAATAAACTTCGCAGGTTCAAATCCTATTTCCATTTGGACAGAGTGCTTTGCTTTCCGAGCATCTGTCTTCTCATTGGTAAAATGAGGTAATGTTTCACGTTGAGGGGTTGGTGTGAGGGTTAGAGAGTATGAATGTCGTGTCCCAGAATTCATCCCAAAGATGTACTCATACATGTAAGGTAAAGATACTTGGACAGCAGTATCCATTACAGGCCGTAGGAAATGGCCAAGGATCGGAGAACCCTGCATACCCCCGCTGGGGGCTGTTCAGCGGTACCACCCCAGCCCCTGAACAACCAGGCGGCCGTGGAATGAAGGCACAGCTCTTTATTTCCTGGTCTGCAGCAATCTACAAAGCATATTCAGAGTTTTTCTGAAGTACAGCAGAAGTGTGAGATGCTCCCATCTTGTGCGCATCAGGAAACTGTGTGTGTGCGTGTGCGTAGTAGGTAACAATCAGTACCTCTGTGTAGAACTGGGGAACCTGGGGACAGGCCTACTATTTTCTGAGATTTTAATACATGAACTAATACCATGTTGTTGGCGTATTACGAATTCTTCAAAGAGAAGCGTGGGATAAAAATCAGAGGCTGGTGTTAACTGCTTTGGAATTTGTGATAGCTGCACCATGGAGCAGGGTGCCTGCTGAAGATGCAAGTGCTCAGCCTGTGCTCTCCTACAAGGAGAGGGATCACCTGGAGTCCTTGGGATGGTAAATAAAACTGGGGAGACTGGCTATAGAGCCCTCCCCCTAGGAGACAAGGGGGTGAGGGCCCTGAAGATGACCAAGGTGGCTGCACTGAGCAAGGTGGGCAGGTGGCCCTATTGTTCTGGAAAGAAGGTGGAATGAGGTCCCCTGTGGAGTAAGAATTGAAGAGGGGCCTTCCCTATGCCCTGGGGACAGACAGGAGGGTGATTCCCAGCCTGCAGGAGGCAGGAGTCAGTTCTGCTGTGTGCTCCTGGGGTGCTGGGGCCTGGGGAGAGGGCACAGAGGACTGCAGGGGGGCACCCCAGCAAAGGGCACTGGGGCTCCTGGGTGGGAAGCAGGCCTGGTGTCCTGTGCACCATACAGCATTGCCCTGCTGGTGGAAGGGAGTCGAGACCCCAGGGTCCCTGCCCGTTAGGCTTGGAGGCAGGCTGATTTCCGTTTGGACTGTGTAGGTCTCAAGACTGTTCCTCCAATGCTCACAGCTATGTTCTAACTTGTTATATGCAAAATACAGCATTGTGTGCCTATGATACAGCGTGATGGTGAAGTGACCCACGTGACCGCTGGGTCCATCTGCCTGGGAGCCGCTTCCCCAGCTGCCTCCCTGCCCCCAACCTCAGCTCTCTCCTATCCTTCTAAAACTAGTATCTCAAAAAAAAAATAAAAAATAAAAAATAAAAAAAAAATAAAACTAGTATCTCAAAACAAGACATCGTTTGCTTTTTTTTTTTTTTTTTTTTTTTTTTTTTTTTTTTTTTTAGCGATACAGGATTGTATTATGTTCCATGCAGCTTTTTTCCTCTATGGCAATTTGCTAATAAGAGTCACGTGATGCTGCATACAGTTCACTTGATCATTTAGTTATCATGTATAATCGTGCATGGCTTATGCATCGTCTTTCCACCAAATGTTTGGTTTCCAGTTTTTCCTGCTGTGGACTCAGCTGCTCTGAGCACTGGGGCCCTGTGCCAGGCGCACATTGTTCCCTGAAGACTTGTCACTGGCTAGAAGGCTCCTGAGTGCCAGCCAGCACCACCCCGTTTTCCTGAGTCCCATTCCCACCGCACGCGGCCATGAGCAGCTTATAGAAAGAAGCTCTTCTGGATCCGCCTGGGTGCTACTCTCGCTGAGGCCGCAGAGGGTTTAGGAAGTAAGCCAAGGAGGGCAGGCAGGGCTCTTGCAGCACATGGGTCAAAGCCAGCCCTGCAGGTAGAAAAACCTCATACCAGCCACCCAAATTCAGAGTCATAAACTATGCATGGTCTTCAGTGTGAGGAATATTTAGGGAGTAAAAAGCTATGTGTTGATTCCGCTGTATCCTGAGTAAAGTTGCCATGCACACAATGTCCTCAAAGAAGAAAACCACTCCATCAGGAAGCATGCACTACAAAAGTCCTCACAGGCAAATGAGCAACATCTGAATGTGTGATGGCAGAGGGACGAGTTAGCATCTCGCCGGCGCACACGGCACCTCAGCGTGCTGCCAGCATCCACGTGCAGCCAGCCTGATCCCCCATCGTCCTCATGCCCCAGTACAGTCACAGTAAAACTTACATCAGCAGCTGCCTGAAGCCTCCCAAGGATCAGGCACAGTGAGCAGTGGGGTCAGAGGTGTGGATCTGTCTTCTAAGAATTTATCCTGGGATCACACCCCACACACGCAGGACGGGATGTGTGCGGGGATATTCCTGGCCACGCTGGAACGCTAAAGGACACAGATTAACCTAACTATCGTTTAGGTACCAATGAAATAAAAGCAGCAAGTCTGCAATGGAATCATGGTTGATTCCCTGGCCTAGGCTTAGAGTTCCCCTGGAGATAAAAACATGGATGCGAGGAGTTTCACTGGGGGGAGATTCCGGAGAGCCCCCCGGAGACGGGGGGAAGGGAGAGGAAGCAAAGGGTTTGAGCTGGCTGCCACTTGGGGCTGGATCCCAGGGGAGAGCTCTCTAGGTCACACCTCAGTGATCCCCCCGAGAGGCAAAAAGCTGTAGGATTTACCCCCCAACTTCCAGCAGACATGGGCTGAGGGCTCCTTGGGACCCTGACTCCCTGTATACCTAATCCCTCTACCTGGACCTTCAAGCAGATCTGGTGGCCAGGAGAAACCTAGAGGAGGGCTGCCAATGGGGCATCTGGGAGCCATTAGGAATGCTACCTGGAAGGGGCTCCTGCCACAGGGCTGCAGGCTATGGGGTGGGTTCGTGCCCAGTCTCCCCTGTGGCAGGGGCACAGCAGGAATGGTAGGCTCTGGCTGATGGGACCAGACTGCAAATGCAATGTACAATCCATGGTCTGTGTCTTCAATTTTCTGATGCTTGGGGAGTGACCGACTGGCTCTCTTGGGCCACATAGAGAAGGGCTACAGACAGTCTAAGGATGGGGGAGCCACAGGAGAGAAGGGTCCTGGACCCCCGATGCCTCAGGCAGCAGCTGTTCTGACCACCTCCCGCTGTACAAGAGAGACCACCTGATTTCAGCTGAGCCCTTGCCACAGGCAGTGGTGCCATCACTCCGGGAAGAGGGCTGCAGGGGAAGGGCAGTACCCTGACACCTGGCCCACTGATCTCGTGGGGTGCTGTAGTGAGCCGGCAAGCTGAGCCACTCTGGGCCTGGCCTTCACCCCTAGAGCCCGCAGCCAATTGCTGAGGCCAGCAGATGCAGCCGGCTGCAATTCCCAAACTGAATAATGCATGAAGTAGTGTTGTTACAAAGAACCAGGGGTTTATTTTAGCAAAATTTTCAGTTATGGAAATATTGCCTCCCAGGAAGCCGCCTGGATGACAAAGCCACAACATAAAACTGAAAAACAAAGCAAAACAAACAAAAACAAACCAAGGCTGTAACTACCAAAATCCGGGAATCATTTTCCTGACAAAGCCAAAAATATCAGAAGAACACGAAAACATCTTAAGTCTTTGTAACCCAATCCACCAGTGTTGCTTCCTTGCCTGGGAGGCCACTGACCAGTACCACTCAGTTCTGAGATGGAAATAGAAGATAGTTGCTAAAATGCCAAGTGAACGTCATTTTGTGGGTTTGATCGCTTTAGGTACGGGTGTAGTATTTTAACAGAAAAATCACTGAAGGGTGCCAGGTTGAGCCCACCGGGGCACCCTCCATCTCGTCCAGCTGTTCACGGGAGACCCTGTCCTCCTCAGGCCATCTAATGACCCAGGTGGGACCTGCAGGGGGCCAGGCAGTCAGCCTGTGATCTGTGAGGACAGACATGCTCTGGTGCCAGCCAGAGAGGAAGCAGGTCAGGGGACACCGGAGCAGGAGGGACCCCCCTCCAGGGCCTGAATGAGAAGGGGAAGAGGCACCTCCAGCACTAGCAGGGCTGGAGTATAGGCCTTGTACACAAGGCCTCTGGGAGTGTCCCAGGCCCAGCCACCCCCTCCTCCCGGTAATGGTCCAGCATCCTGGGATTTCCATGGTTCTCTGGTGGGGCAAGGCCTCACGGGGAGCCTAGTGGCATCCCCCTTCCAGGACCACAGGGCTGGGCTGTCACTAGCCCCCGCTGGCAGGGCCTGTGGACACAGAGTCCACGAAGGCCTCAAGGCTCCTGGGAAGGAGGAACTCTAAGGCTAGACTGGAAAGGGAAAGCATCCATTGCAGGCAGGAGGAACAACACTAGCAAAGGCCAAGGCATCAGTGTGACTGAGCTGCCCGACCCCGGCCGGCCTGGCCCCACAGGCCAGCAGGGCCCCATAACCAGGGTCACAGGCCGTCACCATGTTGTGGGGGTGCCACAACAGACGCTTGGCCTCCGCCCTGCCGAGCTGCCCTTCTTTGGCTGTGCTCTGATCTCTGTTGCTCAAAATCTCCTGCACACTGTGCCCTGGTCTTCCCAAAGTTCTGGCATTTTAATTTATCCTTCCAGAAAACTGAGGAAGGACACCATATATTCAACCAGCCGCTAAGGGGACATTCGGTCCTTCCAAAGGGACTCTCACAGCTGGCTGTCCTCCCAAAGCCAGAAAGGTGGGTCCTCATTGCCAAGTGGGCTGACACACACTGCAAATATACACCCACACACCCACAGAAGTGTGGGAGGTGCCCAAGGCACAGGGTTTTTGTTTTAATCTCTAACGTTGACAATAAGAAAGGTCAGATTTCCCCCTGCCCCCCTTCCCGAGCTTTCACTGTTGCTGGCCCAGCCAGAATTTAGCAGCTGCAGCCAATGGTGCCCCCACTCCCCATACAGCCCCTCACACGTGTGGCCTCTGTGAAGGAGACCCAGGCTCTCTGTCTCCTCCGACGGATCTTCATGACCACCGGGCACTCTTGTGCCACTTGGCAGCAAAGGCAAGCTGAGGCTCAGAGATTTAAGATGCCCGAGATCCCACAGCCCTAAGCAGCAGAGCAAATGGCAAAATGAAGCGGAGAAACTCGAACATGTCAGAAGTAGCAAAACATTTATTTCAGAAACCTGAGCTCCCCGGCTCACTGAGGTCCTCTGAAACCTGCCGCCTTATTGCACCCTGGGCTCTGCGGGCGCACACGGAAGACTTAGGGGTATGGCAGGTTGAGCTCAAAGGTGGGGCCAGCTCCACGGAGAGGCAGAGAGGGAGGCAGCTCCGGGGAGGCCGGCCCTGGCCTGCGCGCCGTAACGCGGGCCTTTCCTCCTGAGCCAGGGCTGTCAGCACCAGGGCAGGCGGGGTGAGGGAGGTACTGGGCCGGGGGGCGGGCTGCATCGAGCCAGCAGGCTTGGGGGCACAGGCTACAAAGTTGTAGCGCTGCGCTCCCTCGCCCCGGGGTGTGTCAAGTGCCTGCCCCCGGGAGCAGCTGGAGGCGGCGGCCTCAGGTGTCAGGAGGGCACAGGTGCACGGCCGGGGGGGGGGGGGGGGGGGGGGCGGGGGCGCGGCCGGGGTCGGGGGGCGCTCAGGGTGCGGGCAGCCGCACGTAGGCGGGGGCCGAGTAGTTGAAGAGCAGGAAGTCCATGCGGTAGAGGTCGAAGAGGCGCCGCTGGTAGAAGGGGCTGACGTCGCGGAAGAGGCGCTCGGCGCGGCGGCGGGCGGCGGCGGCGGCGCCCGGCGGCGGCGCGGGGAAGCGCAGGTGCGGCGCGCCCGCCAGGCGCAGCACGAAGGCCGCGTCCTCCGCCAGCGTCTCGAACTTGCCCAGCACGTGGTAGCGCAGGCGGCACGGGTGGCACAGGGCGTGCGCGCGCTCCCAGGGCTCGTTGAGGGGCTCGTCGCGGCGCGTGCGCGGCTCCAGCAGGTAGGCCAGGAACTCGGCGAAGCGCACGTCGTGGCCGCGGGCCAGCTGGCTGCGGTAGGCGGACGCCAGGCGCTCGAAGGGCTCGCGCACGAACAGGAAGGCCAGGTAGGCGCGCAGCCGCCGGTTGATCTCGGCCGGGCCGAAGTCGGCGAGCGAGGGCAGGCGGCCGGGCGCGTGCGCCTCGGGCGCGGGGATGGCGCGCGGGTCGGCGGGGCCGCGGCCGCTCAGCGCCAGCAGCACGCGCTTCCAGCTGGTGCAGGCCGCCCTGGGCACGTAGCAGTAGAGCAGCCCGTGCGCGTCGTCCACCAGCACGTGCCGCAGGTCCTCGGGCCGCAGCAGGCGCTGCCGGCGCGTGTGGCGGCTGCAGGCGCGGCGCAGCAGGTCGCGGCGCTGCCGGTGCTCGGCGGCCAGGGCGGCCAGGGCGGAGCGCGGGCCCTGAGGGCGACGGGCGCGGAGGGCAAGGAGGGCGCGGTCGGGCGCGGTCGGGGCGCGGTCAGCGCGCGCAGCCCGGCCCGCCGCCCCCCACCCACGGGCCGGACCGGGGTCTGCGGACCGGGATCTGCCCAGACCGGGACTTGGAGCCCTGGGGCAACACGATGTCTCATGGGCCGCCCTTCGGAGGGCGGCAGCGGGCCCCGTGCGACCGCTATACCTGTACGGGGGCTGCTGGCCTCTGAACATCCTGGGAAGCAAACACGGACTGCCCCGATGCCTAAAGTCAGCTTTTCGGTTGCTTGGATTCCCCTAGATACCAAGACCCGTCAATACTATCTCCATACAACTGAGAAGACTGAGGCTCAGAAGAAATGAGTCGCCTACAGCTGCCAAGCAGGGAAGCTGGGAGTCCCAAGCAGGCCCCTTAGGACTCAGAAGCCGGGGCCATGTCCCCCGGCCCAGAACATATCTTGCAGCTCTGACCCTCATCTCTCCCAGCCCAACTGGATTCGGCTGCCTGCATCCTTAGCCTGCCTGTAGCCCTTATGAGCTCTGTGACCTCCTCTGTGTCCTTGGCATCCCTGTGCCTCGGTTTCCTCATCTGTGAACAAGGATAACAACAGCCCTACCTTGTGGAATGGTTACCATGAGGACAAAATAAATTCACAGAATTAGAGTATCTGGTATGCCATTAGTCCTCGTTGGCCGGGTTACTTTTATTATTCCTATTTCTCCTGCTACAAGGTGCTACGCTACCAGGGCCTTGACACCCAACAGTCACTGGGACCTCAGGCTGTGAAGGGGCTGAGCTAGCCCCACACGCCCCTTCAGAAGCCTGTGGGACCCCAGGATCCTACTGCGAGCCTGGCCTGCCCTCAGCTTGCTGTATGGCCCAGGGCAAGCCACTCACCCTCTCTGAACCAAGGCCTCCACACCTGCAACCCAAGGGCATGGGTTAGATAAGCTCTGCAGGCCCCTTGGCTCAGCCCCTGGGAATTCAGTGAACAGATACCTACCCAACCTGTCTGATCATTCTCCCCAGCTTAAAACCCTTTATGGTTCCCTCTTGCCCTTGCCCCAGCTGCCAGGCACTGCCAAGCTGCTGCCCACCCCTGGCATACCTCACATACCCTCTTCTGTCATCTGTCCACTGCCAGGCACTCAGGCCCCTACTTTTTGCTTCTTAACTCCTCAGCAGGTCTCGGCTCCCATGTCCCTTCCTCAGAGAGGATCAGTCTCCCCCATCTAAACTAGGACCTTCTTTGTAGATCTCTTGTCACACTTTGTACTGCCCCTTTAGGTGCAAATCAGTGACAGGTTAGTGCAGGTGGCAGTGCGATGATATGTCTCCCCCACATGGGAGTGCCGGCTGTACCAGGTCAGGGACTCAGCTGACCTGCTTGCCACTGGATCAGCAGCATATTGAGCATGGCCGGCATGCAATAGGTGCTCTACACAACGCTGTCTGAATGGGTGCCTCCTTGTGCCTGCTGCAGTATGTGTGAGCCAGGTGCCTGTGGCTCTCAGTGGGGTCTAACTGTGTGTATGTGTAGTGGGGGGGGGGATGTGCATGGTCACAGCAGGCTCACAGAAGCGGAGCACATGAGCCACCAAGCCTCCTGGTCCATGTGTCTCAAGGGCAGGGGCTCCCTGCATGTTTCCTTATCATAGCAGGTACTAAAATCTGGGTTTCACTTAATTCCTGTCTCCCCATTAGACTGTCAACTTCCTGAGGGTCTGCTTTACTCTTTTATATCCACAACATATAGAAGAGTGCCTGGCACAGTGTGGCCTCAGTCTGTTGTTGGGTGGATGGTGGGTGGATGGATGGATGGATGGGTGGGTGGGTAGTGACCCCATGTCTCTCAGCTTGCCTTAAGATTTGCTCTTATCACAGACATTCTCCTCCCTGCATATGGCCTTGATTTGCAGAAGAAGCCTCTTCATGCCATACTGTGGGCTCTAGTCCCATGATAGCAGGTCTACACTGAGGCTCTCATGTTCCCATGGCTGGAGGTAGAGGGATGCATCACTGGGTGGGGGTGGGGGGGGTCTGTCCACTTACCTGGTCCAAGTCATAAAGCATCTGCAGAGGACTTCTCCTCTTCCCACTGAGCCAGCCAGAGCTCAGGCTGTTTTCAAATGCTATGGGGCATAAGGAAAGAGGCATCAGATGGACTGGCTGTAGCCCTTGGGGGACTTGGCCAACTCCTTTGGGCATATTTGAGTCCCTCTGGGACTCAGTTTCCCTCTTGTGCCTTGTTTGCCTCTGGGGGGCTTGGAGAAGTGTGGGGCACTGATAGGCCCCCTAATGCAGCAGGGCAGGGTACTTGGTATCGCTCTTGCCCCCATGTCCTGCCCATCAGAGCTGGAGGATGCCAGGCAGGCAGGGATGAGAGGAAAGGTGGTACTCAGCCCACAGCCCTCTGGTAAAGGCCTGACCACCCAACCTTACACATCTCCATCTGCCTTCATTTCATGCCCCACCCCTACCAGCCCCATGTCCATGGAGCCCTAAGGAGCTCACCAAGCTGGGTGTGGCAACAGAGGTGGCACAGCCAAGCTACAGGCTCTCCAGTGACAGCCCGCCAAGCCACATGACCTCCGTGGACTCCTAAGCAGCTTATACTTCCCTGGCCAGCGTGTACGCCACTTCATGATAAATGCAGGTTTCACTGTCTCCCAGACTGGAAGACAACACACAGGAATGCTATCTATCTGTCTCAGTATTGCATTGCTCAGTCTTCCTAAAACCACCAAAAACTCTGCTTACACAGATAACAAAAGAAAAAAACCACATATGTTGGACTATATCAATATTTTAAACTTTCTGCTTGGGACGACGGGGTGGCTCAGCGGTTGAGTCTCTGCCTTTGGTTTAGGGTGTGATCCTGGAGTCCTGGGATGAGTCCCGCATTGGGCTCCCTGCAGGGAGCCTGCTTCTCCTTCTGCCTGTGTCTCTACCTCTCTCTCTCTGTGTCTCTCATGAATAAATAAATAAAATATTTAAAAAATAAAAAATAAAACCTTCTGCTTCAAAGGACATCATCAAGAAGGTAAAAAAACAACCCACCAACTGGGAGAAAATATTTTCAAATCATATATCTGATAAGGGATTAGTATCCAAAATATATAAAGAATGCCTATAACCAAATGATAAAAGATATAACCCAACCTTTTAAGTAGGCAAAGGATCTGAATAGACATTTCTTCAATAATATACAAATTGCCAATAACATATAAAAAGATGCTCAGCATCACTAGCTGTTAGGAAAATTCAAATCAACCTCAATAAGATACAATGTCTCACCCACTCAGATGGCTTTTTGACAACTGCATAGGTGGGGAAAATTAGAAACTGACTGCGAATGCCCAGGGAGAGGCTCATAAAAGACCTAAGAAGATCTTGAATTTATACCTTGGGCTGAACCTCAGCACAGAGACAGGCTACAACAATCAGAAAAACAAAAACAGAAACTAACAACAGCAATCATTGAGAAAGAGAATCTGATTTCCAGAGTGACATTATGATACTCAAATGTCCAGTGTTCAACAAAAAAATTAGAAGCCATACAAAGAAACAGGAAAAGTATAGCCCATTCAAATGAAAAAACTTGTATAAATTCAAAATACAACATATAATTTTAGGATGTTCAATGTAATTCCCATAAGTAGACACAAAGGAAATAAGAAAGGAATTTAAACATTTTACTACAAAAAATAAATTAAGCACAGAAGTAGACAGTGGTACAGGAAATGAAGGCTTAATAAAAACTATAAGACATAGGACAATAACAAAATGACAAAAAAAAACCCACAAAATGAAAGATGTTCCTCTTTATCAGCAATTAATTTAAACATCAATGGATTAAATTTACCAGTCAAAATGGTGAATCTGGCAGAATGGATAAAAATACCTGACCCAGCTCTATATGCTGTCTACAAGAGATTCACTTGAGATCCTGTGACACAAACTGGTTGAAAGTAAAAGGATGGAAAAAAAATATTTCAAGCAAATAATAACCAAAATAGAGCAAAGGTGGCTGTGTTAATATCGGCAAAATAGACTATGAATCAAAAAAGGTTACAAGAGACAAAGAAGGACTTTATATATATAAATAAAAGTTGTAATACTTCAAGATAGAACAATTATAAACATTCACTTGCCTAATGGCAGGCCATCAAAGTATATGAAACAAAAATACTCTCATAATATTAAAAAAAAAAAACTCAAAAAACAAGGAACAGAAGGAAAGCAACACAAAACAATAACCATATATGAAAAACCTACAGTTGAGATGCCTGAATAAATAAATAAAACCTTAAAAAAAAAGGAAGGAAAAACTCATGTTCAATAGTGAAAGACTAAAAGCTTCTCCTCTACATCAGGAATAAAGCAAAGATGCCCATCTTGCCACTTCTATTCAACACAATACTGAAAGTTCTAGTCAGAGCAATTAGACAAGAAAAAGAAATAAAAGGTATCCAAACTGGAAGGAAGTAATAAAATTATTTCTGTTTGCAGATGATTTGACCTTATATGCAGAAAACCCTAAAGATTCCACACGCAGAAAACTGTTAGAACTAATAAATGAGTTCACCAAAGTAGCAGGATACAAAGACAACATAAAAAATCAGTTGTACTTCCATACACAATGAACAATATGAAAAGGAAAGTACAAAAACAATTCCATTTACAATAGTCTAAGAAAGAACAAAATACTTAGGAATTAAGATAACCAAGGAAGTGAAAGACTTGTACAATGGAAACTACAAAATACTCCTGAAATAAAGAAGACACAAAGAAATGAAAACACATCCCATGTCCATGGATTGAAAAACTTACTATTGATGAAATGTCAGTACTGCCCCAAATGATCTACAGATTCAATGCAACCTCTGTCAAAATTCCAATGACATTTTTATTTGCAGAGATAGAAAAACCCATCCTAAAGTTCATACGTGACCTAAAATAGCCAAAAAAAAAAAAAATCTTAAAAGAGAACAAAACTGGCAGATACACACTTCCTAATTTCAAAACTAACTACTAAGCTATAGTAACAAAACCGTGGGTGGTGTAAGGACAGACATATAAATCAATAGAATAGAGAGCCCAGAAATAAACCCTTACATATATATATGTTCAATGATTTTGACCATTCAGGGTGGGAGAGGACACTCCTTTCAACAACTGGTGCTGGGAAAACTGGATGATATCCACATGCAAAAGAATGTATTCAGACCCTTACTTCACACCATATACAAAATTTAACTCAAAATGGATCAAAGACCTAAATGTAAGACCTAAAATAATAAAACTCTTAGGAGAAAACATAAGACAAAAGCTTTTCAACATTGGATTTGGCAGTGGTCTCTTGGATACAACCGAAGGCACAGGTAACAAAAGAAAAGATAGGTAAATTGGACTTGGTGAAAATTTAAAGACCTCCAAAGACAACACACAGAATGGGAGAAAATACTTATAAGTTATGTATCTGATAGGAGATATATAGAGAACTTCTAAAACTCAACAACAAAAAATACACATCAAAAATGGACAAAGGACTTGAATAGACATCTCTCCAAGGAAGATATACGAATGACCAAGAAGCCCATGAAAAGATGCACAACATCATTAATCATTGGGGAAATGCAAATCTATATGATAACGACATACCACCTCATACCCATTATTATGGCTACTATAAAAAAAAAAAGAAAACAAAAATGTTGTTGATGTGGAGAAATTGGAACCCTGTTCACTGTTGGTGGGAATATAGCATGGGGCAGCTGCTGTGAAAATAGCACAGAGGCTCCACATACAGTTAAATGTGGAATTACCATATAACCCAGCGATTCCACTTCTGGGTACATACCCAAAAGAGATGAAAAAGCAGGGCGTCTAAGGGATATTTGCACACTCCTGTTCGTAGCAGCATTCAACCCAAGAGTCCATCAAGAGATGAACAAATGGAAGCAAAATGCAGTCCATTCATGAAATGAATATTATTCCCTTGAAAAGAAAGGAAACTCTGACGCACTCTACAACATGGGCGAGCTGTGAGGAGATTATGGTGAGTGAAAGAAGCCAACCACAAAAGGACCAATCATGAATGATTGTACTTGTAGAGTACCTAGAGTAGTACTAACCAGTGAGCTAGAAAGCAGGGGATGGTTGCCAAGGTGCAGAGGGGAGTCATTTAATAGGTGCAGAGTTTCAGTTTTACAAGATGAAAAGAGCTCTGGAGATGATGGTCACACAACACTGTCAACACATTGGTATTACTGAGCCCTACACTTAAAAATGATTAAGATAGCAAAATTTACGTTATGTGTGTTTTATCACAATAATAAAAATTGGGAGGGGAAAAAGTTAAACATAGAATTAGCCTATGACCCAGCAAGTCCACTCCTAGGTGCACAACCAGGAGAACTGAAAATATGTTCACACAAAAGCTTATGCACAAATGTTCCTGTCAGCAATATATTTAATAACCAAGACCTCAGAAGTCCGTCAGCTGATGAATGGGTAAATACTGAGGTACATCCATACCTAAGAATATTATTCATCCATAAAAAGGAAAGGAGTACTGACACAGGCTTTGACATGGCTAAACTTCATAACATTACATTCAGTGAAAGAAACCCAACTCAAAAGGCCACATATTGTTTGATTCCATTGACGATATTTTGAAATATCCAAAATAGGCAAATCCATAGAAACAGAAACTAGATGAGTGGTTGCCTGGGGTGGGGGGGACACAGGGAGGGAGCAATCACTGGGAAAGTGGGCAGTGACCAATGATGGCTAATATTCTGGAATTAGAGAGTGGTCCTAATGCACAAGTATTTAAAAAAAATTTTTAAGGCTTATTTGAGACAGAGTGAGAGGGAGACAGAATCTGAAGCAGACTCTGCACTGAGCACAAAGTGTGATGCAGGGCTTGATCATGACCTGAGCTGAAGCCAAGGGTCGGACACTTAACCAACTGAGCCCCATGGGTTCCCCCAGCAAGAACCACTGAATTGTGTACTTTAAGAAAAGTGAATTTTATGGAATGAGAACTAGATCTCAAAAAAAAAAAAAAATATTGCCATAGGAAAAGAATATGTGCAAGGACATTTTATGTAAATCTAGCTTACAAATGTAAATACAGTCAATGGCTATCATAATCTTGAATTCATAAGAATATGCTTATTCATAAGAATAATATCTTCAAGAACTCAAGATCATATGAGAAAGGAATATATTCATAAGAAGAGTGAATGTTTCCATGACGCTTGGCTTTCAACAAAATGAAGAGTCTTTAAAATGCTGCCAAGAATACATTCATCAAAAAGATTCAGGAGTTTTTAAGACATGTTTTTGACAAACAGATAAACTTGGGAAATTTGATTAACTGTTGGAAAATTGACCATGAATAGTGGTTCTCAAATTTGAGCATGCATGGGTGTCAGTGAAAACATAGATTACCCAGCCCCACACCCGGAGATTCTAGCCCGGTCGGGCTGGAGTGGGGCCCAAGAATTTGGGCTGCATTTCTACCAGCTCCCAGGCAATGCTGCTGCTGGCCCAGGGGCACATTCTGAGAACCCTTGCATTACAGCAATACCTGGCAGAGGTTGGTTGAATGAATGAATGAATGAATGAATGAACGAATGACAGCTAGATGGGCCTTGCCTTGACCTCCAGAAACCTCTGTGTGCACCTGAAGCCCACTGTCCAGGGCCTCCTGGCATGCCTCTGGCAGCCTCGGGCTCCCTGCTTTCTCCAGTGTCCTGGGAACAAGGCCTGGCCTTGTTCAGGGTTCCAGGAGGTTCAGGGAGAAGGTGAGGCCCTCAGGGGATTCATCAGTGGTCTTAGGATTTGAACCTTTGTCTCCTGGCAGCTGGACACATCCCAGCAACAGCACTGTCATCGGGAAATGAACCGACCAGAGGTGGCGGCAATGTTGGCTGGCCTCTCCCAGTACAGGCTCAGGGCTGGCAGGTTGGCCGCTGCTGCTGAGTGTGAGCCACGTGAGCACAGCCACACTCAGCCTGTGGAGGAGAGGTAGGTACCCTTTTCACCATTCTAGAGATGTGTTACTTGTGGCCCAAGGTCACCCACTGATGAGCTCCTCGCAGGGCCACAGCATGGGTTTGAGGAAGGGCAGGTACCCACCAGGGGGCTGGGAGGGGGTGCCTTTAGGAACAGTGAAGCAAACCCAAGCCCATTTCCACCCCAAGGCCCCACCACTCGGAGCCACCCAGCCTTTGGAAACACCAACCCTTGCGTTGGTGGTATCCTTGGTAAACACCCGGCAGGAAAGTGGGTCCCATACTAGACTTCAGGGGCCAGTGGGTGTAGGGTCAGAGGAAACAGGCACCACAGTCAGGCCCTATTTATAGAATAGCTGAGGCCAGTGATTACAGGGCTGGGCCACCCCACCCAGCCCCACCCCTTCCCGCCACACACATCAGAAAGACCTACAGTCAGTGGGATGGGCAGGCTGGCCATGGAGGGGGACAGATGGGTTTGGAGGGCCAGAAGGGAATTGCCTTGAAGATCCTTGCATCCAGCCCCCCACTCTGGAAGGCAGGGCCATACTGAGGCATCCCCCAACCTCCACTCTGGTTGTACCAAGCCTCTCTTGGCCTGCGTCCTCCACCCCACAGCCCCTCCACTAAGCTACAGGTCCCAGGCTCCCTGCCAAGGGCACCCTGGAGCAGATCAGCCAGAGACAGCCAGGTGGCAGGCCCCATCTCGCGGCCAGGGAGGGGCTTGTGCCAGCACAGGGCAGCCACAGGCAAAACCGCAACCTTCTGCTTTGAAAAAGGAAACAAAAATCACAGAAGGTTATGGAGGGGGTCTGGGAGGGTGGAGGAAGGGAGGTGGGAGGGATGAGGGTGTGCTAGAGACGCAGACGGAGAAAGAGAGCTCCACACAATGACAGGGACAGAGGCTGGCAGAAGGAGAAACATCACAGGGGTAAACAGCTGGAGTTTTGAAATTGCTCAAAGTGAACCAGCTGGGATTGAAGGGGAGGAAGCAATTCAGGGTGAGCAGCCCACAGTCTGGGAGAGCCCAGAGCCCGTGCCCAGAGGGACCCAGGCCATGGAAAGCATGCAGCGCCAGCCTCACAAGCAGCCCACAGTCCCCGTCCAGTAGAGCAGTGTGAAGACCAACCCAACATCCTGCAGTGCCCACTGCATGTGGCAGCTGGCAAAGGGTCAAGGGAACCAGGGAAGAACCCCCAGGGCACAGCCCGGGAGTCAGCCAGCCCATGGGACTGTGCTCAGGGCCTTGCACACATTGACACGTCGACTCCTATCAGGTAGAAACTATTTTATCTGCATTTGACAGACGGGGAAACGGGCTCAGAGAGGCCAAGAAACACGCCTAAGGCCTCACAGCAGGTAAAGCCCAGACACAGGATCTGACCCCATGCAAACATACACAGCGCATGTGTGCCTCTGAGGGCACATCTCTCAGACGCCCACTCTGCCCAGCACGTGGCCCCACCCATCCCCACAAAACTTCCAGGCTAGTGGGTGGAAGCTGAGGGAAACTGAACGCAGAAGCCCCATAAATGGTCCTTCGCACACCCACCCCTGAGGAAAGGCTTTGGCTGCCCTTGGGGCCAGGCAGGGCACAAGCCATCCTGTGGCCCATTTGGGGGAAAATACTGTTTGGTGATTCCCAGTCAGGGAGCAAACATTACAACACATGGTTTCTGGTTAATAAGTTCTAGCTGGGCATAGTATTGCAAGACCAGACAGGCAGGGACAGTCAGGCCCAAACAACACCCATAGGCCCCAGGGACCTTGCTTGGGGGAGGGGCATGGGGGGTCTGGAGGGTGGCCCCAGCCATCCAGTCAGCTTCAGGGCTGCATGCCCCCGGGTCAGGGACATTTCCTCTGGTAATCAGGCCCATGGGGGAACATGTTAACAAGCCCTTCACAAATAAAAAACAATTCTATTCCCCCACCCCCCAAGACAAATAGAGATCTTTCCACTTGTATTTAAAATTCAAACTCTATTTGCTGAGCTCCACATACCATCTGGATTGGAACCGCTGATCTGGCCAGATCAGTCTTGGGTATGGTCTCATCACTTCTACCTCCAGAATGAACCCCACGCCCACCTCCTCCAGGGTGGGTAGCTGAGGGCGGCAAGCCCCAGTGGCTCTGTCCAGGATAACCACAGGAGTCTCCTCGCCCAGCTGCTTCTCTCTCTTCCCTCTACCTTGGTGATCTTAAGACCTACATGGCTTCCTACCAGCTAACAATAATTTCCTGTTCCTTCCCAGAGCCCCTCCTGCTGTACCTCCCACCTTCTCCCCACCCCCAGCTCCAGCCACAGTGGTCTTTCTGCCAATCAATGTATACATTAGGTGGGTTCTCACCTCAAGGCCTTTGCACTAACTGTTCCTTGGCTGGGATGCTCCTCTAGGAATCCTAATACTTTAACTACTTCTTGTTCAGATTTCAACTCGGAAGTCCCCTCTGGAAAGAGGGTCTCTTCAGAAAGCAGCACTCCACACCAGGATCTTTCTCAGCCTCTCCTTTTAATTTATTCAGGGCATTTATTACCACTGAAATGATGCGGTTGGAATAGGGTTGATGTCTGGCTGCCTCTCCGGAAGGTCAGCTCTGTAAAAAGGGGACTGTCCTGTTTTCTTGTAATCCCTGTACCTCACCTAGTGTCGATGAATATTTATTTAAAGACCCCATATGGCCATAGGGAGAGTACCAACTCCTGGCCTGCCATTCAAGACCACCCATGATCCGGCCCCAACTTCTAGAACCTTTCTGGCTCTACCCTACTGCCTCTTCTCATAAGCCCTGAGCTCTGCCCACACACAGCCCTTAGCACACCAAGCCTTTTCACTCCTCCATATTTTTGTCTGTGTATTTCCTCTGCCCCAAATTCCCTTTCTTCATTTTCCCACCTGGTGAATTCCTAAGCAGCCTTCAAAGCCCAACCCCAAACCCCTGTCCTATAGAGAAACAAGCAAAAAGGTTAGGGATTTAGACAAGGATGTAAATCCTGGCCCCCACACTTCCTTGCTGGGTGACCTTGAGCAAGTCACTTCCCTTCTCCTAATCTTAGTCTCTTTCTCTGCAAAATGGGATTGCCAATTACTTCTGCTCTAGCGAGCCATCCATCTTGCCAGCCAGCCTTTTCTCATGGTACCCTCTGGAGGCAGGGAAGGTGCCTCCGAGCCCTGAGCACTCTGGCAGTATCTGAGAATGGACAGCAGTGTGGTGAGCATCTCTTTACTCGGCTGCCAGCAGTGGCCACCCCCTCCTTTTGGCTAGCCTGCTTGATTTCCCTCCAGGAACAAACTGGCTTACCTTCCATACAGGTGGTTCTGATAGGCTCTCTCCTCTCAGAGCTTCTGGCATAGGCATGTGACCAGGCCTAGCCAAGCAGAGCATTCCGTCCCCTTCTGCCGTAGCAGGTGGCTCAGAGGGGGACACCCTGTGACCCAATTCAGGCCTGTGAGACACATCCCTGGGACTCTGCCTGGCACTACCAGTAAATGAGCCCTCCCGTTGGACTGAGGGAGCTCAAAGTGAGGCTATCGTAGAGAAAAGCCAAACCTAGAGCTGGAGACGTTTTAGCCTCTGGATCTGCCCATGCCTGAAGGCAGCCACATCTGGCTTAAGTGGGCCTGAGCTGAGATGTCCTCACTGAAGCAGTGTCCTCTGGGAGGCTCCTGGCCTCAGAGGCCTCATTTGCCTGTGAGGGACCAGGGGCCAAGACTGGGAAAGGAATCAGAGCATGTAGAGCCAGGCCCCGGGGCCCCAGTGTGCATGGGTGATGGGGGACGTCTGGGGGATGGGGTCCCACAGGGGAGTCAGTGGGAAGTGGGGAACAGCATGCAGCCAGGGGCACGCTGCCTGCTCTGGCCTCCTCTAGCTGCCGCTGCAAAGAGCCCTGGCTTCTGCGCCGACATGCTGCTGCTGGGTCCTGCAGGGGCCCTGCTCAGCTCCAAGGCCAGGCCTGGGCGGTCCTCACTGACCGACCTCGGCCCTGGCCCCTCGGCTCCCCAGTGAGCATTGGGCATTTCTGTATTCTGCGTGAGGTGACAGTGGAGCTACCCCAGGACCCTAGGGTGAGGGTGGGGTGTGGAGGCATCAGTACTCTGGGCAGCCGACCCCCCCGGCTCTGCATCTTCCTCATCCTGAGAACCCTAAGCACAAGGTCAGCATTGGTCCTGGGGACTGCTCAGAGTGCCCCACTAGTGAATGGGCATCAGGGGCCCCAGGCCGGTAGGGGCAGCCCTTCAGGGGTCCCCTGGCCACTGTATGGCAACACCTTGTGTTTTGGAGAAGGAGGGGACTGTGCCCGATCTGCCTACCTGAGTAAGATGGTGACATTCCTCCCATGCCCTGGAGCCCGGTTCCCAGGCCAGAGGCACCCCACACCTTCGCCCCCTTCCAACCTGGAGCACAGCTTCAGGGATGTGCTCAGGGAGGCTGAAGGCCCTACTGAGGCCATTTTCAGAGTCCCGGGACAGCAGGGTCCATCTCCAGGTGAACAGTTGGCAGAGGCCTTCCACCTAGCTGTGTCCCCTTCAGGTCCATGCAATGCCTGTGAGCCCAACAATTAGCACACCCTCACCGGCTCCTGAGGTCATGGGCTTTTAGCTCATGGCTCCAGAGGAAAAAGAGCCAGCAGGATACATTGGGTAGGTTGGTTTGATTAACCCTTTTTGGTCATGGCTAAGGTATTCACACGGCGGTGGCGGTGGGAAGCCCAGGTGGGGACGTGGCCTAGGCTATGATTAGGAAGGGGGACCGAGTCACTCTCTCAAGCCCCTGCTCTCCTGGGTTTTGCAGGAGAAGGTCAAAAGGAACAAAGTGCAGAGGGTGACCAGTACCTCAGCTCACTTCTCTTCTCTCAGACCTGGGTGGAGGAGGTGTTAGGAGAGATGTGTCCCGGCAGGGGAGACATACAAGCCCAGAGAGACAACACACAGGTGCTTACCCAAAATACCTACTCCTGTGTAGATACCTCCCCACCCCCGCACAGACACACACCCCACACACCAGGGCCCAGATGCTATCTCACACCCCCACCTAAGGAGCTGAGGCCTGGGGGCTGGGAGTCCAGGTCCTAAGTAAATCTTTGTCTGTGAATGACCAGGTGGACACAGACTGTAGGGCCACCACCCACACTGTGTGAGGGGACACTCCGCTCAGCCAAGACATAGGAGCACCTGCCATGAACCGGAGTACTGCTCCCAGACAGCCAGCTTGCTCTTGCAAAGGGGATGGCGGTAGAAAGACTGACCACAGCTCCCTCCCATGGGCTTGGAGAGGTGTCTGGGTCCAGGCGGCTGGGTCCAGACATGGGCGAAGCAGTGTGAGTGGCAGGGTGACTGGCCAGACCTCTGGTGAACACTACGGAGTCCTCTCCAAGCCCTGTTCACCTGGACCCCAGCGAAACCTTGGCCTCCAGCCTAGAGACAGTCATGGAGGCTTGAGGGAGGGCAGGAGAAGGAAGCCCCTCACCCTAGGAAGACTGGAGCACAGTGCCACCCCAAGTCACCGCGATGGCATGACGAAGAGGCTGAGGGCCAGCCACCTTCCGTCTGCTGGCTCATTTAACTTCATCTCCCCAGGTGGCCTCTAAACGCAAGCACCCCGTTTGTTAGATGAGGGTACTAAGGACCTGGGAGGGAAGGGATTAGGTCACACAGCAGGGAAGGCTCTGGAATGACCTTAATCTGCTAACCTAGACCCAGCCAGGTGGGGGAGCGCAGACTCCTCAGCCCCATCTCTGGGGCCACCCTGACCCCCTACCCACAGCCCCTGCCCACCCCAGGGCGCGGTTATCTACCCCCTGGGACCCTGTCTGGGAGTCGCTGAGGATGGGACTCTGCGGGTCGTCACAGAGCCCACGAAGTGGGGGGGGGTGTAGACCGACCCCTCCCCACCCACCCCTGCCCCCTGGACGCACTGGCGCCGGGAAAGGCACAGGAGCCGGCTGGGAGAGCAGGCTGCTTGACGGGCATGTCACCCCCCGCGCAGCCGGGCGGCCGGCAGGTCAGCCATGCCCCCCTGTGCCCCCGCGCTCGGCTCCCCAACCCGAGCGCGCGCTGCGGAGGGCCCCTGCCCTCCCCCGAGGGAGCTCCAGGGCGCGCAGGGCGCTCCGGGCGGCGCCTGGGGCGCACGGGGATCCCCTTCCGGACCAGGCGCTGTCGGGCCCCCGCCGCTCGTACCACGCTCGCCGGGGCCTTCCGGGTGTGGGGCAAGTCGCCGAGGCATCACCCGGCGGGCCTGAGGCCCGGGCGCCCGCGTCCTGTGGGCCTGGGGGCCCGAGTGCCCAGGGGCGCAAGAGCCTCGCGGGGAGCGGGGCGGGGTGGCGGCGCCGGAGCCTGTCGGGCCTACGCCCCCGCCCCCGGCCCAGCGCGGAGCAGAGCCACGGCCCGTGCGGGGGCCCGACGGGCACTCACCCAGGAGCAGGAGCGCGGCGCCCAGACACGCGGCCGCCAGCGCGCGCCGCCGCCAGCAGCGCCTCCCCATGCTGAGCCGCCGGGCTGCGGTCGGCGGGCGCCCGGGTCCCGCGGGCAGAGGACCCGCCCCGGCCCGCCCCGCCCCGGCCCGCCCGCTGCACCCGCCCCGGCCCGCCCGCTGCACCCGCCGCCTCCCGAGGCGCCTCCAGGGCCAGGGACCGTCTTCCCCGAGGCCGGGAAGCGTCACCAGTGTGACAGGTCCGTGGGCCTGAAGAGCACCGTGTCCTCTGGGGTCTGTGCCTTCCTGCCAGGGCTGGATGGGGGAGCCGCCCTGTGTGCGTGACCCCCTCCCCGGACCTGCCACCCCCGGTATCCGGCCTGAGTGCCCCTCGCGTCCCCCAAAGCCACCCGGCAGCCTTGTCGTCCGCAGGGTCTCCAGGGCCTGCCTGAACTCTGGCCCGCGCAGGTCCTGGCCCGCTGGCGGGGAGAGCTGGGAGCTCTCACTTGTGAACTCCTGCTGTGCCCCACCTGGTCCGGGCCACGGACCCCCTCCAGGTGAGCACTGGGCCTGCTGAGGACCCCTGTGCTGAGGGGATGACAGTGAAGTCCCGCCTTCGGAAGATAAACGTCGGCCAGCCCTGTGGGGCGCGGAGCGCAGGGACAGGGACCGGGCACGACCCGAGCGCCCTGCTGCCCAGAAGTCAGGCTAGCAGGGAACCAAGGGAGCAGGTGATGCTGTGCGCAGGTGTGTGCCTGTGCACCTGAGCCAACACTTCGCGGTGGGCGGGGGGGGGGGGGGGGGGCGGCAGTAAACTACGGTTTATAGCTGCTCTTGAAAAATTCCCAGCCCTGCAGGGGCCACTTAAGTACTGTGAGAGATCGGGAAATTTGCCTAACCTCTCTGCGCCCCAGTTCCCTGTGCACTCGTCAGAGAGTGCCACCCGAATCCTAGATGTCAGCGATGGATTGACTTGTTCACAGTTACTGCTTGTTTCTGGCAAAAGAGGGGCTTGCGTTACGGTGCCGATAGAAAAGTTCCTTCCTACCACACTTACCTACGTTTTAAAGATCTATTTAAGGAAACATATTAAGTAAATAATAGTTCTGCTGGCTTAAAGATATGGCTCCAAGTGGTGATGATAGGTCTCAAATGGCAGAGAAGTGGGAAACGCAGCTGGCAGATAAAACCAGAAGCTCATTATTATGGCTTTCCGGGTGACCTGGACAGAGAGCCTTGGGACGCATCCAGCTCAGCGCCAATCTGGCCCTCAGGCAGGGCTGCCGCTGCTCTGGGCCCAGGACCCAAGGATTTCCAGTCATCCACATGCCCAGTGCGTCCCAAATCTAATCCACATGTGCATTCTGGATTCCCCCGCCCCACATTCTCTGTCTGGGGTCTCAGCCTCTGGTCCTTAGGGCAGGAGTCTTGGTCTCCTGGGCTGCCACCTGGTGGCCAAAGTTGAGAACAACATCTCAGCCTATCCCTGCGGAACTGATTCCTGGAGGCCCTTGGGGGTGCCTCAGTGTGGAGTCTTGGGATGGGGGGTTGAATATGCCTTGCCAGGGGCCCAAGGCCTCAGTATCTTCCCTAAGAAGATGCCTCCTGCAGCCTCTGTCCTCTCAAAGGGGCTCATTCATTCATTCATCATTCATTCGGCAGATCCTGATTTATACACTGCTGGGGCTCCAGGGCAGAGGGCAAGACAGGCTCTTGGGCCCTCCTGTGTGGCTCCTCCTTACATTATAGAATGGAGAGGCCACAAAAAACGGGAATAATTATATGAGATCGTGCCAGCTGGTAAATGGTGCCATAAAGAGCATAAAGCAGGATAAAGGATGGAAAGCATGTATACTGCACATAACAAGGGTGGTGAGGGCAGACCTCAGGGAAGATGTGACACACACTTGAGCAGATGTGCCGGGTGAGGAGGAGCCACACAGGTATCTGGAGGAGGAGATGTCCAGGCCGAGGACTGGCCCTTGCTGGGGCCCTGATGCAATGTTCCAGTAGCCATTAATGGACAAAGTGGGGGTGCCAGGCAGCCAGAAAGTTAATGGCTACTGGAATGTTTTAAGCTGAAATTTAGCAGCTTAAAACAACCATTTAAATTTTGCTCACAAGAAAGAATTATCATATGATTTCACTCACATGTGGAATTTATGAAACAAAACAAAGGAACATAGAGGAAGGGAGGGAAAAATAAAATAAGACAAAATCAGAGAGGAAAACAAACCATAAGAGACTCTTAACCCTAGGAAACAAACAGGTTGCTGGAGGGGGTGTGTGTGGGGAGATGGGGAAACTGGGTCATGGGCATTAAGGAGGTCACGTGATGGAATGAGCACTGGGTGTTTTATGCAACTGATGAATCACTAAACTCTACCTCTGAAGCTAATGATATGCTATATGCTAATGAATTAATTTTAAATAAAATAATATATTTTTAAGGATTTTACTTATTCATGAGAGACACAGCGAGAGAGGCAGAGACCAGGCAGGGGAAGAAGCAGGCTCCCTGCAAGGAGCATGATATGGGACTCGATCCCGGGTCTCCAGGACCACACCCTGGGCCAAAGGCTCCATTACTGAGCCACCAGGCATCCCAATAAAATAATTTTTAAAAAATAAATTTTGCTTACAGTTTTGTGGGTCAAGATTTGAGGAAGGGGCTGAGTCTGATGCAGTGGGAGTCTCATGCTACTGCATCAGATGGCAGCTGAGACTGGTCACCTGGAGGCTGGCCTGGGCTGGCCATGCCTGATGGCTCCCTCATGCACCAGAGCTCAGTGAGGGGTTTGGCCTCAGCACCTCCCCATGGCACACCCCAGCCTGGGGTCCCGGGGTACTTGGGCTGCTCCATAGCATCTCAGGCTTCCTCCTGTTGCTTATGCAATAACCACTAAGTTTGGCCCAGACTCAGGAGGCAGGACCATACCGCAGCACCACTTGCAGAAGCACCCAAGCAAAGATTCGCTGACATGCTTTAAAACCACCATCGGTGTGAACAAGAAGCAGCAAGGAGGCTCTGGGGGAGACTGAAGTGAATGGGGAAGTCAGAGAGGCAGACAGGGAGTGCTCTGGGCCACATGTGAGTTATTCCAAGCAGTCTGCAGCTGTGTTGCTAACAGAGTGGAAGTGCTAGAAGGACATAGGGGACCAGGAGAGAGGCTGGTGCTATCTCTGGGAGATAGGCTGGGCGGGGACCAGGGCAGGGTGGGCACAGGGACCAGGATATGTTTTCTTTTTTCTTTTTTTAAGATTTTATTTATTTATTCATGAGAGACACACAGCGAGAGAGAGAGAGACAGAGACACAAGCAGAGGGAGAAGCAGGCTCCACGCAGGGAGCCCGACGCGGGACTCGATCCCGGGACCCCAGGATCACGCCCTGGACTGAGGGTGGTGCTAAACCACTGAGCCACCCAGGGATCCCCCCAGGACATGTTTTCAAGTTAGAGCGGTCGGGGTCAGGGTGGTTCAGGGGAAGGTGCCTGGGGTGGCAGAGTAGATCGAGGACAGGGAGGGGAATCTGGGACCAGGCTGATGGTTCAAGAGACAGAAGTCCTGCCTGGCTCAGGAAGGCTAGCCGGACACGTGGGTGATAACTGTGGAGATTGAGGCCAGTCTGGCCTGGACAGGGGATTCCAGGCAGCCAGGGCTGGGCTATGTGGTGCTGGTCACCAGGTGATGCTAGGAGGAGAGGCTGGCTGGGACAGAAGCTACCACGGGGGACATCCAGGAGGGAAATTAAGGCAGACACTTGATGGCTGGAGAGAGGCCACTTCAAGCATCAGGAGCCCAAGGGCTGAGGGCCAGGGAGGCACACACTGAGCAAAACTGGGTTTGGCTTGCAGTGCCTGCCTGCCTTTCATTATACCTTATTAATTTAAATATTTTATTTCCTGGGTTTGTGGAGCAAAATTCAAAAACATCAATTTTTTTAATTGAGGTGAAATGTACATACCATAAAATCAATCATCTTAAAGTGTACGATTCAGGTCACTCGGGTGGCTCAGTCAGTTAAGCAACTGCCTTGGGCTCAGGTCATGATCTCAGGGTCCTGGGATCGAGTCCTGCATCAGGCTCCCTGCTCAGCAGGGAGTCTGCTTCTCCCTCTCCCTTTGTCTCTCTCTCTCTACTTGTGCTCTCTGGCACTTTATCTCTGTCTCTCTCGCTAATATCCTATCAGATGTTTATTCTGTAACAGGCCCTAAGACTGTTACATGTTCTCATTTACTCTGCGGATGCATCCCATGAGGTAGGTGTGATTATAACTTCCATTTTACAGATGAGGAAGTCAAAGCCCAGAAAGGCTAGGTGACTTATCCCAGGACCCACAGCTAGTGAGTGGTAGAGCCAGTCTGGCATATGTATCATCTGTGACCTCCTTGTTCTTTCACATAGCTTGTATGATTTTTTTAAATGAAAATATTTTGCGATTCTTGTAGATTAATATTATAAGAAACAACAGAGAGATCCCATGTGCCCCATCCTCCCATTGGTAACATCTTGCAAAACTACAGTGAAATATCACAACTAGGACGTGGACTTTGATAAAAATCCACCCACCTTGTTCAGTACAACGTTTAAAACCATTTTTTAATTGATTGTAAACGTTTCAAAATGAGATTTCACAAAAACTGATTTCTGGCTTACCTAGAAACTTCAAGGGATGAAATCTCCCTAGAGGCAAACCTGATGGGAGGTCTGTGCATAGCTGGTTTGTTGAGGAGCTGGAGTTCAGGGGGTGGGGAATGAGATGGGAAAGGAAAGCAGCCAGCCTGGGCACCATAGCCCCTGGGGGCAACCCACCTGGTCCTGCTGGGCCCTCTGGAGACAGTAGAACATTCTCCAGAAATATGGCCTGCCTCCCTCCTCCATGCCGCTGAGGGGCAAATACGCAGCATCTTCCCTCTGCCGCTGGCCCCTGGCCGAGGGCCAAGGGCCGCTCCCCGGGGAAGGTGGTGACAGAACAAGTCAGTTCCCCAGCCCTGGGACAGAGAGGTCCTGGTGGTGGCCACTGGCAGCCAAGGCTACTTGCAGTGCAGGCCCTGTGGTTGGGGAGAGGGTAGTGTCTCTCATTCCCAGGACCTAGAATAGCACCTGACTAGGAAGTGTTCAATTATGCTTGAAAGATCAAGTGAATGGAAAGCAAACCCGAGCGTGTTTCTTGCTTGCTCATCCTTTTGGAGGCAGCCTCCCTGCTGGTGAGGAGTGGAGACCTGTTGGACCCCAATAATAGCACCCTCCCTCTGCCAGGGAGACTGCAGGAGTGGCCGGGAGGGTATGTAGAGCCAGAGCTCTGGGTTCAGAGGGCTCAGGTCCTAGCACCACCAAGGACCAGCTGTGTGGCCTTAGTTCCCACCACCTCTCTCCACCTCAGCTTCCCCATCCGTAGAATAGGACAGTGAACTCCACATGGTGGAGGAGGGGCCAGAGTGGACTGGCTCAGTGACGTGCTCAGAAGCAAGCCTGAGCACTCAGGTGTTTGTTGTTCTTTCCCCCTTGCCTTATGCTTACACAACCCGTTTGTGCCTCTTGCAGCCTGAGTGGTTAATCTCCACCCACTTGTGTAGATTGGGACGCAGCCCAAGGCCACAGGGTTGGTCAGAAGCTGAGCTGGGTTAACACCCAGACATGTTGCTTTCCCATGGCCACCAGGATTCAATTGCGGTCCCCTCCCCGCTGTGTGAGTGCCTCCTGGGCCTCAGTTTCCCCGTCCATAGCACAGGACTGATTAGGAGCACTTTCTTGCAAAGCTCTTAATGAAATTGAGGACGAGAGCCATTTCCAAGTGGGCTCTTCACGGAGAGCTTTGGGAAGGTGATGAAGCAGCGTGGAGCTCTTTGGGAGTCGAGGAAGGCACACCTGCTGCTAGGTGGGCTGCTGCCACGCCCCCCACATGGTGGCAGGAGGAGGGGATAAGGAGCACTGCCCGCTTTCTGCACAGATCCTGCGTTCTGTGCAAGCCTCAGTGTCCCGCAGCTCCCCACCAGGATGAAAACCCAACATCACGGGCCTGCTCTAAGACTGCCAAAGCAAAGCCCAACATCAGAGCCCCACAGCTGCCCAAAGCTGTGACCTAGAAAACACAGCCCCTTAAGGCCAACACGCCACGAACAGGACAGACAGACCAGTGCGTAGCCGCATCCCCTACACAAGCCTGGCGTCTCAGAACGCTGCCCGCGGCTCAGGCCAACACTGCAGGCTGCCAGGAGGGGTCAATGACACAACGGCCTTCCCCTGGCTCCTTCTGCGGACCTGGGCCCAATGAGGGGCTGGGGAGGTGGCTCTGGGCCGAAGCTCCTGCCCAGCTGGACCTGACCTCCCAGTCTCTGCCTGGCCTCCTCGCAGAGCTGGCCTCCGCCTCAGGCTGCGCCAGCATGTCTAGCCTCCAGGCACTGTGCTCCGGCCTGCCGCTTCGGCCCCTTCCGGAGAACCGGGGACGCTGGGCCGGGGTGCCCCATGCGCCCGTCAGGACCCCCAGCCTCAGCCCCGCCGAGGAGCAGGTAAGCCATCAGCCCCACGCCGCTGGGCCTTTGGCCCTCTGGGGGCTCTCTGGGTGCGTCCAGGTGGGCATTTCCTGTTCCTGGGTCTCTACGGAGCCGCAGCTTCTCAGCTCGGCCTCCCACCCCTGCGGCCGGGAGCCCCGAGGGGCGTCGGTGGGACAGAGGGATCCAAGTATTCCGCACCCCTTCCACCCACTTCCTCATTGCCCCCCAACTGCCATCCTTGGGTGTAAGATCAGGGTACCCACCCACCCTGGGGACCCGAGGCCCAAGGTCAGAGGAGTAGAGCCTGGGTGAACAGCCCCGCAGGGCCCCCTCTGCCGCAGACACTCCGCGGCTTGCACCTCTGCAGCGCAGTAGGTTAGCTCCTGCCCTGGCCTGCGCCCCTCCCCAGACCTTGCGGGGAGCCCCCGGGGGCGCTGGTGGCGGTGAGGGGGCGGCGGCCGCCCGGTGGCCCCCAGAGCCCCGCGGAGACGGCCCGGGCTGGGGCTGGGGACGCTTGGGCCAGCGCCGCAGGCAGGTGCGACCGTCGGGGACGCCTGGTCTCCCCGCAAGCTGGGTGGGGGCATAATCCCAGGGGCGCGGTAGTGGGGGCCGGTACGTGAAGTAGGGGGCACGGTGACATCAACAGGGCTCTACCTTCGCTCAGAATAGTCGAGAATTTCAGGAACTGTGTTGGGGGAGGAGAAATCTAAGCACAAACTTTAGAAAAGGAACCGCAGAACCCCGGATACAGACTGCGGCCCTTCAACTGCGCGCGGCACCGCTCAGGACGTGGGAGCGCGCCCTGGGGGGTCGAGGGGGGGCGCTGGGGCGGGGGAAGAGGTGGGGCGGGGAAGGGAGGGCGGGGGCGGGGCGGAGAGGTGGGGAAGAGGGGCGGGGGCGGGGCGGGGAGGGGAGGGCGGGGGCGGGGCGCAGGGCGGAGGGAAGCGAGGCGGTGTGGGGGTGAGGGCGGGGTGGGGCACGTGAGGGGTGTTGCTGGGGGGCAGGGCCGGGCGGGGGCGGAGGTGAGGGATGTTGCTGGGGGCGGGGCTCGGGAAGGGGCTGGACAGAGCCGGCAGGGGAGCGGTGGGGAGTGCTGGGTGGTGCTGGGGGCGGAGCTCTGACGACCTGGCCGCGCCCCCTCCTGGGGGGTGCGCTCATCTGGCCCAGGTCCCTAAACCAAAATGAGTAGTCATTAAAGCTTCCTTTCTCTGGGTCACCTCCCTGCTGGGCGCCAAGGCCTCGACCTTGACCAGTGAGGGCCTGGAGGGCTCTGACAGCTGCCCATCTCAGGTGACTCTTCTAGGGCTGTGTGCTGGGCGGAGGGCACCCGAGAGCAGAGGAGCTGGACCCCCTCAGCTTGGCCCTGGGCATGTCGCCATGGAGTGGGGCTACTTGCAGGTCTGGGACTTTGGGCTGTGGACACCTGCTGGGATGCCAGGGTCAGCCAGCCTTCAGCTGGCACCTATGAAACAGTAAGAAAAATGTATGTTGACCTCTGCCCTGACGCCCCCCTTCCTGCTAATATTTGGCATTTGACCTCAGTTCCTGGCACAAAGCTCCTAAATTCTTTGGAATTTCCTGGGTGATAGGAGCCTCTTTTGTTGTAAGGAAGCCACTGTGGGTAGGCTCCTAGATGGGGGCCCATCACTGAAAAGACCATTCCTTGATTAGGAACTTGGGCCTTTAGGCCCGCCCCCTATTCTCTAGAGAGGGGAGAGCAGCAGGAAATGGAGTTAATAATCCATCATGCTATGTGTCGAAGCCTCCATTAAAAAAAATCCCTTAACTACCCTTAAGAGTTCAGAGAGCTGGGTTGCCGAACACATTGAGGTGCTGGGACAGGTGTGGTACCCTTGAGGGCATGGAGCTTCCATGCCCTTTCCCTATATCTTACCTTGTGGACCTCTTCATCTGGTGATTCATCAGTATCCTCTCTCAGATGCTTTATTATATAATAAACCAGTAGGCGTGTTTCTTTGCATTCTTCGACCTAGTCTAGCAAATTACAGAACCTAGAGAGGGAGATCATGGGAGCCCCAACATGTGGCTGGTTGGTCAGAGTACAGGTGGAAGCCTGGGATGTGTGTCTGGTGTCTGAAGTGGGAGGGGTAGTCTTTGGGACTGAGCCCTTAACCTCAGTGTGTTAGCTCTGGGTGTGAGGACTCCTGGTGGATAGTGTCAGAACTGAATTGAATCTCAGGCAACCCAGCTGGTGTGGAGAACTGGTCACATGGTGAAACCCCTCAAACCAGTCACAGAAGCATTTTTATTTTTTTTTAATTTTTTTAAAATTTATTTATGATAGTCACAGAGAGAGAGAGAGAGGCAGAGACACAGGCAGAGGGAGAAGCAGGCTCCATGCACCGGGAGCCCGACGTGGGATTCGATCCCGGGTCTCCAGGATCGTGCCCTGGGCCAAAGGCAGGTGCCAAACCGCTGCGCCACCCAGGGATCCCCACAGAAGCATTTTTAAATTAAAAAAAAAAATTAAATGTGTCTCTTTGATTTTTGACGTAAACTTTCCAGGTGATTTTAGAAGATAAGGAAGTCAAGTATTATACGAGTAAAAGTTCCCCACTTCTCCTGAGTCACCATGGCCATTTTGGGGGATATGCTTCTGCACACACTTTATGGATGTACAAAATGTGTGTGTGTCCTTCTTAAGAATATAAATAGATACATTCTATAAGCATCAGGTCTTTTTTAGATGTTCATTGTTGGTGAGTTTAGAATTATTTCATTCGTGTTAACTGGTGTGCAGTGTTTCATTATTTGGCTGTGCTTCACTCTGTGTTCTTCTTTAAGTAGATTTCTCTGTTTAAATATAGAGTATGGTCTGGCTATAATTTTAGTCAGTGTATTCTCAGCACAAACACAGGACAACTTCGATAGTGCAGAAGGAAATTTTCATCTTATAACAGAAGCCGTTGCTCTACCAGAGAGGTCTTCAGCACCCCCTGGTGCCATATGCAATTACTCTTAGTGACCTTTTCTCCATATCCTGTGCCACCCGCAGTGGCTGTTCTGGACATCAGACACTAGACCTGAAGACCTCCCAGCTGTGTCCATGTCCCCATCATTAGCAACATACTATCTTGACCTTTATTTAAACGATTTTATTTATCTATTTGTTAGAGACAGAGAAAGAGGCAGAGACACAGGCAGAGGGGGAAGCAGGCTTCCCATAGGGAGTCCAGTGTGGAACTTGATCTTTGAATTCGGGGATCACACCCTGAGCCAAAGGCAGATGCTCAACCGCTGAGCCACCCAGGCATCCCTATCTTGAGCTTCTTGAGAGAGGGGCTCTGTTGTGTTCATTCCTTCGTTTTCAGTGATAGCGGTATTTGTTTGTTGAATGAATAGGCAAGAGTATATGCTAAGTGTCCCAACCAAATCCTACAAGAGATTATACAAGTGGGCAGGAGAAATCTAGGAGAGCTCATTGGAGGAGGTGGTCTTGGCAACACAGGCAAGGTTCTTAGACTGAGAAATCCAAGAAGGAAGTCCATTTGCAGACAATGGGGACAGTGAACGTGGAGAGATGGGCCTGTCCAAAGTATAGTGGAGGTGGAGGAGGCCCTATGGAGGGCCTTGGAGGTTCAAGCTGGCTGTAAAGCTTGGAGAGTCAGGCCCAGCCCAATTACAGAGGACTTTGAAAGCCAAGAGAAGTGTGGACGAGAGCCCCTGAGGGTTTCTGAGCAGGGGCATGACTGGCTGCTTAACAATACTCCCCACAGAGAGTACAAAGGTTTCTAGAGATTTCCTAGAAGGGCAGGGTGGGCAAGAGGCTCAATCAGATGAAAGAATTGGCAGGATGGAGGGCCATGAGTGTGGCGGACGATCATTTTGGTGGCTGGCACTCCCAGGACACATATATGTGCTAGACCCTGTCCTGAATGTGGCAATTCAGTTAGTCTCCAAGACAGCCCTAGGACGTGTGTGCTGCTATTGTGCTCATGTTCCAGAGGAGGAGACTGAAGATGGGGCAGGTGAAGCGTGCACATGCCACATAGCCACCCCTCTGGGATAGACTGAGACATGAAGAGCTGGAGTACTGTAGAGGCCCCTCTGTGGAGGCCACCACGCCCGCAGCTAGGAAGAGCTTGAGCCACAGTTGGGAACCAGGAGGTCTGGCTCCAGGTCGAGTCAGAGCTGGCCTAACGAAGCCTGAGCAAGAGTGGGTGTGACACTTGAGGAGATCCAAACGAGGCCACACCAGGTGGATCATAGCTATCATTTTTGACAGAAAGAGTGATAGTCAGGCAGCCTGGGTAGCTCAGCGGTTTAGTGCCACCTTGGCCCCAGAGCCTGATCCTGGAGTCCAGGCTCGAGTCCCATGTTGGGCTTCCTGCATGGAGCCTGCTTCTCCCTCTGCCTGTGTCTCTGCCTCTGTGTGTGTGTGTGTGTGTCTCTCATGAATAAATAAATAAAATCTTAAAAAAAAAAAAAAAAGGAGTGATAGTCAAAAACTTTCAGGTGGCTGATTTTGCCCCACCAGCACACTGCCAGGTTAGAGTGGAAGTAAGGCCTAATCTGAATTCTCTCCCCACTCCCTTCCCGCCCCCCCACCTCACACACACACCCTATTCTGTGAGCTAATAAACAAAGTCATAAGTTGGCATCATCTTAAGGGGCTCAGCCACCACGTGGGCAAGATTTGCTTATGGCAGAAGTTACACCGCTCCTGAGACAGGGTTCTATCGCTGTTATTTTCCTAGGACTGCTGTAATAAATCTCCACAAACAGAATGGCTTTAAAATAGCACAAATGTATTCTCTTACAATTGCAAGTGTCAGAAATCTGGAATGGGTTTCCTTGGGCCACAAGCAAGAAACACTAATGTGTAGGCAAGAATACTGGATTCATTTTTTTTCTTTTGCTCTCCGATTGAGTCTCATGATTCCCATTTTTCGTAGCACAAATATTATATATGAGATTGTTCTGGTTTATGCGTATGTGTCCCAAAAGTTCATAATATATTTTCAGTAGCATTAAATATGTTTTGAAATATCAAGTTAAAAAAATATATGCAGCAGAGCTGCACTCCTTCTGGAGGCTCTGGGAGTGAGGGTGCATCTCTTTCCTTGCCTCTTCTATCTTCTAGAGGCTGCCTGCAGGCCTCATCCTGTCTTCCATCCTCAAAGCCAGCTGCATGGCCAAATTCAAATCTCTCTTACTGACTCAGACCCTCCTGCTTCGCTCTTACAAGGACTCTGATGAATATATAAGGCTGACCTGAGTAATGCAGGATAATCTCCCTTCCCCAAATCCTTAACTTAATCACATCTGCAAAAATCACATCTCTTTTCTCTTGTCATTTAACATGTTCACAAGTACCAGGGAATAGAATGCAGACATCTTTGGGGCCCCACCACACCATCAGGGACCCAGAATTCTCCAACCTGATGGCTGAACCTGGGACATTTTATGAATTAATCCTCTGGCCCTAATACAGGCCACTGAGCTTGTTAGATTTTCAGGTGGGAAAATTAAGGCCAGGTGTGAGTGGGGGCTTGTCTAGAATATTCTTTCCAATTTAAGTATCTTGAATACACCTGATTTCACCAATAAGCACCCACTTATAACATGCATTATATGATTAATGGGCCATAATTTCACCAATGATAACCCACCTGTGACATTCTATATGCTGCATAGCAGACCCTGTGGTGTAGATTGAGATTTGGAGAGCTGAAGTGCTTGTGGTTGCATCCTGAGATTGGTATGCCAGCTGACCACCCAGGAGTGTGTATGCCAAGGAGTGTGCCTGCTGGCTCTCCCTGTGGGTGCTGTGGCATTTAAAAATAAACCAAAGACCTCTCAACAAGGAAGCTACAAAGCCAGGGTTGGGGAGGAAGCAAGAAACCCTTAGGTTCTGCATCAGGGGTCTTTAAAAAGACCAGGTGAGTTAGAGGTACTGTGTGCTGGTCAGTGTGCATGTTCTCACCTACTCCAACTACACAGTTGTACTCCGCCACCAAGGGATGAAGAGACTGAGGTGAGGGTGACCAGCCCAAGTTCACACAGTAGATGGCAGGGCAGGGGCAGCTCAGCTCTGGCTGCTGGTCCATGTTTCCCGGGGGGCTGCCAACTTTGTCCCTCCACCCAACCTTTCCTTGCTGAACCTCCTCTGCTGAGGTTCCCAGGGTCCGTGGGGGCACCTATCCAACCAACCCCCTACAGGCCTGTCTTAGGTGTGTGGCAGGACCTTGGACAGACACAACCTGTCTGAGCACCATTTTCTCATCTTGATGCTGAGAACTGCTCCCAGTCAGAGACTTGGAATATTGAATCCAGGCCAGCAAAGAGAGCTGCTGCTTTGTAATTTGTTTCACTGAAGAAATATTTGCTGCATGTCTATTAGATAACTCTAGGCTTAGTGGATAAAGTTATTGAACAAAAATATAATAGAATACTATTGCTGAACTAAGTAAAAACATGAAATTGTAGATAAAAAGATATAGTTTATCCTGGAAAGAAAAAAATGAAAACTCGATATAGCATAGTTGACATTAATACATGTCTAGACTAAGTGAATATCAGGGAGAAAGAAAAATCCATGGTCATAAAATGGAAATCTCATACAAGGAGAAAATATGGCACCAGAGGTCTCGTGCTGCCCTTAGGACTCAGGAATTTACCAGAATCCCCTTTATGTGTAGCACATGTGCATTCTTCCTGCAGAACAGGCTGAATTGGGAATAGCCTTTAAAGACTGTCTGTTATTTTCCTAGGCCATTTTGAAGAATGGTCGAGTCATTTCTATCAACTGAGACGTTTTTTAAAAAGATTGCATTTATTTATTCATGAGACACAGAGAGAGAGTCAGAGACACAGGCAGAGGGAGAAGCAGGTTCCACGCAGGGAGCACGATGCAGAACTCGATCTCGGGACCCAAGGTCACACCATGAACTGAGACGCTCAACCACTGAGCCACCCCGGCGCCCCTATCAACTGACACATTTCAAAATTCAAATGTCAAAATTTGACAATTTTACAGAGTCCAGGACTTCAGTAGGATTGAGTTGAACCCCAGTAGTGAAGCCGGCCCTGCTCATTGCCACCTCTGAGCGGTTTGTGAAATCTGCTTAGGGAGTTGCAATCAGTATTTATTAGAAAATGAAATAAAAGAAGCTAGAGCAGGATAGAATATACTAGGAGCTGTGTAGTAAGGTCAAGTCTTGTGTGGATTGTGTGTCTTTGTGTGTGTTATATTGCCTTTGAAACTTCTTTCACTGCTCAGTTTTGCTGGGCATACTCTTCTGAGAAACCGTCCACCAGCTAGAAGACAACAATCCTTGTGTTGAGGTGTAACACGCATAGAAAGCAGTCGACGCGACACCATGTGTGCACAGATGTGAATGTCACAGGCACACAGGGAGAGGGGGACAAACCCCAACCTTGAAGGGGAACCACTGTCCTGACTCCTAAGTCGTGGCTTGGCCACACTGGTCTTGGCTGGCCTATCCAGAGTTATGCTGTATGTCCCTTGAATGTGGGCTTCTTTCACTCAACAGCAGGTAGGGAGCCGCCTGTCTCTGTGGATGGTTTAGCTTCAGTGCTGTCCTGTAGCAGTTCCCAAAACGGGGTTCCCCAGGGCAGCAGCAGTAGCAGCAGCAGCAGCACTGGAACCGGTCAGGGATGCAGATCAGAGGCTGCACCAGACCCTCGGGGGGGATTCCAGTGTCTGCTGGAGTTGGAGAACCTCCGGCTGCTGCATATTCCTGGTCTCTGTTCTTGAGGGAGAAACTATTTCTCATCAGTTTTTTTTCCAAGGGACAAGGGATGATGCATGTTTGTTTCACATGAAAACTAATGCCCTGAGCTGGGGTTTTCTTTATGGCCTCTCTCACCATCGGCTGCCTCCTGAATCTACCCCCCATTCCCAAGGGACACCCTTGTCACTCATCCATGCAGTGTTAGACCTCAGGGTGCACGCCGCCTCCTCCTAGCCCTCTGCCCCAGGCACCGATGCTCCTGGCCGGGCACCCAGCACCATCCCCCTGGGAGCACTCCCACCCCTGCCTGAATGCTGGAGCACCCAGTCCTGGGCCGTGGCACTTCTCCCATCACCTTCTGCCTCCCAGTGTCCAAAGCCCACCTGCTTCCCTCAATCATCGCACCACCTCTCTGCTCAGCAGATCTGCACCAAATGATGAAGAGAATAAAGTCACCATTCCCAGTTCCTTATTTACCCACTCCAAAAACCATTTGTTCCTCAGGGTCAGGTGGTTGAATAAATGACCTCAACATCCACCCGGACACCAGGTTGTCACCTTGGTCCTGCCTCCAGGTTCTAGTCCAGGCAGGGCGCTATGAAGGGGTCTGCCAGGGCTCTGGTCCTCCTTGAGCTTAGCGAGACAGATTGTAAGCAATAAAACAAACAACCTGTAGAGCATCCAACAGTGAAAACTTTGGGAAGGAGACAGAGGCAGGGAGGCAGGCCACTGCGGAGGGGGCATCTGGACTGAGACCTGAGTGAAGGAAGAGACCCTCTAAGAAAACGCAGGGGGGCAGACAGGATTTAGGCAGAGGGAAGGGTAAGTGCCCAGGCCCTGCAGCAGGACTAGGACCTTCAGGGATGTCTGGAGGAGTAATGAGAGGGCCTAGGAGTTGGGCTGACTGAGAAGCCCTGAGAAGGTTTCTTCTTTCTCTTGGCCTGCTGCCCCTGCTCCAGGCTCTGCCTCAAGCCTGCCTGGCTCCGGCAGGATCTCACTTCCAGAGCTGGAGGTGTGCAGTTGTGCAGTGTCTAAGGCTGGTTGCCAAGCTGGGTGCTGGTGGAGGGTTGCTTCTCTACACTTGCACGAGGTGACTGTGGGCTCCCAGCAGATCTGCTTTCCCCACCCTTGCGTCTGCATCTCCCCCTAGAGCTGCAAGCCTCAGGGCAGGCCTCCTCAGGTCCTTGACTGGGATAAACAAAGGGATGGACTAGAGGTCTGCCCACATGAAGGGGGGAGGGCAAACAGGGAATGCTTCTTGTAGGAGGTGACATTGTAGATGGACTTGGAGGGAGAAGTAGGTCATCTCTGGGTGGGGCCATAGGTTTCTGAATGGAGAGAGGCGCATCTGAGGAGGGAATGAGGAAGGCCCCTTAGGGAAGCCTCACAATGCTTGGCCTGGAGATCCTCGGCCCCTCATCCTCCTCCTCCCCCAGCTGGCACTGAGGAACGCCCTGCGCTACTTCCCCCCGGATGTCCATGAGCTACTGGCCCCTGAGTTTGCCCAGGAGCTGCGACTATACGGGCATATCTACATGTACCGGTTCTGCCCCGATGTGAAAATGAGGTCAGTGCTGGTGGGTGCAGCTTGGGGGGCCCACCCAGCAGGGGCCACGCTGGAGGTCAGTGACACCCAGACTGCCCACACCTGGAGGCCCACGGCTCTGGCTTGCTGAGTGGGCAGCCCTCATGCAGAGGGGGGTGGTGGCTGTGATGTCACCCGAGGGGGTCTGTGACCTAGAGCTGCCTGCAGTCCCAGTCTGGCCGGAAGATGAGGGAATCCTGTTCGGACAGGTGTCTGGCCTTACCGTCCGGGGGAGCTGATTCTGAGCAATTCCAGGGCCAAATTATATACAAAATCGCCTCCTGAGCTTCCTGTCTTGCCCTGTGGGAAGATGAGGAGAGCCTGAGGGGACAGCTCCATCAGGGCCTTCAAACAGCTTAGGTTCCCCCTCAGGGGTCTCAGGCTGAACAGTACGTGGTGCTGGAGGCCCTGTCAATCCGTGGATGGCTGGGCCTCACCCCACATCGTGGATTCCGCAGCCTGGGTGGTGCAGGCAGGAGGGGGTGCCTTTCTCATAGCTCCTGGGCCCCGCTGCCCCCATCTGGGAGGCACACCCAAGCACAGTTGTTCTTGAATGTGCCCAAGGCCCACACCAGTCTGGAACCACCCCAGAGAAGGTCATCTCCCCATAAAGTAGGAACTGCGTCCCCTTGTTCCTATCAGGGCCTGTTGGCCTGGGCTCTGCTCTAGAATTGACAACCAGCAGCGCTGGTGGCATGAAGGGAGGGATGGATGAATAAACTCCACCTGGAGTAGAGGCTTCTGGAAAGCAGATGCCCACTTTGCTTCAAAGTCCATTTTCTCCCAGTTGGACCTGCCAAGTGGGGAGGAAGGGCGGCCCAGGTGGGTAGGGACCTAATTCCCCATCCCTGAAAGGGCAGGGGTACAAAGTACAACATGAGCACCAGAGTGGGTTGGCTTCGCTGGTTTGGAACCCCTGCTGCTGGCAACACCAGGTGACTTCGGCAGCATGCCAGGTCTTGCTGTCCACACCTGCATGGCCAGGGTGGGCCTGAGCATTAGCAGGCAGGGAGCTTGGTGCCCTCCTGTCGTCACACCTGGTGGCTGGTCTCCCCTTGCAGGGCCTACCCAATCGAGCAGTACCCCTGCCAGACAAGAGCCGCTGCAGCCATCATGCACATGATTATGAACAACCTGGATCCTGCTGTGGCCCAGGTAACACCTGGGGGACCCTGAGGCCTGGAAGCCAGCCCTGCCCAATAGAAATGTAACTCAAGACATGCGTGTAATGCTTTTAAGCTTTTTTAAAAAATTTTTTTTTATTTGCTTATTTATTTGAGAGAGAGACAGACAAGACAGTGCATAAGCAGGGGCAGTGGCAGAGGGAGGGGGAGAAGCAGACGCCTCACTGAGCAAGGAGCCCAATGCGGGACTCGATCCCGGGACCCTGGGGTCATGACCTGAGCCGAAGGCAGACGTTTAACAGACTGAGCCATCCAGGTACCCCTGCTTTTAAGCTTTTTCTTTAGAAATAATGATAGATTCATAGGAAGTTATAAAGATATAATGCAGAGGGGAACACGGAGCCTGCGCCCAGCTTCCCCCAGTGGCTATATCTTCTGTAACTGCAGCACAGCATCAATGCCAGGATATCACCACTGATATAATGGACACACATGCCATTCTAAATTTTTTAAAAGCTACATGAAAAAGTAAAAAACTAAACAGGTTTACTATTGTATTTTGCTTATCCCAATGTATCAGAAATATTATCATTTGAATAAGTAATATAAAAATTCTTGGGATCTTTTACAACCTCTTTTCCTACTAAGTCTTTGAAGCCAGGGCGTATTTTACATTCAGAGCATGTCAGATGAGCTATGGTTCAAGTGCTCAATGGCCACACATGGATGACGCAAGTCTGGCCACATGTGCACAGGGTGTCCTTGGGAGCCGGTCTGTACATCAGATACCCATAGTTGAGAAAGGATAGCCTTTGCAGGGGTGAGTCTTCAACTATTAAACTTGAGGGCAATATGGTCCTAGAATTTGAATATTCTACCTCAATCGAGGTGTGAGCTTCCTCAGCCCTGGGCTTGGCCTCAGAAACTGGTCACAGACAGATGCTTCACACTGACCCCAGGCTGAGTTCTCAGGGGGATCCCAGATCAAGTTCTGACCCTCACATCACACTGAGCTCTTACCCAGTCACAGGTGGGCCTGCCTCGCCCTTTCTGCCTTCTCCCCCTGCCCTTACCACTCCTTCAAGGGCACCAGCCACTTGGCCCTATTAAACGCAGCACAGAGGTGGGGGCCCTCCCTTCCTAGGCACCCATCTCAGATAAGACCATGTCTTCTCCAGTTTCCGCAGGAGCTTGTGACCTATGGAGGAAATGGGCAGGTGTTCAGCAACTGGGCTCAGGTACGCTACCCTGTATGGCCTCCCCCACCCCCCGACCCCACCACATCTTTTGGCCTGGGAGTTGCTTACAGCCCAGGGCTCAGGACTCAGGTCTCAGCCTCCCTGCTGCCTGAGATGACAACACTGGAGATATAGTGTATACTGAAGGTCCTAAGGTCATGAGTGGCATGATCAAAGGCACCAGGAGCCACTGGAGAGTAACGAAGGCCGGGAGGGACGGGGCACTGGCAGGACTGCTGGCACTGTGGGAGCTCTCTGGGCCTGGGTGGTGAGATGGGGCTCGGCGTGGGGCGCCCCCTTACAGAGCCCTCCACTCTTTGCTCTTCCCTGCAGTTCTGGCTTGTGATGTCCTACTTGTCGCAGATGACAGAGGAGCAGACCCTGGTCATGTATAGTGGACACCCACTGGGCCTCTTCCCGAGCAGCCCCGGGGCCCCCAGGCTGGTCATCACCAATGGGATGGTGGGTCCTGGGGCAGCCAGGCATAGTGCCTGCCTGGGGGCTGTGGGAGAGCCAGGTGCCCCCGACACCTGCCCCCACACTGTTTCCTTTGTGCAGCCCCCAGCTCTTGGCTCCCATCCCTCTTTTCCAGGTGATTCCCAACTACTCCTCCCGAGCGGAGTATGAGAAGCTCTTTGCCATGGGAGTTACAATGTAAGTCCTACTTCACTATTTCGGTTTACATCACTCTTTCCCACCCTGTGTGCTATATTATAAAACAATGTAACAATATTAAAAACAATTTGAAACACATTCACAGTAGCAACACCAAAGCACAAGTTTAAGTTTCCCTATTCCCTAGGAGTTCTTAGGGATGTGCATACTGGGATTCATATACACTTGTAAGCAAGTGAACAATTGGATCCTGCTTTTGGCCAACGTGTTGTTATGTTATGAACAATTTCAAGTAGACAAAACATTGAAAGAATTAACAGTGCACACTGAGATGCTGTGTTTAACACACTACCAAACTCTTTGTCCCATGTCTATCTGTCCCTCTATCCATCCATCTATCCAACTTGATTTTTTGATGCATCTCAAAGTAAGCTGTACACAAGGTGGCCTGGAATTCAATATTTTTTATGGGTTTTTTTCCTTCTGAAGTGCAATTTACACAAAATGCACACATCCTAGTGCACCATTCGGAGTCTGACAAATGTGTGCACCTTGCCACCCAAAGCCCCAGATATGAGCACAACCATTTCATTTGTCATAAAATTGATGCATGCTCTAAACTATGAACTTTTCCCTCAAACACTATAAAAAGAGCTACAGCGGGAAGGAACTCCCTCTCACACACTATACTCCCCAATTCAGTGTCTGTGTCTTTCCAAACGTTTCTTTAAAAAAAATTTTATTTATTTATTTGAGAGAGAGAACAGGGGGAGGGGCAGAGGGAGAGGGAGAAGCAGACCCCACACTGAGCAGGGGGCAGCACAACACGGGGCTCCATCCCACGACCCTGAGATCATGACCTGAGCTGAAGGCAGACGCTCAACCACTGAGCCACCAGGCGCCCCCTTCCTTAGTTTCTAAAATACAGAATTGGCAGGAGCTTCTAGGCATTTCCTGAGTTCAATAGTCAGTTCTGCCTTCAGCGGGCCACGGGATCTCGCCAGTGACCCCGTGGGATCAGGTCGTACTGGGAGCCAATTAGCCAGCCCTCAGGCTAACACTTGCTAGTATACTCGTCATAACAGTCACTGCCACGTGTTCTGAAATTATAGGTACCTTCACATTTGCTATTCCGCACAAGCCTCTGAACCAGGCACCTTCTAAGCCCATTTTGTGGAGAGAGAAACTGAGGCTCGGAAACCCAATTATTTTTCTGGTTGGTCATAAGTAGTTAGTGTTACTATTATTTACTTTGAAGCCTGACGACCTCCTCTGTTCCAGTGGGAGCAGCGAAGGGGTCAGAGGGGCAGGATGTACGTCCTGGATCCACTGCCTCCTGAGGGTGACGCTGGGCAAGTTGGTGTGCTTCTGTTTTGTGGATTCAGGATGGAAGTTCAAAGAGACTAGAACTGCGGAGTCAGACCTCGTCTGGCACACTTGAGGGCTGACCAGGTGCTGTGGGCAATTAGCTATGTGTGGGTGCAAGTCGCCACCGAAGTGGGAACAGGTTTGCTGTGTACGGAATCTGAGACCCTCTAACTACAGCAAAGCCTGACAGTGGAAATGTCAGGCTGACAGATGCAAAGCTGTATCAGGGAGGATGTGGGAAAAGAGGCACAGACTGTGGGTGGGTCGGGTCCGTACAGCAAGGCGGGGGCGGGGGGGCAGGAGGCCTCCGTCTAGGTACTGGGGTTGACATTCCAAGTGCGGTAAACGTGATCCCACAATTTTACCTCCCAGAGTTACTTTGGGAGCTGTGTGCAGTCGATGACTGTAGCACAAATGACCAAATCAGAGGATTTAAAATCAGTTCCCAGCTCTGCCGCGAACCCCTGTATAGCCTTGGAACTTGGATCCAAAATTCCAAAGAGGGGATTTGACAGCTCCTGCCTCAGAGAGTGGCATGAGGATTCAGGAAACACAAGAGGGGACACCCTTTTCCATGTGGCACAAAGGGAGCCCTGGAGCGCACTGCTGGAGGCTCCCACTAGCGAGCACCACTGGGGTGGAGGTTAGTGGGCCCATGCAGCTTGGGGGTGGTTATGATGGTTTCACCCGTCTCCCTGGGTGGATATTTATTATAGTAGCATGATTTTTTATATTGTTGAATAGTCGTGCAACCTTCCGAGGTATGGATAATGCCTCCCGCTTTTTTGGAAGAAGATGCAGAATTTCCACGTGATCTGGCACCTTTTCCAAATTATGGGATGGACTGGGCATTCTGACACAAATCTGCAAGACTCAGGATCCACCGTTGATCCAGGAGAGAGGAGGGCCTGGGGGGACTTGTTGGGAGACAGGAATCTGAGAGAAGAGAGATGGGGAGTCGAAACTGATGAAGGGGAAAAGCAAGCATCAGGGAGCCTGGGAGCAGCTCTGATCCTCAGCGGTCATCAGAAAAATGACCCTTCCCCCATCACATTGCCAAAAAATTAAAGTGTTTGATAATTATCAAGTGAGGGGATGTTCATGCATTGCTGGTGACAGTCACTTTGGAATTTGAGAGTATCTATTACTATTTTCAATGTTTGCACCGGATGACCCAGCACCATCCCTTCCTCGTTTCTTCCCTGGGCCCGGGGAGACGGATAGGGGGCAGCTCTCTGCGGAGTTGTTCATGTCGTGCCATTGGAGAGGAACATTCTGTGGCTTCTGACGTGTACTGTGGAGCATGACTAGGAATGAGCAGGATCTGCATGTGCTTTGTGGAAAGGACCCGCACAGCCAGTGTGCCCCGCCGCCCATCACGATGAGGCTGTTGATGTAAATTACACTAATCCTGGTGATAACAGTAACCTCGCGTGCAAACTGTGCTCTCAATGCTGGGCACCAAAGTCGGCCTCAGTGTGGCACAGCGCACAGTCTGACGTGTGCGGCTCACTGGATTCTGATACATGTGTGTGCTGTGCCAGCCACTCTCTGAAGACACCACCGCTGTGACCTCTAGCTCTGGGCCCACCTTCCAGCAGGTGGACCGCCCAGTGGAAGGCCACTGAATAGCGTGCAAATGAAATCCCACAGAACGTACTCTTTCACATCTGGCTTCCTCACTGAGTCACTTGACACACTGGAAGACTTTGTCTTTTTCTTTGCCGTGTAGCATTTCTTCATATTCATACATTGCACTTAGTTTCTGTGTCCTCCAAGATGGGCATTCCGGCTGTTTCAGGGTTTGGCCCCTGCAGATAAAGTTGTGGTGACTGATGGTGTACATGTCTTTATGTGGCCATAGGCATGGAAAGTGGAAGTGCTGGGTCACCCTCAGTCTTTGTCGATATGGCCAAATATTCCCCAAAGTTGATTGTACCAATTATATTACAGCTTTGATAAAACAAAACCTGTTTATAAAGGATCCAGGAGGCCAGAGGGGACCAGATTTGGGAAGAGGGTGGCTGTGGCTTTATCTAGGCTTACTTTGTTTTTTTTTTAAGGAAAATGTATTAATGCATTTGGGGGTAATTAAAAAGGAATTTTAAAGCATGTATAGTGGAAGCTGTGCCTGGCACTGGGCTCACCCCTGGGCTTGCCTTCTCTGTGGTCAGGTACGGCCAGATGACAGCAGGCAGCTACTGCTACATTGGTCCCCAGGGAATCGTCCACGGCACAGTGGTGAGAAACAGGGCCATGCCTGGCTGCTGGGGGCGTGGGAGGCTGGTGTGCAGGAGTGGAAGGAAACACCTGCTTCTTCTCCTGGCAGCTCACCTTGTTGAATGCTGGCAGACGGTACCTGGGTGTCAAGGATCTCACTGGGAAGGTCTTCGTCACCTCTGGGCTGGGCGGAATGAGTGGTGCTCAGGCCAAAGCCGCGGTCATCGTGGGGTGCATCGGTGTGATAGCAGAGGTGAGCCAGCAGGCCCTCCACCCCTGCCCGCATGCCTCCTCCCTCAATCTAGAGCCACTCCCACTCATGGCATCTCGTCCCTCGCCATCCCAAAGCCTCCCAGATGGATTCCCAATGTGGTGCATGTGTGCTGTCTTCAAAGTGGCCATCACCTTCCATGGTCAACATCTGCATATGCTCTCCATGAACCTGACCTTCTTCTTCTTTTGTTTTTTAAATATTCTATTTATTTATTCATGAGAGACACACACACAAACACAGAGGAAGAGACACTGGCAGAGGGAGAAGCAGGGTCCCTGAGGGGAGACTGATGCAGGACTCAATTCTGGGTCTCCAGGATCACACCCTGAGCCAAAGGCAGACGCTCAACCACTGAGTCACCCAGGTTTCCCTGAACCTGACCTTCTGTGGGCACTGCTTCCCTTTATCCCACCGAGTCCATGGAGTACAGCTGGGGGATAATAAATATGGATAAATGAACACGGACTTCCCCAACTCAGACGGGTCACTGTCAGATGGGGGAAGCAGACATCAGTAGAGGTGTGTGCAGGAGGCTTTTGCTCAATGGTTCTCATGGCTTTCTTTGGGAATGCCAAGGAAAGGAAGGCAGGCAGGAAGAGGAGGTGAGGAGCTTTAAGACAAGCCTGGGTTGGGATGGAGGGTACCTTCTCATGGGAAGTGTATCACCTGCTTTCAGGGGGACAGGGAATGGCCCAAGTGTCCTTGCATAGGTGTCTCTTAAAGTAATTTGTATTTAAAATAATCAATATGCCATAGTGGCACATTTTGGTGGGTCTGCCCTTGGCCCCTACATGGAAAATAAGTTATAGCAACTAATGTGAGCTTTCACGGAGCACATCCTCTGGAACCTGCAGGAAAACAGCCTGTTTTCAGAAAGCCTTGACTTCCCCTTGCCCCATCCTCAACCCTCATCCTTATCTACTTTCCCCTGTATCTTCAAAAAGTGTTTGCCACAAAGAGAACCCTCCGCAACTATTTGTAATAAAATTCCCAAATAGTAAATAAGCAATCGAGAGAGAGAGAGAGAGAGAGAGAGAGAGAGGAGAGAGAGGAGTCTTGGTGATACACACTTTGTGATTTACACTTAGGTGATACTAAGCCTATTTCACACATTCTTGTACTGCTTAGGAGCCCACCTGGAGGGATGCCTGGGTGGCTCGGTGGTTGAGTGTCTGCCTTCAGCCCAGGGCTGGATCCCAGGGTCCTGGGATCGAGTCCCACATCGGGCTCCCTGCAGGAAGCCCGTGTCTCCCTCTGCCTGTGTCTCTGCCTCTCTATGTGTCTCTCATGAATGAATAAATAAAATCTTTAAAAAAAAGGAGTCCCCTTGGCTGCATGTAATGGAAAATCAAACTACAACAGCTTCCACAAATTGGGTTTTATTTTTCTCACACAGCCAACAAGCAGTGCTGGCATTGGTTCAGCAGCTCAGTGATGTCAGGGCCAGCATCTGTAGATTGTCTTGGGTTTCCCTCACGGAAACAAAATGTTTGCCCAGACATCCCATCTCCATTTAAGGCAGGAACAAGGGAGAAGGGAAGTGCCACCTATGACTGACTCTCTTTCAGCAGGAAAATAACATAAGAAACCCCTTCTGTTACCCCATTGGTCAATATTGGATAAAATGGAAGTTCTTGTCCAAAAGGGAGCCTGGAGACAGTGGAAAGAGTAGCTGTGGTTTGCTTGGACTGGGGCTGAGCACAATGTCACCCCCAAAATTCGCGTTCTGTGGGTAAGGATGACAGGAGGGGGAATAGATACTGGAAAGCAGCTCGCAGCGTCTGCTCTGACGCTGCGTTATGAAAGTGGGTGACCTACATGGGAGATGGCTTCTTCCTAGTGGAGGCTGACCCACCCGGTAAGGGCGGCCCCGTGTCTCATGGTCCCAGGTGGATAAAGCTGCCCTCATGAAACGCCACGAGCAAGGATGGCTGATGGAAGTAACGGACAGCTTGGACCACTGCATTGAGAGACTCAGGTATGGTGCAGGTAAAGTGGGGAGACCACAAACAGGGGCCTGGAGGCTGGGCTGACTTATGTGGGCCTGTGAACCGCCTGACACTTGGTCATAGGTGGTATCTCCCTGAGTGACCCCGCAAGGGGCACGCAGTACCAACATCTCAGGACCCAAAGTGGGGCTTGAACCACAACCCCAAGATCAAGAGTTTCAGGCTCTACTGACCGAACCAGCCAGGCGCCCCTTCTAATTCTGTTAGGGTTTCTCGCTGGTGTGCAGGAGGCCCTGGAGTTCCCACACTTGCTGCTAAATGGTTTTCTGGATATTCAGCCACAGTTTTGCAAAGATGGTGCCCTGTATTTCTCACTGTTGTGGCCTCAGCCCAGAGCCTGGTACATAGTAGGTGCTCACCTAATCTGTCGGTGAGGGGGAGGTGAACCTTTGAAAGATGCAATTGTTCCTCAGGGAGGCTCTGGGCTGGGGATAAGCTGATGTGCCTCCCCATTCACGCCCTGGTTGTCGCGGTGCAGGGGGTGGAGACTGGCAACATTTTCCTCTGGTTTGATGTCTTCCAGAGGTATTTTAGTGGGAATGGGGGCAGGATTGCTCTGGGGGCTGCTGATCCAATGCTGCTTTGTTTGTTTGCTTGTTTGTTTTAGAGAGGGGAGGGTGCAGGCACGTGCAGACACACACACACACACACACACACACACACACACACATGACAGGGGACAGGGTCAGGAGGCGCAGAGGGAGACCAAATCCTAGGCAGACTCCGCACTGAGCACAGAGCCCACACCAGGGCTCAATCTCATGACCCTGAGATCACGACCACCCAAGCCAAAATCAAGAGTCGGGCCCTTAACCTACTGAACCCCCAGGTGCCCCGTAACCATCTTTGGTGATGTCTACAACTTTAGGGTCACCTTGCAGGAGTTCCAGAAGGATCCCAATCAGAGCACTAACAGCAACAGCACAGACTCTGTGCATCCCCCTGAGAAGGCTTGTCACTATTGTCATCTCGGTTTTCTCCTCTGGGGCATTCTGCTCTGCTGTTCTCCTTACAGTTCTGGGTCCTCAAAGGACATGCCTCAGGGGTCCCTAAACATCAGGCCCAATGCTGACACACAGAGCTTTCGGTGACCTCCCGGGTCTCCTGCATTCTTGCCAGCTTGGTGTTGGTGGGGGTGGATAGCTGTGGGCAGGTGCGATGGGCCATCTGCTCTGCTCTGTGCCCTTCTAGAGAAGCAAGAAAAAGGAAGGAGGTGCTCAGCCTTGGTTACCATGGCAATGTGGTGGATCTTTGGTAAGTGTGGGATGGGAGTTGGCAGCCTTGGGGACATTGGGTGAACCTCCCCCTCCAGATAAGTTACCCATGGTGGCCATGTGCTCCCTGGACACAAAGCTGCCAATGTGCTGTGCGTAATGCTCCACTCCCGGATCCTGGCCTGAGCTCACATCAGCTTTCCTGCAGATGTTCTCTTGAGAGAAGAGGGCAATCCCCTCCTGGCTGGTCCATGAACTCAGGCCCTACATGTCCCTACCCCTTCTCCAGGCCAGTGCCGCCCTGCATCAGTCACCCCTCATCTTTCCCAGGGAGCGCCTAGTCCACGAATTGGACACCACGGGGGAGCTCTTGGTGGACCTTGGATCAGACCAGACATCTTGCCACAACCCATTCAATGGTGGTTACTACCCTGTGCAGCTGGGCTTCACAGAGGCCCAGAGCCTCATGGCCTCCGACCCTGCTGCATTCAAACACCTAGTCCAGGAAAGGTGATGAGGTCCCAGGGCTACTCTGGGGATGAGGAGGTGGGGCGGGCACACAGCAGGCAGGAGCTTTAGGACTGGGTGGCTCTGACCTCTGCCGGGTTCTCCAGGCCCAACTGTGTAGCCTTACTCTCCCCTGTCTGATGGGATGGAAAGCTGGCTGAGCATCATGGGGTGTGGTTGGGGGGTGACAGTGGTGAGCACAGGGGGCCTGCTCTCAGAACCTCACAGGTGGGCAGCGCTGATCACTGACTGCCGGCCTCTTGCAGCCTGAGGAGGCAAGTCTCAGCCATCAACAGACTGGCCAAGGAGAACTTCTTCTTTTGGGACTACGGCAATGCCTTCCTCTTGGAAGCCCAAAGAGCAGGTGAGACACGACAAAGGTGCGGTGACAGGGTGCCGGCCTCCCCAGGCTGGGATGGGCCAAAACCCTGGCACTGGGCATGCTCCCTTCTTGCCAGCAAGAGTGCCCTGGCAGGTGCCAGGGGAATGTGGGAGCCACAGCATGCAGGATCCACTGTGGCCCTGACCAGGCCCTCTGAAAGCTGGTCCTGCCAGGTCCTTGGCCTCTGGGCCTCCATTTGCCGTCAGAACATCAGGTGCCACAAAGAGAGTTGGTATGATGCTTGAATAGAAGCTTCAGCTGGAAAGAAAAATATAGTTTAACTTTTCTGTGAAGGAAACTTTTCTTTTTTTAAATTTAAATTCCATTAATTTACATATAGGGTATTATTAGTTTCAGAGGTAGAGGTCAGTGATTCATCAGTCTTCTGTAAAGCCAGGGTTCATTACATCGAGTGCCCTCCTTAATGTCTGAAGGAAACTTTTCTGTGAAACAGGTAGCTCATGCTAGAGGGTAAAGTTCAAAACGTACAAAACACACAGTGGGAAGTCGCCCTCCCAGCCCCGACCCTGGCACCAGGTGCCCCCCTGGAGTTGGAAGGTTCTGGTGTGCCAGTTGGAGCACAGGTGGGCCAGGCATCTGGGGGTAATGTGGATATGGATACGTCCCCACAGGGCCCCACACCAAGGGCAGCACTCACTGACTCCCTTCTTTTTTTTTTAATTGGAGTTGATTTGCCAACATATAGCATGTCATCCAGTGCTCATCCCTTCTTTTATGTGAAAACAAACAGCCCTAGTGAGGCTTCCCTATCAAAACAGAGCACTTCCATAGTCTTTCCCTGGCCTCTGTTGAAACTGCCGTCTCAAGAGGGGCATGAGTCCCCGCCTTGGGTGGGGTTGCCAGCCCTCAGACCCTCAGGCTGATTCTGTGCTGCGGGTGCTCTGACCACAGGAGCTGACGTGGAGAAGAAAGGCACCAACAAGACAGGATTCCGCTACCCCTCCTACGTGCAGCACATCATGGGGTAAGTGATGCGGTGCTGGGCACTCAAGCTGGGGGAGTCCTCGATAGGGAGCCACGGGAGGGAACCAGGGAGACCAGCCTGGGGTGGAGGCCTCAGGGTCAAGCCAAGAAGTTTGGGCTGAAGCAACACAGGGTGAGGGGATGGGAGGCCTCACAATGCTCCTGGAAGTTTGCCAGCCCATCTGTGTACCTGATGGGACCAAGGAGGGAGGCAGGGGGCATGGGGAGGAGCAAGTCAGCTGTGTCCTTGGTTCACCTCAGGTGAGGAGGTGGAGGCTCAGGGGGCTACCAGGCAAGGGGTCCCCCCCGACCAGGGGCTGGTGAAAGCAGGACCTGAGGCCACCCAGGAGCATCATTTCACCCAAGGCAAACCTGACCAAGTCCCCACATTGTCTGTTTCTCCCAACTACATTGTTTTAGTTCATAGACTTTCAGGTTGTCTGTGTGACAGCACTGAAAGAGAAAGTGTGCCTGTGTCCCTGCCCCCTGTTCCCACGGAAAGAGGGGGTGTAGATCTAAAAGGGAGGACAGAGGGGGTGTAGATCTAAAAGGGAGGACAGAGGGGGTGTAGATCTAAAAGGGAGGACAGAGGAGGGTGTAGATCTAAAAGGGAGGACGAGGACCAGAGGGAGGGGGAAACACTGAGGGGAGGGAGGGGACTGCGGGGGAGGGGAGGAGGGGGAGGAGAGGAGAAGGAAGGGAGAGGGTGCTGGGCGGGGAGGAGAGGAGGAGGAAGGGGGGTGCTGGGGGGGAGAGGAGGGGGAGGGGCTGTGGGGGAGAGGAGAAGGAAAGAGGCAGAGGTGGAGAGGGGAAGGTGGGGGCTTGTGGGGGAGAGGAGGAGGAAGGAGGGGCTTCCGGGGGGGGGGGGGGTGAGAACTGGGCGGTGGCCTCTCCACCTGCTGTCCAGGTGGTGGCTCAGGGGCCACAGCCGGGACTCTGGATCTGACACTCTGTTCACTGTTGGTGCCCATAGGCCAGGCGCCCCCGCGCTCCCCGCAGCACACGACCTACAGGTTCTGGAGCATCTGTAGGCCTCCTCCCTCAGTTCGGGGTGACACAGGCCCAGCCAGTGGGTGCGGCCAGGCTAGGAGGCCCGAGGCATGCGTCACTTTGTCCTTGCAGGGACATATTCTCCCTGGGATTTGGGCCTTTCCGCTGGGTCTGCACATCAGGGGACCCCCAGGACCTGGCAGTGACAGACCAGCTGGCCGCGTCTGTGCTGGAGGGGGCGGTCGCAGATGGAGGTGAGGCCGTGGGACGGGGGCGGGGGCCAGTCTCAGGGCCTGGGTCAGAGCTCCTGCAGTGGCTGGGGCTTCTCCGTTGAGGCAGCTCGGCTCTGCTTCCCACAGGAGACCTGCACCCCGTGGTTCACCTCCTGCTCTTCCTGGGGGACATGACCTGTCAGTTATCTGCCTTCGTCATGGAGCCGAGGCAGCAAGAACCGCTGTCCTAGCTCCGACTCCCACTTCTCTGAAGCTTTTCCGGGTCCCGGGCACTTTGTCTCCACATCTCTCTGCAGGTCCTTCGGCCTTGGCTGCTGGTTTTCAGTCCCCACAGGCCGTTCCCCATCTGCCCACATCCAGGCTAGGTGGCCTGGAGGGTCCTATTCCCCGGATTCAGGGCTGGAAATCCAGGGCAAGGGGAGCAGGTACCTGTGTGGGAGGAGCCAGGCAGGGTGCACCTGCTGGTAGCCGAGGGGCATATGCTCTCAGGGCTGCTGATTTCCAGCGAGGCTCCGAGGAGCAGCAGCAGAGTTTCCCCCAGGCAGGTAATCCCAAGAGCATAGAACCTCGTAAAAGATGGGAAAGTAATGACACAGTGATGACTTACGAACATCGCCTTCATTTTTAATTTAAAAATTTAAAAAGTGTGAGTTTGTTTAACTGAAATTTTAATGATGTGTGTGTTAATGACTATGTCACACACTTCCTGAAGATTCAGGGCTGCTCTGGTGAGCTGGTGGGAGCAGCTCCAGAGCAACACAGCTACCACCTGACTCTGCACGCCCTCCACACTTCAGCCAACTGGCCTGCCTTACTGGGATAGGCCAAGCTTCTTTCTGCCTCAGGGCTTTTGCTCTTGCCATTCCCTCCACCTAGAACACTGTTCCCGCAGATCTTTGTGTAGCTACTTCCTTCTTAGCATTTAGGATGTAGCTTGATCATTACCTCTGCAGGGAGGCCTTTGGTCCTACACTTTGAATTCCTTCACTACACTTTGAATTCCTTCATGGCCCATTGAAGTCTCTGTTCCAGTGCCCAGCACAGCAGCTGACATACAGTGAGGACTTAATAGATGTTTGAGGGATGGAGGTATCAGGCAGGGGGTTGCACACATCCGTGCGTTAATTCGTGTGATGGTTTGCATCACTGGTTCTGGAAGTCAGACGGCCTGGGGTAGTGCTGGGGCTGGGGGCTTCCCGGCCCTGTGTCTGGGCTCCATGAGGATTGCAGAACAGGTGTCTGTGCTGAGCGGCTGCCAGAGGGAGGGCCTGGTTCTGAACCCCACTGGATAGCAGCTCCCGATGCCTGGACACCCCCCTTTCTCCCTGCAGTGAACCCAGGCGTGAAGCTGCAGTATGCAGACAACATCCGCTGGATCCGAGAAGCCGCCAAGCACCGGCTGGTGAGGACTTGGCCTGGTGGGAAGCAGGGGCAGACCCTCAGCTGCCCTCTCTGAGGTGGGGTGCCACGTGCCGTGCCCAGGCTGGTAGATGGGAGCCCCGAGATGGTGCCAGTGCACCTGTGAGACAGCTCTGGCCTCCCAGGAAGCGGCAGCAGCATCTCACCCAGCAGGCCGCCAGACGAAGAAGCCCGAAGCCTTTCTAAAGGTGGCCTGGGGCCCTAGGGCACTGACCAGGGTCAGTTAGGGAGTCGCTCACCCAGTTACCCCACAAATAGCTCTCTTAAGTCAGGGCTCCTGGCTTCTTGGCTGTGTGACCTGGGGCAAGTGGCTCAGCCTCTCTGAGCCTCCCGTCTCATCTGTGCAGTGGAGATACTGGACATGGTGGACACCTGAGCTGTGGTGGCGCGCATGCTTGGAACAGGCCCTCTGGGACAGTCTGTGCACGGGGCATCGCTGGGGTCAGGGTCGAGTAGAGGGCACGCTGCTGCCTCATGTCTGGGGGTGCACTCATAAGCACATAAACATGAATTGAGGCAGTGCCGGCTGGGGACTGCTTTCTACAGACCCGTCAGGAAGGTGTCACAGAGGAGCTGAGTTGTGAGTCTAGCTCCAGATGCTGGAGCGGCCACATGACCGTCAGGGGAGGCAGAGGACCAGCCAAAGCACAGGCCGCGAGGCGGCAGCCGGCTTGGTGTGCTGAGACGAACGGAAAACGGGCAAGTGGCTCACAGGCCAGGCCTCGATGGCCAGACACTACCACCGTGTCCCTAGGGCCAGAGAGGGACCCCCTTGAGCACTGCCCCGGGTCCTGGGCTTCTGTCCCCAGCCCCACCCCACCGAACTCCTCCTTGGCCAGGGGTTTGCACCCGTGTTTCAGCCACAAAGCCCCCATGCAACAGAGGTCTCTGAGTGCTCAGAGTCTGAGACACCTGCCTTGAACTTGGGGATCTAGGCCATGGGGAGGATGGGGCTGGAGTGGAAACGTGTGGGGCCCAGCCAGAGGCAGCCTGGAGGGGAGAAGGACCCAGCCCTGAGGGAGGGGCACTCGCAGAGCAGGAAGGGACTGGCGGGAGGCGGGGAGGACGGGGGTGTAGGGAGCCCTCTGGACGCCGCTCCAAGGATACCTGGGCCATCTTTCCTGAGTTTAGCTGACGTTCTGTGGAGGTTGTATTCTCCCCACTTACCTCACACTGCCCTTTGCCTCAGGAGCGATGGTGATGGCAGAGGGCTGCCCGTTATTGACCTTCTAGCTGGGCGCCTTGTAGGGTGTACTCGGCTGAGCCGGCCAGCCTGTGCCAGTTCCTCCTCAAGTTTCTTTTGTCTGGATCCAAGACGTCTGCAAGTCTCTGCGGTGCTGATTTATACTATCATCCTTCCCACAGGGCTGTGGCCACTGGTGTGGGAGCAAGGCCAGTAGTTAGCAAGCGTGAGGGCGGAGGAAGCAGCTCAGCCGGCCGCGCTGGCCGGCGCCAGGGCCCCGGCTGGGCTCTATTTTCAGGCCCATGGTCCGGGTGGGCTGGCTCCACCACCAGCTCCTGAACCTTACACCCTGTTCCAGGATGAGTGGCCAGGCAGCTCAGGGAAACCCCTACATCCTCTTTGGAGAATCCAGGGTTTCTCAGCCTTGGTGCTCCTGACGTTTGGGGCCAAATCATTTCTTTTTTCAATTGTGGCAAAACGTACGTTACCATAACGTTTTGCATTTTACCCATTTTTAAGGTACAACTCAGTGGCTTTAAGTACACTTACATTGCATGCACCCGTCACCACCATCTGTCTCCAGACGTTTTCACTTCCCCAAGCTGAAACTCTGTCCCCATGAAACATGACCTCCCTCCCTGCCCCCTCCCCCAGCTCCTGGCAGCCACCACTCCTCTAGGGACCTCATGCAGGGGAATCATGCAGGACTTGTCCTTCTGTGACCGGCTTCTTTCACTGAGCATGATGTCCTCAAGGTTCATCCACTCTGTAGCCTGTGTCAGAATTCCCTTCCTTTTCTTTTTTTTCAAAGATTTTATTTGTTTATTCATGAGAATACACAGAGAGGAGAGAGAGAGAGAGAGAGAAAGAGAGAGAGTGAGAGAGAGAGAGAGGCAGAGACACAGGCAGAGGGAGAAGCAGGCCCCATGCAGGGAGCCCGACGTGGGACTCCATCCTGGGTCTCCAGGATCACGCCCTGGGCTGTAGGCGGCGCTAAACTACTGAGCCACAGGGGCTGCCCTCCCTTCCTTTTCAAGGCTGAGTAATATTCCACTGTCTGCATAGAACGTATCTCTTTTGCTTATCTGTTTATCCGTCAATGGACGCCTGGGGTGCTTCCACATTTTAGCTATTGTGAGTAATGCTGCTGTGAACCTGGGGGTGCAATACCTGTGCCAGGGCCTGGGGGCTGAATATGACCTTATCACGGGGGAATGTTGTGGGATGTTTGGCAGTACTACCCCCATGCTGGCAGCACTCAAACGTGTCTCCAGTTGTTGCCACATGTCATCCTGGTTGAGACCACTGTACCACACAAGGATTCCTACCATCCTGAGGGGCTGCATCCTGGTGAGTGGGTCCACAGGTGCTCGGCTGTGCCACCTACCACCCATGTGGTCATGGGCAGGTCACTCAGCCTCTGTGCCCCAGTTTTCTCATCCATAAAGTGGAACCCAGGATGAGAATTATTAGCACCTTCTTTATACATTCACTAATGGGTGAATGTGCAGAGTACTTGTAGTTGTGCCAGGCACAATCCAAATTTGCATTAATTATAAAAATAATATTATTTTTATTGGAAGGACTCAAGCAGGGATATGAGGTAACATCCCTAGAGTCAGAATCTTGGAGCCTCTTCCTGGGGTTAACCCTGGAGGTGCTGCATCTCAGAGGGATGTCTGGGGACCCAGACTGCATGTGGACATGCAGGGAGTTGGCGCGGCAGCCTAGTAGTCTGGACATGAGGGCCCACCTCAGGCCCACAGACCATAGAGCTACCATACACCTTGGGGTCCTCCAGGACCTCCCTAAAGGGGCCCATCTGGCTGCTGGTGGACCTGTTACCCAAGTCTCCCATGGCATGTCCCTAGGCCATTGAGGTGCTTCTTCTCTACTTTTTCTCTGCAGGTGGTGGGGTCCCAGGCAAGGATATTGTACTCAGACCAAAAAGGCCGTGTGGCCATCGCTGTGGCCTTCAACCAAGCCATCGCTCGTGGGAAGATCAAGGTGACCAGTCCTGTGCTGCAGGCAGGAGGCCCCCTATAGGCTCCTTTCCATCAGTGCTGGCACGGCCCTAAGGCCCCGTGCTCTGTGTTGGTGTCAGAGGAGGGGCAGGTACCTGGGGACCAGGAGTGATAAGGCCTGTCCTCAAACCCAGCCTCTGGTATGTTCCCTGCTGTGTGATCTTGGGCGAGTCAGATGCCCTCTCTGAGCCATCTTCTGTTACAAGAGAATAATATTAACCTCAAAGCCTAGGTATGAGGATCAAGCGAGTCATCAGTTCTTGAATTATCTTTTTTTAACAATTATATTTTTATAAACCATGACAAACTTCCCTGGCTTTCTCCCACATTCCCCCCAGTCAGCCGGCCCACGTGGAGGACACAGAACTCTGGGCACACTGGTTTGGAGGGCACTCTTGCTTCTGTTCTGTAGGCCCATGCACAGAGTTCTTGCTGGTATCCCCGTGTTTGGGAGTGTTAATGATCAGATGTGAAAGGGAAATCAGGTTGAATGAACATGAAGCCTGTCCTGGTGGCTGGTTCTGGTGGCAGCAAGGACAGCAGCCCCCAGCCCATCTCAGGGAGCGCTGCCAGAGCACCCTGCTCCATGTGCTCTGGAAGATGGGCAGCCTGCCAGGACATCTCTCCAGGCACCCTCATATCCAGGTGTTAGGCCTGGTTGGCACAGAAAGCCATTCATTCCACCTGCTTGATTGAGCACCTCCTCCATGCCAGGTTTGTCGTGAGGTACTGGGGACCAGTGGCAGAGAGCAAAATAGACAGGATCTGGCCTCATCTACTCACTAGGGAAGGGAAACTGATGGTGCAGGACAAAGGCATAAATTCAGAGGGAAATGAGATGGTGATGAACATAACAAGAAACTGAATGTGGGTGATGGGGTGGGGTGCTGGCTTAGAGATGTCAAGGAGGGGTGACATGGTGGGGGCAAGTGGTGACTTTGGATGGGTAGGGGTGACAGGGTGGGGGTGAAGGGGAATGAGTGGTGACTTTAGATTGGGTAGGGTTGAGTGGTGACCTTAGATGAGGTGGTCAGAACAGACCTTCTGAGTTGCTGGTGAAGAACTGAGACCTGAATACCTGGAAGATGCTAGAATGCCTGGGGGTTAGCAGTTCAGAGCACATGTGAAGAGCAAGCTTGGCCTGTTTGTTCAAGGAAAGGAGAAGAGAGCCTCCCATTCAAAGCAAGGGGAGTTTCCCTTCCAGCAAGGCACCTCTTCCTGCACAGGGAGCCCGGTGGACCTGTCCTTAGCCACGGCCCCACTCAGCCTTCACCAGGGCTGTCTGTCTGCCCCTTTTTTTAGAGCGCAGATGCAGGGGAAAGCCCAGACTCTAGCATACTGCATGCGGATCAGTCCCAGCCTGTCCACTGTCCAGCTCTAGGGCATTGGGCAAGTTTCTTCTCCTCACTGGACCTCACTTTCCTGTCCATGTAATAGGCATACCTCTCTGGATAGAGTTGTCGAGACTGCCCAGGGCGCCAACGCAGGCATAGGGCACGGGTGGCCTTCACAGAGAAAGGACCCACCCCTGTGAGATCTGTTAGTAGGGATTGGAAGCCATCAGAAACACCTATGCTTCCTCTTGTTGAAGAAGGTCTGTTTCCAGGAAGAGGGACCCAAAGGGCTCCCGGTGTGTGCCAGGAAGCTATGGTGGACACCATTGCTGACATCTCATAACCTTCCCTGCTGCAGGCGCCAGTGGTCCTGAGCCGAGACCACCATGACGTGAGTGGCACAGACAGCCCCTTTAGGGAGACCTCCAACATTTATGATGGCTCTGCCTTCTGTGCAGGTGAGGAAGACAAAAAAGTCTAACAAAATTTTGTTAATGTTGGATTTGAATTTGTTTAAAAATCAATAGACTCATTTATTCAGTCATAAGGCTCCAAAAAAAAAAATGTTCTGGCATCTGAGAGACTTGGCATTGGGTGACCAGCCCAGCACACAGGTGTTTCTGGGAACTGGGATTTCTGGTTTTAAACTGGGCTAGTGCCAGGCAAAATGGGACAGTTGGATGCCCTAGACTTGGGTGTGCACCTGATCCTGTCACTTGCTGAGCGGTCTTCAGCAAGGCATTTAAAGTCTGAGCCTCAATTTACTCATATGTAAAATGGAAATAATAGCACCTACTTCAGAGATGAAGAATGAAATGAATTAATATGTGTGCAGTTTTAGGTCAGGGTCCTGCAGGCAGCACTCAATGAAGATTATCTGCTATGGCTGCTGTTACTCTTCTGCTTCTAAACCCACTACAGTTATAACCATCACAGAGGCTGCTGGATTCTAGTCCTGGCATAGCTTGCTCATTCCCAACACTTGGGGGCTCCTTCCATCATGGATGGGATCCCAAGGAAAAGAGGGGTACCCTCAGGAACCCCATCTGTATCATTTTTTCAAGGAGTTGATATATTTCATATAAGTTATCAAATTTATAGGTATAAAGTTGTATACCTTTATCTTTTTAATGTCTGTGGGGTCAGTTGTGATGTCTCCTCTGTCATTCCTGATATTGGTCATTTGTGTCTTCTTTCCTCTTGATCAGTCTGGCTAGAAATTTATCAACTGTATTGATCTTCCCCCAGAAAGAAGTTTCTAGTCTCATTCATTTTTTTCTATTGCTTTTCTGCTTCCAAATTCATTGATTTCTGCTCTAATCTTCCTTCTACTGGCTTTGGGTTTAACTTGCTCTTCTTTCTCTGGCTTCATAAAACAGAAGCTGAGGTTACTGATTTGAAATCTTTTTTTTTTTTTGACATAAGTATTTAATGCTCTGAATTTTTTAGCTGCTTTAGCTGCATCCTGCAAATTTTTATATATTTTCATTTTCTTTCAGTTCAAAATATTTGTTAATTTCTCATAAGACTTCCTCTTGGATTCATTGGTTACTTGGAGGTATCTTTTTTAATCAATTAATTTAAACTTTTTTTTTTTTTTTTTTTTTTAGAAAAAGAGAGAGGTGTGTGAGGCGGGGAGGGACAGAGGGGTAGAGAGAGAGAAAGAGGGAGAGAGGGAGAGAGAATCTTAAGCAGGCTTCACTCTCAGCATGGAGCTCAAAACAGGGCTCAATCTCATTAACCTGAGATCATGACCTAAGCTGAAATCAAGAGTAGGACATTTAACTGAGCCACCCAGCCACCCCTAGAAGTATCTTTTTAAATTTCTATGTTTCAGGAGATTTTTCAAATACTTTCTTACTGACTTCAGGTTTAATTCCATTATGGCCTGAGAACTTACTTTATATTTGTCTCTTCTTTTAAATTTGTTCAGGGTTGTTTTGTGGCCCAGAATATGGTCTATCTTGGTGCATTTGAGAAGAACATATGTTCTGCTGTTATTTGGTGGGTTCTACAGATATCAGTTAGGTCAGGTTGGTTGATAATGCTGTTCTGGTCATCTGGATCCTTACTGATTTTCTGCTTAATTATTCTGCAAATTACTGAGAGAGAGTGGTGAAATCTCCTGTGTTTGCAGATTTGTCTGTTTCTCCTTTCAGTAGTTACCTATCTTTGCTCCAAGTATTTTAAACCTCTGCTGTTGGGGGCGCCTGGGTGCCTCAGAAGTTGAGCATCTGCCTTTGGCTCAGGTCATGATCCCAGGGTCCTGGGATCGAGTCCTGCATTGGACTTCCCACAGGGAGCCTGCTTCCCCCTCTGCCTGTGTCTCTGCCTCTGTGTGTGTGTCTCTCTCATGAATAAATAAATAAAATCTTTAAAAATCAATCAATCAATCCCTGCAGTTAGGTGCATGCTCATTTTGGTTTCTGATGTCTTCTTGGAGAACTGACATCTTTATCATTATGTAATGTTCCTCTCTGTCCCTAGTTATATTCCTTGCTCCAACTCCCTGATATTAATATAGTTTATATTCATATCTATGGCCACTGTAACAAGATACTGCAAACTGAATGGCTTAAAACAACACAAATGTATTCTCTCACAGCTCTGAAGGTCAGAAGCCTAAAATCAGATTCAGTGAGGTAAAGCCAAGACATGGTCGGGCGTGACATCTCAGGAGGCCCGAGGGGAGAATGTTTCCTGGTCTTTATCAGGTTCTAGAGATGCATTTCTCCCATTTCACTGCCCAGCATAAGGAGGAGAGTGGTCGTAGGATTGTCTCTGATCTTCTCTGGGAGTACCTGCTTGGGTTTTTGGAGGGAGAGCTTGCTAGGACATGCACACCCCCTTTTATCTATGTCCTAAGGGCCTCAAGGTTTCAGGCAAGCTTATGCTTGTCCTTTAGCAATTTGTTAGACACACATGTAAGGTGACGAGCTTGGGTTCTGTTTCCCTGTGCAAGGGCCTGTATCTCCCCAGATCGTAATTACTTAGTTGCTGTGGAGCCTCAGTTCTCTGATGGGGTCAAGGACAGTCATTAATTTGTACTTTGTCCTCCACCCTTATTGGTTTTGCTTTGTTTTAAAGGTCAAAGTGCCTCTCTTTGGCTCTCTGTATCCATGAGCTAAAATCAGTACCACCACCCCTTTAATTCTTCCATGCTTTCTGCTTCTGGAGCACTTTGGCATTCAGTGCCAGAGTGTAACTATATGGAAGGACTCAGGTACTTGTCACTCCTCCGGCTTTGCTTAGCTCTGCAAACATAAGCTATTGCTATTTCGAGAGTCTGTCCTTTGTTCCCTATCTGACCTTCAGGCCCCCAGCCCGCCTCATTCAGGGAGTGATGGGTGGTGGCCTCTGTTTCCACAGACATGGCTGTGCAGAACTTCGTGGGAGATGCCTTTCGAGGTGCCACCTGGGTCGCTCTTCATAATGGCGGGGGTGTCGGCTGGTAAGGTTTTTGGAGAACTGGGTGCTGTGGGTGCCGGCTGGTGTAGAGGTCTCGGGAATTCCCTCGTGATCCTGGGCCCTGCCTCCCCTGAGCTCCCTCTGCTAATGGCTTTGCTGTGATGTTCTTCGTGTGAGCTGGAAATCACAGGACATGGCCCAGCCACTCTACCTTTCAGGGCCTCACCTGTCACGTGGGACACAAACGCTGTAAGAACCGTACCTATGCTTATCATATCAGTTTTCCCTTTGCTTTCACAGATGTTTTCCCAGGAATTCTCAGTGCCATCCTGGGCCAGGGCAGCTGGGCTGGGAGGCGGGAGACCTGGATTCTGGGCTCTCCTGGGGCCCTGGCTTACAGGTCTGCCCTGGCAGGCCTGTTTCTAGTCTGTGCCATGAAGAAATTGGGGTTTGTGGGAGGCTGATAGTTGCCATTCCAATGTGAAGGCAACTATCTGCTATAATTCTGCACCCCTAATTCTAACACGTGGGGGCCTTCCCACACCACCAGACAATTCTCTGACACAGTCAACTCTATTCTTACACTATCTGCTCAGAGATGGCACCAGATGCCACAGGGTAAGGGCCTGGTCCCACAAGGATGACACCATTTCAGGTGCCAGTTGCAAGTCTAGGTTGTCACCTGTGCATATGACCGACTGGCTACAAATCAATAGCTTCCCTGGGATCCATTAATTTGCTGAAGCAGCTCACAGAACTCAGGAAACCACTACCCTCACTAGATTACCACTTTATTACAAAGGATAGCAAAGGGTACAAGTCAACAGCCTGATGAAGAGATACATAGGGAGAGACCCCAAACAAAGCATCCTCTGTCCTTGCAGAGTTTGGGGCCTGGCACAGTGGCACGTGGAAGTGTTCTGTTCCCCAACCTAGACCTTCTCCAAACCTGTCCTTTTAGGTATTCATGGAGGCTTCATTATTTAGGCATGACTGACTAGATTATTGACCCCTGGAATCAACCTCCAGCCCCTCTCCCTCCCTGGAGGCCTGGGAGTGGGACTGAGCATGCCAATCCTGTAATGATAAGGTTGGCTCTGCTGGAAACTAGCACCCACCCCCCCACTCCTCAGAGGCCCTACGAGAGTCACCTCGTTAACATAACAAAGGATGCTTTATTTTATTTATTTATGTATTTATTTTTACGAAGGACACTTTAACTGCTCTCAATGCTTACAAAATTCCAAGTGCTTTAGGAGCTCTGTGCCAGAAATGGGACGAAGACCAAATATTTCTTATTCTAAATCACAATTATCACATCCACAAATAAAAAATGACTAATATTTATCATATACAGGCGATGTGGCAAGCATTCGCTAAAATTTTTGGATCTACTGTCTCACCTAATCTTAGAAGAAAATACATTTTACAGATGAGGAAACTGAGGCACCAGGAAGTTAATGAGCTGCAGCCGACCCAGGCCTCGCCTCTCCTCAGACCTTGGGAAGCTGTCAGGTCTGGGCTCTCGCCAAGGTGGACTGCCAGCCGTGGGGGCAGCAGGGGGTGCTGTGGCTCTGGGGAGGAGGGCAGCTCCTGGCAGGCTCGGAACTGACCTCTGAGTCCGTTCTGGCCAGCAGAGCTGGCCTTGCTCTCCAGGGCCAAGTCCCCAGCACTGGAGCTTCCCAGAGCATTGTGATGGCAGGCTTCGAGGCCAGAATTCCAAGCTGTAGCCCAGTCAGGCGGCTCTAATGAATGGAAAGTGTGACGGCAGTGCATGTTCTTTCCGATATGGGGGCTGGAGAAAACAGGAAGGAGAGTGCCTGGTTGTGGGGTACCTGACATTTTGTCCCTGGATTTGCTGAATTGGTGCTGGAGGTGAAGAGGATGAGGTTGGGTCACATGCCCAAGGCCACAGCTGGTGGCAGAGCCAGGATCTGAACCCAGATCTGTCATACCCCAGGAGTCACCTGTCATTGTCCACAGAGCCACAGAGGGCTGGAGGGGTGAGAGCAGAGCTGGCCTCAGAAAGCATCAGTGACATGAGGGCCTTGGGGCAGGACCCCCTGAATAAGGTGCTCCCAAGAGATGGAATGCTCCCCACCAATTCCCAAGTTGCTCCCACCCCCTGGCTCTCCCCAGGGTCTGCAGACAGGACTGCAGGAGGGCCACATGCGGGTGCCAACACCTGGATCCTGGCTGTCCCCGGGGGCTCTTTCAGAAAGTGCCTCAAATTCACCTTGGACTCCATCATGCTCACACACCCACATAATTTAATCCGTCCGATACTCCTGCAAGTCTGACTGCGAAATCAGCAGGGGAAAAAAATTTCAGCCTCAACCGTTCTGGCTCCGGGAAGAAATATCTTTCAACTTGTCAGCTAATTTTTTTTCTTTGTTCTATACAAATCCATTTCTAAGTTATGAGCTCTGTCTGCTATTTCTTGGTTTGTATTTATTGAGAGAGAGCAGGAGCAGGGGAAAGAGTGATCACTCCTTGCTGAGCAGGGAGCCAGATACAGGACTTGATCCCAGGACCCTGAGATCATGACCTGAGCTGAAGGCAGTTGCTTACCAGACTGAGCTACCCATGTGCCCTTGCTCTCAGTTTTTACATCTATTGTCTCCCTGTTTTAGAGCACTTACGTTTCCAAGACAGTCCGCATTGGGTGTGTGCTATCTTCCTCTTCCTCTGTCTTCTTGGAGCCCCTCTTTCTGGTTGCTTGCTTTTTTTTTTTTTTTTTTTGCTTTTTTTTTTTAATTGGAGTTTAATTTGCCAACATTTAGCATAACACCCAGTGCTCATCCCACCAAGTGTCCCACTCAGTGCCCATCACCCAGTCACCCCAACCCCCGCCCACCTCCCCTTCCACTATCCCTTGTTCATTTCCCAGAGTTAGGTGTCTCATGTTTTGTCACCCTCACTGATATTTTCACTCATTGGTTGCTTGCTTGAAGTCTGTCCTCATGCTGTCTGTCCAGTGGTCCTTGCTGTCTGCTTGTATTTAGAGAGGGCGCCCACACACAGTGTGTGCATGCACCTTTGGGCCATGGGCTGCAGAGCAGGAGAGGTCAGTGGTCAGTCTCTGGTTTTAGGCTGGCTGGTCTGCTCAGTAAATGCAGTTCCCGCCTCCTTGTAGAGAGGGTGTGGCCAATTCTGTGAGCTATTGGAAGGGACAGGGCTTCACTGTTGGGTGTTGAGACTTCTCAGTCCATGTTTTCATGGTCCCTCTGTTACCCTCAAATGTTCCTTGTGACCTCACAGCAAGATACAGCCTAGGGAGTCCACATCTTTGAGGAATAAATACATATATTTGGTCTGACATCCTTATCCTGATACCAACATTTTGTCCTCACTAAGCGATGTCTTAGAGAGCATCTCAAACTTGCATGTGCATAGGAACCCCTTGGAGAGCTTGTTAAAATGCAGAGTGTGACTGGTAGGTCTGGAGTGGGGCATAGATTTAGCGAATCTGGCTCCTGGTGATGCTGCTTCTGCTGGCCCAAGGATCACTCTAAGTATTCAGGGCTTGTGTTGCTCACTGCACTGTCTGTGCACATAAATCTCCTTGACCCCCCCCCCTCCCCAGTGCAGCAGGGGTGTGTAGTTTTGTGGCAAAATTGAGAGCATGGACTCTGAAGTCAATTTTCTGCACAAATTTGTTGAGCTTCGTTTTTTATCGACAAAATGGTCATAATGACGCAACTGCTTTATAGGCTGGTGGTGAAGATTAAACAGTGAATGGCTAACGAACGTTACATGCTTCTAGAGTTACATGCTAACTCATCTGACAGCCACAACAGTCCCCTGTAAGAAATAGATGCTATCTAGGTTTCAGAACAAGCTACTTTTGCAGGAGGACTGGGCTAAATGCATGTGCTAACCTGCCAAGAGCTACCTCTAGAGGACCCCGAGCAGTGCCTGGCAGTGTCATGCCTCCCATAAATGTTATCCTTTTTTTTTTTTTAAGATTTTATTTATTCATTCATGAAAGACAGACAGAGAGAGAGAGACAGAGAGAGAGACAGAGAGAGAGAGAGAGGGAGAAGCAGGCTCCAGGCAGGGACCCCGATGGGGGACTCAATCCCAGGACCCCGGGATCACACCCTGAGCCAAAGGCAGACGCTCAACTGCTGAGCCACCCAGGTGCCCCCTTAAATGTTGCTTTAGAAGACATACCTCTTCCTTCCCAAGTTAAGAAAAAACATAAAAACATGCTTCTAAACTTTATTTATCATATGCTTTTGACTTTTTCTTCCTTTAGTACATTTGGCATGAATTTTTCTTTATGTGACATAGGGCTCTACTTTTCTGGTTTTCTCGGAGGGACAGCTTGTTGTCCCAACTCCATTTGTGAGCAGCCCCACGTGCTCTGCTGATGGTGATGTTGCCTTTATCGTCTGTCTTCTTGGGCTCAGTGTGCCGAGGTGCCTCCGTGGGTAGGGATGGTTGAGGTCACATGGAGCTGAGTGGCTTTGCTCTCTAGCAGTCTGGGCTTCAGGCCCCCAAAACAGAAGATGAAGTTCTAATCTCCAAAAGTCCTCTCTTGTTGAAGGACACACTGAAGTCCTTGCTTGGTGACACTGGCTGGCATCTGCTTTCCCCTCTGTCATCCAACATCAGCCCCTGACAGGTGACCAATGATGACCCTGGATCCACTCGGAGGCTGGTGGATGATGTGACAGGAGCCTGCTGGTTGGCACAGGGCTGCCCAGCTGTGGGCACACACGCTGAGGGCAGGGAAGGGCTCAGTTTCCACACCTAGAGTGGGGTGTACAGCTGGCTCCTGCAGCAGAGGGCTCCCCACCTTCTTGGTGGGAACTGGCTGAAATTGTCAGTAGAGCCCAAACTGGGCAGAGAAGCCCATAGGCCTGAAGGATCTAGGGCTGGGGAAGCTAGGTGCACCTTTTGGGTGCAGGAAGGAGAAAGAGCAAATTTGCTGGGAGTTGGGACTGAAAGGCCAGATGCTGTGTTCTCAGGAGTTCGCATTGGGCAGTAAAGTCCTGGCAAGTGCCGACCAGAGGGGAGAGCATTTCCTAAGTATGTAACACAAGGGGTTATGAGAGGTGTAGTGATGCTAACTGAGCAGGAACGGCAGCCAGGCCCAGTGTAGGCCTTGATTGTGACACCAGGGGTGAGGATGAGGAGCCAGGAGTGCCAGGAAGGAGAGGGCACTCTCAGCTGATGGCTGGAACTGCAGGGCAAATGTGAGAAGTTGGATGGCATTAGCACACTTAACTAAGATCACACAACACCTTTTGAAGAAATGAATGAACACGTGGTCATATCACATCTGTGAGGTGGGGTGATCCAAATGGTACTCAGGGGAATCTGTTCGTTAGGAAACAAATACTGAAAATAAAGGAACTCAGCCTTCAAATCAAGTTATCAGGACCCCCAAATACACCTAAAGCAAGCTGAAAGAAGAGGTAAAGAAAATAAAGAGGGTAAAGAGAAATCTGGGGGGATGACAGTTGAATTGAGCTGCACAAGAGCCCCCCCCCCCCCCCCCACCGAGGAAGCGTATCTTTATGGGATGCACTCAGAACCGCAGAGAAGGTCACCTATGGGAGGGGACATGGTAGAGTGTCCTGATGGTGAGTGTGGGGTGGATGGGGTAAAGCATGAAGGGGCAAGTGGGGAGTGCAGAGCCCAGTGGGTCCTGCATCCCCAGGCTGGGAGAGGGCCGACGGCTTCCCGGGCTGGAGGGGCCAGCCACACCACCCTCCTGAGCCAATGCTTCCAATGGGTTCCCAAAATGTGTGTGCACTGCTGTGTGCTCCAGGCAGGGGCAAGCCTGGAGAGTGACCTGAAAATGTCTCTGCCTCTTGCAGGGGGGAGGTGATCAATGGAGGATTTGGCCTTGTGTTGGACGGGACCCAGGAGGCTGAGCAGAAGGCCAAGATGATGCTCAGCTGGGATGTCTCCAATGGAGTAAGTCACACCCAGGCCTTTCCACTGGCCTTCGCTGCAGACCTGAGAGAGACTCTGCTTCCTTCTTGCCCAGAAAACAGTCCCGCTGCTCCTGCTTACTGTTGTCTCCTCTCCAGCTACTGCTGGATCTCTCCCTCCATTTTGGGGGGCTGTTGCTGGCTCTCTTTTGTGTCTTCCTGCCTCTGAGCCTACTCCTCCAGGGCAGCCTCTGTCTGCATGGGGATGGGGGCTTCTCTCCCAGTGAGAAGATGCTGATGCTGATGCTGAGCTCCTCCTTTTAAAGTGCTTTCTTTCTAGCCTCTCTGAAGTCAGGTCAGAGTGGGCAGCTCTGCAAGGCCAGGCAGCGGTCACCCTCTCTGGAGTGCACATGTGCATGTGTCCGCGCGGGGGCCCACTCCTGCCTATGACCACTTCACAGGCCACGAGAAGGGGTGGGGGGCAGTGGTAATGGGGGGATGTGTGCTGGCAGATGGGAGGGTAAAGAGAGGGGTTCTGCATGCAGGAGCCCACACAGCTGGATGTTCGGTCAGGGGGTGAGCGTAAGAGAGAGGGTAAGAGGTCCCTGGAGGGGCTAACTCCACAGGGGCTCCCAGCAAGGGGGTAGTCTTCACCCCAAGGGCTGCAAACCAGTGAGGGGAAGGAGGGAGAGGCAAGCATGGCAGCAGGGAGGCCGGGGAAGCCCTGAGGAAGGAGGTGGAGAGAAGGGGAGGACTGGAGAGAGATTCTAAGGCGGAGCTGAGATGGAGGCAGATTCCCTGAGGATGGTTCCCAGACACCTGGCCTGGGGCCCTGGCAAGGAGGCGAGGTCTTTCTTGGACATGGGGCTGGGTCAAGGGATGGCCGGTCTCAGATGGGAGAGGCGGCTTATGGGCTACATAAGTGGTCCAGCCAGGAGAGGGAGGTCTGAGCTGGGGCGGGGGTGGGGGAGAGATGCCAGGGCCCCACACAGCACAAGGAGGGTCCCTGAAGCCAATGAGGGCGGGGACTTGCAGCCCAGCAGCAGGGTGTTCAGAGTGACCCCTGCGGGCCCTCTCCTCACCCTGCCACAGGTGGCTCGGCGCTGTTGGTCTGGGAACCAGAAGGCCTACGAGATCATCCGCCAGGCGATGCAGGATGACAAGGGCCTGGTGGTGACCCTCCCGCATGAGGTGGCAGATGAGCGTGTGCTCTCACAGGCCCTGCGGCCCTGAGATCCTTGGATCCCTTGTCCCCCCTTCATCCCTATCCCCACCTCACAGCCACACCACACCTGTCACTATACACCCTGGTCTCCTGGCTTCGTGGTTTCACACATGAGCCCTCATCTGGCCTCACAACACCCTGGAGGGTGTGCCGCTACCATGGGCATTTTATTTTACAAACGAGCCAGCAGAGAGCAGAAGAGATGGGACCGTTTGTCCCTGACCTCTGGGAACCCTGGATGGGCAGCAAAAGTCTTATCCAGGCCCAAATCCTCCAGCCCACCACAGAGTTGACTCCATTATCTTCTGCGGGGGGGGGGGGGGGGGGTGGTGCATGCCCCAAATACTGGGCATCAATCAAGTCCCTTCAAAGCCCCTGCCATTCCTTCTCCCACCAGGGGAGCAGGGTTTCCTTTGGCCTGGTTTTTATCACCACTCTGCCTCCTGTCTGCCTTCCAACCACACATACAGTTGCTTTTCGGTCTGCTGGCCTGTCTAGCTGTCTGTCACGTTCTTTCTGGACCTTGGTGCCTCCAGCTGTGAACCCAAGGAACGTGGCCAAGCCCTGGGCTCAGAGTGACCAGGGAGGAAGACAGGGATTAGGAAATAAAGGATTAGGAAAGAAAGGAAAGAAGCCATGGAAGGTTCATGGGGAGGGTGGCCATGGGTGGCCATGGATGGGGGTGGGGCTCTGCACTATAGACTCCATGGTACTTTGTGGGGGCGGGGTGGGGGTAGGAGAGAGGAGGGGCACCCCCATGGCTGGCACAGCAAGAAGCTCAAGAAAATGCAGCCCAGTCCCTTCAGAGGGAGTGCCTTCCGGACTCTGCTTGGGACCAGGTGTCCTGCAGGAGTCCTACTGGGCCTGAGGCTGCGTTCTCGCACCCCTCCCTCAGATCCCTGACTCTGGTACTGGCTGGATCCATAGCCCAGTCTCAGGTGCAAAGCCCCCAAACAAAGGGAATTATGTGGTCATGCTTTTCCAGACCTTCCTTTTGAAGTAGACACCCTCCCCTTTTTAAGGATTCCCCTACTTTTAGGGCTTGACTTCTGGTTGCCTAATGTCCTAATCCTCTGGGGTGCTGCAGGCTTTGGGTGTGAGAGGCTTCCCCCCTGTGACCACCTAGCCCCTTGAGCTGAGACCAAGGCAGGAGAAGGATACAAGGTAGCAGTGGGTGGGGGTGTGAGAGAGTGGGGAGAAAGATCCCCAAAGAGAGCGCTAGCCTCTGATGCCAGAGGAGCATACCCTGGAGTGAGGCCATTTGTCTTGTTTAGCTCACACAGTGGGACCCAGGCCAATCAGAACAAGCCCCTTTGGGGAGGGGACTTCTAGCTCCTCCCTCCAATCCAGGCAACTGTGGCATCACCCTGCTGATCCTAAGGGACCAGGCCTGGGAGATGGGGTTAGGAGGGGGCGGGGGCTGGGGGACTGCTTCCCTGTCCTTAGCAACCAGTGAGACATCCCCTTTCCTCTTTTTAAATCGAGGTATCGTTGACACACAATCTTACATTAGTTTCAGGCATACAACACAGTGATTGGACAAGACTTCCCCTTTCCTTTGTAATTAATTAGGCTTTAGAAATAAAAAGCCAAGACTCCAACAAAACTTTGATTTATTAGTTTATGTTAATTTATTTAATGGAAAAGGATTATACAGGCCAAATATTGCTTTCTGGAGTCCAGTGTGTGGGTGTGTTTCTTTTATAAAATAAAAATTTCTCTGACAAACACCCACCATTTGCTTCAACGTGGATGGAACTGGAGGGTATTATGCTGAGTGAAATAAGTCAATCAGAGAAGGACAAACAGTGTATGTTCTCATTCATTTGGGGAATATAAATAATAGCGAAAGGGAATAGAAGGGAAGGGAGAAGAAATGTGTGGGAAATATCAGAAAGGGAGACAGAACATAAAGACTACTAACTCTGGGAAACAAACTAGGGGTGGTGGAAGGGGAGGAGGGCGGGGGGTGGGGGTGACTGGGTGACGGGCACTGAGGGGGGCACTTGACGGGATGAGCACTGGGTGTTATTCTGTATGTTGGCAAATTGAACACCAATAAAAAATAAATTTATTATTTAAAAAATAAAAATAAAAATTTCTCCTAAACTAGTAAGTGGATGTGGGGGCCTGGCAATCCTTAGCTTTTTCCTAATCCTGCCTGCCAGGACCTTGGAGATCATGGCCTCTCTGAACCTCAGTTTTCTTTTTTTTAAAGATGTTATTTATTCATTCAAGAGAGTCACAGAGAGAGGCAGAGACACAGGCAGAGGGAGAAGCAGGCTTGCTCTGGGAAGCCTGATGCAGGACTCGATCCCAGGACCTGATCACGACCTGAGCCAAAGGTGACGCTTAACCGCTGAGCCACCCAGGTGCCCCCAAACCTCAGTTTTCTATGCTATATAACAGAGTGTAACACCTGCATCTCAGCAAAGGACTCTGGTTCTGCTTTATTCTTACCCAGGTTATAAAAAGCAGCCAAGTGAAGGGATGAATCTCCTGCCCCTCTTCTCCTCCCTTCCCACCCCACCTACTGATGTTGAGGCCTACTCCCTCCCCTGTAAACATCCAGAGCCAAGCAGGGAGTCAGACTGAGTGGCCCTACCACATGTGCTGGCTGTCCAGGCCAGGAGACACCCCCCCCCACCCCCCGCCCCATGACCTCACTGTGCAAAGCAGGGCACCTTTGACTACACATCTCCCTTTCATTAGTTACTGGCATTAACTCAGCCCCTGGAGTTCAGTGACAAATGACCACCTTAACAGAGAATTGAGAAAGAGATTGGGGGATGGGTGTCTAAGGAGCCATGCCTCCCCCCGACACCTGCAAAGAGGAGACCAATCTAGCTGGGGTCTGTGTCTTCAACCACTCCGCACTGTTTATGTCCTCCCTAGTGGCCACTCTCTTGTGCCCCGATTTTGTCTGGGCAGTAGTATATGCATTAAAACATAGTTGATTTTCAAAGCTGCTTTGTGATTAGGAGTGACCACTAACCCTGTCCTGGTCATGAGATGAGGCTGGAAGTCTACAGGGTAGGACTTCTGAGAAAGCGGATATTCTTTAACAAAAGTGGGCAGGTGAGGCTGGATTGCTTTTTGCCCTAGGTCCTTCCCCCTGCCAGAACCTTGGGTGTGCTGCCTGGAAGCAAAGCAAGCTTGCTTTCAATGGCCACAAGGGCCACAGAAGCACATGGAGGATGCTCATGGGAAGGCAGAGCTGCCCTGCCTCTGGGCAGCGTATGGAGCTGCTGTACCAGCCTCGCTGGCTCCGCTCCAGACTCTGTTATCCTCACCTGTTAAAGCCATCCCAGGAGGGCTTCTGTCATATGCAGCAAGCTCAGTACTAAATCCCTACATTGACTGTCAACAAGTCTCCATGAAAGCACCCTGGGACATGTATCTGTGTGAACATTCCCTGTTCCTATGGAGAAACAAAGAGGATATGTTCAACGTTAAGACCAGGACAATCTTTCTTTTCCCATCCAGCACCTTCCCTTAAGGACAGCCAGGTAGGGCTCAATGGCCAGCTTCAGGCCATGGCTCAGGTGGCGGACAGCCATGTGCATGGGCCTCAGACCCCCTCTTGGTTCCATTCCAAGCTATGCCAGCAAGTAGGCAGCTGCCCTGGGTCACAGCCTGCTGCCACCTGCCAGAAGGGACAACTGACATCCAGAATGGGGCCATCACGGGGCTCAGCAGGGAGTTGGGCAGCCTTGGTGTCTGTGGAATGAATGGAGCAGTATGGCTCATTTGGTCATGTCTCAGGCAGACACAGGAACTGATGTTTTAAAGGGCTTCTGTGTCCAGTTCAGTCTTTTTTTTTTTTTTTTTTTTAAGAAAGCAGAGATGTGTAGTCTATGGTGAGATGTTTTCATCAAAATGATTAAAATAGACACCAGTTGGCCATGATGGGCACAGGCTTCAGTTTCCCTAAAAATTCAAGATTGTGAATGTAGTCACGGCCTCTCCCTGGGTAGCCTCTGGGAACTCCCTGGGAATCAGATGACTTCCTTCCTGTCTAGCACAAGCCAGTTCAGGAGCGCTCAGCTAAATGATGAGCTCTCTTGCCCCAGGCTTTCCAGTAGCTTCCTCCAAGGAGCATGTGGGGTGGGGGGCACAGATTTGAGTTGCCCTCTTTAAATATGTTTGGCTTTGTCACCAAATTTTACAAGTTGGAAGATTTCACTTAAATATTGAGATTTTCAGTTTCCTTAAAGAAACCAAGAGATCAGGTGACTGTGCCCTCACCACCTCTGTGTAAGCAATCAGCTGGAGGCTCCTTGGGGCTGGGCTTGTTTTTTCCAGTTTGCCACAGCCCCTACCAGTCCTTTCTGCCCGCCAATGGTGAAGCCAAGTGTGCTTGTTGTTCCTTCTTGGGCTTGAGATGCTGGTTTCTTACACTGCTTCCCACTGTGCGTCACCTGCAGGGTCTCTGCTGGGATGTCAATCTCTGTGTTTTATCGTTCTCGATGAACAGAACCAATAGAAGATGTATCTGTACATATGTGTGTGTGTGCATATATATATGTATATATATATATATATAGAGAGAGAGAGAGAGAGAGAGAGAATGCTATAGATATCTACATATAGATGTTGTTGCTGTATATATTATGGCAGGCCCATGGATCCCTAAGTTAGAGTCCTGGAAAAGCCAGAGGCATAATTCAGTTCAAGTCTGAAGACCTGAGAACCAGGCTCACAGTGGTGTAAATCCCCATTCCAGAGCAGGAAAAGATAAAATGAGGTGTCCCAGCTCAGTAAGCTATGAAACAGGGAACTCCTATTCCTCTGCCTTTGGTCTTTTTAGACCTCAACAGATTGAGATCTCAAGAGATTGCAGATGCCCACCTACTTGCAGAAGAGCCATCCATTTAAATAGGAATCCTGTCTGGAATCACCCTCAGAAACACACCCAGAAACAATGTTTAAAATGGCCCACTGAAATTGATGGGCAAAGTTAACCATCACAGAAATCCCCTATGGAGATATTTTGATTTATAATAAAAAGTATATATTTGGTCTTCATCCCCATTTCTGGCACAGAGCTCCAAAAACCCTTGGAATTTCCTAACTTAACTGGCAAGAGTGATCAAGGTGTTTTGATATTCATAACAAACTTCTTTCAAGTACATCTGAGTTTATTAGTTAATGAGATGACTTTTGGATAATACCTAAGGATGAGGACTGGTTGCCAGCAGAACCAAGGAGTGATGGGAGGGTTGGAACTTCCAGTCCTATACCTTGACCTCTGGAGAGGAAAGAGGAGCTAGAGGTTGAACCAATCATCAATGGTCAATGGTTTGATCAATCATGCCTGAGTATTGAAGCCTTCATAAGAACCCAAAAAGGACAGGGCTAGGAGAGCTTCTGGGTTGGGGAACACCTGGAAATTTGGGGAGAATGACATGCTGAGAGGGCATGGAAGCTCTGAGCCCCTTCCCCGTACCTTGCCCTATGCATCTCTTCTCCCTAGTGTTCCCGAGTTCTGTCCTTTTATAATAAACTGGTAAGCTGGTAAGTAAAACGTCTCTCTGAGCTCTGCAAGCTGCTCTAGCATAGGAATCAAAGCCAAGGAAGGGGTCATGGGAACCTCCAATCTATCGCTGGTCAATCAGAAGCAACCTGGACTTGCAACTGGTGTGTGTGTGGGCGGCAGGCGGGTATAGTCTTGGAGGATTGAGCTCATAACCTAGGCAATCTGGTGCTATCTGCAGGTAGATAGTCAGAATTGGGCTAATTGGTTGGTGGTGACGCAGGCTGGCCAGGTCTGAGGACCCACAGGACAGCCAAGAAGATCCTTGGCTTTGTGCAGTATAGAAATCAAATGCATTGAGAGGAAATGAGAGCAGAGTTTATTGCAGACAGAGAGAGTGCACATATAGACAGAACATCTGGGAGACTTGGAAAGGAAAATGACTGAATCTCAACTTTGCTTAGAGTCTGTGGTTTTTACTGAGGATTGTGGTTCAGTGCTGGTGTCTTCTTGGGCATCCAGGAACACAGACAAATGTTTAGGTGTCCTCCATAAGTCACTTACGCCCTGGAGCCAGGGGTCTTGGTGAGTCAGTGGTCTTGGAAAGTATTTATGACACGACCGGCCACTCCTTAGATACTGCCTTATTGTGCTGGAAGCCTCCAAAGATACCATTAATTCCTTGACCTTTATAAGAAGGACACACATATCTGTTCCATGAGGCATGTGTAAGGCTGAGGAACAGGTCCTAGCAAGAATGGAAGCAGGAAAAGAGTCCAAAAACAAAAAACAAAAAAACCAAACAGTTTTTACTGGGTCCCTTTAGTTTCCCTGTCTCAGTGGTGTTGGAAAAAACATACACTTTGGAACTCCCAACTGCAGTCCATCCCTACTCCTGCCCGAACTTGTGATGCCCTGCACATGGACATTGGCAATTCAAAGGCCACAGGGATGCCATCAGAGTGCTCAAAGTGGACTTCAGCATCCTTGGTTTTGACCTCAATCTGTACTTTGTAATTCATTAAATTCTTCTTTTCAGTTTGTCTCTTAATTCAGGCAAAAGACCCTTGTGGCAAAGCATCCCCTAGTGGGAATGAAACTGCCCCCTGAAGCAGTAAGGACCACCCTGAGCCAGCAAGACCCTGCCCAGGATAAAACCTTCACTGCCCAGCTGCACACAGCTACCCACATTTTCCTGCTATAAACCAGGAACTATTTTCGGCACTTTGGAGACAGTCTTTGGGACACTAGTCTGCTGTCTTCCTGATGGTGGCCTCGCTAAATTAATTCCTTTCTTGTTTCGCCACTGCTCATTTCTCTGTCTTTGGGTTTTGACAGCTTGAGTGGCCGAACTTGGTCTGTTTTGGGACCCCTGGAACTAGGTATTCTTGTAACCTTGTGCCCCACTAAAGTGTTGGGCACCCAGCAACATCTGGGCTGGTGAGATTTTTCCCCAAATGCAAACAAATGTGACAAGCACCTGTGTGTCAGCTGGTCTGCCCCAAACCACAGTCTGTCTCTAGCTGCCCCAAACCACTTCCTATACACAAATGCTTGCAGGGTTCCTCTCTCTGATGGAGACACTACCGAACAGCCCAGCATATGAGTTCACACATCTGCCCCTCACTATAAGCCCTATTATTTGCAGTGATGGAGTACCTCTGGCAGTAGGAAGGGTGAAATGAGTCCTTGCCAAATGCTTAGTCAGGCTGATTTCACCCATTTAAAAAAGTTGTGAAAAATATCAGAAGTATCTTTTAAAAAAAAAGATTTATTTATTTGAGAGAGAGAGTGAGAGAGTGAGCAAGAGTGGGTGGAAGAAGGGGCAGAGGGAGGAGAAGTAGACTCCCTGATGAGCAGGGAGCCTGACCCAGGGCTCTATCCCAGGACCCTGAGGTCATGACCTAAGCAGAAGGCAGGTGCTTAACCCACCGAGCCACACCCCAGCACCCCTAGAAGTATCTTTTAAAAGCTGAAAAATTGAAAAGATGCAACTCATCCACAGTCCCACCAAAATTTCTTTTATTGTGATAAAATTTACCATTTTAACCACTTCTAAGAGTGCAGTTCAGTGGCGTTAAGTACACTCAGATTGTGCACCCAACTCCACAATACATGTTCAGAACTTTTTCATCTTCCCAAATGGAAAACATCCGAATCTATTAAGCCCTAACTCACCCTCCGTCCATCCCAACCCCTGTAAGCACCATCCTACTGTCTGTCTCTATGAATTTGATAACTCTAGGGACCTCACATAAATAGAATCATACAGGGTTTATCCTTTTTATGATTAGTTTATTTCATATAGCACAATGTCCTCAAGCTTCATCTATGTTATCACACGTGTCAGGATTTCCTTCCTTTTGAGGACTAAATAATAGTACATTGTAACCATAAACCACCATGTTCTGTTTAGCTATTTATCCATCAATGCAGACTTGGATTGATTCTACCTTTTGGCTACTATGAATAATGTTGCTATGTAAATGGCTGTATGAATACCTGAGTCTCTGCTTTCAGTTCTTTTCAGTATTTACCCAGGAATGGAATTGCTGGATCACATGGTAATTCTATGTTGAGTTTTTGAAGAACCACATACTGTTTTCCATAGTGGAAATAAATTATTTAATTATAAAAATTACTTTAAAAACACTCATGATGTTAAGAATTCTATAGTTACCAAATATCTCTCATGAACAAAGAAAAAGTCTCAACCAAATATTAGCAAACTGAATCCAACAATACATTAAAAGTATCATTCACCAGAATCAAGTGGGATGTATTCCTGAGATGCAAAGGTAGTTCAGGATTTGCAAATCAATCAACATGATACAACACATGAATAAAAGAAAGGATAAAAACCATGTGATCATTTCAATAGATGCAGAGAAAGCACTTGATAAAGTACAATGTCTACTTATGATGAAAACCTTTAACGTTTCCCTCTAGAGGGAACATACCTCAACATATGAAAAACATCATAGTCAATGGGGAAAAACAAAGAGCTTTTCCCCTAAGGTCTGGAACAAGACCAGAATGTCTACTCTCACCACTTTTATTCAACATAGTCCTGGAAGTTCTAGCCACAGCAATGAGGAATAAAAGGTATCCAAATTAGTAAGGAAGAAGTAAAACTGTCACTATTTATAGATGAAAGGATACTATATGTAGAAAACCTGAAGGATTTCTAGAAAAACTATTAGAACTGATAAGTGGATTCAGTAAAGTTGCAGGATACAAAGTCAGTATACAGAAATCCATTGCATTTCTATACACTAATGACTAAGTAGCAGAAAGAGAAATTAAGACAACAATCCCATTTACAATTGCACCAAAAATAATGAAATACCTAGGAATAAGTTTAACAAAGGAAGAGAAAGACCTGTATTCTGAAAACTATAAATACTGATGAAACAAACTGAAGATGGTACAAATAAATGGAAAGAATTCCATGCTCATGGATTGGGAGGATAAATATTTTTTAAATATCTATATTACCCAGAGCAATCTACAGATTTAATGCAATCGCTATCAAAATTATGAACAGCATTTTTCACAGAACTAGAACAAATGATCCTAAAATTTGTATAGAACCACAAAAAAAAAATCTCAAATAGCCAAAGCAAAATTGAAAAAGAACAAAACTGGAGGTATCACAATCCCAAATTTCAAGATACACTACAAAGCTGTAGTCATCAAAACAGTATGATACTAGCACTAAAATAGATACGTAGCTCAATGGAACAGACTAGAGAACCCAGAAAGACACCCATGATTATATGGTCAATTAACTTTGACAAAGGAGGCAAGAATATCCAATGGGAAAAGGACAGTCTCTTCAACAAATGGTGTTGGGAAAATTGGACAACTACAAGCAAAAGAATGAAGCTGGACCACTTTCTTCACCATACACAAAAATAAATTCAAAATGGATGAAAGACTTAAATATGAGACCTGAAACCATAAAAATCCTAGAAGAGAATATAGACAGTAATTTCTCTGACACTGACCATAGCAACATTTTTCTAGATATGTCTCTCCTGAGACAAGGGGAACAAAAGCAAAATTAAACTATTGGGACTACATCAAAATAAAAAGCTTCTGCACAGCCAAGGAAACAATCAACAAAACTAAATGGCAATCCATGGAATGGGAGAAAGTATTTGCAAATGACATATCTAATAAAGGGTTCATATCCACAGTATATAAAGAACTTATATAGCTCAACGCCCAAAAAACCCCAAATAATCCAATTTAAAAATGGGCAGAAGATGTGAACAGACATTTCTCCAAAGAAGACATACAGATGGTTAACAGACACATGAAAAGATGCTCACCACCAATTTTTGTCATGGAAATGCAAATCAAAACTACAATAAAATATCACCTCACAACGGTCAGAATGGCTAAAATCAGCAACATAAGAAACAACAAGTGTTGGCGAGGATGTGGAGAAAGGGGAACCCTCTCACCCTGTTGGTGGGAATCCAAACCAGTATAGCCACTGTGGAAAACAGTATGGAGGTTCCTCAAAAAGTTAAAAATAGAACTACCCTATGATCCAGTAATCGGACTACTGAGTATTTACCCAAATAATACAAAACACTAATCTAAAGGGATACATGCATTCCTATGTTTATAGCAGCATTATTTACAATAATCAAGTAAAGGAAGCAGCCCAAATATTCATCAACAGTTGAATGGATAAAGAAGATATGATACACACACACACAAAATGAAATATTACTTGGCCATAAAAAAGAATGACATCTTGCCATTTGCAATGACATGGGTGGAATTAGAGGGTATTATACTAAGTAAGCCAGAGAAAGATAAATACCATATGATTTCACTCATGTGGAATTTAAGAAACAGAAAAAAGAGATGAACAAGAGACTGGACTCTTAAATACAGAGAACAAATTAGTGGTTATGAGAGGGGAGGGATGGGTGAAATAGGTGAAAGCAATTAAGAGTACACTTATTTTGATGAGCACTGAGTAATGTTTAAAATTGTTGAATCACTCACTATATTGTGCACTGGAAACTAATATAATACTGTATGTTAATTACACTGGAATTAAAATAAAACAACAAAAAACAAATCCCAGTCATGATCTAAAACAAAAGCAAATAGGGGATGCCTGGGTGGCTCAGCGGTTGAGCGTCTGCCTTCAGCTCAGGGTGTGGTCCTGGAGTTCCAGCATCGAGTCCCACATTGGGCTCCCTGCACGCAGCCTGCTTTTCTCCCTCTGCCTCTCTCTGTGTGTCTCTTGTGAATAAACAAAAATCTTAAAAAAAAAAAAAAAGCAAATAGTGCCAACAGAAAAGAAGTACTAAGTGAAGGTGCTTTTCCCCACCTCACTTTAGAAGTAGTCACAAGTACTAGCAGTGCCTTGTGTATATTTCTAGAAACTTTCTAAGGATATGCAAGCATGTGAACATAGGTATAGTTTTCTCTCCTTATACAAATGGGATCCTTCTAAACAATGTTTGACAATGATTTTTCCCAACAATACATTTTTAGCAGAGCCAATCAGAACATAATCAGAACTATTTTATTTATTTATTTTTTTTATTTTTTATTTTTTTAATCAGAACTATTTTAAAGTGTACAAGTCAGTGGTTTTTAGTATAGTCAACTGTCTTACATACCCATCACCATTGTCTGATTCCAGGGCATTTCCATCATGCCAAAAAGAAACACTGTAGTGCATTGCCATGATTTCCAGTTTCCCCTCCCTTTCTGTCCCCTGGCAACTACTAATCTACTTTCTGGCTCTATGGATTTACCTTTTCTGGGCATACCAGTGGAACCCTATAGTACATGGTGTTTTATGTCTGGCATTTTCCCCTTTGCATGTTTTAAAGGTTCACTCACGTTGTAGCCTGTATCAGTACTTCATTCCTATTTATGGCTGAATAATATTCCATTGTGTGCATTCCGTCTACCCATTTGTCTGTTGATGGACACTTGGTTGTTTCCACTTTCTATTATGCAGCATTACGAATGATGCCACTATGACCATTCACAAACAAGTTGTTGTGTGAATGTCTTTTCATTCTTTTTGGGCATATGCTTAGGAGTGGAATTGCTGGGTCACATGAAAATTCTATATTTAACTTTTTGAGGAGCTGCCAAGCTTCCTTGCACACTGGCTTCATAGTTTTAAATTTCCAGCAGAAATGTATGAGAGTTCCAACTTTTCATTTTCACACTTCTCTTTCATTAAAAAAAAAATTGTTCTTACAGGATAAGGAATGTTATCTCCTTGTGGTTTTGATATGCATTTCCGTAATGAGTAATGCTGTTGAGCATCTTCTCATGTACTTATTGGCCATTTGTACGTGTCTATTTGAATAGACATTTGAGAGATGTGCATTCAAATCCTTTGTTTTTAAAGTGGGTGGTGTTTTTGCTGTTGAATCGTGGGTTTTTAAAAAGATATTCTATGCAGTAGCTGCTTATCAGATATATGATTTGCAGTTTTCTCCTATCCTGTGGGTTGCTTTTCATTTTCTTTCTGCTGTTCTTTGACTTAAAGGAGTTTCCAGTATTGACAAAGCCCACTTTATTTCCTTCATTGCGTGTGTTTAGTTTCATATCTAGGCTATCATCCCATAGTCCTAGGTCACACACACTGTTTCCTTCCAATAGTTTTTAGTTTTCTCTCTTACATTTAGGTCCTTGATCCATTTTGAGTTACTTTTTGTGTCTTCACCTGTGGATATCCATCCACTTGTCCTAGGACCCTTTGTGCAAAAGATCATTCTTTCGTCCAATATTGAATGGTCTATATTCTGGGACATGGATTCATACATAGATCTTGTATTCAAAGCACTTCTAATGACAAAGCATTCGTCAGTATTCACTGAGGTCTTTGCTGCTGGCTTCTGGGTGTACAGCTGTGAACGAGGTGGGCGCCGTTCCGGTCCGGGGCGAGTCCACACGGACAATGACTTCGCCAGGAAAGGGGCAAAGAGAACAGCAGCAACGGAGCGAGAGGGGTAACGGGCGGGGGCGCGGCCAGCCAGGCTGGGAGGGCGGGGCGGGGGCGGGGCGGGGGCGGGGGCGCGGCCAGCCAGGCTGGGAGGGCGGGGCGGGGCGGGGGCGGGGCCAGCCAGGCTGGGAGGGCGGGGCGGGGGCGCGGCCAGCCAGGCTGGGAGGGCGGGGCGGGGCGGGGCGGGGCGGGGCGGGGGCGGGTGCGCGGCCAGCCAGGCTGGGAGGGCGGGGCGGGGCGGGGCGGGGGCGCGGCCAGCCAGGCTGGGAAGGCAGGGCGGGGCGGGGCGGGGCGGGGCGGGGCGGGGCGGGGCGGGGGCGCGGCCTGCCAGGCTGGGAGGGCAGGGCAGGGCAGGGCGGGGCGGGGCGGGGCGGGGCGGGGCGGGGCGGGGCGGGGGCGCGCGAGCGGGGCACAGCTGACGCGCGCCCGTGGAAGGCCAGAGGCCAGGCTGGGCCGAAGGGTGGGGCGGGCCGGGACCAGGGCGGCGTCCCCGAGAGGAGGGCCGCGAAGCCGGTTCGGATCCGCGGCCGGCGCTGGGAGGCAGGGCGGAGGGGCTGCGGGCGGAGTCCGCGGAGGGGCGGGGCGGGGCCTCAGGCAGCAAGGGACGAGGCTGGGGCGGTGCGGGGTTCAGTGGGGGCGCAGGGGGAGGAGTGCGGGCGGGGGGGCGGGGGGGGCGCGCACCGGGTCCGTCCTGGCTGTGGCCTCGGGCACGACACCCAGGCTGCCTGCGCCTCAGCGTCTCCACACCCGAGAGGGTGAAGGCAGTCGGCCGCTGCGACTAACCCATTACCAGGCGGCAGACACGCGGGGTGCGGCCAGCGAGCGTCGCGCCCCGCGGACGGAGGACGAGCGCAGCCCGCGGGAGCCGGATTGGCGGAAGCGCCCCCGCCCCCGCCCCCGCCCGGCAGGAGCCGCGGACGCGCCTGCGCGGCGCAGACCCTTCCCAGCCCGGCAGGCCTCGCGCGGCGCCCCGCGCCTTACGCGCACGCGCAGCTCGGGCCCCGACTCCCGCCGCGCTCCGCACCCGGCCTTGGCGTCGCCCCGTCGCGGCGTCGCGCACGGCTGGGCGGGGCGGACCGCGCTTCCTCCGAGGCGGCGGCGGGACGCCGCGGCTGGGCCCGAGATGGACCTCCCGAAGCTGCTCGCCGCGCCGGCCGCGCGCGGGGCCCAACATGGCGGCGGCGGCGGCCCCGGTAGACTCCGCCGCGGCCCGGGGCCCCCGCCCGGCGCGGGCCCCGCGCGCCGCCGCCTGCTCCTGCTGCGGGGCCCGGAAGATGGCGGGCCGGGGCCGCTGCGCGGGGAGGCGGGGGCGGCGGCGGCGGGCCCCGGGCCGAGCCCCCCGCCCCTCGAGGACGGCGGCGACTCCTTCGTGGTGCTGCTGGAGGTGGCGCGCGGGGCGGCGGCCGAGGCCCCCGGGGGGCGGGCGGGCGGGCCCGGCGCTGGCGCGAGTCCCCCCGGCCGCCCTCAGCAGGGCCCCAGCGGCGCGGGCGCGGGCGCGGCCGCCGCCCCCGGCTCCGGCGCGGGCCTCGCGGGCACCGTCACCATCAACAGCCAGGACCTGCTGGTGCGCTTGGATCACGGCGTGTTCACGCTGGCCGCCGCGCCGCCGCAGCCCGGCCCGCCGCCCCGGGGCCCGTCCGCGCCGCCGGGAGAGGAGGCCGCGAGCCCGGCCGAGGGCCGCCGCGGCCCCCAGGGACCCGGCCCCGGCGCCCCGGGGTACCGCTGCCCCGAGCCGCAGTGCGCGCTCTCCTTCGCCAAGAAGCACCAGCTCAAGGTGCACCTGCTGACGCACGGCAGCAGCCAGGGCCGGCGGCCCTTCAAGTGCCCCCTGGACGGCTGCGGCTGGGCCTTCACTACCTCCTACAAGCTCAAGCGGCACCTGCAGTCGCACGACAAGCTGCGGCCCTTCGGCTGCCCGGTGGGCGGCTGCGGCAAGAAGTTCACCACCGTGTACAACCTCAAGGCGCACATGAAAGGGCACGAGCAGGAGAACTTGTTCAAGTGCGAGGTGTGCTCCGAGCGCTTTCCCACGCACGCCAAACTCAGCTCCCATCAGCGCAGCCACTTCGAACCTGAGAGGCCCTACAAGTGTGACTTTCCCGGTAACTGCGCGCCGCGGGCTTCGGGGGGCTCCCGGGGCCCCAAGCTGCAGACTCGGTCGCGCAGGGCGGGTGCGGCGTCCGCCCGCCCCCGGCTGCTCGGTGGGGCAGGATTTACATTCCGTGGGCCAGAGTGAGGGGCGGGAGCGGAGCCCTGTGGTGTCTGTGTCCCAGTTCTCTCCAGGTGATTTCGGTTTGACACTTCCACCCCGCATTACCATGGGGACTCAGGAGCCAGGGAGCGCCAGTAATTACAGCCTGCCTTCCCCTCGGTGGGGGCAGCAGGCCCCTCCTAAGGTGCTTCAGGTTAATGAGGGCGATGAAGCATCTTCCTAGAGGTTTGCCTTAGGAGTCAGGTGTCTGTGTTCTGGGATCTTTCAAGAGTGGAGTTCAGTTAGCAGGTATTTACGTGGCACACGCTCCAGTGTGGGAGGGACACAGATGACTCTGGCCAGATGCAACACCCTAAGGCCCTAAGGGAATAGTCACAGGTGTGTGGTGCAGTGCAGTTTTCTGGCACTTTATGCTTTTATTTCCTTTGGACTTCACGGTCTTGGGAAGTTTTAAAAATTAGCCTCGTTTTATAAATGAGCGGTGTGAGGCCCCGCAATGTGGATAAAATCCAGTGGAGGGTGCCTTCCTCTCTGTCCTTGTCTATACCTGCAGGCTCGGAAAGCGTGAACTCCACCAAGATAGGTTCAGCTGGTCTAAGAGGGAGTGTGTGCCTCCCCAGGAGGAAAAGAAGATTCCTGCCTGGGAAGGAGTTGTCTTGTGGCCTCTGGCTGGGGTGGAAGGCAGTGCTGGTGGGTGACACTGCAAAGCCAAGGCAGGGAATGTGGGCCACCATAGTGGTGTGAGGTGGGGATTAAAGTTGGAAGGGTGTGCTTCATTAAAACAAAACCTCACCTATGTGTCTAGCATGCACCCTGCGTGTGTATTGATGTATTAAATATGTGCAGTGCTCTTACAGTAACGCGTATGTTATAAAATACGCTTAAATATAAGGATATAAGGATTTTGAAAAGAAATGAAAAACACGTATCAGTGGGTCCTAATATTTTTTTCTTACATACTTTTGGATGGTATTGTTCATCCCTCTTCATGGAGAATATTGATTTGGAGCACTGTTTCGGAGCCTTTCTCATTTATACGCTGAATGTCAATGGCTTATACTGCGCTCCCTAATAAAATGCACAAAGAGCATCATTCCAAGTATAATGCTAGGAAGATTAGGGATCTAGCTTGCTTTAGGGTGAGAAGTCCCCCTGAGAGTTTTGGGTTGGATGATCAATGGTGTTCAACATGGGTGGGTTCAGGGGAGGGACCAGTGAAGCCCCATTCAATGTTCTAGACCAGAGTTCACTGAGGCAGTGGGAATGGTGGGGGGGGGTTCCATGTAGGAAGGATTGCAGGGGCAGGATCAAAGTACTTGACTATTGATTGCAGGGAGGGCGGTTCTTGCTAAGGCAGAGAAATTTACTTCTTGGGAGAACGTGAGTACACCAAAGCCCAAATAGAGTAGGGAGGGAGGGCAGATTTATGCTGAGGAAGAGGAGGATTTTAGGGCATTTAGGAAGTTAAGCATTTCCCAGTGAAATGTTGGCAGGGAAAGTAGGGTTCCTGGGACTAGCGCTTTGAGGCAGTGATGTGCAGCATATATCTGCTTGGCACAGTGGTAGCATGTTAAAGGCTCTGGAAAGAGCTGCCGCAAAGCTACCTGGTCAGCATCTTGCAACCTGGTATTTTCTATTCTATTTAAGCACTGAACCTTTTTGTCAAAGGAGAGCCAATTGATGGGGGAAGTCTGGGGATTGCTGAGGTAGGCTCCTTTCTGGTGGCTCAGCTGGGGTTGAAGATGGGAGTGAAAGAAATGGTCATTATGAATGAAGATGACCCTGGTAGCCTCCTTTGATGTCAGGGAATCCTGGTGAAATAGGCAAAAGGAGAAGCAAGGTGACAGCAGGAGCTGCTGTCGTGTACACAGGATGTCAGGGAGCGCATTTGTAATTGTAGAGGACACAGGCTCACCTGTGGAGGCGGACGAGTCTCAGAACAATGGTTTGTGGCCCTTCCAAGTTTAACCCTCCCAGATAGTTTCCTTGTTCCTTAGTATCTAATTTCTCTCCTTGGCTTTTCTTTGGCCTCACACAGACAGCGTTGACATTTGAGTTCAAAAAATGTGAGAAAGATCCATGCTATGGAAATGGGAGCACGTGGCTGTGATTGGAGGACTTTCCTTTGATCGCTTGCTTCATATCCAAGTCACATCACAACACGCAGGTGGCCTGCGTGTGCTTATTGGCTGCCCTTAGTCACTATTACAAAGCCAGATGTCAGTGGTTGTAACAGTTATTGTAACTTTCTGGAAGTGCTTCTGATTCATTTTCTCTCATCTGCTTCAGTGTGAATAGTGTCCTGGAGCGGTAACTAGTTTAGCTGTGTTATGTGATTTTTTTGTCACACCAGTGAGCAGGGTTTGTTTTCTCTTCGTTTAGGCTGCGAGAAGACATTCATCACAGTGAGTGCTCTGTTTTCCCATAACCGAGCCCACTTTAGGGAACAAGAACTCTTTTCTTGTTCTTTTCCTGGGTGCAGCAAACAATATGACAAAGCCTGTCGCCTGAAAATTCACCTGAGAAGTCATACAGGTAATGAGCTAGAGAATACATTATTTGCACCTAAGATTTGTCTTTGTGGTAGCTTGCATTTATGCTTATGTGGTGTAATTTTTTCTTTTCTAAGGTGAAAGACCTTTTATTTGTGACTCTGACAGTTGTGGCTGGACCTTCACCAGCATGTCTAAACTCCTACGGCACAAAAGGTAATCTTTATGTTTTGGTTGAATTACCAGTAAAGACAACGAATGAGTTGTTAGTAGTAGAAGTCTATGGATTAAATATCTGTCTTTTTTTTTTTTTTTTAAGTTATAAGAAATGGAGCCCATTGTAGATAGTTTAGAAAGTTCAGAAAGCTATGAAAAGAAAACCGCTCAGAATCTGATCACCTAAATGTCAGTTTTTCTACATATGCTGCTTTTTAAATGTAGTTTATGTGCTTTCTATCTCATTCGATGTGTAAAACAAGTTAACATTGTGGAAGAAACTTTTCTGATGTCATTACAAACTTTCCGTGCTGGTAACGATGCTCTTGGGGGGCTTTCCCTGCTTGCAGGTGATGTTCAGCACTTTACAGATGTGTCTCCTTTAACCTTCACAAAAACTCTACCTTCGATGTTCTTATTCTCCCTGGTTTGCTTTGGGACAGAGATTGGGTTGTCTGTCTGTGCTTGCACAGCTGCGGCAGATTTGAGGGGTTTCAGTACAGCAACATTACTTAGGAAAGGACAATGTTTATGCATGGACTTGAGGGGGTCCTTTTAACATTGCAGTTGTTTTCTGTGCATCCTTCTCTTTGCCCTCTGTAGCTTGGAAACCACGTTTGTTATCAGGATTTCTAAACATTAGAAGTAGCTTCAGCAATACATTTGGGACCCAGCTGCTCCTAGATGGAGCAGCGCTAATTGTTGTGTTTGACTTTCCCATCAGCCTTGTCATTAAAGTCAAATTTCTGATTACAGGGTTAGCTAAATTGCAAACCTTCCCACATGGGCTGTATAGAATTAAGATTTTCTCTGAAATGTAATGGATCATTTTCTTTAAATGCTAAGAATTTGTAATTTGCAGAATTTTAAACAAAGAATCACCTCTGAGGTCTGGTGTTTCCACGTTGTGTTGTAATCACCGTTCCCTGTTTTTCTTTTCTGGCAGGAAACATGATGATGACCGGAGGTTTACCTGCCCCGTTGAAGGCTGTGGGAAGTCTTTCACCAGAGCAGAGCACCTGAAAGGCCATAGCATCACCCACCTGGGTACAAAGCCATTTGAGTGTCCCGTGGAAGGTACATTTTAATATATTATTTTGAGCTATAAACTAGTACATGTCCTTGTTTTTGTAAGTTTAAGTTGATTAAAGGTAAGTTTTAGACAAGGTGAGTATAAGTTGCAGCATTTGATTTAAGTGGCCAGTTTTTTTTTTTTTTTTTTTTTAATTTTTTTTTAATTTTTTATTTATTTATGATAGTCACAGAGAGACAGAGAGAGAGAGAGGGGCAGAGACACAGGCGGAGGGAGAAGCAGGCTCCATGCACCGGGAGCCTGATGTGGGATTCGATCCCGGGTCTCCAGGATCGCGCCCTGGGCCAAAGGCAGGCGCCAAACCGCTGCGCCACCCAGGGATCCCAAGTGGCCAGTTTTTATTTAATTACTCTCTCTTGGGAACAGTGTGTTGAAAAGAACAGACTTTAGAATCCAGTCTGGTTTGACTCTTGGTTCTGAGGTGCTCTCACTAGATCTGTGGCTCTAGTTATTACCGGTTTAACTTGGTGGTTGTGAGGATTAGGTGAAATAACATGTGAAAAATGGCTGTTTTGGCATCTGGCACCTATCACAGATTCAGTAAGTGGTAGCTATGTGATTGGACAGCAGTCAAGTTAGTCTAGCTTTTAAGAAAAGCATTAGGATTTTAATGCTTTTTAAGAAAAGCATTGCCTCTGCTCTTTTTTTTTTCCTCTGAAACATGGAAGGCACGATTCATTGGCCAGAAGTCAGCTCTGTGGCTTGGCTTCTCTGTGCTGGCCCTAGTGTAAGTGCTGCAGATGTGCTAGAGGGGCAGAGCAGGTCAGTGTATGGTTGTGAATCTGATTCCTGGCTCCTCCTGCCCTAAGTTGATGATACCAGGCTAGCTTCTATTTTCCTTATCTGGAAAAGACCAATTTGAAGCTAAGACCAGTTCCTAGAATAACGTGAAGATAATACAGGTAGTTTAATAAAGACACAGTTCCCCCTGTATCGGAGCTCCAGTTGGGGCACACCAGGTAGGCCAGTAGTTATAGGGTGCTGTGGGACCACAAAGGTTCCTAGGGTGGGGGCATGGGAATGGTCTCCCAGTCAGCTGCAAAAGGAGGCAGAGCTAGCTAGGGGTAGAGGAGGCAGGAGAGGCCAGTGTAGGGTGTCTCCCAGAGTGATGAGAGCAGCAGGCTGGGTGCTCGGGGCAGGGGTGTGATGGGACCGTGTTTGAGCTCAGGCTGCATCTGGTTTCCTGAGGAGATGGCCGGTGCCCGCCATGGAGCTTGGCAGTGGGAAGGTAGAGCAGGCACAGGTGGGAGAGATGGGAGTTAGGCAGTGTACCAGCAGTACCTGGTAATGGATTTGGGAGGAGGGCTTGAGGGTGAGGCAGTAGTTGGGGCCAGCATCTCACTGGAGGTGGACACACAGGGCCCATGGTTGGAGGAGCACAATGTGCTGCATGCATTTTAGGTGCCCACAGGCTTTCCAGCTTCACATACTCAGGAGGCAGGGATACACTGCTTGCTGAACTTGGTGAGGAGGTGGGCTGGGAGTGCGGCAGGCAGCATGTAGTGATGATTTAAGCCACAGAAGTAGATGCAGTGCTCAAGGATCGCTGTAGGCTGAAGAGAGGCAGTGTGGTGTGGTGATTGAGGACCTGAGGCTTCCCGGACTCCAATACCAGGCCTGCTACTTAGGGTGTTCTGTGACCTCTGACAAGCAGCTCCAGCGCTCTCTGCCTCTTTTCCTCATCTTTGAAGTGATCATAAAACCACACAGGGTGTCGTGAGAGGGCCCTGCTAGGTCACAGGTTTAATCAAGGCATATAGAAAACAGCAAATGTCACCTATTGTGATTGTTATCACTGCTATTTAATAAAAAAGGCGTAGGACAAAAACTCTGGGGACCGCCACAAATTCAGGTGGAAAAGAAGAAGGGGAACCATGGGAGGGGCTTAAGAACCAATGGGAAGAGTGGTAGCATTAGCAGCACTGAAGCCAAGAGAGGAGGATGTTTGGGAAAGGGGAGGAGTCAGTCCTGAGTGCTGAGGTGCGACAACTCGGTGAAGACCCTGGGCTCCTCTGGCAGAGTCCGTGGGGTCTTGCAGGGTGAGGGTTGAGGTTCAAGGTTCAGTGGAGAAGCTTACACAGAACCCTGCTCCAGTGCCCTGAGCGGTGGAGTAGGGTAAAGCAGGAGGTAGTCTGTGACGGAGGGAAAGAGGAAGGGTGCTAGATGGCTACAGAAGAAGGGGTGGCTTCTGCCTTTCAGTAGCTGTGTCCTGGAGAGCTTTGAGCAGGTGGAGGCAGGTGCAGAGGGGGTGACCAGTGGTGCTTGATTGAAGAGTGCTCTCCTCCTGGGGGAGGAGGTGAGGGCCGGAGTCCTGGGAAAGGATCCTAGAACCTTTTCTTGGATCGGCTGAGAGTTCTTGAACCTGGATGACTAGACCATTCTTTCTGTTTTTGAAATGTTTGAAATGTTTCATAATAGAAGTTTAAAAACAATAAAAAGTCAGAAAACCACCACCACCCATCTTTCATAGTAACATAGGAGACAGGGTAGGGTTACACAGCAGGGAGTGTGTATGAGGGAGGGCGGGATGGCTGACTGAGGATGGCGCAAGCGTGCGTGGGGGCGGTGGCAGCGGCCTCTCTAGTACGTGTGGCGCTGCGTATAGAGTCAAGGTTGGGAGGTGTGAGTTGAGGAGATTCCCATGGCATTTGTCATTGAGGGCCACTTCTGCCCCTCCTTGGGGTGGGGATAACTTGGTATAAGTGTGGAGTACTGGGTATTAATAGCTTTGATTTATTAAGAATAGATAAAAATCTTGGTAGATAATGTTGCAGTTAGGAAAAGACAGCCATTAACACACAGGGAGAAATGGTCACATTCCTGGCCACCAAAGGATATACAAGTGAAAATGAAGTATATTTTGTTTCCTATTGAGTTAGCAAATATTTTTAAAAATGGAAACCACAGGCACACCTCCTTGTTGTGGTTGATCCCTGTCCTTGGCAAAGTAGATTGGTAGCAAGTGTTTTTGGTGCCTCTGCTCTATGACGTGCCTCCCTAAGCCTGTGTTGAGGAGTCCCAGCTGGACAAGGGGGGGCGAGGGACACTGTGTGTACAGAGTATTCCTGGGGACTGTGTGGAGCAAAGTACACATTGCCAGCAGTGTACCTCAGGGTGAGACTGGAGGCGTCTGCTCTCTTGTGTGTTTTCCAAATGTTCTCATGAGCCTGACCTGGAAACAAGCTGGAGGTTGCCTTTGAAAATGAAGTAAGTTCAAAACTCCTTTCAGAGGCAGCCAAAATCTTTAGTCATCTGGCTGTATTCTATCTTCATAGCCTCTTTTCCTAAAATAGGCCTCTCCCAGGCCCTAGACTCCAGCAGCTCCACCTCGCCATCCCAGGAAGGTGCTACAAGTGCTGTGATGCTTGTTCCATTTTCTTGGACACTGTGCGAGCACTCTGTAGGTTGGCATTGTTTACATGTAGTCTTTATAGCCCTTGTGAGGCAAGTGCCATTCCTGCTTTACAGAAAACAAAAAGATCCAGGAAGAATAAATAAGGCCACATGGCCAGTAGGGGCCGAGCTAGAGTTGGGCTCCAGAATCCAAGCTCTACCCACCCTACTTTGTGGCCTCCACACCTCAGCAGCTCCCTTGGCCCACACACCCTCCTGCTCTGCTGTGTGTCCCCTTATCATTTGTCAAGTTCTAGTCACCTCAAATGCTGCCTACCTCTTCAAACCTTTTTTTCTCTCAAGAGGTATGCTGTTTCTTCTGCTGCTAGAACACTTTATGCATGAGCACTGGTTTTATTTTGCCCTTTGTTAGGACAGTTGGGTGTTTATATGTCCATACCACGCCACAGGCTTGTAGCTACCAAGAACTGTGCTTCCCAACTCTGTGTGTACTCGTACAGAGCTCCAGCAGTGGGAGGTAAGGGGAAGGTGTTGTTTTTAATTTGTCTTGTTTTCCTTCTGACACACGCGCCGGTCTGTGGTCTTCCTGACTGGCTAAGCTGTTGAGTAGTCAGCAAGGCAGTTCCCCCTCGAGGCTCCACTTGTGCTCCTGATTTAGGGTCATTTGCTTCATCCCTTTGGGCATCAGTTTTTCAGTGGTAAAATAAGAGGAAGTGGCTTTGGTGATCTGTTGTAAGATGGTTTCCAACTCTAAATAGGGTTCCAGTTTTTACAGTAGTAGCTAAATACAGATGACTGATACAAATTTTTAGCAGTTGAACGTTTAAGTGGTTGTTTGACATGTAATTTGACTGACTTTCCCCGGCAGCCTACGTCATGGGTGAAGAAACAGGTCTAGAGTTGGCTTGTCAAGGTTATGTGTCTTCTACACAACTGATGGAGAAAATTTTCCTTTTAAATACAGTTTGCTTTCAAATTTAATTCCTTGTGTCAGGGAGGAAGAATTTTCTTCTGCTATTCAAAGTTGTTCTAGGTGGACTAAATTAAACCAATGTGAGCCGATTAACAGAAAATAAAATTTAATTTCATGTGTGTGGAAAACCCACACAGACATGAGATTCCAAAGACAGGCAAAATGAAGTATATATGTCATCCTGAGCTAAAGAGAAGGGTGGGTAGGGATCTGGGACTTTAAAAGGGAAGGTAAGCATTTCACAGGAAAATGAAAACTAGTAAATTTTTGGTGAACAAGTGCTTGCTGGGCCCACAGAAACAGTGGGACGCAGAGAAGCCTTTATCAAATGGGCCTTGCTGGGTCCTCCCTGTCCACCTAGTTGGTGTCATAATGTAGTTCTCTGTGGTGGTAGCTGGAGCAAGTTCTCCATCTAAATGCTTTTAGGCAGTAGGCAGAGAGATGTCAAAATGTATTTCTGAGTCTTTTGGGCCTTGATTGTTCCTAGCTGGCATAATCTGCATGCCAGGGAGGCCCAGCTTGGGGCAGCCTGCCTTGTCCCTTATGTTTGTGATGCTGCCCCAAGGGGTATTGTGTGTCTTTCCCTGGCCAGTGGCCAGAGCTTGGACATACCATTGTCTTAGGACTGTGTTGGGAGGAAATGTCAGCACCAGTTCCTTAGGAATCTTCACTTTTACCACTCATCGTTCTTTTCGTTCCAGGGTGCTGTGCCAGGTTCTCTGCCCGTAGCAGCCTCTACATTCACTCTAAGAAACACCTGCAGGACGTGGGTGCTCCAAAAAGCCGTTGCCCAGTCTCCAGCTGTAACAGACTCTTCACCTCCAAGCACAGCATGAAGGCACACGTTGTCCGACAGCATAGCCAGCGCCCAGGTCTGCTCGGTTTACTTCCCTCTTTGGGCTCTGCAAAGATGTGTATGCTTGACATATGTCAGTGGAGCCAAAGCTTGTCCTTCCGTCCTTCGCCCCTTCCAGAAGTTGCGTGGTTAGAGTTAAAGTAATTGAGCACGGTGAAATCTGAACTAGTCCATGGACCATGGCTGTGAAGCCTAGTGGCATTGGCATCTTTTGGGGTCTCTCCTGCCACTTGCCTCTGACCCTTAATCCCTCCCTTGTTTCTGAAGTGCTTCCCTTGAGGAGCATTCAGTCTTCTACTTGTGTGTGTATCTATCTATCTATCTATCTATCTATCTATCTATCTATCGGGGAAATATTTATGTATATGTATTTTTATTTTCAGTGTTTTACTTGGTTTGCTTTTCCTAGCACGTCTTCTAAAACTGTTTCCCTCTGTGAGTTTTGAGCCTGAATTCTGAGCATTCCCGTCCCCTGTTTCTCTTCACTCCTTTCTCCCTGTCCTACTATGCTCTCTGAACACTTCCGTCTCCTCTCCACCATGGTGAGGAAAAGTTCTGGAAGGCCAGAGTGGTGTTGCACCTTGTGAGCAGGGGGCCGAGCTTGAGCGCCTGCGGAGGAGAGGGCAGAGAGGGAACCACAGCAGTAGTCGTAGTCAGGGGATTCTGGGCCCCTGAAGGCCTAGTCATCTAGCCACAGGCTGAGTGGGACTGACAGTCTGCCTCTTGTGACTGCACACACAACCCCTTGAGCAGGACTCTGAGGGGTCTGGGCAGCTGTGCGCTGCCTCTGCCCCGGAACTCCAACTATCTTGCCCCCCTGGGGCGTGGTAGGGTTGCTGTTCCTGGCAGGGAAGGTGCTGGCTGGCCTTACAGTTACTTGAGCCTGCTGCCTCCCTGCCACCTGTGTGACAGGCAGCACTAGCCTTAGGGCATAGCCACTTCCTAGCCGTGTGATCCAAGCCAGGGCACAGGCCCTCAAGCCTCAGTCCCCTCGTCTATAAAACAGAAGAGAATTTGCCTAGTTCTCCAAAGGAAATGTCCTTCGTCTGGCTTCTTCCCATCCTGTTTAGATGTGGTCACTTCATTCCTTTGGCTTTAATAGTAATTGCCATTCTGCCTGGGATTTAAAGAAGCTGCCCTTCTAAACTCTAGGTGTTGGGAGGACTCCTGTCAGAGGCTGTCACCTCACTCACAGAATCCTCAAGAGCCTAAGGTTGGCGTTGAGAGGCCCTCAGTGGTCGGGTTGTTGCTGCTGACTCTGAGCTGGCACTATGGCATACCTGGCCTCTTTGCTCCTGGACTTGTGCAGTCAGCGACAGCATGACTTATCCCACATGAGCTTCCTTAGGCTCTGTGTCCACATGAGAACCTCTTAGGGGCTCTGTAGTGCCTCTGTTGCCCAGGCTGAATTCATAATGTGCCATCGACTGACTTGTGTGTCGTTCTTCCTTGCCATGGTCAGGGAAGATAACGAGGTGGTGTCCCGGGGCCAGCCTGGTGAGAAGCGTGTGCTTGGGAACACCTGCTGTTGTGGATGCTGCCAGGGGCTTTGTCAAGCGCTGGACGGGCTGCTGCAGTCCCCCTTCATGGCAGTCCCAGGGCAGGGGCATCTTCACTGCTCTGTCCCTGATGAAGCTGAGCTGGAAAGGAGAGGGACTTGTCTGGGGTCACGTAGACCGAGAAGTGCTGGAGCGAGTCTGGACCATTGTAACCTTGGTCTAGATGATCTGTAAGAATTAACGTTTACTAATTTCTAAACATCGGGGCCTTGTAATAGCAGATGTCTAGTAAATATCTGGATTTCAGTGCTAAATAGGAAATTTTTGAACAAATTAATGTCTCTTTACACTGAGATGATTATTTTTTCGTCCTTATGAAATCCTGAAGATGGGAATTTTTGGAAAGTTTTGAAAAAGTTTTCCATTTTTAATTTTCTAAAGAATGTCTGCCATTGTTTTAAAGCTTTATTGGTACTGAGATACTTAGTAAAGAAGCAATATACATTTATCAGTACTATTTTTAAACTTTGAAGTATGATAAGTTAAGAAGGTATATTTGGGATTTGGTGATTAATTTATTTTGGGAGGGTTTGTATTTCTTTCATAGGTTTACATCAGAACTCTAATAGGCACTCTGAGCTGGTGTCCACAGCTGGCAAGTAGGAGTTTGGGATCAGCTAACAGTTGGGGTAGGAGGAATACAGCCGGAGCACTGAGAGAACCTTTTCCCTCTGGCCAGGCACTGGCATGTTCTAGAAGCTTCAGGTAGAAATTTCTTGGGAAGGGTTAACTTCGGGGCCCTGTTTGGTTCCTTTACCCAAATACTTTGTTCTCCCATATTCTTCTTTGCTTGGTGCTTGAAGAGTCCTAGGATATGGGATGATTGATTGGGTGTACTGGTGTATAAATCCCTGACTTGAATATTCACTGGAAGTTTTTAGATTTTATTTTTAAGTAGTTTCTACACCCAACGTGGGCTTGAACTCACAACCCTGACCAAAATCAAGAGTCACAGGCTCCACCAACTGAGCCAGCCTGGCGCCCCTCAATTAAATTTTGCGAAAGTATGCCAATGCTCATTATTTCTCTAAGGGTAGTCTGACTGTTTAAGTTACTTAATTGAATAACAAATACTTGTAGAGTGAATTGATCAACAACTGAGGCTGAATGAACAAATAAGACTAAAGAGGTATTTACTAGAATTATTTTTTGCTGTAATCATTAAGTACTGCTTGGAGACCAGTTGCCAGTGCCTGGTGCTGAAGGGACAGTATGGATCAGATAGACTCCCTATCCTCAGGATGATTGTGGCCTAGGGGGAGGAAGGAGTGTCAGAGGTTGGAAATACAGTGGTAGGGGGTGAAGGGGAGCCCCTCAGAAGAAGTTCCATGGAGAGGACATAGCTCCAGAGTGCCTGGGGGGCTGATGTCTTAGTTCTCTGTAATCCCTAGGGTTGGGACCTTGAGCTAGGGCCTTGATCCCAGAGCACACCAGACGGGATAGTTTTTTTTTCCGCCCCCAGATGACTCAAATTTGTTTTGGAATGATAGTTGTGGAGTGAAGCACAGATTTTTGATGAGATGTGAGCTGATCAAGCTGATTCCAAAAATATCCCAGAGTCAGAGTTTAGCTTGTGTCTGGCTTCTGAAGATTTGTGTTCTGTGGCAGGTTTTACAGGCTTCCGAGGGCAGTTCTTGTCATGTAGCAGAAAGAGCATAGGCTTTGGAGCCAGAAAGACATGGATTCAAGTCTTGCCTCTTCCTGTTACAGTTGATTTGACTTTAGGAAATGTTATTTAGACACTCAGGTCATTTCCTGTCTGGAGAAATCCCTGTCAGCTCAGGGATTTGAGACAATGTGTATAAAATGCCCGATAGGTTTTAAGGCAGTGCTTTTCTTCAGCATGTGGCCATTTTGGATGCAGCAGGTATGGGAGGGGTAGATGTTACCTTGATGGGTTGCTTGCTAGCATAACATCTCAAGCACAAATGAAACTTCCAGGTCTGCTGAAGGACATAAAACACCTGGTATTCATTTCGCTTTCAGATCTCTTCCCTCAGCTTGGAGTTCCGAGTTCTCTCAAGCACAGCAGCGATCTTGGCAGCCCAGGCCAAAGTGAGCTCAACAACATAGACCTGGCAGCGCTCTTCTCTGATGCACCAGGTGATGGTGGTGTTGCGGCCGGGGCCTCCGACGAGGCGCTGAACTCTGGCATCTTGACTATTGATGTTACGTCTGTGAGCACCTCGCTTGGAGGGAACCTTCCTGCTAACAGTAGTTCCTTGGGGCCCATGGACCCTCTGGTGTTGGTGGCGCACAGTGATATTCCTCCAAGCCTGGATAGCCCTCTCGTTCTGGGGACAGCAGCTACGGTTCTTCAGCAGAGCAGCTTTAGTATGGATGATGTGCAGACTGTAAGTGCAGGGGCATTAGGCTGCCTGGTGGCTCTGCCTGTGAAGAACCTGAGTCCGGACCCACAGGCTTTGACCTCAGGTGGTCATTTAGCAGACAGCACCAGCACACTGACCTCACCAAGCCCTCCGCCTGGAAAGACCAACAGCCCGGAACTGCTGACTCCAATTAAAGTGGAATTGGACTCGCCTCCCGGCCCCGACACTGTCAGGCAGCAAGAACGGAGCCGAGGGACGCCCCGGTCGGTGTTCTGCAGCCCTGCAGGAAAGCACAGTCCTCAGAAAGACACGGGGCTCGGTGCGGGGACCGGCAACTTCTATTTGGTATGAAGTGCTCTATTCAGTCACCACCGCATAACTCGCTTCTCTCACACTCAGTTTTGAGGATGTTCTGGATTAATCGTTCATGTGCAGACATTTCTTAATGGTTTGCGAAAAGACGGAGCCCTGGACTACAAGTCTGGAAATCCAAGTCTGGAATTCTGATCTTGAGTCTGGAACTGACTAGGTTTTACGACCTTGAGGAAATCACTTATCCTGTCTGAGCCTAAAATTCTCATTTATTTCTAAAATGAGGGATTTGGGCTAGATGATTTCTAAGGTCCTTTTGAGTTCTATGATTCTGTGATGATGTTTTTTTTTTTTTTTTTTCCCTTGGAAAAAGAAAGGGGGGTATTTCATTATGTTGAAATGTTCTGCCTTTGTGCTTTTTCCGGAATAACAGGTCCTTAGACTTACTAATGGCCAGAGGAAGAGGAATCATGACATCAGGTTTAATAGAAACTTTAAAACCATGCAAAAAGTTCTTAAAAAATATTAGAATTAAAAAAGGGAGTGGTTGTGATCTTTTTTTCTGGAGGGCTATAAGAGTACTCCAATTTTGAGGCTCTACAGTTAATATACTTTATATTTATGTCAATTAATACATTTAATATAATTTAATTTAAAATAATTTAATTAAAGATTCTTTGGGGAGAGTATTTTCTCAGTCTCAGATGGGAATGATCAAATAAGTTTTTTCTTTGTGGCATAGGTTAAATTTGATGGTGATATTTATATTGTTTAAAATGTTAAATCTTACCACAGTTTTTTAAAAAAAGTTGAATCCTTTGAATTAGAATCAGTTGTGAGGGATGTGGTAACCCATCTACCATGAGCCTTTCAGTCTGAGAGAAGCACCTTTTCTGACGGCTCTCCCTTGTTTGTGGCAGAGCTGTCCTCACCAGCCTTTGCTTAGGTGGCCAGAGCAGTAGCTAAGCCACCCAGGAGACTTGGCCAGGATGGGAGATGACCGAGGCTCCGAGGTCAGTGGGGAGGTAGGGCCTGTGTGGAGGGCCTTGGTACCTCGGGAGACCGTGGTTCTTGGTGCCGCTGCATCTCCAGAGCCGTAACAGTGGGTGGAGGCAGGAGGAGCCACCATGACCTTGATCCTGACCCCTTGTTCATTTTCTCGCTAGCTGTGTGACGTTGGGCTGCCTCGATTCTCTGAGCACAGATGGTGTGTGGTGAATGGGTTACAGGTATGCCACAAGCTGTTGAGGGCTATTCTTTTTCTTTTTGTAGTGATGAGGGTTAAACTGCTTTTCTTACCAAACATTCACAAATTTACAGACGTGAAGTTCCATTTGAATACTGTTTGGCGCCCTCAGTAACTGTCCTGAATTCAGTCATGTAGTTATTGTTTTGGTGTATATAAAATTTTTTGAGTCCAGCACCTGCCACCAGAGCGGCCTCTATAGTGGGTATTTGAAGTAGTACCTCCCGTACAAGTGTTGTGTGGCATGTTCTGGAAAATGTTGAGAAGTGCTACAGTTAATTAGCCCTGAACCACCAAGGGAAGGCTGGTTGTTTCAGACAGCAGAGAAGTGTGTAACTCCTTTTATAACAGTTTCTGTGTAAAGTATTTTAATATGTTTAGATTTTGGAGGAATAAACTTTGCTTCTCTGGATAATAAAATTATGTATATTGTTCCAACTCTTACTCTGTTCAGTTGTTACTATAATTGCATGTAGCATTTGATTCTCCTTGAACCTGCTGGAGATCCTCAGAGATTATTGGACTCTACTCTGTTCTGGAGGCAGACTTAGTGCATTTCCGTAGTTCCCTTGCTACCCCTCCTTTACCATGTGGCATGAGTGACTGACACCCTTTTCTTTGGTCTCAGGAAAGTGGGGGCTCAGCAAGAACTGATTCCCGAGCCATTCAACTAGCCAAGAAAAAAAAGCAGAGAGGAACTGGGAGCAATGCAGGTGAGGCTGTGTGTGCTGGGGGACTGAGGGGTCTGGATCACCCAAGGCCTTCGTTAAAGACAGGAGAAACACACAGAATAGGTGTTTCTGTGTTCGTTGTGTTACCTTTATGTTCACAATGTCCTTTATCAACTCTTTAGTTTTATGTGAACTTTAAGAAAAAATTACCAGCAGAAGTTCCAGCATCAGCATGGACATGTTTAATTTATCCCTAAGAAGCTGTGCCGTTAGTGGTCGCAGATGCCAGTGTCTGCTGCCTAGCAGGGTGCTGAGGTAAATAACAGGCCAGGTGTCAGAAGAGCAGAGGTGCGAACCCGATGCTAATTGGTCATTGGCCCCTGACCTTGGTTGGCTCTGGGGAGAGCCTGGGGACAGGGCTGCTGCTGTCCCAGGAGCAGGGTTCCATGGAGCCAGCCCTTGGGTGGCACGTAGTGTGATGGATACCCAGTTCAGACATACGTTGAAATCTTGTCATTTTAAAATGTCAGTGATATTTTTGAATTTTTAAAAAACACTCTGGACCAAACCAGACCTGCTAGTTTCTGTGACCTCATGCATCTATCCATCCATCTGTCCGTCCATCCAGAAAGTGGAATAGTGGGATGCAGTTCTTAAACTGGTAAATCCTTTTGTAAAGGTAACTGATTTCTTCTAATACCATTATCTGCAGATTTTCTATGTCTCTTCATCTAGAATTTGTTTTTTAGAATACTAAAAGGTAGGGGCGCCTGGGTGACTCAGTTAAGCATCCAGCTCTTGGTTTGTGCTCAGGTCCTGATCTCATGGGTTGTGGGATCAAGCCTTGTGTTGGGCTCTGTGCCCAGAGGGGAGTCTGCTGGAGATCCCTCTGCCCCTCCTCCCACATGCATGTGCGCATACTCTCTCTGAAATAAATCTTTAAAAACAATATCAAAAGGTATGTAGTATTAGCAATATAGGTTTATATTCTGTTCTTAACGTCATGGCTTCTTTAACTGTTTTGTGTTAATCAGTTTTCTTAAAAGCAGATATAGCCCTATAATGGATGTTGTTCATGTCTGTATTCACTGTGACTTGAGAAGGCTGAAGTGTGCAGATGGCACTTGTACAGATAATAAAGAAGGTGTGTGGCGGGGGGCGGTGCGGGGAAGAGGTCTGTAGAGTGAAAGAATTCAGCACGGACTAAGCGAAAGGAGCCAGTTCCCTTTAACTTGATAGATCTCCGTTCGAAGGAAAAAGAACACTGGGCATTCAGGTATCTGGTACATGTTACACTGATTTCAGTGCTTTGCTTTTGGGGTGACATCTGCAGAGATGGTTTTATTTATTTTTAATTGTTGTTATAAATATTTCAGCATTTTTAAATCAGAAGGACACTTAAAAAACATAGTTGCATACTATTATCACTTTAAAAATAAGAGTATTTCATTAATATCTATCTAGCAAGTGTTCACCTTTTCAGTTTTGTTGGATGCTGTAAATGGTTTTTATTATAACTATTTGCTTAAATCAGAAGCCAAGTAAGTCTCATATTACTATTGGTGGATATGTTTCTTAAGTTTCTTTAACATCTGTAGGTTTCTCCCTTCATTTCTCTCCCATGTATTTGTGGAAGAAACTGGATGGTTGGTCTTTCAAGTTGGTGAGTCTAGATTTGGCTGATTGCAGTAGTTTGACAGGTTCCTGTGTCTTCTCTGTTCCCCAAATGTCAGTAGTTACAGGCCTGATTGAACTTTGATCTGGTGGGTCAGCTGTTGGGAGTTGACACAACTCCTTTGCCAAGTGGTGGGGTGCTCTTCCAGAGGTACCTGACATCTGGTGGTCAGTCTGTCCTGCGGCACAGGTTGGCAGCCTCTGATGACCAGTGACTGGATTTAATAATTCCTGAGGGTTTGCAAAAGGTATTTCTCATTCCTTTCTTGTTACTAGCTGGAATATTTCTGTAAAGAGTACCTTCTCATCCATTCTTTACCTTGAAGTACAGTCCTAATGAAATGTCAGTATAAATGTCTGAATCTCTTTTTTCATCAGTTTTCAAAATGATGAACTGTTTTCTTTGCATCCTCCAGTGGTGGTCGGAGTATTTTTTATACAGTCATTGATTTAAACATTTTATAGACTGTTAAGGGGAAATAGAAATCTGGAGCCTGCCACGTATCTAGCCTTCAAATATGTACGTGGTACAAGAATCTTCTTGTATTTGTGAAGGCTTACACCTTTGCTCCTCATGTGTCTTCCTTGAAAAGCCCTCATGAAGTCTTGTAATCAGCCAGGAAATAGAGGAATGATCCCTTTTACAAAATCTTGGGGCCAGCTGTTTCCCTGCCTGTTCTATTTTGCTAGAATTTCGGGCTTGCAGAAAATATGATTCCCTAGTTGGCCATACTCTGTGAATATTGTCATTCACTGTGTTTTCCAGCTGTAGAACCCTTCTCCCAGCCTCCCCTCATAGGACCATGTCCTATAGTCCTGGTGTGTTTACCTGAGTTCTAGGGAGTGGGCTGCAGGCTTTATCTGAATTTGCCACCCCCCTGGGGTCCCTCTCCTGTTCCAGGATCCTGTCTGGATCCCAGGTTGCATTTCATTGTCACGACTACTTTAGGCTGTTATGAGAAATATTGGACTATAATCAGTATTTCAGTATTTATTTTACTGCTCAGACTGTTCCAGCTTTGGCCACTGGGAGCTCTTTCGGTTGGACTCTTGTGCCCCTTCCAATGTGCCCTGGTTTTTTGTGAGGGGTCATTCCCTACCTTCTGGCACCATCTTGTGTTCTCATTACCCCAGAACAGGATCCAGCCATTTCCCTAAGGAGCACTGTTCTTTTTATTAGAAAAATTTACTAGAAACCAAGGTATGATGAGTGAAATAAGTCCGTCGGAGAAGGACAATCATCATATGGTTTCGCTCATACGTGGAACATAAGAAATAGTGAAAGGGATTATAAGGGAAAGGAGGGGAACTGAGCGGGAAAAATTAGAGAGGGAAGCAAACCATGAGAGACTCCTAACTCTGGGAAACAAACAAGGGGTAGTGGAAGGGGAGGTGGGCGGGGGGATGGGGTAACTGGGTGACGGGTACTGAGGAGCACACTTGGCAGGATGAGGACTGGATGTTATACTATATGTTGGCAAATTGAATTTAAATTAAAAAAAAAAAAAACCAAGGTCTGGGCCCTCCATGTGGTTGTTGCTCTTCACTACCCGTCATTGTGTCTAGTCCCTCCCAGCAGGCAGTGCTGGGAAGTATCTTCATGTACATTAACCCATGCTGGCCTTGTTTTGAATTTAGAATATTTTACATTTCAGAATAGTGATAAGGCCATACATTCTTTGTTTCTTAACACGCCTAGTTCCTACATCAGCACTTTTCAGTTAAATATATTCATTTAATACGAGTTCAGGTCAGATGTTGCCTCGTAATTATTTTTGGTACCAAATTTAGGGAGGGAAATGTAGGTTTGGGAGGTTTTTGGATTTGGGGATTAAAGGATTGTTGTGTTAGAAGTCTAAGAACAGAGAAGTTGCAGGGAAACAGGACTTCGTGGAATTAAGTCATTTAAGCACAGTTGAGATTTCATTGTTAAATGTGGTTAAATGCAGAGTGCACATATTGATTCTTAGAAAATGTGCAATCTGAATGATTTGAAAAATAAGGTATTGGGTCTGAAATTCAAGGCTATTCCCTTTGGGTTGCTTTTGCATATAGAAAATAAAATTGTGCCAGTTTCTCTACCTTTAGTACTGTGGCTCCCATCCTCAAAATAAACCAAGAATATTTTGTCAACATAAAAAGTAAAGAGAAGCTTTCATTCTTGAAGCTGATAGTGAAACTTTTTAAAATTTTTTCATCAACTGCAGGACTGTGAATAGATGTATATCTTTCTGGTCTCTTAAGAGCTGGGCAGAGGAAAGAACAAGTAGGACTTAGACGAAGATGCAGTAAACAGCAAAACTATGTGTCTGTGTGACAGTGAAAGTGTAAATGTGTGACTGCCTTTTTTCTTGACTGAGTCAAATAGCGAAATTCCAATTCTGCGTGATCTAGAAGAGGCACACCCTGAATGGAAATATTTTAAATTAAGACCAGATAAAACAAAAATCACAAGGGGTTAATACTAATGTTAGACTACTAATGTCAGTGTGGAAGTCAAAGGAAACAGTTGGGGCAGAGAAGATTTTTCCTGTTTTTGGTTGCTGTTCACATGTAATCAACTGCAAGACTAAGATTTGTAACCATGCATGTATTTATATGAAAACTTATAATATCAAACAAGATGAAGTAAAAACTGGTGGAAATCTAGGAGAATTGAATAAATGAAAACCTACCAATATTGGAAGTGGGTAATTGAAGTCATTTGCAGATCAAGCACAAAAAAAGACAGGAAAGATGTTTACAATGGGATTAATAAAGTTGATTTAATAGATCCTACTCCATAACCATGGGATATTAATCAAAATTAAACCAAACAAATTAGGCCCTTAGGAAAACCATAACAAAGGCTTTAGGGGTATAAAACCCAACTTGTCTTTACATGTTTTTAACTGTACTGTGGTAAAATAGAAAGTAAAAATTACTTGGAAAACAAGAACTTACTAAATTCTGGTAAAAGAAGAAATAAAAGCTGATTAAGAATAGTTACAGAAAAACTGGATTGCCATCCAGTTATGAGTGTGAATCGAGCCAGCATCTTCTCTGCTCATTTTCTCCCTTGTAAAATGGTAATAACAGCACCTACTTAGGATTCTTGTGGGGATTAAATGAAGTAATACAGGTGAGGTGCTGAAAAGCACTCAGGGTCAGCTTCTTGTTGCTGTTGTGTATGCAAGCAGGGGGTGTGGCCAGAGCCAGATTCAGGTTTATGCCCAGATTGCCTGCTTGTTACATGTGCAGAGGAATCTAAGTGGAACAGCTATTATTTCAAGATGGAAAAAGAACAAGCCTAAGGAGAGTCAGATCCAGATTTGGATGCCTGAGTGTGCAGCCTATTCGTAGTTAAAATCGTTCTGTGTGGGCTGAACAAAACATCCTGCAGTGGATGTTAACTAACCTGTTAGTTTCTATCTCCATCTGAGTGGTTTTATCAAGAGAGAAAATAAATCATAAGTGAATTGCACATATTCAGTGGAGAGTAAATAATCATGTAAAGTATATGGTGATAAATTGGAGTACTTGCAGGAGAATGCATAATTTTGCAGAAAACCAAATCACCATTTTTCAAAAATAAGAGTATAAACAGTTCAACAACTGCTGGCTGAGGTATTTCAGAGGCTCATGCTTACCTGATGGTTATACAGATCGTTTCTACTCTTCCGTGGAATACGTACATTAAACGGTATTCAGGGCTCTGTGGAAAAGGGGAAACTCCTTATGATCTGGAACCCAAAGCCTGACAAGGATACCTCTCAAAAGGAGAGCTATTGATTAATGACTTGGAAAAATACATGGGGAATGTTCTAAATATAATATATGTACAGTTTGGCAAAATATTTTAATATCCTGACCAAGTGAGGTTTAATCCTACAGCTTGAGAATGATGAATGTTAGGAAGTCTGGTAGTTGGGTTATATTATTTTTCCCAATGGATTTTGTATTTATTGAAAAAATTGGTATCCATTATTGGTAGAAATAAGAATGTAATAAAGATTTCGTAGCCCAAACTAAGAGCCAACATCACACTGACCGGTGAGTTACCGAAGGCATTCTTCTATATGCATGCAAGGATTGCTTTTGTTACCATTGGTGTTAATGTCGCTCTGGAGGTTCTTGTCATTGAAATCAAGAAAAGTAAGAACTTGTAGGGAGGAGATAGTAACTTAAGAGATGATTTGACCACTTATTGGAGAGCCCTAAAGAATCAGTTGAAAAATGGCTAGCACTTAAGAGACGTTTAAGTGACTGCTTGTAACATAAATGTATAGCCATCAGGAGTGTACTGTGTGCAGCAATAGCTAGTTAGGAAATGCGGTGGAGAAAATACCTCATTCACAGCAGCAACACAAATTCCAGAATAAGGAGGAAACTTCATAAGTGGGAGGACATAAAGGGGGAAGAGGAGACAAAACTTCACTAAGAAAAGAGAGTTCCAGATGTCATGCCTCCTTCCTTTTGGTACCTGTGCCTGCTGAGTGCCATGCGGGGACACCATTGCTCATGTTCTCGAGGGGGAGGGGAGCTGGGCAGGGGGAACTGAGCTGGGGTGGGGGTGGGGAGGACATCAGATAAACAAAAACAGTAAATGATAAATGTGAATAAAACAAGGAAATGGGTCTGTGATGATTTGCAGTTTTTAATAGGGTAGAGAGAGTCCTCAACAGAGGAGGAGATCCTTGATGGAGGGGAGGGAAGTGAGGAAGGATGCCATGTGGACAGATCTAAGCAAAGTCCCTGTGAGCCTGAGGCTGGAGGGTGTTCTCGAAGAAAGGCCTTTGTTGTCAGAGGGAGGAGGCCTACAGAGGGGGGAGAAGGGGGGACCTTTTCGGAAATAATCTGAGAGCTGGTGAGAGCCCAGGCTGTTTAGGGCCTTAGGTCATCGTTGGAACTTTGGCTCTCACTTGGAGTCAGATCAGAAGACATAGAGACATAATTAGAAAAGTGACATGATCTTTTTAAAAGGATCATTCCAGCTGTTCTGAAAATAAACCATAAGGGGCAAGGAGAGCAGATTGGGGTTCTTTGCAGGCCCCAGTAGGAAATGACTATGGCTGCAGGCACGTGGGCTGCCAGTAGGAAGAGGTGGGTAAATCCTGGATCTGTCTTAAAGATGGAGACGACAAGATTTGCTGACAGCTGTGGAATTCGGAAGAGAAAGAAGTCATTGTTGCAGACATGCTAACTCTTCCCACAGTATTTGAAGCAATTCCATTTGAAATTCCGAGGAGATTTCAGAGTACTTGGTGTAGGGAACTACAGGCAGGGATTCCTGAGGACCCACAGGAAACTAGCCTGGTTGCCCTGCATTTGCAGGGACATCTCACAAGTGACAACCGTTGAACCTGTGGTGGTCCTGTGCCCCTTAAGCCAAGACAAAGGGACATAACATTGATACACAGGCCTGAGACCTACACTGTTTTATGCGTCAAGGTGGCTCTTCTCGTTGTTGGCAGATGAGTGATGGCCTTTTGGGAGAAAAGCTACTAAAATTCCATATAGGATAAAGAATGAAGGTGAGAAGTTTAAGGCTTTTTTAAAGGCATGGAAAGCTGTGTGGATAGCCAGCTCTTGCTTTGTCCTCATCTGTGTGCTTTACATGATTTAGCTCGTGTTTCATCTTCATAGTAGCTCCCTAAGGTAGAGACTTACCACCAGCATGCTCTGCAGCTGGGTCACCAAAGCCACTTTCCCTTATGCACTCACTGCTCAGAGGGTATGGATGCCCAGAGCAGAGCAGAGGCACAGGCCTTGGAGATCAGTGGACACTGAAAGGTTTTCGTTAACATACACAGCATGAAATGCTAAGAAAGGTGAATCCTTTCTGGAGATGGATGGAGATGAGGCATGAGTAGGCGCTGTGCAGAAGGCTGTTGACCAAGAAACAAGCATCTCCTCTGTGGGCAGAGGGTTGTGCTTGGTGCTCAGAGTCAGGGTGTGCATGGAACACGGGGATACAGTGTGACATTTCTGGATGGCCACTTGATGCTGTTTTCAAGAGCTAGAAGCTATGGGTAATGTTCAATCCTGAAATGACTACTTGTAACTTCTCTCGAAGAAATATCCTGGCATCTACATAAAGGTACATGTGCTAGCTGCTGCCAGGTGTGGAACTGTGTGTTACTAAATATTTATAGTTCATGTCTGCTAGTAAAGCTGCACACTTCCTGCATATTTTTGGTAAGTCCCTGCTTGTAAGAAAAGCTGACATGTTGTTGGTAGACACATTTGTGTTATGTATTTGCATAGAAACGAAAATGATAGAACATGTACCCTTGTGTGGTTAGTGTTTTTTTCTGAGTGTTAAGATTATGAATTTTTAAATCATTTTTCATCACTTTTATTTTCTGTATTTGAAAATACATTAACCTTGTAATTAATAAATATTAACCCCCCATTTAAGAAGTGGGAGCCAAAACAGCTGTCATCCCCCTCCCTTCCCAGGATGGAGCATACCAGTAGAGGTTTTGGGGTTGCACCTGGGGCTCTTGGGTGGGCTCTTCAGCTGCTTCACCTGGAAACTGAGACATGTAGTCTGGAATTGGTTTCCTTCCCAGAAGGGGGTGATGAGAGAGCCGCAGGGAACACAGACAGGGGTCAGGCAGCGCGGGCTGGGCCCCTGTAGCTCCTTTAGCATCACCAGCTTGTCTAGCGATGGGCATGCAGACGGAGGGCCAGGTGATGTACGTACGTGGTGCCACTGGAATGTTTGAATAACAGGGTTGGATTGAGCCATGAAATTAAGTCAGTGATCAATTTTTTATAATATGTATACACATATTAAAATTTTTTAAATTTTTTTCCTCACATTGAAGCAAAAAAAAAATCTTTGGGCATCTATCACTAGGCTCCTCCCATTTCTTCCTCTTGCTGCCATGCTGAGAGCAGAAGAGCCACACTGAGGGAGGGAGGACAGGAGGAAGGTCCCAGTGCAGGCTGTCTGTTAACTGGGACACTGCAGCAGTTGTAACTTTTTTTACAAGAGAAATCTGGGAACATTCACACAGGCACTGGGCCTGAAAGAGTGGATTGTGAACTTGAGTGTCGTGAAGCTTCCCAGTGAGGTGGATGGGGAGTCTGGATTGCAGCTGGAGAAAACCCTCCCTGGTGCTGTGGGAAAACGTGTGTCAGAAGCACTCCGGGCTTTTTCACCCCTTGTCCCCTCTCCCCCCGTGCCCTGTAGGCTCCATTTAGGCACTCTGGATGGCAGATGGGGCCTGTGATGGAGCAAAGTGGATGGTAGGCTGTGGGGAGGCTGTCTGGTCTTGTCTTCGCTTTTAGGGTCTGGATGGTTTTGCTCTAGCTGTCCATGGTAGTTCCCTCTGCACTGCGGACCTTCACATACCAGGGTTAGAGCCTGCAGGTTGGGGTAAGCACAGCATGTTTGCCTTGAGCAGCTCTCCAGAGAGTGAGCCTCCTGCCAGTACGCTTGTGGCCAGGGCCATGCCCATCTCTGGTCATTGCTCCCTTGGGGCCGAGGTTCCATTTGGTTCCTGGACCAGAGCTGTGGTGTTGAGGGCTGGCATAGCCAGATATCTGAAGCAGGGTAAAGGGGCTTGGTGGCCACAAGCCTGTTGTGGTGGGTGGTGGAGAAATGTAACCCACCTGTCCCTGAATGGGCTGTGAGTTGAAGTGTCTTGCACCTGGACAGTTAGCAGGTGATAAGGATTTTGTCGCTCCTGACCATGGAGGCCTGCCCTTTATTGACCAGCAGCTGTCACTTACTTTGTTTCTGTTAGCTTTATGCCTGCCCTGTGCTGTTCCTGCTGAAGTGCATGTCTTGCTTCCTTTCTATCTCCTTGGTAGTCACCTGTTCCCCTGCAGGTCCTCCCACCTTGCTGTCAGGTGAGCATGGAAGTCTGACTCTGGCAGGTGTCTAACCCTTGTGAGGAGGAGGCCTTTATTGAACATAAAAGTTGTGATGGCTGTGCCTCACGTTTCCGGAGCTGTGCTATCCATGCTGCCACATGAGGTGATTCATGGTGACAGGGCCAAGTGTCAGAGTCTGAGGGTCAGAGCACCAGCTTAGTAGTCAGGAACATTGTTGAGACCTGCTCCTCTGCTTGTGGTGGCTGTGGGCAAGTGCCTAAACTCTCTGGCTCCAGCATCCTCTCTGTTATGGGAGACAGGACCTGTCCTAGGTAGTTTTGCTGGGGCACAATAAGGAAAACAGTGGCAGGGCTTTGTGTATACGTGGTTTCAGACCCCTGGCTCTTAGAGCTCAGCTGACAGAAGTGGGACCATGCCGTGGGAGCCTAAGCCTGCCATCCTTGGCCAAAAGTATGTGCTCTGGCATGGGTGAACTATGGATGGTGCTGGGATGCACTCTGTCCCATAGCCAGCTGTTACCCTGGGAGCTGCTGCATAGCCTTTTTTTTTTTTTTTTTTGATGTTTTATTTATTTACTTATTTATTTATGATAGTCATACACAGAGAGAGAGGCAGAGACACAGGCAGAGGGAGAAGCAAGCTCCATGCACTGGGAACCTGACGTGGGATTCGATCCCGGGTCTCCAGGATCGCGCCCTGGGCCAAAGGCAGGCGCCAAACCACTGCGCCACCCAGGGATCCCCTGCATAGCCTTTTTATGTGAACTATAAGTCACCCTGCCCAGCATGCAGATTTGAAGTTCACAGCCTCAGAAACTGTCCTTCCTAGGCTCCCAGCCAGGGTTGGCCAATGGAAGTATTGGCAGGAGATTAGGTGGAGGGAGGAAGGAGGAACCAGGACCTTGTTCTCATTCCACTTTGGTAGTTCTATGACAATGGCTGTTTCCCCCATGGTCCCAGTTCTTGCTGGGCAGCCCCGGACCCAGACGTTGTTCTGGATTCTGTGCTGACTGGGGTGTTTGCTCCTTAGTGCGCCATCACTGGTATACTCACTGGCGGCATGGAATCCCTCTGGTGCAATACCTAGAGTGTTCCTGGGGCCCTGATGGGACCCTGACTAATGCCCTGTAAACAGTTTCCCCAGGACTGTGACTACATTATGGCTGCTAGATTATCCCAAACCTTTCCCAAGGCCTCTTGGCACTACTGGCCCCCTCAGTGTTTCTACGGTGCCCTGTACTGTTTCATCACTGCATTTTGAATGTAGGTCCATCTGTATGTCCCTGAGAAACATCTGTACTTAGAACATGGGCAGCCATCATAAACTTCATGGTAAGGATCACCACTATGGCCCAGTACCCAATGGAGTAAAGATACAGTCAGTATTTGTTTAAAGAATGATAAGGCACGAATTGATAGCTAATCACTGGACACATTTCAAGTAAGAGCTATCCAGTTAGCATACTCCAACACTACACTAGACGGAGGTAGAACAGTTAATTCAAGCTGATTGTATGCCCAGCGTTGTTCTGAGGTAGTTCTCAGAGCAGCCCTGTGCCGTGCAGCTCTATACAGTCCCATTTTCTGGATAAGGAAGCTGAGGCACAGAGATTAGGTTGGTGGGGGCTGCGCAGGTGATAAGTGACTGCCCTAGGGGTGGAATCCCAGGCTGACTGGCTCCAGAACCTTCAGTCAGCCTGCCAGCTCTACAGCACACAAGAGCCGCATGGCTCACCCTTGGTGAGTGAGGTGGACGTGGAACTCCTGAGTAGAATACTAGCACTCAGGAGTTCTGGATGATCTGGGCTTGTCCAGGGTTAGGCAGCTGTCTGTATAACTTGCCACATTAGAAAACCAAAGGAAAACCACGTTATCTTCACTAATGCCAAACAAGGCAGTTGATAAAACTCATCGTTGCTGATTTTTAAAAATCATAAACCTTAACTAGGAACTAAAAAGATTTCCCTAATAATAGAGAGCAAGTTAGAATAGCAGTCAACGTTTTCAATGAGGAGATGTGTTCCTATTATAATTGGAAGAACCAACCAAGCCAACACTGCAATAACATTGGACATTTTTATGGAAGCTTTAGAAAAAAATAGATAAATAGGAAGATGTGACTACCTATTGATGATTATTAGGCTTAGAAGACCCAAGGGAATAGACTCAAATAATTACAAATAAAGATAACTAATTGCACAAAACACGTTAAGATATATCCCATGAAGAGCTTTTCTATTAGAGTAATCAGAAAAACAATAATGAAAAATAAATCTCACTCATAATGGCAATAAAAGTAATAAAATATCTAGGATTCCCAGTGACGCATATGCCTGAGCCTGGATAAGGTCCTGTTTATAGCTTACTATGTACTTGGGATGGAACATTCAATTCTGTTAAGTTTACATCTTTTATTCAATTCCTTAAAAATCCCAAAGGAACTTTCTAAAAGAAAAAAAAAAAAAAAAAACACCTGCCAGTTTTAAGTTCATCTGGAAGAATAACTTAGTTAAAATCTCCATGCAAGATTCGAAAAAGAGTAATAATGGGGCAGGGAGACCACTGTGCTGGGGACCCAGGCCTGTGGAGGAGTGTTGGTGCTGAGACTCGGCCGGTGCTGTGACGGAGACAGGTGGGGCGGCCGGAGCTTGGGCATGCAGGCTGGCATAAGCTTAAGATTCACATTCCTTCACCGGTTCGGTAATGTTGGTTCAGTCTTTGGGAAGAAGAATGGTGGATTTCTTAGGCACTTTCCCCTGCAGTCCCACCACCAACCACTTCAGCCTTTTGATGTTAAACGTTTAGTGTATAAACCATGCTTGTTACTTATTTCAATGATACATGTATACTTTTATCTGTTCTTTGCTGTTGAACATGAATATTTTTTCTTGTGAATAAATCTGTTTTGTGGTATATCCTTTAATAGCCGTGTAGGAGGGATCTCTGGGTGGCGCGGCGGTTTGGCGCCTGCCTTTGGCCCAGGGCGCGATCCTGGAGACCCGGGATCGAATCCCACGTCGGGCTCCCGGTGCATGGAGCCTGCTTCTCTCTTGGCCTATGTCTCTGTCTCTCTCTCTCTCTCTCTGTATGACTATCATAAATAAATAATAAAAAAAAAAAAAAAAATTAAAAAGAAAAAAATAGCCGTGTAGGACTGAACACATCCAGAACTGTAACAGCTTTAAGTCCCAGCACCATCCAGGATATGTAATGGGTCCAGCCTCCCATCCTCAGGAGAATTGGGGAATAGGTACTTACATACTTCACTGTGTTCTGTGGTTCAGTGAGGATCCCCAGCAGAGAAAGCTTGCACGAGACCAAAGTCCTATCCCTCCACACACACCCCTGGTGGGGGGAAGCAAGACATCGGAGCCAGTGGTATGCAGGATGGAGAGCTGACAATCTTCAGTGCAGATCCCTCCCAGGCTGAGGATGCCACGAGCTTGAGTTGGCACTGGGTTGTGCAGCTGTCAGTATAGGGGCATTGTCAGGAGGTGTGTGGGCAGAGTGCTTTGCCAGAGCCAGGCTGTATGCTGCAGGCCTCACCTATTCTGATAGTGACTCTCTGGGGGGATCATGCTGCGGTGTGGGTCACGGATGAGTCCGTGGGGACTCAGGACTATGCATCGGTATACTCTTGCTCACTTGACTATTTCATCCCCAAATAGGGTTGTCTTTTAGGTCTTTCTACCTAGATGTCAACTTGCTGACTAGCTTTATCTTTCTCTTCTGTCTGCTCTTTCAGGTTATCTGCACAATCCAGTGTTTCAGATAAATGTTGAGATTATTGAAGCAAAATTCAGTTCATTATGAAGATGACTTGCCCCCTAAAGTTTTCTAGATTTCCACTATGAGGAATTTTTTGTTTCTTGACATCAGTTTATGAGTTAAGTTAGTCACATTACATTTAATGCCATGGCATCTTTTACTTAAGAGGATGGCTGCATGGCCATTGTGGGGTTCTATGTAGAGACTATTTGTTGGCTTTAAGCCTCCAGCATCCTGACTCAGGAAGGGTGTAGGTTTCAGCTGATTTACATGTTGACAGCACACTACCAGATGGCAGAGTAGATTGTCTGGAGTCATGTAACCCAGCACCCTGCTCCCATGGATCCAGCTGGTGAAGGCATTTTTTCTTCTGAGCAGGGAGTCAAGAGGCCGGGTGTGGGGCGTTCAGCGTGCCAGCCTAGGTTCCCCTCTCCTAATCCTGCCTTCTTCCCTTGCAGCTTTCTCAGGGTGCCTATGGGAAGTGTTCAGCCTGTCTTCTAGGACCTGGGGTGGATGAGAAGACTTTGAAAGGGAGGGGAGCATGGTTAGTTTGAAGGGGATCTGCTTTCACATTGTCATCTTCCATTAGTAATCTTTGAGACTGCATTTGGGTCCAGGACTTCTGCAGGCTCTCCTGTTCGCCTTTGAGTCCTACCCCACCACCAAGCTCCCTGTGGTGAAGCACTCCAGGGTGTGTATAGGAACAGTCTTCCAGAGCCACAGATCCAGGACACTTCAGAGTGCTGGCTTCAGGGAGGCATCTTGTATGGATTCACTCATACAGGCATCAAGACTGCCTCGGGCCACTGTGGCCAGCTTGGCCTTCCTCATGCACAGGTTTTAGGAGGGTATGTTGAGATGTTCTGAACTGATATACAGTATAAAGGGGGCCCTGGGTGTGTGAGCTCTCACCTTTCTCACCCTTCTGCTCTTGTCCTAGCAGGAACTGCTTTTAAGGAGAATCCCACAAAAGCAGCAGTGTGCAGCAGTGTTCATGTATATAAACCTGAGCAGTTTTTTTGGCTATTGACATTTCATCCCTAGAACAAGTCATTAACCAGAGAAGGTGCTAGAGCACTTCCAGTTAGAGGCAGTGATTCTTCTCAGTGCCACTGTGGTGTTGGTAGGACTACCAGATTGTCAGGTACTGGATTGAAGGAACAGATTGAAATGAGAATGTGATGGTGTATGCTAATACAGCTGTTAAAACCAGTTTAGCTTATAATGTGTCACCAGGTATTCTAGTTTTAGTCCATCTTATTTCCTGTTATAAAATTAATGCCTCTTGCATCGTTTTAATAAAAATACAACCAAATTTTGATTACTGACTAGTTTTTCCAGCAGTGTATACTGATTTTTATGGAAACTTGTAATGCTGATGTCTGGCAAAATTAAATGGCATCCATTTCCAATTTTGACCACATGATTTTTACTTAAATTTCCCATTGTTTGCATAGCATACATGGTAGTACACATCTGGTGAAGGGACACAAGGCTTTGATCATACTTCTTGCTTCATAGGTAACATATAGAATATGATCTACACAGCTTTCATTGAATCATTACAAGATATATGAGAAATGGCTCAACATGATCTTGTTTTTATTATATAAAGCTAGATAATAAATAGTGGATATACATATTTAAGTATTGCTTGCTTTTAAAAGTAGCTTAAAAAGTGGAATCCGGGCAGCCCTGGTGGCGCAGCGGTTTAGCGCTGCCTGCAGCCCAGGGCGTGATCCTGGAGACCCTGGATCGAGTCCCACGTCAGGCTCTCTGTATGATGCCTGCTTCTCCCTCTGCCTGTGTCTCTGCCTCTCTCTCTCTCTGTCTCTATGAATAAATAAAATCTTAAAAAAAAAAAAAAAGTGGAGTCCAAGATGGTGGAGTAGGAGGCCTTAGTTTTGTCTGGCCCCAGGAATTCTGCTAGATGGCTGTTAAATCATTCTGAACACTTGCGAACTCAGCCAGAGATCTAAGAAAAGAATAGCTGCAACTCTACAAATAGACAAGTGACTACTTTCTGCCAAGAATGACAAGATGGAAAAACTCGCCTCAAAAAAGAGAACAGGAGGGATCCCTGGGTGGCGCAGTGGTTTGGCCCCTGCCTTTGGCCCAGGGCGTGATCCTGGAGACCCGGGATCAAATCCCACATCGGGTTCTGGTGCATGGAGCCTGCTTCTTCCTCTGCCTGTGTCTCTGCCTCTCTCTCTCTCTCTCTCTCTCTCTCTGACTATCAGAAAGAAAGAAAGAAAGAAAGAAAGAAAGAAAGAAAGAAAGAAAGAAAGAAAGAAAGAAAGAGAAAGAAAAAACAAGAGGCCGTTACTGACTACCAGAGACCTAATCAATATGGACTTAAGATGTCGGAACTGGAGTTCAGAGTAACAATCATAAAGATACTAGCTGGGCTTGAAAAAAACATAGAAGACACTAGATCCCTTTTTGGAGAAATAAAAGAACTATAACAAGTCAAAATAAAAAAGGTTATTTAATGAGATGCAATAAAAAATGGAAGCCCTAACTGCTAGGATAAATGAGGTAGAATAGAGAATTAGTGGTATAGAAGACAAAATGATAGAGAACAAAGAAGCTGAGAAAAAGAGAGGTAACTACTGGAATCACAGGAGGAGAATCTGAGAGATAATTGATACCATAAAGCAAAACAATATTAGAATAATTGGAATCCCAGAAGAAGAGGAAAGAGAGGGAGCAGAAGGTATATTGGAGCAAATTATAGTGGAGAACTTCCCTAATCTGGGGAAGGAAACAGGCATCCAAGTCCAGGAGGCACAGAAAACCCCCCTCAAAGTCAATAAAAAACCTCTTTTTATGTTATACCTGACATATAATAGTGAAACTTACAAATCTCAGAGACAAGGAGAAAATCCTGAAAGCAGCTCTGGACAAGAGGTCCATAGCCTACAAGGATAGAAACATTAGATTGGCAGCAGATCTCTCCACAGAGACCTGGCAGGGCAGACAGGACTGGCAGGGTATTATTCGAGGTCCTAAATGAGAAGAACATGCAGCCAAGAATACTTTATCCAGCAAGGCTCTCATTCAGAATAGAAGGAGAGAGAAAAAAGCTTCCAGGACAAACAGAAACAAAAGGTATTTGTGATTGCCAAACCAGCCCTACAAGAAATATAGAAAGGGATCCTTTAAGTGAAGAGAAAGCCCAAAAATAATATAGACCAGAAAGGAACAGAGACGATATACAGAAACAGTGACCTTATAGGTAATATGATGGCACTAAATTCATATCTTTCAATAGTTACTCTGAATATAAATGGGCTAAATGCCCCAGTGAAAAAAACACAGGGTATCAGATTGGATTTAAAAAAGACCCAGTATGTAAATGCTGTCTGTAAGAGACTTTAGACCCAAAGATACCTCTAGATTTAAAGTGAGGGGGTGGGAGCACTTGGGTGGCTCAGTGTGTTAAGCATCTGTCTTCAGGTCTGGTCATGATCCCAGGGTCCTGGGCTCGAGCCCCGCATTGGGCTCTTTGCTCAGTGGGGAGCCTGCTTCTTTCTCTCCCTCTGCCTACTGCTCCCCCTGCTTCTGTGCTTGCTCTCTCTTTCAAATAAATAAAATATTTAAAAAATAATAAAGCGAGGGGGTAGAAAGCCATTTATCCTACTAATGGAAATGAAAAGAAAGCTGAGGTAGCAGTCTTTACATCAGATGAATTAGATTTTTAAACCAAAGAGTGTAATAAGAGATAAGGAGGGTCACTATATCATCATTAAAGGGTCTATCCAACAAGAAGATCTAACAATTTAAATATTTATGCCCCTTACATGGGAGCAGCCAATTATATAAGCCAATTAATAACAAAAGTAAAGAAACACATCAATAATAATACAATAATAGTAGAGGACTTTAATACCCCATTCACTGCAATGGACAATCATCTAAGCAGAAGATCAACAAAGAATCAAGAGCTTTGAATGACACACTGGGCCAGATGGACTTAACAGATCTATTCAGAACATTCCATCCTAAAACAGCAGAATACATATTCTTCTCGAGTGCACATTGAACATTCTCCAGAATAGATTACATATAGGGTCACAAATCAGGTCTCAACTGGTACCAAAAGATTGGCTCATTCCCTGCATATTTTCAGACTTTGAAACTGCTTTGAAACTGGAATTCAATCACAAGAGGAAATTTGGAAAGAACTCAAATACATGGGGACTAAAAAGCATCGTACTAAAGAATGAATGGGTCAACCCAGGAAATTAAAGAAGAATAAAATTCATGGAAACAAATGAAAATGAAAACACAACTGTTCGAAACCTTTGGAATGCAGCAGAGGTGCTCAGGAGGGAAGTATATAGCAATACAAGCTTTTCCCAAGAAACAAGAAAGGTCGCAAATATGCAACCTACCCTTATACCTGAAAGAGCTGGAGAAAGAACAGCAAATAAAGCCTAAGCCTAGCAGGAGAAGAGAAATAATAAACATTAGAGCAGAAATCAATGAAGTAGAAACCGAAAGAACAGTAGAACACAGCAACGAAACTAAGAGCTGGTTCTTTGAAAGAATTAAATTGATAAACTCATGGCCAGACTTATCAAAAAGAAAAGAGAAAGGACCCAAATAAATATAATCATGATGAAAGAGGAGTGATCACAACCAACACCGAAGAAATACAATTTTAAGAACATATGAGCAACTATATGCCAGCAGATTAGCAATCTGGAAGTAATGGAGGCATTCCTAGAGATGTATAAACTGCCAAAATTGAAGCAGGAAGAAATAGAAAACCTGAATAGACCCATAACCAAGAAGAAAATTGAAGCAGTCATCAAAAATTTCCCAAGAAACAAGAAGAGTCTAGGACCAAATGGCTTCCCAGAGGAATTCTACCAAACATTTAAAGAAGAATTAATATATATTCTTCTGAAGGTGTTCCCAAAAACAGAAATAGAAGTAAAACTTCTAGACTTTTTCTATGAGGCCAGCATTACCTTGATCCCTAAACCAGAAAAGACCCCACCAAAAAGGAGAATTACAGACCTATATCCCTGATGAACATAGATGCCAAAATTCTCACCAAAATAGGATCCAACAGTCATTAAAAGGATTATTCATCACAACCAAGTGGGATTTATTCCTGGGAAGCAAGAGTGGTTCAGCATCTGCAAATCAGTGTGGTTACACCACATTAAAGAAAGGACAAGAACCATATGATCCTCTCAAGAGATGCAGGAGAAGCATTTGACAAAATACAGCATCCTTTCTTGATTAGAACTCTCCAGTGTAGGGATACAGGGAACATTCCTCAATATCATAAAAGCAATCTTTGAAAAGCCCCCAGGAAATAACATTCTCAGTGGGGAAAAACTAAGAACTTTTCCCCTAAGGTCAGGAACATGGCAGGCATGTCCACTGTCACCTCTGTTCAACATAGTACTGGAAGTCCTAGCCTCAGCAATCAGACAACAAATGAAAAGGCATCCAAATTGGCAAAGAAGTCAAACTCTCACTTTTTGCAGATGACATGATACTCTATATGGAAAACCCAAGACTCCAACCCCAAATTGCTAGAACACATACAGGAATTCAGCAACATGGCAGGATATAAAATCAGTGCACAGAAATCAGTGGCATTTCTATACACTAACAATGAGACTGAAGAAAGGATTAAGGAGTCAATCCCATTTACAGTTGTACCCAGACCATAAGATACCTAAGAGTAAACTTAACCAAAGAGGCAGAGGATCTATACTCAGAAAACTATAGAACACTCAAGAAAGAAATTGAGGAAAACATGAAGAAATGGAAAAATGTCCCATGCCCATGGATTGGAAGAACAAACATTGTTAAAATGTCTATACTACCTAGAGCAATCTATATATTCAGTACAATCCCTATCAAAATACCATCAACTTATTTCACAGAGCTGGAAAAATAATCCTAAAATTTGTATAGAATTAAAAAAGACCCCCGAATAGCCAAAGAAATGTTGAAAAAGAAAACCAGAGCCGGGGGCATCATAATGCCTGACTTCAAGCTGTATTACAAAGCTGTGATCCTTGAGACAATATGGTACTGGCACAAGCACACATAGATCAATGGAATAGAATAGAGAACCCAGAAATGGGCCCTCAACTCCAAGGTCAGTTCATCTTCAATGAAGCAGGGAAGACTATCCAATGGGGGAAAAAAAGGACAGTCTCTTCAACAAATAGTATTGGGAAAACTAGACCATTTCTTCACACCGTGCACAAAAATAGACTCAAAATGGATGAAAGACCTAAATGTGAGAAAGGAATCCATCAAAATCTTAGAGGAAAATATAGGAAACATCCTTTGTGACCTTGGCCACAGCAAGTTCTTACTAGACATGTCTCCAAAGGCAAGGTAAATGAAAGCAAAAATGAACTATTGGGACTCCATCAGAATAAAAAACTTATGTACAGCAAAGGAAACAGTTGACACAATGAAAAGACAGCCTACAGAATGGGACAAGATATTTGCAAATGACGTATCAGATAAAGGGCTAGTATCCAAAATCTAAAGAACTTCTCAAAGTCAACACTCAGTGAACAAATCATCCAATCAAGAAATGGGCAGAAGACATGAATGGATATCTCTAACGAACGTAAAAATGGCCTACAGGCACATAGTGCTCCACATTACTTGGCATCAGGGAAATACAAATCAAAACCACAGTGAGATACCACCTTACACCAGTGAGAATGGGGAAAATTAACAAGGCAGGAAACCACAAATGTTGGAGAGGATGCGGAGAAAAGGGAACCCTCTTAACTGTTGGTGGGAATGTGAACTGGTGCAGCCACTCTGGACCTTAAAAAGTTGAAAATAGAGCTATTGTGTGACCCAGCAATTACACTACTACTAGGTATTTATGCAAAGGATACAAATGTAGTGTAATGATGGGATACCTGCATCCCAGTGTTTATACCAGCAATGTCCAGTGTAGACAAACTATGGAAAGAGCCAGAATGTCCCTGAACAGATGAATGGATAGAGGATACACACACACACACATACACTGGAATACTACTCAGCCCATCAAATAAAATGAAATCTTACCATTTGCAACAACATGGATGGAACTAGAGGATATTATGCTAAGCGAAATAACGTCAATCAGAGAAACTTATGATCTCATATGTGAAATTTAAGAAACTAAACAGGATCATAGGGGAAGATCAAGACAAAATCAGAGGGAGACAAACTGTAAGAGACTCTTAATCATAGGAAACAAACTGAGGGCTACTGGATGGGAAGTGGGTAGGGGATGGGGTAACTGGGTGATGGGATGAGCACTGGGTGTTGTATGAGACTGATGAACCACTGACCTCTGACCAATAATACATTGTATGTTAATTAATTGAGTTTAAATTTTAAAAGAGCTACATTACTTGATGCTTTCCTTAAGCGATTTCACAGTGGTTTTCATAATACCCCTTAAACCATGCTTTGGTGTTTATTTGAACTGAAAAGTGAAATCGGACCTTTTGTGAGGCAGGAGCAGTGTCCTGATGGTCCAGACTGCTGCTGCCAGCTCTGCGTGCACGGATCCCGGCGAGCTGCACCGGAGTGCTGTCATTGTGATGAAATTACATCTAAAGCACAGGAGTATTTTATTTAAAATGTTTCTTAATTGGCAGAAGTTGAGAAGTACTTAGATGCAGCCGCCTGAGCCTCCTGGAAAAAGTCACAGTTCTCAGTGCTTTTATAGTACAATGTTGCTTTTGATATTTCATCATTATCAAAGTTTCTAATAGGTTTTGTTATTTTGGTTGTGTTTGCATCACTAATAATTGCAGTGGTAACTGGGTTTTTCAGATGAAGATTTTAGCTCTAGAAAGTATAAGTAAGTCTTCAAACGAACTCTATGTGCGTGTGTGCATGTGATGCGCGCTCGGGTGGTGCAGGACCTGAGCCTAACGGCACATTCCGGGAGTTGAGAGGAGTAGCACGCGGTTCAGGGAGAATAGGAAGTGATGTAGAGTTTCTCGCTGTTAGAGAAGAGCAAGCGGATCCCGCCCCAGCACTGCACCTTGCTGGCTCACCCAGGTGCCAGTGCTGGTCTGCGGTTGGGCCGCCCACAGGGCAGTTAGGAGCACGGAGGAGGCCAGAGCTGTGCTCACAAGGGGACTGGATTCCCTGAGGCCCAGGCGCTGACGGATGGAAGGGGAAGCAGGTGCTCAGCTGTGCTGGGTCTGCGTTTCCCTGCAGTGAAGGGGGCGCCACACATGCTCCCTGAAAACCGAGACTTGCCACCAAGGTGAAGAATCCCTCAGCATCCAGGAAGGAAATAACAGGCCCCCCACCAAGAGCTGTGTCTGTCAAGTGCAAGGCTTAGGGAGAGTGATCCCAGAGTTTCCTGGCAGCCAGGTTGTCCCGTGGGTGTGGAGGCCGCAGACAGCCCTGGGTGGGAGCAGTCCCGAGCTTGTGGGAAACTCTGCTGGGGCAATGGGCAGGAGCAGGCGGGCATCAGCGTGGGGCGCCCCCATAGCACATGGCGCAGCTGCAGAGCTTGGACCTGTAGGCCAGTGCTGGCACTGAGACTACAGGAGAACTTGCCGTAATGGAGCCGGTGCATCCTGTGTGCCAGAGTCGACCGTTCCTGTTTAAAATGGAAACATGAAAAAATAAATAAATAAAAAAAGAATAATAAAATGGAAACTTGGAGTACAGAGACCTACACAAAGAACACAGCCTCTCATGTTTTTCCTCTTTTCCCTGTTAATGTCATGAAAAATCGTGAGAAATTTTCACGAAGATGTGTTTTCTGGAAGTTCAGAACATTCTTCAGTTTCACCTGTTCCTTTTCATTTTATTAAATCCAAAAAAACTAAATGCTTTTATTATTATTAGCCTGTGTGAGGGTCACTGTAAAACTGTATGAAGTCATTCGTGTTCGCCTGTCCTGGGCTGCCTGCACATAGCCGTCACCGCACCTGAAATTCCGTGGCACTTACTGGGACCCAGGCACTATTCTGAACTTGTATCACATATTTCCTTAATCCTCCCAGAACTTTGAGGTAAGGAGTGTTGTTCCCATTTCACAAGGAGGCCAGAGCTTAGGCTGCTGTCCCAGGTCAGACTGTGGCGTCAGTGGCCACTGGTGTGGGCTTTCCTGCTGCTCACAAACCATGCGCTGTCAGTTTCTGGGTGCTCGGATTGTTCCTTTCTTCTTTGTACTTAATTATTTTGAAAAGCATGTTCTTATTCAGTCAATGAAGTGATGACTCTTGATTGATGCCCAAGAATCACTCTGAAGGAAAAGATGGGGGAATTTAAAACAAAAAGGTCCAGCAAATTAAACTATGGTATTCATGATTTTCATACATGTACTGACCACAATAATTTATTCCACTATTAAGGCATATAATATTAAAAGATTAACAGTCAAAAAAAAAAGAAACAGAAAACGCCTGAAGGATTTGGCAGCTTATTGAGCACCTGCTGAGGGCCTGAGGGTGGCTGTGCTAGCCAGCTGTCTTCCCTCTTTCCCTGCTGCGGCTCTGCGGCTCTGTGTAGTAGTTGCACGCCATGGTCTGGGGGAGCTCTTGTTCTTGGGGTTGCAGGGTAAGGAGGGGCCTCTGCCCCCGTGGAATGAACACCGCGGGTCTGATTGCCGAGTGTCCAGAAGACATGGGTGTGAGTTTGCTACGTTTACTAATCAAAATCTTGGTGTTTTTCACCATGACTCTGTGGACTGGTTTGGAGTATGCAGGGCTGAGCACAGTGATGACGGGGAGGCTGTGCCCCCAGAGTGTGACCTCGGCTAGGGCAGGGCTTGAGCAGCCACCCACACTGCATGTGTTGGTTTGTTTCATTGTAGGAGCCTCAGGGCCCGCTCAGAGGAAAATGAAAGGTGGCATGGCCAGTCCTGCTCACTGCCACACAAACCCAACTGGTTGGTTGTACGGGAACCTAGTGGTGCCCAGTGGAGGTGTGCCAGGACCAGCTCCAGCAGCCGGTGTGCAGTGCGTTCAGGTCCAGTTGCTGCAGGTAAGAGCCAGTGAGCCCAAGGGCTTCCAGTCTCAGGGAAGCTGCCAAGCTGCTGGCCGGGTGGGACTGGGGGGAGCCTGTCTTCGGGTCGGTTTCCTGAGTTTCTACTCCTCTGGAGCTCCTCCCTCTCAGGAGCTGCCCCCACCCTGCTTCAAAGCATCCCTAGTCCTGGGTGAGGACTGTCACCCCAGCTCCCTCCCTCCCATCCTGTCCCGCGGTGTTTGTCTGAGCTCTCATGGTCACCAGGACTGACACCTGACTGTCCCCACACCTCCCGTGTCTGCGGCCCGTGAAGTCTGTGCCACACCTCCCCGCTGGGGCTGAAGTGGAGGTGCAGCCCTGCTCCGGCCTCGGGCCTCCTCGTAGCTGCCGGTGTCTGGGGAGGGCTCGCAGTGCAGCTGAGGATAGAGCCTTTATGTGTTCAAGATACCGGCTTTCCCCCACTCCCCGCCTGTCTTCCCTACAATATGAGCCCCTCACAGGCAGGCCAGCCACCTCTTGGACTGTGCCGGGGGCACCACGGGCACCTGCAGCTGACAGCCACTCACTCCCTGAACACCCACTAGACACAATGGGTACACCTTGGTTTCCAGTCTCATTTTGGAGGAACTGGAAGAGGAACAATAAATTGAGGCTGTTTAGGGGAGAGAAGAGCCCTGCCCTGATCACGTGCCACCTCTTCCCTGAGCAGTGCCTGTGTTCTCTGCACCCTGGGGCAGCTAGGGGAGGCACAGAGGTATCCGAGACTTTTGAGGGCTGAGCTGGCTCCGAATGGGGAGAAGGCCGGATCCATGGGGTCTCTAGTTCTGGGAGAGGCTTGTCAAGGAGATAGGACTGTGCCACTTGTGAAGAGTCTAAGAGGGGCAGGGAGGGCTTGGGAGACGGGGCCAGGGAACAGCCTTGCTCTTACAGAAAACAAGAAGCTAACGTGGTGGCAGTGGGACCTAGGAAGCTTAGGCTCAGGTGAGCAGGAAAACAGGTCTCTTCTTGCCTGCTCTGGGGCCACGGCATTAGAGCAGTAGACAGGTCAGGGCTCTCCCCAGATGGGGGCTGTGGGGCGGGGGGAGAACCAGCAGAGCCCTTCTGAACATGGTCACGGCTGGCAGGTGAGACCTGGGGAAGGCAAGACTGGAGGCTCTGAGTCTGCGACTTCAAGGAAGCTGGTGCCATTGCAGCAAAGGCACTCATTGGAAAGGGAGAAGTGCTGTTTGAGACCCCCAGTTGAAGATGTGAGCCTTGAGGCAGAGAAATCTCACTTTTAATTCTCTACCTTTCCCTTTCCAGCCAGTATTGTCTGGGGCAAGTTACCTAAGTTCTCTGAGCCTCAGTTTTATTGTCTGTGAAGTACGAGTGGTCATGCTCAGCACAGGAGGTTCGTGAGGCTGGGAGAAGGTTGGGCGATGCTGATGGTGACAGTGGCACCAGCTTGAGTGGCTGGGCGGTGGGCCACCATGGGCTGGGCCTGCACGTGAACACTGAAATGTTAGATGGTGTACCTTTTCCTGCTTGCCTGATTAGGGGCCTAGGAGCCTCCCCTCTTGGGACACCAACTTGGCTGTGGATCGGGGCAGAGATGGGCCTTCTCTTGCAGCATGGGGCAGCTGCTGGTGAGCCGGGGGGCGTGCAGAGAGGGCAGTGGGAACCTCTGCCAGTGTTCAGGAATAGCCTACAGGAGGGAAATCAGGGCCTTGGCTGGCGGGAGGTTCTGAGCATCAGGGAGTTCCAGGGAAAGGCCTGGGAGTGCGGAGTAGCCACATGGCAGGAGGGATGGGCCGCAGGCTGGAAACAGGTAAGAGACTGAGCACCAGGAGGAGGGGCAAGCAGCCCCCAGCCCCCGATTTCAGTTATTGGGTCCTCAGGCCTCAGCTGGCGCCTGCTGTGGCCTCTCCTGGGATCTGGTGGATATGTATCTGAGCAATGGGAATCCTCAGGCCAAGGTGAGGAATGGTGCTGTGCTTGGTAAATGAGACATGCCATTGCCTCCCTAGGATGACCCCTCCAGTGAAGCAGCCTCACCGTTGGTCCTCAGCCCACAGCCTTCTGCCTTCCACCCCCTGTATGCTGTCGATTTGCCCATCTACGTCCTCCAGGTTTGGACGCCTTACAAGTCTTTGGGTTTGTTAACAACTCTTTGGGTTTGTTAGTAAGATTGTCATGAAGCGTCTGGCTTTCTGAGACTTGTCACTGAGGTAGGGCTCTAGTGGAAACTCACTGGGTTGGTTGCCAGGATGTCTTGCTGCTTTCTAGAAGACGTAGGTAAGTGACCAAGAAATGAAAGACTGAGAATAAAGCCTCAATAAAACTGAGGCTCAGGTTTGCTCACCATTGTAGCCCCTACTTGTAAATAAGGTGAAGTTTAATATATTATTTAAATAGTTCATATTTAGAAATTCTAGTCAAGTTTCTCCTAGGAGAAAGGCTGTCCAGTTTTGGGTTGTTGTTTTTTTTTTTTTTAAGATTTATTTATTTATTTGAGGGGATAGGGCAGAGGAAAAGGCAGAGAAACCCAAGAAGGCTGTTCTGAGTTTGGAGCCTGACATGGGGCTCAGTCTCATGACCCTGACAGTAGACCTGAGCCCTAACCAAGAGTTGGATGCTTAACCGACTGGCCAGCCAGGTGCTCCCAGACCAGCCACGGTTTAACCTATGGGAAAACAGACCCAGGAAGGTTTGCTTAAGTAAGTGGATGAACCACGTGTAGGTGGCAGTGGGTAATTTAGATTTGGCAATAAAATAAAATAAAATAAGTAAAATAAAATAAGATAAAATAAAATAAAATAAGTAGCTTATCAAATTTCTAATAATTCAGCCTTAGATTACTTATTTCTAAAATCCATACATGTGGTAATTTTTTCTTGTATTCAAATTGGGCTATTCAGCATTTTCCTTTTTTTTTTTTTTTAATTTATTTTTTATTGGTGTTCAATTTGCCAACACATAGCATAACACCTAGTGCTCAGCCCATCAAGTGCCCCCCTCAGTGCCCGTCACCCAGTCACCCCCACCCACCTCCCTTTCTACCACCCCTTGTTCGTTTCCCAGAGTTAGGAGTCTCTCATGTTCTGTCTCCCTTTCTGATATTTCCCATTCATTTTTTCTCCTTTCCCTTTTGTTCCCTTTCACTATTTTTATATTTCCCAAATGAATGAGACCATATGATGTTTGTCCTTCTCCGATTGACTTACTTCACTCAGCATAATGCCCTCCAGGTCCCTCCATGTCGAAACAAATGGTGGGTATTTGTCGTTTCTAATGGCTGAGGAATATTCCATTGTATACATAAACCACATCTTCTTTATCCATTCATCTTTCGATGGACACGGAGGCTCCTTCCACAGTTTGGCTACTGTGGACATAGCTGCTAGAAACATCGGGTGCAGGTGTCCCGGCGTTTCACTGCATCTGTATGTTTGGGGTAAATCCCCAGCAGTTATTCAGCATTTTCCTTAACGTCTAAAACAGATATTGAGTAAAGTGCTGGTGCACAGAGGGGGCTGGTGGGGCTCCCAGACAGCTGGAGTGGGGTCCCTTCAAATGCAGTTGGGGAATGTGTATTCAGAAGACCTCACAGGTGTTGACTCCATTCTGTGTGGTATTCCCACTCATGAGATCGTTCTTAAATCTGGTACTGTACTAATAATTGGCCGAAAGATATTCACCCTTGCCTTGGATCTAATGCAGTGGGAGAGTTGTAGCAGGAGGAGGGGGTGAGTAGGTGGGTGGTGGTGCAGCCGCTATTGCTGCCCACGGGCAGCTAGGAGTTGGGAGAGGTGCCATAAAGTAACCTGGGACAGTCACGTTGCCCAGAACACCTGCAACATAATAGTATTAAGTTCACTTTGTCTTCTTTAGTGCCTGTTTACACTAAAACTTCTTTCTTCAAGAAATATGTGCTAAAATGAGGGGAAAGCAAGTTCTTTTTGATAAAGTAAGGGGTGCCTTACTGGCTGGCTTTGCGGGTTATGCTGCTGGTTGTGTGGGGTTGCCGGGCCACCTTCTGCAGGTGGCTGTGCGCCGCCCCAGCCCCTGCTCTGCCCCTCACTACTCTGCTTGGTTTTTCAGGAGGTGCTTCCTGCAGCTGGAGGGGCTGCCAGGCCCGAGGATATGCAGTGTGCAGGGAGCACCATCAATCTGCGAGACCTGCAGTGACGGCAGCCCTCTGCCCCGGGGGTGACACCTCTGGTCTATGTCCCACGAGACTCCATTACGTGGTCGTGCAGTCCCCATAGGGTTTCTGCTCAGAAGGCTAGCCGAGCTCCTCAGAAACCTATGGGCACGTTTCTCAAAAATGTTTTTCTTATATTTTATCAGGAACCATTTGGGGGCTGTATTTGTTGAAATTGCCTTATACGAGCAAAGTGCTTCGTTGAGTCAAGGGACTGCCTTCAGGGCAGAGCACATGGCTTTCCCATACTCGGCCATGCAGGGACATTTCCTGTCCCATTCCATCTGCACCATGGAGCACCTGCTGCGTTAGACAAACAGACTTACGCGGGATTGGGGTAGAGTACAGAGTCCCTAATCAAGTACCACGTATTTGTAGTAAAAGCCAGTGGGATCTTTCAGCTTCTGTGTTTTAGCGTTTGGCCTGAGGGGGATCTGGAAACAGTTTTCCCTTTCTGAGAGCTGTTTCCCAGCCCCCTGGGTGGTGTTTGCAGTTGGGCTGATTCTGTCTCCCTCTAGGGCAGAAGCGGGCATGTTGTCACCGTGAAGCCACCTTGGAATCCCCATGTCGACAGAGCCCACGGACAGCTGGCGTGTGGGGTGATGTGGGGTGCACTGAGGCCCTGTTAGCAAGGCCTCCGCACAGACCAGACTTAGACCTTATAATTTGGGGATGGATGGTAGCGTTAACACTAAATTCTTCTAAATTCTGTTTTTGGGTGTTCATGTTTAGTAATTTGTCCAGTTTCTAAAGTCGTGGCCTGATTACTGCTGACGTGTAGGATGGTGACAGTGGCCTGTGTGCTTGTCACGGTGCACGTGTGCATGGACTGCATCCCTGTTGTTTCCAGAGTACAATCTGTCTTGCAAAGGAGATGATCTGATAACCTTGCACATATTTATTTGTTTGCTAGCAGGACTGGCCGCGGGTCACTCAGAAGTGCTGTTTTCCGCCTTGTGCCTATCAAGGCACATGTCTTTTGAGAAGCTGTTTGGTTCTTGGACGTGGAATTGTCCAGACTCTGCCTGTTTTGTGTTTCTTCGTGTCTGGAGTTGTCAGCCTTTGACAATGACCCCAGCACTCAGGTGTGAGTCCTCCCTGTATCCTGCTCTGAGGTGCTGTCTGTTTGGGTGCTTTTCTACCCACAGGAACTCGGGCCCCATTTATAAACAGTCTTTACCTGCAGAGCCCTGTGCCAAGTCACAGACTAAGGTTTTGTGTCTGCCTGGCCCCTCAGCCTCCCAGTCGCCCAGCAGCCCTCTCCCTGCATGAGAGCCAGCCTGCCTGCCAGGGTGGCCTTAGGGGCTGGTGGCCACCATTGTCCTGGTGGGAGTGGGGCCAGGCCATGGGAACACTCGCTTCGGAGTATGTTGCTAGACCTTCCCCCGGGACATCTCCCCCTATGGAGTGATTGGTACTGACTGGCAGTTTTCTGGGCTCTGGGTTCCTTGGTGGCCAAGGGCCCAACTTCTAGTACAAACGAATAAAAGTTTTTGTATAGTCACGTACTAGTGGTGTCGCTTGGCTTACTTCACTGGAATGTGTGTGTGTAGTGTTGACATGGTGTTTTGTCTTCTGTCGATAGTGTAACCCTCTCGTCCACCCAGCTTGCTGCCTCCTTTTCTGGTCTTTGCACATCAGACCTCAGCGTGGGCTTGGCCCGTGTGTCTCAGACGTGCGGGCCAGGCTGAGCTCCTCCTCCCAAGCTGGGGCTTGGGCTCCAGGGATCAGAGGGCTGGGTGCGGGTGTTGGAACCAACCTGCCTCCTTAAACAGGGCATCAGGCTACCACGAGGGGGAGTTTATTTCACACGCATGAGGAAGCGTACTGAGGGAGGCCAGGTGGGGGGCATGTGGACACGGGGACAGCTGCTGCGGGCCAGCTGGTGGCTAGGTGAAGAACAGCAGCTGTTCCTCCTTGTCCTGGTCCATCAGCACGTGCTCGGGCTCCTCCTTTGCTTTGAGAGCAGGGGGCCGGGAGCGACACACCAGTCTCCTGCCTCTCTGCAGGGCAAGCAGACTCCGTGAGCAGGTGCCCCACGGCTCCAGGCCCCACGACCCCCAGCAGGCGCCACCTAGGTCAGGTGCTGGTGTCCTGAGCGTGCCTGGAGGCTGGTGGGCCCAGGCGGTGTGGCCCGGGACGTCCTGGCCTCTGCAGTCTGCCCGCAGGCTCAGGGCTGGAGCTGCCCTCAAACTACTCAGGCCTGAGTACCCCCAGTGTTTCCAGAGCCTGTTCCTGGGCTGCCGGCCCCGAGATGGGTGAGTGTTGCGGGGGCACACCAGGAAGCACACGGGGAAGTATCTGGCTAAACAGAGGGAACCCGCTTCCTTTGGGGGACTTGTGGGGAGACCCCACAGTATGTGTTGTCCCCACGTGACGGCATGGGGGGTGCTGCTGTATGCAGAGAGCAGCCCCTCGGCCTTGTGTCTGCTGGGGGCCGGGGGCTGTTATCCAGGCTTGGGCCTGCACTGGGGAGTGCGCCTCCTGCTTCCAGGGCCAAAAGAAAGTTCCTGGCAGGGCAGTCAGGTTGGGGACCCCTTGGGTATGGGTGATGAGCTGGAGGGGCGGGGTCTGGCCTAAGCGTTGGTGGTATGGTGGGCCCCTGAGGAGCTGAGCTGTTCCTGCCAGCTCCTGGAGCCGAGGGCTGCACCAGGGCAGGGCCGCGAGGGCACCAGCCAGTGCAGTGGCTGACCAGGATAGGGCAGGTAGCCCCACTGGAGGACGTGCAGGGGAGGCGGGGCCCGAGATGTGGAGGGCAGCCCTACGGGACAGGGGCTGGTGGGGGCCGGGAAGCCAGAGACCCCACTCTAGCCTGGCCTTACTCTGGGGGCCCTGCCTTGCTCCCAGCACCTCAGCAGTAGCACCTGCAGAGGGGGTGAGCCAGGCTTGGCCACAGGCCCCCGGCCCCTCCTAGCCCCACTGTGCCTGGTCGCAGGGCCCTTCCCCAGCAGCGACTCCCTGGGGCCACCCTGCCCACCTTCCTCTTGATCTCAGCCTGGGCCCGAGCCCGGGCCCGCTGCATCCGCTCCTCCTGCAGCTGCTTCTGCATCATGACCTTCTCTTCCCGGAGTCTGGGTGTCCATGACAGCACGAGATGGATTGAGGACTGGAGGCACCTGGGGAGGCTCCCAGACCCCCTTCCTGGCTCCTTGTGTGCAGCCCACAGTCAGGCCATGGCCCTGCCTCTGGAGAAAAGTGCCCCCACTTCCCCCTCTTCCCTGCCAGGCAAGGTTGGCTTCTGCTCCTGTTTCTTCGGGTTCCTGGCTCCGGAGCATCAGCTCATATGCCCTGGAGGCCCACGTTCCCTGGTCACTGGTCTGCCTGTGTGTGCATCTGGTCATCAGACCTTTGCCCAGTGCCTGCTCCCACCAGGGTACAAGACGAGGGACACCGAGGAAGAGCCCCTGTGCTTGTGAGAGAGACGAGTGGCCCTTTGCACATGTGTTAGGGCCCTGCAGGAGTGGGTGAGCGTGGTTGAGGGCACCCCCTCACGGGCACCCCCCCCCCCAGTCAGAGGAGCCAATGGGTCTGTGAGGAGCTCCCTGGGCCTCCCCTTGGAGGATGGCCCCATGCTGCCTGTGTCCAGCTGACACTGCCACTAAACTGGGCTTTCTCAGCTTTGGCTTTCATCTGCAGCTTTGCTCCCCTGGGCTCTGGCGATGCCAATCTGTCCCTCTCCAATCCAGTAGGGAAAATGGCCATTGCTGTCCCTTGGCCTTGGGGTGAGGCCATGCTGTCCACACCCTCACTTTGGCTCCTGGGCTCCCTGGATCCCCATCATCTCCCACTTCAGAACAGGAGCTTCCCTCACTGGGGCTAAGTTTGGTGCCCTCTCTGGAGGACCCCTGGCTTTTTCTCAGCATGGAGCACCAGGGTGCTGTCTCCCCTGGTTTGGGAGCTCTTTGAAGACAGGTCTGTACCTGGCCTCTGTCCTCAGTGCCAGCCTGGAGCAGGAGCAGGGGTGTAGAGGGCATCTCCCTGCTCAGGGCCCTCTCTGCCATGAGAGGCACCTCTGTAGACCACACCGGGTGGGGCGGGGCCTGGGCTCTCACCTCATGCGCCGCTCCTTCTCCTTGGCCTTCTCAGCCTGCTCAATCTTGATCTGCGGTACACGCTCCAGGTTTTCGAGGAGCTCATCCAGGTGCTGCTCGATGATGGTCAGCATCTGCACGGTGCCCAGGTTGGACTCCTGCTGGGTACCGATGCAGTGGTGGTACACGTCTAGCACTTTGCGGTTCAGGCTCTCCAGCAGCTTGTCCTACAAGGCAGGGGGGCCTGCAGAGGGGCTGCATGCCCCTGTCCGCCCCACTCTGTAGCCTGCTGCACCCAGGGCCCTCGCTGTGACATGGCAGCGTTGCCTGAGCCCTGCCCAGCACACTCAGGAAATGTGGGAGAAACAACTTGGTTGCTTGGAGTTTTCCTGGCCAGAGCTGCCTTTGTCCCCCACTGTCAGCTGGATGCAGCAGGGTTCCAGCTGCCGCTGAGGCTTGCCCCTGTTCCTCGGCCTCCCTCCACCAGGAGTGAGTCTGTCTGGCAGAAGGCGGGAGGCCCCGGCCTGCTGGATGTGACATCCTGTGTGCCTGGTTCTGGCACACGGTAGGTAAAGTCAACAGTAATGTGAATTAGGAAGCTGGGACTGTGCCAATGGTGCCAGCCCGGGTGCATTGTCAGGAGGGATGTGCCACTCCGTGGAACATTCCTGGCCCTCTGAGCCCTCAGCATTCTCTTTCATGCTTGGGGACATGCCTCCTTCCTCCTGACAGGGTCACCTTCTGGACACTTGTGTTGAATGAAAGAAGGCAGGAATGGAGGGAGAGGTGCTGGTCAGCTGAACAGCCCAGGGGCATAAATACACAAGAGGGGCTCTGGTTGGGGGACCAAGGACCTCTTCCAGCCAGCGTGTAAGGCCAGGTCTAAGAGCCTGGAAGGTGGCGAGGCAGGGCTGCCCCAGAGGTGCTCCTGAATGGATGGGGCCCTGGGCTGTGGTCACCCGCACACCCTCCACACCCACTGCCTGATGGCTGCTGACTGGGGGCCTACCTCCTGCGCACCCTTATACTCGCCGAAGTGGAAGACGCGGGCTTTGAGCTCTAGCTCGGCGGCCATCTCCTCCTCCTTGTTGATGGACATCATCAGCGTGGTGACCCAGTGCTTCAACTGGTTGACCTCCCTGTCCCTGGATGGGGGAACGGCAGGGCCCTGCCCACTCAGCGCAGCTCTTGGCACTTCACCTGTCTGAGCCTGACTACCCTGCCTGTCCTGAGGGCTTGAGGGGTCGTGACCACCAGGCGTCTGCGTGCCCAGGGCCAGAGATGCTGCTGACATATGGAGCTAAAGTTTAAGATCTTTAACAATCAACACTACAAAAAAGTAACAGCTTTATTAAGGTCTAATTCACATACCTATAAAATTCTCTTAAAATGTACAATTCAGGGGGGCCTGGGAGGCTCAGTCTGTTAAGCACTGGACTCTTGATTTCAGCTCAGGTCATGATCTCAGGGTTGTGAGACTGAGCCCCACGTTGGGCTCCACGCGCAGCAAGGGGTCTGCTTGTAGATTCTCTCCCTCTGCCTCTCCCCTGCCCCTCCCCCTGCTCATGCACTCTTCTCTCTAAAATAAATTCTTTTTAAAAATGTACAATTCAATAGTGGTCGGGATATTTACACAATTGCACAAACATTGCCATCATCTCATTTTAGAATATTTTCCTCACCCAGAGGAACCCAGTCCCCATGAGTAGTGTGGCCTTTGTGTCTGGCTCCTTCATTCAGCTGAATGTTTTCAGGGTCCATCCATGCTATGGCATGTGTCAGAACCATTCTTTTATAGGACTGTGTGACAGTCCCCTGTGTGGATGGACCACATTTTGTCGAAATGGACATTTGAGTGGTCCTACCTTTTGACTCTTGTGAATTATGCTACTATGAACATTCATAGATTTCTGTGAGGACATGTTTTCAGTTCTCTTGTGTGTGTGTGTGTGTGTATGTGTGTATATATATATATATATATATATATATATATATATATATATATATATAATTTTAAGATTTTATTTGAGGGACATAGAGCATGAGTATGGGGAGGGGCAAAGGGAGAGGGAGAAGCAGACTCCCCACTAAGCAGAAAGCCTGATGCAGGGCTCTATCCCAGGACCCTGGGATCATGACCTGAACCGAAGGCAGATGCTTAACCAACTGAGCCACCCAGTACCTTTGGGCATATATTTAGAAATAAAATTCCAACAATCAACTTTTAAGTGAAATAATAAACTTAAATAATAATACTAAATAAAAATCTGCCACAATCATGGCAGACACTGACCATGTATGTTGGGGTCTCCCAAGCAGGAATCTCTGCTCATAGGGCTGATGTGGGACCACCCAGTGTGGGCAGCTGCATCTGGCCAGTCCACCAGTAGTGCCTGGGAGGCCCAGAGGGACCCATGGCGATTCTGTGGCTCTTCCCCCATTTGTTGATAGAACCCACTGCCATTTTCCCAACCCTAAGCTGCTCCTTTGCCCACTGTGGGTCCCATGGCCTATCACGTGCACCAGCACAGGGGTGCAGGCCACCCCCACCACAGGAACTCTCCAGGCCACACTCCCCTGCCTGTGGGGTTGAGGGCTGAGACCAGAAACTTGTGAGCTGGTCTGGCTAGCTCTCCTGGGGTCATGCCCAGAGGTGGATGGCCAGAGAGCCCACAAGCAGCACACACACAGCCCACCCACCCAGGTGCTGTGGGGCTCATGCAGGTCCTCATGCACCTGGGACAACAGCAGAGAGCATGTCCTGGGTGTCAGGACCAACTTTCCTCCAACCAAAGTGCCCCTTGTAGGAGTGGTAGTCCTCCCCAAGGATACATGATGCATTCAGTTTTAACCTTTTTTTTTTTTTTTTTTTAAATCCTTCACTCTTAGTGCCTAAACTGGTAAGTAATCCTACAGCTGGCATGGTGCTACTTTGCTTTTGCCCTCCTTTGCTATATGGATGTGGTAGTGGTGGTGGAGGGGTTTTCATCATTGTTCTATTTCTTATCAGGGTAACTGGGATAAAAAGATACCTTTTGCCTACTAGTTCTCTTTAGATATAAAAATTGTTGGGTCACAATCTTTTCTCCTCAACTAGATCTCACCAATTTACAGGAATGCAAAGACCTAAGGGACATACTGCTCAGCATTGATCCTCAGACTACCATGCATATCACCTGCATGTTTGTCAGAAATGCAGATTCTAGGAGGGATTCCAGTGCACACAGAGTCTAAGGAGCACTTCATTACTGGAGAAGTGACCTGGCTTCTTCAACAGCCAGACTGCAGGAGGACAAGATAGAGAGGAAACCTATAGATTGAAAGGAATTTAACAACGCAACCAATTGCAGAGCATGATCTATTTGGATTCTAATTCAGACTAAGTCTAGAAACTCCATTTATGGATTATAGATATTTAATATTAAGGATTACTGTTTTTTTAAATGTGATAATGGTATTGTGATTGTATAATAGAGTCCATATCTTTTTAGAGGTATTTACTGGAATATTTACAGATGAAATGATACATGCCTGGAATTTGCTAAGAAATACTACAGGAGATGAAGAAGTTGTTGGGTCTAGGTAAAGGGAGATTGGCTTTGAGTTGATCACTACAGCAGCTGGTGATGGGATCCTGGGGACTCATGATACTATTCTCTCTACTTTTGTACATTTGTATGTATGAGATTTTCCTAGAGCTGTTGGGATGAATTACAGGAGTTATAACAAGTTTTTGAAAGCTAACAAGAAATGAATTGAGATTATGAATGATCTCTTCATAAATACCTAGGAATATATAGTCAGAAAGCTTAGTATACTTGTATTAAAAAAAGAAAAACAAAAAAAGCAGACACCACCAAATATGAATAAAGACCAAGCAAAGAAAAGAGTTACCATATTCCTGCAGAAATAGCAGAAAAAGAAAATAGCAGAAAAGAAAAAAAGAAAAAGAAAAAAGAAAATAGCAGAAAAAGAAAAAAAATCCAAAACAAACAGATTTGAAATGGAGAAAGCAGAGTAGGAGCACCATGAATCTGTCTCCCCACTAGACAATGATTGCACTGGCAGAAGCTGATATAGCCATTTTGGAACTCTAGAGCCTGTTGAAAGCTTGCAACTTCATGGGAAGTCTTGGACAGTAATGGTGGTTAGAGCCATTTCAGCCCTAAGCCCTAAGCCATTTCAGCCCTAAGCCCTAAGCACACTTACCTAGCCACTACTCCCAACCATGTGGCAGGTAGCTGTTCAGGTTTTCTGGAGCAGCTAGCACACAGCCTACTGGAGCTAGGGTGGGCAAAAAAGGACCTTGTCCAAATGTTGGGGATCTGTGCTCTGATCCCTGATTGGTGCTTTCGACCACAGAGGTACAGACAAATAGGCCAGCAGCTGTTGTTTCATTTCCCTTCATTGTTTCAAGCCACCCCTAGCCCCACTTGACTTCCAGGGGATTTAAAAGGCTAGTGCCCTTTTCCCCCCCTTCATTTTGGCTTTTTTCCCTTTGGAGAGCCAGACTTTAAAGACCAAAGACATACAAAAACAACAGCATATATGGGAAAAATTAGAAAGTGACCATGCATGCCCAGGGAAAGTCTCAGAAAAGACCTAAGTGTATACCACAGGATGGTTCTCAAGACAGAGACAGCCCACAGGTTTCAAAGGGAACCAATACACATGGAGTAGGAAAATGAAAAATTCTCTAGTATTCAAAGGCTGATCTGAGTAGGGAGAAGACAGAATCAGTAATCTTGAAGATAGGACACTGGAAACTATCAAGGCTGAGGAATAGGAAGAAAAACATTGAAAAAAGGAAGCAAACAGACCCTAAGGAATTAGTGGGACATCATCAAGAGCATGAATACATGCATCATGGGAGTCCCAGAAGAAGAGAAAAGGGGGCAGAGAGATTTGAAGACTAATGGATGAAAATTCAAAAATTTGATGAAAGACATGAATATAAACATCCAAGAAGCTCAAGAAACTCCCAAGTAAGAGGAAACCAAAGAGCCCCACACTGAGACATTATTATAATCAAACTATCACAGGATAATGAAAAGCCAAAGCTGAGAAGTTTGAAAGCTGCAAGAGAGGAGCAAATCATTGTATACAGAAGATCTTCAAGAAGATTATCAGCAGATTTTTCCTTAGAAACTTTGGAGGTCAGGGGCAGCCCTGGTGGCTCAGAGGTTTAGCACTACCTTCGGCCCAGGGCACAATCCTGGAGACCTGGGATTGAGTCCCACATCAGGCTCCCTGCGTGGAGCCTGCTTCTCCCTCTGCCTGTGTCTCTACCTCCCTCTGTCTGTCTGTCTGTCTCTCTCTCTCTCTCTCTCTCTCATGAATGAATGAATAATAAATAAATAAATAAATAAATAAGGTCTTAAAAATTTTTTTAAAGAAACTTTGGAGGTCAGAAGATAGTGGACTGACATAGTCAAAGTGCTCAGAGAAAAAACTTAACTAAGCATTCTATATCTGGCATAACTGTCCTTTAAATGTGAGGGAGTGGGACGCCTGGGTGGCTTAGCGGTTGGGCGTCTGCCTTCAGCCCAGGGCATGATCCTGGAGACCCCAGATCAAGTCCCACGTCAGGCTCTGTGCATGGAGCCTGCTTCTCCCTCTGCCTGTGTCTCTGCCTGCCTCTCTCTGTGTGTCTCTCATGAGTAAGTAAATAAAATCTTTAAAAAAATAAAAAAATAAAAGTGAGGGAGAAGCTAAGACTCTCCCCATGAACAAATGTGAAGGAGTTCATTGCCACTAGATCTGCCCTCCCAGAAATACTCAGAGGAGTCCTGCACAGTGAAGTGAAATGAAATCAGACAGTAAAGCCATATGACATTAAAAATCTCAATAAAGGTATAATGTGGGCAACTAGCTTTAAAAGCTAGTAAAAGTGTAACACTGTAGTTTTTGTAACTGTACTCTGTTTTCTACATGATTTAAGAGACTAATACATTTAAAAGAATTTTTAATGTTTTAGAGCACACAATGTATGGAGATACGAGCTTGTGACGTCAGCAACAAAAGATGAAGATAGAACTGTAAGGGAGCAGAGTTTTTGTATGTTATTGAAGTTAAGGTGGTATAGATTCAAATTTGAGTGTGGTAACCACAAAGAAAATAGCTATAGAATATCCACAAAAGGAAATGAGAAAGGAATTCAGACATTTCACTACAATCAACTAACCACAAAGAAAACAGTATTTCAGGGCATGAGGAACAAAAACTATAAGGCATATAGTAAACAAAATTACAATGACAGAAGTCCCACCATATTATTAATTACTGTAAATGGGCTAAGCTCTCTCTCTCTCTCTCTCTCTCTCTCTCTCTCTCTCTCTCTCTCTCTTTTTTTTTACCAAGGGCTAAACTCTCCAATCAAAAGACTGAGACTGGCAGAATGGATAATACATGATTCAACTGTATGCTGTCTACAAGAGACTCACTTGAGATCCAAAGACACAAACAGGTCAAGAGTGAAAGGATGGGGAAAGATATTCATGCAAATAGCAAACCAGAAGAGAGAGCAAGGGTAGCAATATTAGGATTAGACAGAAAAATTTACAGGAGACAAAGAAGAACATTATATATTAATAAATATCCAATACAATAAGAAAGTATAATAATTATAAGCATTTATGCACCTAATAACAGAATACCAAAATATATGAAGCAAAAACTGACAGATGGAAGAGGGAATTAATTCTACAATGACAGAGGCCTCAATATCCCCCTTGCAATAGTAGAAGAACAAGCAGACGAGATAAGGAAACAGGACTGAAGCATCAAATACACCATCTGGATATTACAGGCATACACAGAAAAAACTACCCGACAACAGAGGTATACACTCTCAAGTGTGGATGGGGCATTTTTAGGATGTCCCAAACATTAGGGCCTCAAACTAAGTTTCAATAGATTTTAAAAAGATAGGTATTATACAAAGTATCTTCTCTGCCAACAACTGGACAAAGTTAGGAATTGTTAACAAAAGCAAAACTGGAAGATTTCACAAAGTTGTAGAAACTAAAGAACATATTTTTCAGCAACCAATAGACCAAAGAAGAAATAAGGGAAATTAGGAAGAAACCAACAAACAGGGATCCCTGGGTAGCTCAGCAGTTTAGCACCTGCCTTCGTTCTAGGGTGTGATCCTGGAGACCCAGGATCAAGTCCCACGTCAGGCTCCCTGCATGGAGCCTGCTTCTCCCTCTGCCTGTGTCTCTGCCTCTCTTTCTGTGTCTCTCATGAATAAATAAATAAAATCTTAAAAAAAAAAACATAGATGAAGAATACAATAGAGCAATACTTACAGGGCACATAGCAAAACTTAACAGTGCTAGAGGAGAATTTACGACTATAAAATTTACATTAAAGAAAGAGAAAGATCTCAAACCCACAACCTGACTTTACAACTTAAGGAACTTCTAGAAAAAGAAGAAATTCAACTTGAAACTAGCTAATGAAAGGAAGGAATTTTTACAAAATTTGGAGGAGAAAAACAAAATAGAGAATAGAGAATCAGTTTTTCAGTAAGATCGATATAATTGACAAACCCTTAGCTTGATAGACTAAGGAAAAGAAGACTGAAGTTACTAAAATGAGAATGAAAGTGGGAACATCACTACTGATCCTACAGAAATGAGAAGGATTAGGAGAGAGTACTTTCAACAACTGTGTGCCTCCAAACTGGACAATTGACAAATTCCTAGGAACACAAAAGCCACCAGAAATAGAAAATCTGAATAGTCCTATCTATACCTAGTAAGGAGATTGAATCAGTAATCAAAAATCTAATACCAATCCTTTTTAAACTTTTCCAAAAAATTAAAGAGGAGGGAACACCTCCTAATTCATTCTATGAGAAGAGCATAACCATGATACCAAAGCCAAAGACACTTACAATAAAAAAAAAAAAACTACAGACCAACCTCTCTGATGAACATTCATGCAAAAAAGTCAACACATGCTCTGCTAGATCCTGGCTGGCATTTAGGATTCTGGAGGAAACAGGTGACAGACCTGTGAACATACAGAATTCAGCCAAATATTAGAATGATTATACTGTACTTATATTAGAAGGATTAGAAGCAAGTGGGATTTATTCTGGAATGCAAGGATGTATTATCAATCAAGGTAATAGATCACATTAACTGAATAAAGGAAAAATACCATGTGATCATCTCAATTGATACAGAAAAGGGATTTGACAAACATAAAATAGCAAAATAGGGATAGGAGGAAACTACCTCCATATCATAAAAGCCATATAAGAAAAGCCCACAGCAACATCATACTCAGTGGCCAAAGATGGAAAGATTTTCCTCTAAGATCGGATGGTAAGGATGCTTGCATTCACCACTTCTATTCAACATAGTACTGGAAGTTCTACCAGAGTGATTAAGTAAGGAAAAGAAAGAAAAGACATCCAAGTTGCGAAAGAAGAAGTAAAATCATCTGTTTGCAGATGATATAATCTTCTATGTAAAAAACCCTAAAGACTCCACCACAAAGCTGTTGGAATTAAATGAATTTAGCGAAGTAGCAGGATACAAAGTCAGCAAAATCAGCTATCGTTCTATACACAAATAATGAGCACTCTGGAAGGAAAAATGAAACCAGTCCCATTTACAATAGCATCCAAACAATTCCACTTGCAATAGCATCCTAAAGTTAAAAACAGAAATACCGTGTGCTCCAGCAATTACACTTTTGGAATTAATACCCAGAGGAATTGAAAGCAGAGTCTTGAAGAAGCATTTGTGTACTCATGATTGCAGCAGCAGTATTCACAGGGGCTGCAGTGTGGAAGCAACCCAAGTGTGCATGGTGGACGAATGGATGAACAAGATGTGGTCAAGACATAAATGGAATATACCTAACTGTAGAAAGGAGGGAAACTCTGACACATGCCACCACACATGAACGAACCTTGAAGGCATTAAGTGAAAGAAGCCAGCTACTAAAAGTCAAATATTGTATGATCCCACTTCTGTGAGGTATTTGGAGTAGTCAGACCCTTTATGACAGAAAGCACGGTGGCTTTGCAGGGACCGAGGGGCAGGAGGACGGAGACCTCCTAGTTAACAAGGGTAGAGCTTCAGTTTTACGAGACGGGAAGAGCTGGGGAGTTGTACAGTGAGGATGGGTGCACAGCAACATCAACGTACTTAGTACCACTGAACCGACACAAGTGGTTAAGATGGTAAATTTCATGTCATGGTGGCTTTTATCACACCAAAAAAGGAAAGAAAATGAAATAGAGACCCCTTTCACCCTCAAATACAAGAGTGATGCTCTGCTAGACCCCAGCTGGCATTTAGGTTCCTGGAAGAAACAGGTGACACATGCTTAGTTCTGGTTCCTTTATGGGTACCTGGCTTTTTTTTTTTTTTTTTTAAGTGAGGAGGGGCAGAGGGGGAGAGAGATTGGGAGAGAGAATCTTAAGCAAGCTCCATGCCCAGAGTCGGGGCTGGATCTCACAACTCTGATACCATGACCTGAGCCAAAATCAAGAGCTGGATACTTAACTGGCTGAGCCACCCCGGTGCCCTGTGGGTACCTGTCTTTTTGCTTGTTTTCCTCATCTGCCTCGAATCGTGGCTTCTTTGGCTGATTCTTAAACCCCACAGGAGGGGCTCCCTGCCCGCAGGCCTGGCCCTTGTTTCAGCACAGGGAAGTGTTCATCCATCACTACGCTGGCTTTTGCTCCTCTGTGTGTGGCCACCTCCTGGAATTCCTCCCGTGTGCCCCCTGTCCACGGTCTCCCTGGGATCCTATCGCTTCATCTCCTTGTCCTCTCCCTCAGAGTTCTGGGAGCTGTTCCCAGCTTAACATTGTCTCCCTTGCCTACTCGACTGCCGGCTGTGTCCAGTCCTCCTTGTGGCCTTGATGCCCATGGGTGTCTGCACCCAGTCTGCTCTGTGGCAGCAGGGCTGCAGCTTACTGGGAGGATTTAAGAGGTTTGTCCTGATTCTTCAGGATCCACTTTTACTTGGATTTCTCACACGCATCCCTTAATGAATGTATTTTCTCATGTTTCCGGTGACATTTTCCTGCTTACTTGTCCTTTGCGCTTCAAGTCAGTGCAAGTCTAATACCAGGGATTTGAGAGGAGTTGTGCCATTTTGATGGTGTGTCCAGATGGAGCCTGGGCTGGAGGCGGATGTGCAGGCTGGTTTCCCCTGAGCCTTGGGGACTCAGGTCTGAGTGGCAGCCATAGTTGCAGGTGCATCACATGACTGCCAAGACTCAGCCCACACAAGATCTCACCTCAGCCAGAGGTCAGCACTGGCATGTGCCTTCTGCAGCTGGCACGTGGTGGGCCTGGGGGCCCCGGCTGCTGCAAGACTGATCTTCATCTCCACCTCTGGCTCATTGCGGTGAGGGGGTGTCTGTGTTCCTTCCTGCGCATTTTCCGACTTACTGGCTGAGGAAGGTTCGGATGGTTTCCAGGAAGGGACTTAGGCTTAATTTCTCTTTCCTGTTCTTTTAGCCAATGTGTCAGAATCTGGGAGGCATTGGGTTGGACTTCATCTCACTTGAGCAGCTCTGCTCTTTCTTCTCCTGGCTCCCATCACCTCTCTGGCTGCTGGAAGTACTGAGCCAATGCTGGTGTTCGGGTTCTGCAGCTTCCCTTGGGCTTTCTGGGGTCCTTGTGCTCCCTTCTGTATCCAGGGATCCATCTTCCTGGGCTGGGCTTCCTTGGCCCTCACTGGAGGGACTGTGCAGTGAGCATCTCAAATCACAGCAAGGTGGGCAGAGAATGAGGCTAGGATGCAGCACACAAAATCCAAGGAAGTGCTCACCCTTGGGGTCACACGTGCACCTCTCTAAACGTTGTGCCCTGGCTACCTCATGCACCTCACCCCAGTCCTCCCTGGCCAAGAATGAATGATGCTGTTCTCTCATCCAAGGAGGCAGGACATGACTCATCCTACAACCCTTATGCACCCAGTCAATGTAGAGAAGTAAGTGACAAAGTCAGCCTTCAAAAGTCCTCAACTTGCCAGGAAATATTGAGATTTAATTTACCTATAATAAAATACATCCATTTTGTGTGACATTTGATGAATTTGACAGATTTACACACCTGTGCAAGGACCAGCATTATCAGGACAGAACATTTTCATCACCCCAAAAGTTTCCTCATGCCCCTTTGTATCAACTCCCTCCCCTGTCACAGCCATAGGTACCCAATGGGCTGATGTCTCCATTCATTTTCCCTTATGAGCAAACCTCTAAGATGGCCTCTGGAGACACCTGCTTCCTCAAAGGTGTTACTGGAATGTGGGCTGAGCCCAGCAGCTTGCTTCTAGCCAGTGGAATGTGGGATGGGGTGTCACCTGTGCGCTTAGGGTACATAAGACCATGTCCTCCATCTTGCTAGCAGACTCATTCTCTTGGCTTTTTGGCTTGCACACTTTGAAGGAACAAGCTGCTATTATCAGAGCTCGTGTGGCAAGAGACTGAGGGTGGCCTCTGGCTTACAGCCAGCAAGGAATCAAATCAGCCACATGAATGAGCTTGGAAGTGGCTTCTTCCTCAAGTGCAGTTTTGGGATGACCACAGCCCACCAGCCACCTGGATAGCAATCCATGAAAGGTCCCACTGCAGAGGACCCAGATCCCTGATCCACAGAAAGGGTGAAATAATAAATACGTGTTATATTAAGCCACCAAGCTTTGGGATGATTTGTTATGCAACTGATAACCAATATGGCTGGTTCTAGCACTGCAAATGAATGACATAGTAGGTCATCTTTGGTGCCTGGCTTCTTTCTCTCAGCATAATGTGTGTGGGGTTCAGCCACATTGTTGCCTGTGTTAATAGTTTTCTCCTTTTTTTTTTATTGCTGAGTAGATTTCTGTGGTGGTTAATGGCTTCCTTACATGTCCACGCCCTAATCTCAAGACCCTGTGGATACAGTATACTACTTTGCAAGGGAGACCAAGGTGGTAGCTGCACTTAAGGTTGCAAACCAGCTGACCTGGAGATGGGGAGATGATCCTGGATTGCCTGGTGGGCCCAGTGTCATCACAAGGGTCCTTATAAATGGAAGAGGGAGGCAAGAAAGAGAGTCAAGGGTGAGGGGGTGTGAGAAGGACTCAGCTGGCATTGCTGGTTTGAAAATAGAGGGGCATGGTGGCCTCTGGAAGCTGGACAAGGTAACAAAAAGATCTCTCCAGAGAGACCCCCTGCTGATGCCTTGATTTCAGCCCAGTGATACCTATTTTGGAATTCTGGGCTCCAGACCTATAAGGGAATAAATTTGTTTTAAGGCACTCTGCAGTCATTTGTTATAGCAGCAACAGACATTTAATGCACACAGCTTGTCCACTCCCTTGCTGTGGACATATGGGATTTTTCTTCTTTTTTCTTGCTGTTTATTTTTTTAAAGATTTATTTATTTACTTATGATAGACATAGAGAGAGGCAGAGACACAGGAGGAGGGAGAAGCAGGCTCCATGCCGGGAGCCCGACGTGGGACTCGATCCCGGGACTCCAGGATCGCACCCTGGGCCAAAGGCAGGCGTTAAACTGCTGAGCCACCCAGGGATCCCCTTGTTGCTGTTTTTTAGGGATTTTATTTATTTTAGAGAGAGAGTGAGAGAGTGAGTGAGCAAACAAGATGAGCACAGGGAGGGGCGGGGAGGGGGGAGAAAGAGAATTTTAGGCAGACCCTGCAAGGAGCACAGAGCCCAATGTGGGCTCAACCTCAAAACCCTGAGAACATGACCTGAGCCTAAATCAAGAATCAGACACTTAACCAACTGAGCCACCCAGGTGCCCCCAGCATGTGGGCTGTTTCTAGTTCTTGCCCTATTATGAATAACTTTGCTGTGAAGAATTCTGGGCTTTGTGTGTGTGTGTCTGTGTGGTCTCCAATACAGCCACTCTTTCTTCCAGTGTTGGAACAGATTTCTCATTTGCTGTTGTATAGGTTTTTGGATAGAGATTTCATCTTTAACAGCAGTTTTAGGTTCACAGCAAAATCGAGAAGGTACAGAGAATTCCCAAATATCCACTCCTCCACCTCCCTCCTCCACCATCAACATATATTTGTTACAATCAGTGAACCTACAGCAGCACATAATTATCACCCAAAGTCCATAGTTTCCATGAGGGTCCACACTTAGTGCTGTTCCTTCCATAGGTTTGGACAAATGTATAATGACAGGTTTCCATCATTAGGGGTATCATGCAGAGTCATTTCACTGCCCTAAATATCCTCTGCGCTCCACCTACTTACCTTGCCTCCCCCCAAACCCTGGCAATCCAATCTTTTGGATTTGGGCCATTCTAATAGGTGTATATAGTAGTATAGTTTTGAGCTGCAATTCCTTAATGACCTCTGATGTTGAGCATCTTTTCATATGTTTATTTGCCATCTGTATATATTATTTGATGATGTGTCTTTGGCCCTGTTCAGGTCTTTGGCCCACTTTTAAGTCAGATTGTTCACTTTTTTTTTTTTGAAGATTTTATTTATTTATTCATGACAGACACAGAGAGAGAGAGAGGCAGAGACACAGGCAGAGGGAGAAGGCTCCCTGCAGGGAGCCCGAGGTGGGACTTGATCCCAGGACCCTGGAGTCACACCCTGAGCTGAAGACAGATGCTCAACCGCTGAGCCTCAGGCATCCTTTATGGTTAAAATTTAAGAGTTCTTTGTATATTTTGGATAATGGTTCTTTATCAGATACGTGTTTCACAAATATTTTCTTCCAGCCTGTGACTTGTCTTCTCATTCTCTTACCTTTCATAAAGCAGAATCATTAATGTTCGTGGAGTCTAGCTTACCAATTCTTTCTTCATGGATTGTCACTTTGGAATTGCATCTAAAATTCACCAGACCCAAGGGCATCCTACGTTATCTTCCAGGAGTTTTATGGTTTTGCATTTTGTTGAAGATTTTTTACATGTATGTTCGTGAGAAATACTGGCCTGTAGTTTGCTTTTCTTGTAATGTCTTTCCCTGGTTTTGGAATTAGGTTAGTGTTGGTCTTACAGAATGAGTTAGAAAGTATTCCCTCTCTATCTTCTGGAAAACACTGTAGAGATTGGTAAAATTTCTTCCTTAAATATTTAGTAGAATTTGCTACTAACCCCATCTGGGTTGGGTGCTTTCTCTTTTGAAAGTTATTAATTATAGAATCAATTTCCTTAATAGATACAGGCCTATTCAGATTACTTGCTGCATATATTTTTAAAAGTATATGTGTATCTCTTGCTAAGATAGGGTGGTTGAGTTCACGGAAGTTAATGCATACAGGCCATGACTCTCCTGGAAATAAAGTGTTGGTGCTCAAGGGTGGATCAGCTGGCTAAAGACCAGCGACTGGAGTGCTTCTCCAGGATTCTGCTAATGCAAGTGTGTACGTGTGTGTCCTCTGGCCAGGTTTCTGGAATCTGGGAGGCTGCCTGCATTTCCCCAGCTCATCTCCCTTTCTCTGTCTCTGCTACTCTCAGCTTTCTAGGAGACATAATCTTGCCTGAGAGCTAGTGGTTTCATATCACCCAAAGAGACTCTGGGCAGGAGATTCTCCATGGCAGGACACAGGCCAACAAGACTCAAGAATATGACTCCCTTTGGGGCCTCAAAGCCCTGGGATGGCTTCCACCTTACATCTTTGCACTTGCTTTCTCTCTGCCTGGAACCCTCTTCCACCAGATGTATGTGGCTTCCCATTGCTCAGGAAGTGCCTGGTTCAAATGATGCTTTCCCCAAGAAGCCTGCCCTGGCCCTCCACTATGGCCTTCCCTATTACTGTCTCTCTTCTTCTGGCACATGTCAGTACCTACAAGTCACCCCTGTCTGCCTCCATCAAAAATCAGCTGCACGAGGCAGGGCCTTGCTTGCCCCAGAATAGAAGCTCACTCTTTGGGTGTGAAGGGATGATTCTTTGCTCCTGATGAGCTTCACCTATTGCCCCAGTCTGACACGGCCCAGCAGAATGCACCTGGGTGGGAGCCCCTTGATACCTCCCAGGTTGCAGGCTGCTCTGGGGTGGGGAGAGGACTAGCCCCATGTGGCTCCACCTACCTGACCTCTTCCCACCTCCTCCCCAGCTCTCCTGCCCAAAATGACATGCCTTCTCCCCAGAGTCAGGCTTCCAATTGAGCTTTCCAGAAAGCTGAAGCTAGAGCAGGGGCAGAACTTTGGATGGGAGGATGGATGGCTGCATAGCTCAGTTCCCAGTGGCTACAGGGGTCCCAGGATGACAGCCAGTGATGGAACCCTCTCCTCCCCGCACCCAGCCAGCCCTGGCAGGAGACCTACATGCGGATCTGGGTGTTTTTCAGGGTTAAGCTCAGATCATCCAGGGCCTCCTCCATCTCCTGTGTGTTCTGGATGAGGGAGAGGTTCTGCTCCTCTAGCTTCATGAAGACGTCCAGGAGCTGCTGGGGCTCTGTGAAGTACAGCTCCAGCTCCTGCAACCAGAGCCATGTGTGCAGGCCGGCTGGGCAATGCGGGGGGATGAGCTTCTGCAGCCCCACCCAGAGTGGGGCCACTGACCTCCCCTTCACTGTCTGGATCCTCGTATACTGTGGAGATGGAGTTTGACCTGCAGAGAGATGTGGGGTCAGGGCACTGCTACCCCACCTGGGGAGGCAGGGGAGCCAGAGGTCTGCTGGTTGTCTTATCCCATCCCCGGTGCTGAAGCCTCCTGGCATCACCAGGGTACCCTCCTGCCCCTTGTGCCCTCCTCCTCTCCATCCCAGCAGCTGAGCAGGCAAGGGCACCAGTTCCCCTCTCTGCCCCATAGCTGTCGTACAGCAGTCAGGGGACAGTTTCAAAATTCGATTAGTTGATGGCATTTCAGTTAGAATAAAACTCAGCCTCCCTGGGAGCCTGTAGGGCCCCTACTGTGCCCTCACCTCCCTCTGCTACCCTCGAAGTTACTCTGCTCCTGCCCTACCAGCTCTCTTGAGGTTTCTCCGGGGGCTGACCCTACCACAGGACCTTTGCATCCACAGCTGCCACTGCTAGAGTTGCTGGCTCCATTTGTCATTCTATTTCTACCATTTCTTTCCTGCCCACCTCCCCTATCTAGGTTTGCCCTTGGCACTTGTCCTTGACAGACTACTCAGAGCTCTCCTTTGATACCTGGACTGATCCTGAGCACCCTACATGGGCGGGGACCATCCTGCACTGGCCTCAGGGTTGCACTCAGTATGGGGTCCTGGAAGCCCCCGCTGGATGGGACCTGGCTGCCACTGACTTCCAAACCTGCTTCCATCGCCCCTCCTGGCCTCCTTCAGCCCAGGCCCTGGCCCTGGAGGTGCAGCTTCTGTTAGCTGAGAAGCAGGTGGGGCAGGCTCATAGCCAGAGGCATTTGGGCTCTGCCCCGAGGAAGCTGGCTGAGAACTGCCTGACTCCAGCCCTGACCTGACACAGGAGAGGTGCTAAGTGCAGGGCTCTGTGGGAGCCCAGAGGGGGAGCCCTGGAGGATTTCCCAGAGGAAGGGTCACAGTAACAACCAAAGCACTCACCAGGCTGGTGCCTCATACTGAACACTTGATGTCCATTTGGCAAATGAGCACGCAGCTTAGAGAACTGGCCACCCACCCAAGGTCTCCAGCAGGGTACTGCTGGCCTAATTGGCACCTGAGAATCTGCCCTCTGGATGAACGTAGTCTGGGGGGGCAGGCTGGACTTTAGCTCCCACTTGTCCTCTCAACTGAATGCCTTGTGCAGCCCGCAACCTGCTCGACTGTACTCAGTGGCCCTGGTCGCATGGCTAACAGATGGAGAGACCTGGATAGTGTGATCCATAGACCTCTCTTCCAAGGGACAGGCCCAACAAGGGGCTTTGATGGCGGGAGCTCCAGGCTGAGAGCAATCCAGTCAGAGCAAGCACGCATAGCTACCCTCTTGGAGCCTCTGTTCAACACTGAAGTGGAAAAAACAGTTCCCACTGGCCAGGCTTGCAGGGATCAAGGTTAACCGAAGGCATGTGCCCGGCCCCCCAGGGGTGGCTGGTCTCCAAAAGGCACCACATGATGCACAAGGATGAAAGTGAGCCTGGAAACTGGTAGCACTCAGGTCCCCTCCCAGCCCAAGATGCATCAGTGACACAGAGGTGGAGTGAGAACATCAAGGGGGGGGTGCACTCACAGAGGGGTGGAGCTCAGGAGCAGGTGGGTGAGAGACCACGGGAGAGGCCGTTGGAGAGAAGGAAGGACAGGGGATGGTGCACGTAAGGGGTGAGCAGAAGATACAGACCCGCAAAGGAGGGTGGCAGTGAGGCTCCTGAGCGCTAGACCAACTGTCCTCTCCAGCCCAGGTACTGCAACCCTTATCTAAGCCGACAGACTAGAAAGCTTCCAGAAGAGAGCACAGGAGACTATTTCAGTGACTTTGGGATTGGAAAAGATTTCTTAAAGAGGGCATAAAATGCACCAACCATCAAAGCAAGGATTGGCTAACTGGATTCAAAATGATCACAATGAGAGAGTAATAAGACAAGTCACAGGCTGGGCAAAGATATTCATACTATACTCTTACATGGAGAGGTGGCATCCAGATAGATAAAGAACTAATAGAAAACCAGAAGAAAAAGACCAATAGTCCAATAAAAATGTACAAAAATTGGGGCAGCCCGGGTTGCTCAGTGGTCTAGCACCGCCTTCGGCCCAGGGCATGATCCTAGAGACCCAGGATTGAGTCCCACGTCAGGCTCCCTGAATGGAGCCTGCTTCTCCCTCTGCCTGTATCTCTGCCTCTCTCTCTCTCTCTCTCTCTCTCTCTCTCTCTGTATATCTCATGAATAAATAAATAAAATCTTAAAAAAAGAAACCCTGAATGAAATATCTATATATTTTTAAATGTACAAAAATTGAACACTTTACAAAGGAGGATCTGAGTGACCATAATATTTGTCATCATGAAAATGTCATGAAGACCATAATGAGATAACACTACCCAGTATTAATCCTGTCTTCTCTTTTCCATATTCTGTTATGAATATTCCATTTTCACCCACGGGGCTGAGCTGACCCTGGACTGGATAGACCGTCCCTGCCAGGGTTGGCCAATTCCGACAAAGTAAAGAACACACCCTCCAAGTGCAGACCCACCAGTCCAGGGCTCAGATCCCAAGCTCTCACAGCCAGAGCCACTAGCCCCCTGTCCTATTTGCCAGATACCTGAGGACACCCGTCTGTACCAGAGCCCCGAAATCCTTCAAGCCCGCCAATCCTAAATCCGCGTCCTCCGCCTCACTCATTCTTTCCTGCAGGAACCGCAAGGGGGGGCTTCTGTGCCCCGTTCCCCAGCTCCCTGTGCCCCCAGACCCAGCCTCTTGCCTCCCCAATGCCCCCCTCCTCATGGGAACTGAGTGAAGGCCATCTTTCCAATGACATCATCTCCTGATGTGTTGGTCCCACTGAATGTCACATTTTCTTTTTTTTTTTTTTTTTTTTTTTGAATGTCACATTTTCTACCAAGACACTCGATTTGCAAACGCCGCCAGAATACAGAGACTGAGGGTACCTACGACAGCCCAACCCCAGGGTCTGAGCTTGCCAGGCGAGACGTGGGGCCACTGGAGCTCTCTTGCCTGCTGGCCGGAGCACGAGTCTGGAGGCCTGGGCACAACCGCTGCTCACCTCCACCCAGCAATCCCACTCTCATTTCCAACACACAGAGGGCTCGTGCTCACACATAAAAGTCCAGCAAGCATGCCGCAGCTTTAACCAAAATACGCAGCTATGGGGAAGAGCTCCAAAGGCCCCACTCGCCACGTGGAGACAGGACCCCGACTGGGGCCTCTTGGGAGCCGGCGTGTGAAAGCAGCACCAGCCAGCTTTTGCGCACAACCGCGCAGACGGGCAGCGGGAGAAGCCGGCCAAGAGCATGCTGGGGCCCTTCTCACGGCACCGAGCGTCAGCACAGGGAAGAGCCCCAGGGCAACAGATCCAAATAGTGCCAACTTCCTGGGTGAGGTCTGACCAAGGAGGGCCTGAGGGAGTTCTGGGCACCGGGAATGTTCTATGGCCGGGTCTGGGTGTGATTACACAGGTGCCTACATGTGTGAAAATTCAAGGATTCCCTTAAGATTTGTTCATTTTGTTATCTGGCAATAGCATCAATATAAGAGGGAAAAAATAAAGGAAGACTGACCATGTCAGACACTTCCCAGCCTCTGGAGGCTCTGACCTGAGGTGCCAGCTCCCCCTGGGTGTGGTACCCCGGTTTTCTCACCACCCTCCAGGTGGCACTGGGGCTTGGGGTGGCTGGCTGGGGAAGAGGCAGGAGGAAGTCTGTCTTGTGGTCACTTGCTACAGCTGGAGAACACCGGTGGCTGTGTGTGGGGTGTTGGGGACTGGCAGGGAGATATCTGGGAGGTGTTTAAGAGGCATCTGGTGTTCCTACAGTGGGTGCTGTAGGGGTTAAGAGGCAAGAGTCACTGGAGTTGGGACCTGTCCAGGAGGAGGCCTGGCCTTCAGCTGGAGCATCCAGGATCACTGACAGCTGTTAGACATTGAAATGACTCTGCAACACCAGCAGACCCACCCCTGCCCCAGTGCCCCCTGGGACAGTGGATTTTGTTCACTTGGCTAGGTCCAACATTATCCTACAAGTTTCGGTGAAGATACTTATCAGATGAGATGAGCAAATCAGTGGACTTTGAGTAAAGCAGATGACCCTTCATGGTGGGCCTTGTCCAATCAGTTGAAGGCCTCAAGAGAAAAAGACTGACCTCCCACAAAGAACAGGGAATTGTCCCAGCTCACTGCCTTCAGACTCACGTTGCAGCAACTCTTCCTCCCTGGGTCTCCAGTCTGCCAGCCACCTGCCTTGGCTCTCCAGTTTTGCCACTCTGGCCCAAGGGGGCTCCAGATTGCATGGGACAGGTAAGCACCCTGGCAGTGGCCCTGGCACTATGAAGGCAAGCGCCTCACAGCCATGCGAGACCCCCCACCCCACAGTCACACATCATGAATAAGGCCCCAACTGTACGGGAGACCAGGGGCTAGATGGCCAGGGGAGGCTACGGTCGGCCTCCACACGCACCCCCACCTATGCTGTGCACAGACAACGAGCTGCACAGGGCCAGCTCCCCAGTGAAAGGGAGGATGGGGTAAGAAAAGCACCTTTGCTCGTACTTAGGTTGAATGGCGGAAATGCCAGCGTTCTACTGAGCTGCCCAACAGCACAGCAACGTCATACGGTTCAAGGAACCGTTAACATAAAAACGGCTGCCAAGGGGCGCCCAGGCCTTGTCACTTCCTCTCCAGTCACGATCTCAGGCTTAGCAGGGAATCTCCTTAGGATTCTCTCTCTCCCTCTCCCTCTGCCCCTGTGCCTACTCACGTTTGCTCACTCTATCAAATAAATAAATCTTTTAAAAAAAGGGGGGGGGGGGCTGGAAGGATATGCAGTAGATAACAATTCCCACTGCAGTGCCACCTGTGGCTTCCTGGGCCAACAGTCAGGAGGTGGAAGGGGGCTGGAAGGAGGTGCACGGGTGCTGGGGGGCGCAGGCACAGGGTGAGCCTTCTCAGCTTGTATCTTTCTATATAGCTGTGATTTTTCTGAATGTATTACTTAGAAAACCCCTAAAACTAAACACATTTTCAGTGAGGAAGGAGGAGTAACTGGGGGTGACCCAGCAGCAGGGGGAGGTGGAGGGTTTGGCTCTGGCCTTGTAGGCAAGAGCAGTTTTATATGGGGACAGGTTTTCATTGGCTCACAGATCTGTTTGGGGTTTCTATTTGTCCCTCTCATGTTTTTAAAAAAGATTTGAAAATCAGTCACACTAAATCTGGGTAATTTTTTTTTAAAATCCAGATCTGGGGATGCCTGGGTGGCTCAGTGATTGAGCGTCTGCCTTCGGCTCAGGGCATGACCCTGTGATCCTGGGATTGAGTCCCGCATCAGGCTCCCCACAGGGAGCCTGCTTCTCCCTCTGCCTGTGTCTTTGCCTCTCTCTCTGTCTCTCATGAATAAATAAATAAAATCTTTAAAAAAAAAAACATTAAAAATCCAGACTCTGGCTTCTCTTGAAAAGCTCTGGAGCTCTGGCCTCATTAGCCAGCACTCCTTCGGCACCAAGGGCTGGCAGAGCCTGTGCCCTTCCGCTCAGTGCACCCAACTTGGCTGCCCACACCTGTATATACTTGACTGTCCCATTAGCATCCAAGTGGGTCACCCTAGGCATAAGTTTATCAAATTGGACAGAAATAAAACTGTTCAGAAAACATCTTGATTTGGTGCTTAAGTCAGACTAGACACTCTGCATGTTGGGAACAGCCCCTCCTCATGGTCTCACTCTTCCCGGATAGGCTGGACTCGTCCTGGGCACCCCTGGCTTGGAGCCCCTAGGGAGCACACCCCCCCCCCCCAGGGCCCAGCCACTTTCTTACCCTACACTAGGCCCACTCACCCTTTAGGGTCCAGCCTGCTACTCACGCTGGGCTGGCGGCTATGCTGGAGGCTCATGGCACTGGACAGGATCCGCCCCAGCCGGGCCACCTGCAGGAACTTCCAGGGCTTCTTTGGGCCCTGCCCATCTGGAGGAAGCAGAGGAATGGTTTCCATGCACCCCAGCCCAGGGCAGGACACCTCCAGCTTGGGGCAGCCACGTACCTCTGGAGCTTGTTTTGCTCTTGATCCCTGGTCCTATAGGAAGCAGAGGAGGATTCCAGATGGCTCCCACCGGAGTCAGGCCTTCAGCAACACTGCCTGAGGGCAGAGGCTTTCCCAAGATGCCCCCAACCCTCTTTCCCTGAGCTTCAGAAAGCAAGCATGGGAGGGAAGCCCCTTGGTCTGAGTTAGCACAGGCCCTATCTTCCTTGACTGAATGTGTGGGCTGAGCCACAAGGCCTTAAGGGGCAGCTGCTGCCTCTGGTGGGGCTTTGCGAGGTCCCCAAGGGGCCCCGGCCTGGGGCCTGGACACCTCCAAGGCCACCGCCAGCAGGTCACGGGGTCTAGATGGACCCAGGGACCCACTCTCTCTTTTCCGCTACCTTTGTCTCCAATTGAGAATAAGAGGTTCTCTTTGGGGGGCTCGGTGGCCTCCTTGGCCTTTTTGAGAGCCAGGTGCTTCTTCTCCTTTTCTTCCAACCACTCTTTGGGCGACAGCTTGTAGAGGAAGTCCTTGTAGGTCTTGTAATGCTGCAAAGTGTCTTCAAATTTGGAGATTTCACTAGACCCAGGGAGGGGATGGTGAGGTCAGCTTCTGCCTGCTGGGACTCCCTCCACAGGGGACCACCTCTGAAGCCTGGTCAAGCCTGGCAGCAGCACTGTTGTGCCAGGGAGAGGATACCACCCTTCCGAGGACCAGTGGGGGCCAGATGTGCAGTTACAGCCCTCTGTGACCTTGGAGTGGCGGCTGACCCTGGGGACCCTGCCAAGTGAGCCCTGCCTCCCACTGGTGTGGCCCTGGGAAAGTCACTGAATCTTTTCTTGACCTCTGTCACCTCATTTGTAAAATGGGCAGCTGAGTCCCTGAGTCTTTAGGTTTGAGAGGTGAGGCTGTGAGGTTTGTGCAGTGCAGGGGCCCTTTTCTGCCTACAGGAGAGGCGTGCAGGGAAATGGTGGCAGAGCCAGCTCCCCAGGATCCCCCCTCTGAGCTCGCCTTTTGATGTTCACGATCTGGGTGGTCAGGTCGCGGATCTCAAGGATCTTCTCCATCTTTGCTTTGGTCTCCTTCTCAGCCCTGAGGGTAGGGTGGGGGTAGGGGCGGGGAGCCAATCGCAGACTGTTAAAGAGGGTGCACACCGCCCTGGAGGGGGGTGGGGGCGAAGGAGCTGCTGGGGCCAGTCAGCAGGGTAAAGGGTGGGGCGGCCGCGAGGTGCAGGCAGGTGGGGCGTAGGTGCACAGCCCCGGGGAGGGGGCACCGGGGCCGGGGGTGCAGGGGGCGCCGGGGGGCGCGGGCAGCCCCTCTGCACTGGCTCACGCTTTCAGGGCCTGCACGGAGCTGCGGTCGTTCTCCCGGAGAAATTCGTCGAACAAGGCAGCGTCCTTCTCCAGGGACTTCTCGGCCCGCTCCAGCTCCGCCTCCTCCTTGGTTGCCAGCATCTCCAGCCGCTGGATCTCGTTCCGCTTCATGTCCAGGGCATACTGAGGGCCAGCAGCGTGGGAGTCGGACTCCTTGCTGGGACTCCTTGCAGCCCCCATCCCCTGCCCTGCAGCTGGGCTTACCTGGATGAGGAACATCTGTCGCTTCTGGTTGATGTAGTTGCTCATGTTCTCAGATTCCATCTTCTTTTCTGCAAAGAGGGGAAGGATGCCTCTAGGTGGGGGGTGGCAGGGGTAGTGCGAGGGAGACCTCAGCTGGGCTAGGATGCCGCTCCTGGCAGGTGCTCTGCTGAGAGGCCCAAGTCATCCCAGGGACTCTGTTTATGTGTTGCACTCTGCATGGTGGGAGACTGGGCCAGGTGGGAAGTCCTTTCCTATGCCTAACCCAAGCCTCTCTTGCTGTAATACTCTTCTCACCTGGAGTGAGACTCTGGACACCCCTGCGCTGAACGTTTCACCCAGCTGGACCTAATTAGGCCAGGACCTGCATCAGGTGGTGAGACAAACATGGGGCAGCATGATCTCTATTTGGGGTGCTCTAAGCCCCCAGGATCCAATTTAGTTAGTAGCTAAGTCTAGACACCAGGGTTTAAGCCAGGTGGGAGGAAATTAAGGCAGGCATCTGGAGAGCCAGCAGAGAGCCAACACATTTGGGGCTGAAGGCCAGGGGAGCATTTCTCCCTCATCTTTCTGGGGAAGAAGGCCTAGATGCACCCAGACATTGGAGAGGCAGGGAACCGAGGAAAGGGCTGAGGAAAGTGGCTCTCTGTGTTGTCTCTCAATCCCTCTCCTTTCCCAAAGACCCTGATGTGACATGGGAGTCTTAAGTCTAGAAGCCTGGCAGAGACCCAGCTTGGCTGCAGCCTCCCTGGGCCACCTGTGGGCAGGCCCTTCCCTCAAGGAGACCCAGCTCCTCACTGCAAATCAAATGTGGAACAAGGACATGTTTTGTGCCTGAACCCCTTGGGTCCAGTCTTCCCCATCCAGACACTACCTGGCTCTCCCAGGTCTTAGGAGACAGAATGTAGCAATGTGCAGTGCTGTTCTCCCTCCTGCAGAGCTGGGCACACAAAGCTTAGGGGTTTGAGCTTAGGGCTCCCCACCCAAAAAAGCAAGTCATTGGGTCAGGGGTGGAGGCTGGGGGTCTCTTTAACATTCACATTCAGTACACAGGCAGTCCAGTTGGGTTCTGGGACTTTATCATCTGGGCTCGTAGAATATTCAGTACTTAAGATGTCCTCCTGGGTCATAAAATTAACACCAGCTCACACACACAACTTCCTTCTCACTATGTGCAGCATCTAAAGACGTTGAATCCCACAACCCACAGGTTGGCACTGTCCTAGGCCAGGAGAGGAGCCTGCTGTGCAGAGCTGGCCCAGGATGGCGGGGTCATTCGATGCTGAAGCTGCCATCTGAACTGCAGGGCCCAGTCCCAGACCGACACTACCACCAAGGGAAGCAGCTCTATCTTATTCGTGTGCAATCTGCATTCAGGCGCACGGTAACATTCCGAATGCACGCGTATTGGGGCTCAAAGGCTTTCAGATCTGCAGTCTGTCTGGAATAGAGCCGTGTGCAGGCGGGGGCGGGGGGGGAGTGTCATACACAGAAAGACCACCCCAGCCCTCGTCCCCACTGCATCGTAGCCCTGCCTCTCCAAGCAATTTGCAAGCACTGCCCACGCAGAAGGCAAGGCCCGATGGCGGGGCACCTTTGGTCATGGAGAGCTTCCACGCCGCGTTGTCCTGGAAGGCACGCAGCCGCTCCGCCTCGGCGCGCGCCTCCTGCTCCTGCATCTTGTCCTCCAGCTGCAGCTCGCGACGCAGGCTGGTGTGCTTGGCCGACACCTTGGAGGAGTAGGTCATCTTTTGGTGCACCCGCTGGACAGACTTCTGCTCGCGGTCCTGGTGGGCGTGGGCCGACGTCGGTTTCTACGCCCTCCGCCCAAGCCCGCGCCCCGCCTGCGCCCCTCGGTCGGCCGCGGGGATGCACACAGGCGGGGGAGGGAGGGGGAGGGGGGCGGAGGTGCGCACCTGGTGGGGGTGCGGGGGCACCAGGCCATGCACACCCCCTGAGCTCCGACGAGGCTGTGAGCTGTGTCTCTAGGGGAGCGCCCCGCAGCAGAGCACAGCTCCCGGGCTGAGGGAGAGGTGGGCAGAAGGCGCCTCCAGGGAGCGGGGTGAAGGCAGGGGTCGCCAGGTGAAGTACACGGTGCCCATTTGGAAGTGAGTGCAGTGACAAAGTCACTAGGATGATTCCTCCCATATCTGAAATTCACACTTGGTGTCTCACGCTGTGATTTGCTAGACCTGACACTCCGGGGTCCAGGTTCTCTGAGTTTCCAAAAGAAAACCCGAAATCCGCAGTTTGATCTGCAAGCTCAGCCGTCAGTGTGCACCTGGTAAGGGGGCGCCGGGGCTTTGCCCCTCTCCAGCTCCTGTCCACCCTGCCTGCCTCCTGCCTGTCTCAGGGCTGCTTCCCTTCCCAGCCCTTCACTTGGAGGATCCTGGGATGGGGGGGGCTCTCCTTCCCCCAGGTCTTTGGCTGCAGGGTGCCCGGCCCCTCCTGCTGCCCAAGCCCTGGGAGTCCCTGCAGGGCTCACTGGCTCAGCATCCTAGCCTGCAGGGTCAGGCAGGCCTTCACAAGTCCTCTTCCCTCGCCGCCCCCCCCGCCCCCCAGGGCATTTCTATTCCCTAAGGGCCCTGCAGGGTGGAACAGCCCATTCAGCCCCTAAAGGTGGCTGTTAGGGAAACCTCCTCTGTGAAGGGATTCAGCCTGAGGCCACTAGCTTGCCAGTCCATGCAGAATAACAAAGTGGTGACATGTCACCTGTTAGAATCCCAATGGCAGACCTCTGCGCTTAGAAGAAACTGGGCAGCTGCTTGGGGTCCATGTGAGATTGGGGACTCAGCTGGGGCAGGGGGAGGGGTGTCGGGACTGGAGGATTTACGAAGGTCGAGGCGACCTGGAAGCAGGGCCAGGCTGGGAGAAGAAAATCCAGTTGTGCACCGGAGAAAGAGAAAGGTTTCTAAGTCAACGTCAGGGAAAGTTGTGCAAGTGCCGGCCGTGTTCCCCACTTGGAGGCCTCCGAGAAGTGTGTGCTGCTGGGGATGGCTTTCGTGAGTGCCTAAGTGGGCACACAGCGTGGTTGGAGGGCAGGGAGCACATTGTTGGTGGCCGCCCAGAGCTTCTATGAGGAGGTCTGGGGTGTGGCTGGAAAACATGCATGTCCTTATGTGTCTTTGGTCATTGCTGGGGTGTCAGTGGGAGCCACCTCACCAAGGAATCTCAGATACTGAGCCCTGGGTCAGGGCAGACAGAGTCAGCCCTGAAGGGAGCCTGAAACACTGCCAAGCCAGTGCCCCGGAGAGCGTGTCCCGGAAACATGGCCCATGCTGACTGCTTCTCAGGGAAGATGCCCATGGGTGTGTCCTCCCAAGCCTGGCTGTGGTAATGCTTGCTTGCTCCAGCCATGCTACAGGGGGTGGGAATGGGCAAATGGGCCCTTGGATGGGGAGGCAAGAGAGACTATGCTGGAGTGCAGACAAGGCATGGGCTGGGAGTTGGGGCTGGCTGTGGGACTCCCAGGTACTGCTGAAGGGCACGCATGTCTCAGTGCGTGTGTGCGCATGTGTGCATGTTTGTGTATGTATTTGGCCTCCAAGAACTCCAAGAAGGGGGATCATGCAAGGCTGGAGCAGTTGGGGGTGGTCTCCTGGGGGAGGTAGGAAGGTCCCTGAGGTCTGAGATGGGCCTTGAAGGACAGGGAAAGTCTCTGGGGCAGATGGCATCTCATGCAAGGGACAGCGAAAGCAAAGCCTGGTGACAGAGCTAGGCCACCGCAGCTTCAAACAGCTCACTCTAACAAGACCGAGGAACCCTGTAAGACAGTGCGACAGGCCAGAGACTGGAAAGCTAGTCAGGCTTTTGAATTGATTTTTTAAAAATGGTGAGCCATTGGGCACTTGGGTGGCTTAGTCGGTTAAGGGTTCTGCTCTTGATTTTAGCTCAGGTCATGATCTTGGGGTCATGCGGTCGGGCCCCCATCAGGCTCTGTGCTCAACTTGGGGTCTGCTTGAGATTCTTTCTCTCTCTCTCCCTCTGCCCTCAGCCCGCTTGAACTCTAAATAAATAAAATGCTTAACAAAAAAATAGTGAGTTATTGACTATTCTAGAGTGAGAGAGTACCCTGAAGAAATGCTCTTCTGAGAAGGGCAGTCTGGCTCCACATGTGTGAGGGAGGGGAGAGTTGCGGGCAGACTTCAGTCCTAGGTACTCACTGTGCGAGACTTATTCCGCTCCTGATCTCTGAGCAAGAAGAAATCCACATCTCCAGATATGTGGAAAGGATTCGCTGAACGGTCAGGAACAGTCATGGACACTGGGGAGGGAGATACGTCACTGGAGAGATGAGCCAGCTCTTCCAAGTGGTGGCCCATGCCTCAGGAGCCCCGGTGCCCTCCCAGTCCAGCATGAGGAGCTTCCTTGAAGGCACGAGCAAGGAAGCACGTGCGCATTCTCTTTGGATCCAGCTGTGCCTGAAGTCCAACCTGGACCTTCCAGCTCCATGAACTCACCTGTCTGGTGTAACCTAGTTGGACTTGGGCTTCTGTCCCTGGCATCTGAAAGAGACCTGGTGAACACAGCCTCAGCTATGTCTCAGGCATCTGGCCCCCTGTCCCCTCTCGTTTAAAGTCTCAGGAACCCCTGTTGCATAGAGGAGAGAAGCAGGATGGGGGGAGTGATGGAGCCAGCTGGCAGGAGGCTGGCCAACTCCGGGGCCGGGGCACCAGCCTGCAGAGGGCAGAGGGCAGAGGGCAGAGGGCAGTGGGCAGTGAGCACTCGGGGTGAACAGGCCTTGTCTGCAGGGTTCCCTAAGAGCCTCCCAGTGGGAGGCTGAATTTGTGGGAAGTGATGGCACAGCACCTGAGGCCCAGGTGGGGGGCAGGGCAGGCATCTGGAAGATGGGAGGGGGGTGCCACGGACTCCAATTCTGCTGCTCCCCCTACCCCTATGGGTAAGATGTACTATCTCAGCTCTGCAGGGACAGGACCCTGAAGCCACCAGACTAAGGGCTAAAATATGGATGCTTTCTCCCCCATCCTCGATTTAGAAGAAACAGAGTTCATTGTAAAACAAAACAAAACAAACCATTCTTGGAAGTAAAAGAGTATGATAATCAAATAACTTCTCCACTTTGAAACAACTGCTGGTAACATTCTGGGGGTATTTTCCGCTAGTGCTTTCCAACACGTATTTTTAATAATTTCACATCTTTAAAAAAGACCATCATCAGTAAATGCCTGCAAAATTATGAATTCTTTGCAAGCCCTGTACGCAGTGATCAAAGGCTGTAGGAAGGCATGACCCAATCGGGCCTGGATAGGGACACCCACAGCAGCCCCAGCACTGCCCCAGATACCCGGGTGCCATTGCCGACTGGCTCCTGGCAATTGATTTCCCGGAAGGGAGGCCAGAGGCCAGCGGCTGTGAGCATTTCCAAGCTTCAGAGTCCTATCCGGCCTGCATTTCTGGAGGTCTGCCCGGTTTGACACCATCACCCATGAAAAGGGGAGCTGTGAAGAGGGTTTGAAGTTACGCTCTGAGAGTCTCAAAATACCTCTGCACAAGATCATCCTGATTGATGACCAAGAGTAGAGCAGCTGGCTTGCCCACCGCGTTGTGCTCAGGCCATCAGAGGGAACCAGGGCGGAGGCCAGAGGGCTGGGCCTTCTCCCACCAGTGCTCTCTGGCAGTGCCTGCCCCTGATGCTTCTCCTGCCCCGCTGTGTGGAGGGGTTGGGAGAGCTCCAAGTCTACAACTTCTGCGTGCTAGTCTTTCAGCTTCTCTCTAAGAATTAAATCCTGTCAAAATAGACACTTCTAGGGGTGCCTCGGTGGCTCCATAGGTTACACATCTACCTTTGGCTCAGGTCATGATTCCGGGGCCCCTGCTCAGCTGGGAGCCTGGTTCTCCCTCTCCCTCTGCCCCTACTTGTGCTCTCTCTCTCTCTCTCTCTCTTTCTGTGTCTCAAATTAATAAATAAATAAAATCTTTAAAACAATAAAATAATTTTCAAAGGTAGACATTTTTAGTATTTGAGTGAGAAGAATAAAGAAATATTATCTACTCCTGGGCTCAGCAGAGAGGAGGATGCCAGCAGGGCCTCCAGTCGGCTCTCAGCCTGGCTTCTGGAGAGGGTAGCATGTGGGAGGAGGTGTCCGAGACAGAGAGAGGTCACAGGGGTGGTGCTGGCCCCCAGGGCCATCAGGGACTGGCCGGGTAGGAGGGACAGAGATGGGACGGGGCTTGTGTGGCTTTGGTTTGCAGCGTGGACTCTTCATCCTATGCCTAATTATAACTTTCTTTTACACCGACTTTGATTCTGACACAGAGGTTCCAGAAGATACTGCCAAGGGGCCTCTGTCTGCTCAGGAGGCTGGAGAGGCAGGTGAAGATGGTGCAATGGGCTCAAGGCTTGCCTTGCCAACTAGGCCAACCTCATCCCCCAGAAATGATGTAACATAAATTTAGAAACTGCACCCAGCTCTGGACAAGAGGGGGTGACTGGCAAGGCGGGAGCTGTTGGGGAGTGCTGGACGAGGGAGGGTGGCCCGGCCAGGCCGGGCTGCCCTGCCGCAGGAAGGGATGAATGAAGTGACAGCTTTGGTCGCAGAAACGGGGGTGTGGGGGCCCCCACAGAACTGCCACAGTGAGCCGCCTCCTCACGTCCTCAGCACACTTCCCTGCACCCTCTGTGCATGCCTGGCCACTCTGGGCAGGGGCATTGCCTGAAATTCAGAATAATGAGCACTGAGCTTGAGTGAGAGAGGCAGGGACGAGTCAGAGTCCTGATGGCCCCACATGGCCCGTAGATGATGGGCTGCCCGTCCCACGTCCCCATCGAAAAGATTAATTATGATCCTTAGCAAGCACTGAGCATCTATCGTGGCTGGACCAAGGACTTCACCTGACTTAATCTTCCTAACAACCTCGAGGTGGAATTACTGTTACTCCCGGTGACGAGTAAGAGAGGCAGAAAGACATAAGTAAGCAGCCCACACTGTAGTAGCTACGTGGAGACTGGCTTCCGAAAACAAACTGCATTTGCAGTCTGGTGAGTAGGCAATGTTTCCGAATGGGAACATGTTAATGTGAAGGTGGCAGCAATCGAAGCAGATCATTCCAGAGATGCAAAGCTGGTTTAACATTTAGAAACCAATCAATGCAATATACCCCATTAACAGAATGGGGAGAAAATTTTTTTTTTATTTTACTTAGTCATTCATGAGAGACACAGGCAGAGGGAGAAGCAGACTCCCTGTGGGGAGCCCGACGTGGGACTGGATCCCAGGACCCTAGAATCACACCCTGAGCCAAAGGCAGACGCTCAACCACTGAGACACTCAGGTGTCCCAGGATGAGGGAGAAAATAATATGATCTTTTCAAGGGATGTAGTGAAAGTATTTGATACAATTCAAACTTGATTTTAATAACTAGTCTTAGCAACCTAGGAAGAGAAGGAGACTCCCCAGTCTGATAGGGGGAAGTATGATGAGCTGAGTGATGTCCACACCCTAAACCCCAAGCCCTAAAAGACTAGTTTCCTTTATATGGTAAAGGGGACTTGGTAGATGGGATGAAGTTAAGGACCTCGAGATGGGAGACGGTCCTGGACTAGACAGAGGGGCCTGATGGAATGATGGGAGTCCTTCTAAGACGGAGGCAGGAGGGCCTAGGTGTGCAAAAGAGTAGGCATGACAACAGAAGCAGAGGTGGGAGTGACAGCATGGAAAACTGGAGCATGCTGTGTTCCTGGCTTTGGAGACAAGGAAGGGACCAGGAGTGGAGTGTGCGGTGCCTATGAGCTGGGAAAGGCAAGGGAGCATAGTCTCCCCTGGAGCTCCTGGAAGGAACACAGCTTGTGGACACCTACCTTGCTTCTAGTGCTGTAAGATTCACGTCAGACTTCTGACCTCCACAATCGTAGGATAACATATTTGTGTTGCTTTAAGCCACTGAGCCTGTGGCACAGCAGCCACAGGAAAGGAATATAGGCGTCTATATAGAGAAACCTCGAGGGGAAATATTGCATGGTCCCCCACCCCTTCTCCCAAGGTCAGGAACAAGGCATGGACACTTGGCTTTGTACTTCTATTTAACGTTGTATGTAGGTAAGAAAAAGAAATTAAAAAGTATAGGATTGGAAAGGAAAGGCAAATAATGTCCTTTCAAGGTGACGTGACTGTAGATGAGAAAATCCAAAGAATCTACAAACAAATTATGGTTACGATTAGACTACAAATGATTTGTAAGTCTGATTAGAAAGTGAACACAAATTTTTTTATACTTTTTTTTTTAATTTTTTTATACTTTTATTTATTCATGAGAGACAGAGAGAGAGAGAGAGAGAGAGAGAGAGAGAGAGGCAGAGACCCAGGCAGAGGAAGAAGCAGGCTTCCTGCTGGGAGCCTGATGTGGGACTCCATCCCGGGATCCCAGAATCATACCCTGGGCTGAAGGCAGATGCTCAACCACTGAGCCACTCAGGCATCCCGAACACAAAACTTGTATGAGATACAGTATCTTCATGACTTGGGTCAGCAAGGAACTTTAAAACAGGACATAAAAAGTTCCAACCATAAGAAAATGATTGATAAAGTGAACTCCATTAAAATTAGGAACCTTGTGTATTAAATGGCACCCCCAAGAAAGGAAAAAGCAATCTCCTAAGTGAGGGAAGCTATTTGCACACTTAGAACTGGTGAATAATTTGTTTCCAGAATATGTAAAGAGCTTCTAGAAGTCATTAAAATAAAAGGACAACCCAATAGAATAGTGAGCACAGGCAGGGACAGGCACTTTATAACAAAGTCACCAGTGAACTATATATGGAAAGGTAATCACCCTCACTGGTCACAGGGAATATGAGATGCTAATACATATCCAAAGGGCCAGGTTAGTAAAAGCATCAACAGTGTGCCAACTGCTGGGGAGGACATAAGGCATCTGGAGCACTCATAGCTGTTGGTGGGCCTGTCAGCTGGTACAGCTGTTCTGGAAAACTGCTCAGCGGTATCTACTAAGGGTAGAACCACTACTGGCAATTCCACTCTTTCACATATACCAAGGAGAAAGGAGTGCTTCTTTCCCTAAATGGCATGCACAAGAATGTTCATTGGAGGATATTTGTAATATCGAAAAACCAGAAACAACCCAAATATTCAATTCCAGAAAGAATAATACACTGTCTACATATGCACACAATAGAACATACAAACAACGAAGAAGGGACTCCTGTGCCTGGTATTTACAGATGCATGTTGAGTGAAAGCTGCCAGGACCCCAAGAGCACAGAATGTGACCCTATTTATACGAGAGGTTTGAGGACAAAAAAAAATCATGAAGTGATTTTTTGGTGGGACGCCTGGGTGGCTCAGTCGGTAAAGCGTCTGCCTTCAGCTCAGGTCATGATCCCGGGGTCCTGGGATCGAGCCCCATGATGAGCTCCCTTCTCAGAGGGGAGTCTGCTTCTCCTTCTGCCACTCCCCCCTGCTCGTGCTCTCTCTCTCTGTTCATTCTCTCTCAAATAAATAAAATCTTTAAAAATTTTTTTGAAGTGATTTTTTGGTGATAGCAGGACAGTGCTGTCTCTGGGGGTAAGGGAATTTTTGGGCAGATAGGCGTGTTCCAGACGGTGAATGGGGTGGAAGCTACAAAGTTGTATACATTTATTGAGACTTATCAAACTGTACACCTAAGACGTGTGCATTTCACCTTATGTGAATTATACCTTAGTGAAGAAACCAAACCAAAATCCAGATCCCTCAACCCCTAATGTAGGGGTCAGTTCAGACACAGGCATCCATGGGTAGAGGAAGCTGTTAGGTGAAAGGCTAAAACAGGAATCTGAACCCTGGGTGGGAATCTGAACCCACTGAGCATGACATGGCCATCATCAAGGCAGCTGGATATATGGGCTGCTTGTGAGAGGTGGTGGGAAGGATTCTTTTTTTTTTTTTTTTTTTAGAGTTTAGAAGTGTAAGGGCTTTAGATATCCTACTCCACCCTCCAATTTTATTTTATTTTATTATTTTATTTTTTTTATATTTATTTTTTATTTGTGTTCAATTTGCCAACACATAGAATAACACCCAGTGCTCATCCCGTCAAGTGCCCCCCTCAGTGCCTGTCACCCAGTCACCCCCACCCCCTGCCCACCTCCCTTTCTACCACCCCTAGTTCGTTTCCCAGAGTTAGGAGTCTCTCATGTTCTGTCTCCCTTTCGATATTTCCCACTCATTTTTTTCTCCTTTCCCCTTTATTCCCTTTCACTATTTTTTATATGATGGGAAGGATTCTTGCAGACAAAATAGAATGTCAAGCATGTAGGGTGATGTCCAATTAAAGGAAATATGAGGACCCGAGAAACAGTTTCAATAAATGACAATAACCAGGAAGCAAACAGACACATCAGAACAGGGGACATTCTACAGAATAGGTAACACTATTCCTCAGTAAGTCAGAAAATGAAAGGATGTTGGGGAGGGGCTCTGCTAGATTTAAAGATAGTGAAGACCATCTGATTTCATTTGAATTCTGATTAGAATGAACCTTCTATAGGAAGACGTTTCTGAGATACTTGGGAAATTTCCTTGTGGCCCTGCGGGGAGACATCCCTATTTTTTAAAAATGCATATTGAGGGATAAAACAATGAAATGACACCCCTGAATTTTACTTTAAAATATTCTGGCAAAATATGGAAGCAACCCAACTGTGCGTTGATAGATAAATGGATAAGAATAAGGACACCTAGCGGGTATTATGCTAAACAAAATCAGTCAGTAGAGAAAGATAAATGTCATATGATCTCACTCACAAGTGGAATTTAAGAAACTAAACAGATGAACAAAGGGGAAAAAAGAGGCAAACCAAGAAACAGGCTCTTCACTATGAAGAACAAACTGATGATTATGAGCTGAGGTGAGGGGGGGGAAGACGAGTGTAACAGGTGGTGGGGATTAAGGAAGACGCCTATCAGGATGAGCACCCGGTGATGTGGGAAGTGTTGCATCTCTATATTGTACACCTGAGACTTACATAACACTGGATGCTAACTATACTAGAATTAAAAATTTTAATTTTAAAAATTAAAATAAAAATTATGGCAAGACAAGAAAAGAAAAAAAGCAAAAAAAAAAAAGCATGTATCATGCAACAAATGTGGGCAAATCCTCTCTACTGTCCAGTCTAGTGATGGGCATCTGAGTTCACTTCGTCTTAGTCTCTGTTTCTGGGCAGGTTTGGACTGTCAACGTTAAACGAAAGAGGAAAAGGGGGTGGGGGCTTGAGGGGTGGGAGCTCAGCCTGGGACAGGCAGGTCAGGAACACACTCACATCTGCACCCCTCTGTAGGAGGATTAGACTGGCCTGCAAGCCTGGGGGCAGGGGGGAGAGCCAAGAGGTGGCACAGCAGTGCAGGGGCACAGAGGAAGCAATACAAGCAGCTAGCTGCCCACCCTTCTTCCTCTTAACAGGTGGCAGCCCTGTGCCTTGTTGAAAAGCTATACTTCTCAGCCTCTCTTACAGATACTGATGGCCACACGACAAATTTCTGGACAATGGAATGTAGGCAGAAATTGTCAGGCAGGGCCTCTGGGAAGGCTCTTTTTCCAGGGATGGCTGAGTTGGCTGATGGGTGGGCAGTTTTGCTCTTCCCTTCACCCCTTCTCCCTGTCTGAAATCAGATGTGATGGCTGGAGCCGCAGCAGCCATTTTGTGATCACATGATCACTTTGCAGTTGAGAACCCTAAAGCTAAAATTGGCGGAGCAGAAAGAGTTGGGACATGGTCATCTGATTTCTTAGAACTGCTTTTCGTTGAGCCTCATGGAGCTCTGGACTGCCTCCTGTATTTCCCATTACTAGAGGAAAAATGAATCCTACTTTGTTTATGTACTATTATTTCAGGTCTCAGTAACCCAACTCTTTTTTTTTTTTTTTTTTTCAGTAACCCAATTCTTAATGCAAATGGAAGGATTTCCTTTTGCCACTGGCCCTGGAGACTATGTTGACCAGGGGAGATGTTTGACTCCCACCAACTTAGACTTCAGCTCCCAGCTTGAGGGCTATGTTTACCTTTTTTCCCAT